>NC_136275.1:27321459-28026467 GCF_964198595.1 Lampetra fluviatilis | reverse complement strand
ATCTTGACTTGAGCTATTTGATGATTATTTAAAGAATGTAATTGGGGGAAAATAACTTCCCGCTTTAGTCCTGGTGATAAGCATAGCACCTTGGTTTTGGTGGTATTCAGGACTAGTTTAAGAGCAACTATCTGATGCTGTAGTTTGTTGAAATCACCCTGGAGTTTCGCAATCACGTCATCCGGAGAGCGGCCAGTATTAATCAGTATCGTGTCATCTGCAAAAAGATTTACCCTGGAATGATCCAAGTCAGTGCCCAAGTCATTGACATAAAGAGAGAACAATAGGGGGCCGAGGATGGAACCCTGTGGAACCCCTTTTGTTATCTTAACACTGTTTGACCTCCGACCATCTGTGAATACAGTTTGGGTGCGAGAAAAGAGGTAATTTTTAAACCATTTTACTGTGTTTTCAGAAAAACCGAGGCAACTTAGTTTACTAAGCAGGGTGTTGTGGTCTACTGTATCAAACGTTTTGGACAAGTCAAGAAAAATACAGGTGCAGTACTGCTTATTATCAAGGCTACTGTAAATGTCATTCAGAGAGTATAATGCAGCAAATGTGGTGCTGTATTTATTTCGGAACCCACATTGTTTTAGATAGAATAGATTGTTGGCGGACAATAAACTGCTAATTTGGTAATTCAATAATTTTTAAAAAGAATTCATCAACGGGAACAAAATTAAGATAGGTCGCTAGTTATTTGGATCATCTTTAGGGCCTCCTTTGTGAAGTGGACGAACATAGGAATGTTTCCATTCTAGAGGAACAGATGTTTCTTTGATGGACAGGTTGAATATATGGGCTATAGGTTTGTATATAAGGTGACCAACAGTTCGTAGAGCAAAGGCGGGAATACTATCTGCTCCGCTAGAGGAGGACCCTTTGAGGTAGGACAGTTGTTTCAGAACATTACTTTCGTGGATTGGCTGGAAACTAAATTCGTTTAATGTTTGGACAGGGGTGTAGGAATTAGCATGAGCAGGGGTGACTCCCAATACAATATCAAAAAGGTTACCAGCTTCAGAAAAATGAAGGTTAAAATTGTCAACTATTTTTTTGGGATCTGAAAAATATTCCCCATTTCGGTTAAACTCAACGGGCAGATTATCTGTTTTGGATGCCTTTTCGATACATTTGATTGTTTTCCAGAAAATCCTGGCATTTCCATGTGATTCCAGGAGAGTGGAGGAAAAGTAGGCATTTTTTGCATGCCATATTTTTTTGACGCATCTATTCCTTAAAATCCTGTATTCTAGCCAGTCATTGACCAAATTACTTTTCTGAGCACATGCCCAAGCCTTGTCTCTAGTTTTCATGAGCTTTATAATCAAAGGATCAAACCATGGTGGGCGGTTGCCTTTAGTTTTAAATCTATGCAACGGAGCATGTTTGTTAAGAATTTGGAGAAACGTGTACCTGAAAGTATCCCAAGCCGTAGTCAGGTTGGGGATATCACAGACCTTGTCAATATCCGATTAAAGCACATCATTAGTAAATGCCTGAGTTCTGAAGTGTCTCATGGAGTGCTTCTCAACCAATTTATGGGGGGCTTTAGGTCTGGCTATAATCTCACCCCAAAAATGAAGGAGTGATCACTAAGGTTATTACCCAGAACACCAGTCAGTGCGAAATTGTGAGGGTAATTTGTCAATAGGACGTCAAGCAGAGATGACTGTCCCGGATTTTTTAGGTTGGGTCTTGTGGAGACATTTATAAATTGAAACAGGTTAAATTAATCTGCAAAATTTGTGGCCACGGCCGGCGGGTTTAACCAATTCCAATTTAGATCACCCACTAAAACTATTTCACCTTTAGGGAGGCCCCCAAGAAGCTCTCTCAGTGCAGATGCAGCTTCAACATCCTTTCCACTAGGCGGTCTATAGCAGCACACTACCAATATCTGTTGATTATTTGGGAGAGTTATTCTGAGAGCCAGACCTTCAAAGCAACATTTTATAAACAAGGAATAAGCTGGTAAACATGCAATAGTATTACGAACATAGATGGCAATTCCACCTTCTTTAGATCCTCGGTCAAGCTGAAAAAGGTTGTAGTTGTCAATCGTAATCTGCAAGTCATTGACGGCAGGAGTGAGAAATGTTTCTTTTAGGCAAAAAATGTCCGGGTCAAGATTTGCCACTTCTAGTTTTAGTTGACTTAATTTAATAATAAGCCCTCTGATGTTGACATGTAGAACACCAACACATTTTCTGCCAGAAAAATCTACAGAATTGTTTACATTTGGGCCAGGATGAAGCTCAATACCACCCAGAAATAAGAAAAGTAGAATTAATAGTTTGCACAGGTATTTTCTGTGAAAGGATGAAGAGCGACGAACCTTGGACAAATAGCAGTAGCTCGCAGATGGTGTTATTTTTAAGAGCAGAATGAAGTTTGGAAGGAGTGCTGGTGAAGTAATGGGACAAAGATAGGGTTTAAAAGGATCCAATGATGGAGTGTAGACGTGTCTATAAGCTGTTTCATTAGCAGGTGTAGTGGCAAATCGAGCAACAAGTATGGACGCAAAGTAACAAGGGTAGCTGTTTGTAGAGTTGAGTGTGGCACTAGATATAGCCGGGAGGGACAGCAGTAGGATACACAGCAGGAGAATTGCCATCTTTAAAATACAGCTACCACTGCTCCTTTCCCCCGATGTGTCTCTCTCTCCTTTTCCACGATATGGTGTTGTATTTATATGCAAATTTCACCTCTAGCCCCGCTCACTTACCCTTGGGTTGAGCTTATCTCAAGCCTATAAAACTTCGTGCTTCAGCGCTATATATTTTTTCACCTGATGACAGTTGCTTGTGCTGCGATCGAAACGTCATGATCTATTATTTTTTCTATCTATGTGACTTTACCGAAAGAACCAAAGAGTGTGTATGGTGAGTTAGTAGTGTGTATCATGAGTGGTGAGTGTGTGTATGGTGAGTGGTGTGGTGAGTGGTCAGTGAGTGGTGAGTGTGTGGAGTGAGTGGTGAGTGTAGAGCGTGTGTGGGGAGTGAGTGGTGAGCGTGGGGTGAGCGTGTCTTTGGTGAGTGGTGTGTGTATGGTAAGTGGTGTGTGTGTGTATGGTAAGTGGTGAGTGTGTATGGTGAGTGGTGAGTGAGTGGTGAGTGAGTGGTGAGTGTGACTGAGTGTTTGTGTCTCTCAGAGGGACAGCTCCACTGTATGGTGAGTGAGTGGTGAGTGAGTGTGGGTGGTGAGTGTGGGTAGTGAGTGGTGAGTGATGAGTGTGAGTAGTGAATGAGTGGTGAGGGTGTGTATGGTGTGTGTGGTGAGTGTGTGTAGTGAGTGAGTGGTGAGTGAGTGGGGAGTGAGTGAGTGGTGAGTGTGACTGAGTGTTTGTGTGTCACAGAGGGACAGCTCCACTGCCCCATATGGAGCACGAACCAGAACCAGCTGAGGGAGAGAGCGGCCGGCTCCTGGGGCAGCGTGAGGACCTCTACCTCCTCTACACCTCCTCCTCTACACCAGCTCATTGCAACTCACCTCCTTCACACCTCCTACACCCTCACTCACCTCAATGCCACCTCCTAATGCCGCTTCGTCAACTCGGCCTGGAATCGCCGTCGGCCCTGATCTATCCACTGCTGGACGCCGTCCCTTCCATGCGCGCGATGTGACAATCCGTCGCTCCTGCCAGTGGGCAACTCTCATTGCTGCGTCCCCACAGCGGCGATCTCTTTGGGGCATCGTCTCTGCCATGGCCGCAGTCCCACGGCTCCTGCAGCGGTGTCCCCCAGCGGTGTCCCCCAGCGGTGTCCCCCAGCGGTGTCCCCAGCGACGTCCCCCAGTGGTGTCCCCAGTGGTGTCCATGTTTACTTTGGTCAGCGTCCACGAGGTCTCTGCCTCTCGCTCCTCTCCATAGTCCACCGTCTTGATGCGGCCGCTGCGTCTTCACTCATCGGCCCGCGTCTTCACGCTCTGCCACTTTTTTCGTTCTGTCCTCGCCCCACAAACCGCCGCTTGTTGTGGGGCGCGCCGCACGAGCTCGTGTGGTGCGACGCTCGTGCAGCGCGTGCGGTGATGCAACCCCACCCCTCGTGACCCCCCCCCCCCCCTCCGTGCCTCAGGTCGTGCTCCGCGCCGTCGAGGGCTTCATCTCGTGCTGCTCCTCCTCCAGGTCCAAGGAGGTGAAGGCTCGGCTCGCAGGTAACGGCAGCCCCTAGGCAACAGCAGCTCCTAGGAAACAGTAGCCTGGAAATAGCAGCCCATCAGCAACAGTAGCCTGGCAACAGCAACCCCTCGGCAACAGCAGGCCGAGGCAACAGCAGCCCAAGGCACCAGCAGTCCCTAGACAACGGCAGCCTGGAAACAGCAGCCCCTAGACAACAGCAGTTCACGGGACATAGGAAGAGAAACAGGGGTAGCTGGGTGTTTGATGCACCGAGTGGCAGGATTCTCCGTCAAGTTGCTCGTCTTGCTCACGCCGAGTCTCCCGTGGTTGCCGACGTCTGCTGCCCCGCGTGCGCCGCTTGCCGTGTCCCCAGGCGTCCCCAAGTGGCAGGAGGGTGACGTGCAGGCCTGGCTGGAGGAGAGCAGCCTGGGCGCCTACTGCCCCAACTTCACGCAGATCGACGGCCGCATCCTCCACTCCCTCCTGGAGATCCGCCAGCAGGTGGCACGGGGACACGGGGGGACACCACGTGGGGGCACCACACAGCACCACGTGGTGTCACCACACAGCACCACGTGGGGCACAGAGTGACACACCACGTGGGGGCACCACACACAGAGTGACACATCACGTGGGGGCACAGAGCGACACACCACGTGACATCCACACGCTATGGACGAAGGGACGTGGGTACTCGTGTCAGGACGTGCATGGGGGTATGAAAGTACAATGAGGCTCACGGAGGGAAAGACAGCAGTCCACATGTGAGTCATGCGGGGGACACGCGTGTCTACATGGGCCTCACAGTGGGAATCCGCACACGGGCATGGAGCGTGGCACCTCTGGGACACATGGACACTGGAGTGAGGAGTGATGTTACAGCACCCACGTGGAGTCACCACACAGCACCACGTGGAGTCACCACACACAGCACCCACGTGGTGTCACCACGTGGATCCCAACCCTGCGGCTCCTCACCTCCTCACCCAGCTCCTCACATACTCACCCAGATCCTCCTCGATGTCTTTGTCTCACATCTTATCTTCCTGTTCTCAGGCCCCGGAGTTCTTTGCCATGGTGGCACGGGAAGTGGGCGGCTTCCACTGCCTGGAGGACTTCCTCAAGTTCCTGGATGCTGTGGAGAAACTGGACTGATGAGGTTCACTGTCCACTTACCACCACTCTCACACTCACCATGCACTACTACACATTTGTAGTGGGTTTTACGGAGGCACACACTTGAACTTGGAGGCAACACGTTATTACACAACCCCAACAGGGTAACTACATAACGTAACAACGGTTAACTATACCAAGACGGGGTAACTACAGAACTGGGTCAGCCAGCCAACACACTGCCTGACCCACGATGCCGAACGTGACGACCAAAGACCGAGGATCGAAGAGACGTAGCACCGACGGGTTCCATTCCAGCAGACAGCCACGATTGCTCTCGGAACTTCCCTTTATGCTCCCCAGTGTGGCATCGCTCTGCCTTCGGCCACGCCTCCTTCTGGATCTTACCAGAAGGTTCTCGACTGAGCATCAAGTGTCCCCCAAGCCACCCTTTGGGCCCCCTCGCTTCCCTGTCCCGGTCATGTGCCCTCTCGGGTTCATCCAGACTATCACGTCCTTACTTGCCTTCTCTCTGTCACCAGAACGATGCCCCCTAGGGCCCGCTTCTATGCCATACCGACTCTGGTGCCAGAGGCTCAAGATGCACAGATCCACTCTTGTGACAGTAGCTGGCGCTAAACGCCAAAGTGACTCCATTTACATCACTACACATTCACCACACAGTGAACTACACCGCTCCCATACTCACCACACTGTGCACTCACCTGCCACACTGTGCACTCACCACCGCCACCCATCACCACTCTCACGCGCTGCCTGTGCTCTGCTCTCACAGGACGTTCCGCTGCACCTTTTTCTGCTGCTGCTGTTGTTGCAGGTGGCAGAGTCGAGGACGGAGCAGCTGATTGGAGCTCAACCACACAAACACAGCACAACCACACACGTCATGACAACCACACGCGTGATGACAACCACAACCACACACATGGCAGCCACACAATCACACACATGACAACCACACAGGACAACTCAACCACACCAAACACATGACAACCACATGCCCGTACGTCCGTCAGACACACCGGGACTGCACGTAATTGCAGCCGAGCACCAGTGACTGTCATGCACACTTGAACACCTCTAACTCCACACTGATAACTCCACACTGATAACTCCACGCTGATAACTCCACACTGAGAACTCCATGCCACAGCATTTCTACAACAGCATAACTTCATTCTCTGACAGCCACTCACGCCACACCAGGGACACAGTTGATGCAGGTGATGCAGGTGACCCACACCCAGTACAGCCTACTGGGCTCGTCTGACGACCGTGGGTATTGGACCCTGAACAGGGCTTGAGCCCACGGCCGCACTCACTCACGCACGGCCATTCACACTGCATGCTCGCAGACGATGACGGTGGCAGAAAATAACGCTGCTGCCTTGAGGCCTACAGAAGCCAGCACCGGCGCTCACACTGACACAGGCTCTGTGCTGCTGCTGCTGCTGAATGGCCATGAGTGAGTGAGTGGCGCTCACACTGACACAGGCACTGTGATGCTGCTGCTGCTGAATGGCCATGAGTGAGTGGCACTCACACTGACACAGGCTCTGTGATGCTGCTGCTGCTTGCAGGCAACACCGAATGCTCACAGACGCCCATGGCCCATGGGCACCTGTGGACGTGAAGAGGCCATCCACTGCCCCAATCAGTTTCTTGTCTCTGGGTCTCCAGGTTCTTTCTCTTTTATTATACATTTCCTTCTCTTTATTGTCATGATTCTGTTTAACATGCAGCAGCAGCAGTGGTAGTAGTCTTTCGTGACCAATATCCATGAGGCTTTTGGGTTATATTGCGTGAATATGAAAGTGTCGTTAAACCCGCCACCACCCAACACAGCCAATTAGTAAGGTTTGTCACGTAAACAAAACATGCCAATTAGTGACGAGTACAGTACACCGGTTGTGTGTTGAGAGTAAACCCACTACAACATCTACAACTCGAGTACGGCGTTTCGCCGGTAATTACAACCGGCTTGATGTCTGTGTCAGGTGGTGGCGGGTTTAACGACACATTTACACAATCTAACCCAAAACAATCCTCTATTGTCGATGTCACGATCCTCCTCGTCAATCGCAGTTAATCCGATGGGTGTCGTTGGACCGGGCCTCGTAGTAATCGAGCGAGGTGCTCGGCTGGGATTCGCGTGAACGCAGCAGCGGCTCCGTGTGCACGTCAACACCGGCAGCAGCAGCAGGGACGCGGTCAGGTGGGGGTGGCGGTGTGGGAATGTGCAACGAGGGTGGGAGACGGCTCCACTCGCCCGGCGAGCGTGGTAGCCGGAAGGGCCCCGCGTGGAGGGGAGAGGCCTCGTCGCGGGGTGGTGGGCCCCTGGGTCCGGGTTGGGGAGGAGGGGCAGTGCCGTGAACGTGGGCACTCATGGCAAGTCCAGCGAGTGGAGACGGTGCCTGGTGGATTCGGGATTTAATCTCGTAATCTTTTGCTTTAATTTTACACGATAAAGTAGATTCTAATGCAACCATTAGGGTTTGGTTACGATGGTCCGAGCGCGATTCCATCCGGCAGAACGGCCCTGGCTGCTGTTCACGGCGGGGGTTCTCCACTGTAGCTGTGCTGCAGATGCCTACGAGCGAGGCCGTGGATAGCAGCGGGGGTGCGGAGACGACGAAGGATTCAGTGTGGAAGAGCCATCGGCTCCAAGGGCCAAGAAGCCCTGGCGAGTCGTGATGAGGAGTGCAGCAGTGGCAGCGGCAGCAGCGGCAGCAGCAGCGGAACCATCGGGGCTGCAGACTCTAGAAGGCCGAGAGCCTCTCTGCTCCTTGTCACCTGCCTGCCGTGGTGGCCTCGATTAGCACCATCGCAATCAAACACAAAGTAGAACCTGGGCTCGTGCTCATGAACAGTAGAAGACGGCGTTAGGTTCTAGTTAAGCGTTGGGGTGAGGTCGTCCCGCCAGCTCTACCGCTCGCCTGGGAGGAGCCATAACCAATAGAATCACGCGGCCGGATTCACTAGGAACTCTGACCTCGTGCCCAGTCCCTTGCTGGCTTCGTGCCGTCTCCCCTCTTCTTCTTCTCCTCCTCCTTGCACGAGCCCCGTGCGTCACGCTCCATCCTCCCATTCCGCAAGAGCCTCCCAGGTGCTGCTGTAGACTTGGCGGCTAAGGGATAGGGTTATTAAAAAGGCATTCTGCATTTTCTTCACGGTGATCATTGACCATTATAAGTCGACGTGATTGTCATGTAAAACCCGCTGGTTACTAATTGCTCCATTAAACATCTACTGCAGCCCTTGGCCGAGTCTGTTGGCAGTGCCTCGTGCTGTGGGTGGTCTCCGTGACCACGTGGCCTTGCACAGACATTTCTGGGGAATGCGACGGTGCAAGTGACTCTGTACACAATATGTGTACACTAAACACACACTGTGTGTTTAGTGTACACGACACACGCACTGTGTGTGTCGTGTACATACTGTGTACACTACACACAGTATGTACACTACACACTATGTGTACACTACACACACACTGTAGTGTACACATATTGTGTACACTACACATACAGTGTGTACACTGTATGTGTAGTGTACACATACTGTGTACATGACACACACTGTGTACACCACACACACACTGTATGTACACACTGTATAGTGTACGCATACTGTGTACACTATACATGTGTACACTACACATACTGTGTACACTACACACACATTGTATGTACACACCGTGTACACGACACACACTCGCTCTTGTCAGGACAGCACACACGGGGAACTTCCAGCAGCCTGTAATTGCTCACCGGGAGGGCATCAGCAACTCCGTCAAAGGCTGCAACTCCGTGAGGTTTCTTGTCACGATTCGACCCCTCTCCGTCCACTGCCTCCGTTCTCCTCTCAATCTGTTCAGGCGCTGCATTCACCCACGAGGAGGAGTAGCGCTACTCGGGGCGTAGGTGGCGCTGCAGTCCCCGTCCTTGACGTCGTCAGCCGTGCGAGGAGGCAGTGCGCCGCCCCTTGGTGACGACAACAATGAGGTCACCGCGTGTTTGTCCACGCCCCGCCCCCTGGAGGCTCCGCCCCTGGTGACGACACAATGAGGTCCATACTCTTAGTTTTTTTTCGGTAAAGTGACGTCGGAAAAAAAAGTCAAATTAATTAAATGACGACGTTTCGGAGGCAACACAAGCTTCCGTCTTCAGGTGGAACCGTCACAGCAAAATTGCTGTATCAAGTGAAGAGAGCTCTTAAGAGACACGAGATTATATACAGGTGAAGGAGGGGGGAGGAGCCAGGATGGGCGGTGGGGGGGGGCTACGTTAACCCGCCTTTTGTTTTGCTGCAGGGGGTGAGGGGGACGGAGAGAGTTCCGTGTGCAGGCGATGGGCAAGTGGTTGAAACAAGTGATACACAAGACCAGGAGGCCGTATTTAAGCTAACAAACTGGTTGCCTTGCAGTATACTGCAGTAAACTATGAGGCTGCTAAAGTTGAACTTGGTTTAACTTGGTTAAAAAAGGGGCTAATCAAGCTGGGAATAGAAGACAACTGGAAGAAATGGAAATGGCTGTACAATTATAAGGCAGCTGATGTTTGACTTGGTTGATGACATTTTTCCAATGATTGCTTAATTTGAAACCATCCTCTCAGTTGAAGTTGTGTCTATGTTTGTATATCTGGATGGCTTCATCGGAGAAAACAATATCATGAGAACCCGCTGTGTTGAAACAATGATCAGCTATGGCCGGAGAATTCGTTCTGCTGTGTTTCAAATCTGATTTGTGCTCACGAATTCGGTCAGAAATATGTCGTCTCGTTTCCCCGATGTAGCAGTCGCCGCAGGTACAACTCAATTTGTAAACACCGGGGTACTGTAAGTCAGGAATGACATCCTTTACGGATGGGATCAGATCACAGATTTTGTGTACTGTATTGAACCGGACCTGGATCTTAGAAGACAGTGGCCTCACCCGTAGACGTTTGGAACTTTGAGATCACTGCAGTCTTAGTCGAGGGTGGCTTAGGTGGGTGCCCAAAGAAGCATGGAGAGAGCTGCTCACGTGCAATGCAGCGAGGGACGGCAAGAGGAGCACGTGGGAGTCGAGGGCACCAGACGCACGCGGCGCAGAGCTGCGGGCACGCGCGCAGCGTCTTGCCGGGTGCGGAATCGAAGTCGTCCAACCACATTTGAAGCTGCCGCATTTTCACGAGACTCTTCAACTTTACTGATGATATATTTTTAATGATGCCTCTGCCGTGACGTCTGCGGTCAATTGATGAGTCTCTTGACTTAAAGCTTTCGTCACTGTAGGAATTCATATTCTTTGGGTCTTTCGGTAAAGTCAAGTAAATGGGTTAAAAAAAGTAAAACATTTTTTTTTTAACTACGATGTCCCCCCCTTTTTTCCACCTGATAACGGTCGCTTGTGTTGCGATCGAAACGTCGTAGTTAATATTTTTATTTTTGGAACCCATCTACGTGACTTTACCGAAAGACCCAAAGCATATGGATGAGTTTTGTTGATCGAGACGCGCACACGGCAGCCGCGGGCTCATGGCGGGAGGGAGCGCCGCCAACCATCATCCCACCCCCACGTCTCGCCGTGGCAGAGCAGAGCAAATGTCCAGCCCCTTCCGTGACATTCGCCCCGAGTCTAAAGCGGCCCACAGGAAATATTCTGCGAGCAGAGCCTATCCTGTCAGTATCCAATTCCCCAAATATTTACGTGCCCTGTTATGTACCTCGCAGCCGTTCTCACGGCGTCGCATGGACGCGGAGGGATGGAGACAGGAGAGAACCTCGCCTATCGCTGTCTCGTAGCTGCACTCGCTCGCGTCTCACGGACGCTGCGAATGGCTCGAGGAGGCAGGCAGGGAGTCGGTCCCTGCCACCAAGTGGCTGGAGATCAGAAGACCCTTGAACTGTTCCGGGTTCCCCTGTTTATGCCCTGGGATTTCGAAAATTGAGGGTTACATGACGTCATGCTTCGCAGCCAATCGTGCACCTACCTTTGATTTTCAAACGTTTCACTGTCGTTACCTCGGGCATCACGTTATGCTATCCCCTGTACCGTTGTCTCCGTGCCCACATTTCTTACCCCTGACTCGGTCGGTTTACCCTGAGCGGCCGCCCGGATGCCGAATACACACCCACCTCCTGGTCTGTGCTGCTCGCGTAATATTTCACCCTGGCCCCTCCCCAGTGCTGTGAGTGTCTCATTGCGGTTAGCCCGGTGAGCTTCTGTGCAACCATACAATTTTAAGCCAATTTTGGGGCCACAATGTAAATTGTCCTGGGGGGGGGGGGGGGGAGGCCGCCCAATCTCCTGGCACAGGGAAACCGTGGGACTTCCCATCTAGGGGCCCTTTGGATGAAAACCCACGGTGCCAGGCGACCCCCCGCTGGGACACTACGTGTGTGTGGGCGGCGTGTGTGTGTGTGCGGCGTGTGTGTGTGTGCGGCGTTTGTGCGTTCAGGGCGGGGTTAGGGGGGGGGGATCGCGGCGCTTGCGGAGTGGCTCCGTGGTCGTGGCACCACTCGTGCAAAGGAATGTGCGGCCCGCACGCAAACCATCCCTGCACCCACGCAAACCACCCCTATACCCACGCAAGCCATCCCTGTACCCACGCAAACCATCCTTGCACCCACGCAAACCACCCCCGCACCCACACAAACCATCCCTGCACCCACGCAAGCCATCCCTGCACCCAGGCAAACCATCCCTGCACCCACACAAACCACCCCTGCACCCACACAAACCATCCCTGCACCCACGCAAACCATCCCTGCACCCACGCAAACCATCCCTGCACCCACACAAACCACCCCTGCACCCACACAAACCATCCCTGCACCCACACAAATCATCCCTGCACCCACACAAACCATCCCTGCACCCACACAAACCACCCCTGCACCCACACAAACCATCCTTGTACCCACACAAACCATCCCTGCATCCACACAAACCATCCCTGCACCCACACAAACCATCCCTGCACCCACACAAACCACCCCTGCACCCACACAAACCATCCCCGCACCCACACAAACCATCCCCGCACCCACACAAACCACCCCCGCACCCATACAAACCACCCCTGCACCCACACAAACCATCCCTGCACCCACACAAACCATCCCTGCACCCACACAAACCATCCCTGCACCCACACAAACCATATCTGCACCCACACAAACCATCCCTGCACCCACACAAACCATCCCTGCACCCACAAAAACCACCCCCGCACCCACACAAACCACCCCTGCACCCACACAAACCACACCCGCACCCACACAAACCATCCCTGCACCCACACAAACCACCCCTGCACCCACACAAACCATCCCTACACCCACACAAACCACCCCCGCACCCACACAAACCACCCCTGCACCCACACAAACCACCCCTGCACCCACACAAACCCAACCCACACCCACACAAACCACCCCCGCACCCACACAAACCACCCCCGCACCCACACAAACCACCCCCGCACCCACAAAAACCACCCCTGCACCCACACAAACCATCTTTGCAACCACACAAACCACCCCTGCACCCGCTCCAAGTGTCGCTCAGCGATTCCCCCAACTGTGTCCACTCTGGTGCACGACCACAACGGAATCGCACCCAGCACGGGCTGGGTTCTAACATCACAGCCTGGGTTCTAGTATCACGGGCTGGGTTCTAGTATCACAGCCTGGGATCTAACATCTCAGGCTCGGTTCTAGTATCACGGGCTGGGTTCTAGTATCACAGGCTGGGTTCTAGTATCACGGGATGGGTTCTAGTATCACGGGCTGGGTTCTAGTATCACGGGCTGGGTTCTAGTATCACGGGCTGGGTTCTAGTATCACGGGCTGGGTTCTATTATCACAGCCTGGGTTCTAACATCACAGGCTCGGTTCTAGTATCACGGGCTGGGTTCTAGTATCACGGGCTGGGTTCTAGTATCACAGCCTGGGTTCTAACATCACAGGCTCGGTTCTAGTATCACGGGCTGGGATCTAGTATCACGGGCTGGGTTCTAGTATCACGGGATGGGTTCTAGTATCACGGGCTGGGTTCAAGTATCACAGGCTGGGTTCTAGTATCACGGGCTGGGTTCTAGTATCACGGGCTGGGTTCTAGTATCACAGGCTGGGTTCTAATATCACAGGCTCGGTTCTAGTATCACGGGCTGGGTTCTAGTATCACAGCCTGGGTTCTAACATCACAGGCTCGGTTCTAGTATCACGGGCTGGGTTCTAGTATCACGGGCTGGGTTCTAGTATCACGGGCTGGGTTCTAGTATCACAGGCTGGGTTCTAATATCACAGGCTCGGTTCTAGTATCACGGGCTGGGTTCTAGTATCACAGCCTGGGTTCTAACATCACAGGCTCGGTTCTAGTATCACGGGCTGGGTTCTAGTATCACGGGCTGGGTTCTAGTATCACGGTCTGGGTTCTAGTATCACGGGCTGGGTTCTAGTATCACGGGCTGGGTTCTAGTATCACGGGCTGGGTTCTAGTATCACAGCCTGGGTTCTAACATCACAGGCTCGGTTCTAGTATCACGGGCTGGGTTCTAGTATCACGGGCTGGGTTCTAGTATCACAGGCTCGGTTCTAGTATCACGGGCTGGGTTCTAGTATCACAGCCTGGGTTCTAACATCACAGGCTCGGTTCTAGTATCACGGGCTGGGTTCTAGTATCACGGTCTGGGTTCTAGTATCACGGGCTGGGTTCTAGTATCACGGGCTGGGTTCTAGTATCACGGTCTGGGTTCTAGTATCACGGGCTGGGTTCTAGTATCACGGGCTGGGTTCTAGTATCACGGGCTGGGTTCTAACATCACGGGCTTGGTTCTAGTATCACGGGCTGGGTTCTAGTATCACAGCCTGGGTTCTAACATCACAGGCTCGGTTCTAGTATCACGGGCTGGGTTCTAGTATCACGGGCTGGGTTCTAGTATCACGGGCTGGGTTCTAGTATCACAGGCTGGGTTCTAATATCACAGGCTCGGTTCTAGTATCACGGGCTGGGTTCTAGTATCACAGCCTGGGTTCTTACATCACAGGCTCCGTTCTAGTATCACGGGCTGGGTTCTAGTATCACGGGCTGGGTTCTAGTATCACGGTCTGGGTTCTAGTATCACGGGCTGGGTTCTAGTATCACGGGCTGGGTTCTAGTATCACGGGCTGGGTTCTAGTATCACAGCCTGGGTTCTAACATCACAGGCTCGGTTCTAGTATCACGGGCTGGGTTCTAGTATCACGGGCTGGGTTCTAGTATCACGGGCTGGGTTCTAGTATCACAGGCTCGGTTCTAGTATCACGGGCTGGGTTCTAGTATCACAGCCTGGGTTCTAACATCACAGGCTCGGTTCTAGTATCACGGGCTGGGTTCTAGTATCACGGTCTGGGTTCTAGTATCACGGGCTGGGTTCTAGTATCACGGGCTGGGTTCTAGTATCACGGGCTGGGTTCTAACATCACGGGCTTGGTTCTAGTATCACGGTGTTGTATATGTCGTATCATGATTTTTTTATAAAAAAAAAAAAAAAATTATGAAATTTAAAAAAATGCGCAAATCGCATAAATTATGTTAATTAATGTAATTATATGCATACATTATGATAATCACGGAGATAATCGTAGTAATTTATGCGGATGCTTGCGATTATGTTTATGTGTGCAGTTATGATAATTAGGCTTAGCTTCGTTATCCAGAGTTGTATCAATCGGGATAAAACGATTATCATTGATTAAACATTTACTGATTATCTTAGTGTGTTTATTTTATATTCTTAGGTTTTTTCGGTAAAGTCACGTAGGTAAAACATTAAAATTAATTAAAGTAAAATAAAATAAAAATCACGACGTTTCGGAGGCAACACAAGCTTCCCTCTTCAGGTGGAACCGTCACAGCCACGACAACTGTATCAAGTAAATGAGAGATTATAAGAGCTACCACTCCGTATATATAATGGTTGGAGAGGGGGAAGGGCCAAGTACGGCACACTTTTTATTAATATGGTAAGGTGAGGTTTAAGAGGCTGAGCCTTTGTTATGGAGAGGTACGGTTTGTGACTAAGCCTGGCCTACATAACAATAGTGTGAAAAAAGAAACAACTAAACATGGTAAAACAAGCCTGGCTGTCTATCAATAACCTGTAATAGTTGTCTGTCAAATAAGATGGTCCAAATAAGTGTAGTTAAATCTTTTTTACATGGTTAATCACATCTTTCCAATGATTACTCAGTTTGTAACCATCATCACGGTTGAAATTATGTCTGTTTGTATATTTGTATGGCTTCGTGTACAAACCTTTGATGGTAGCCAGGAGGTTTGCAGAGCACCTTGGTCTCGGAAAAGACAATTTCATGAGAGCCCACCAAGTTGTAGCAATGATCGGCAACGGCCGAAGAATCAGTTCTGCCGTGTTTCAGATCTGACTTGTGCTCGCGGACACGATCAGAGACATGACGTTTCGTTTCTCCAATGTAGCAATCACCACAACTGCAACTCAATTTGTAGACTCCAGGATACTGTAAGTCAGGAACGACATCCTTCACAGATGGAATCAGATCACGGATTTTATGCACTGTACTGAATCGGACTTGGATCTTATGTTTGTTTAGAATTTTGGAGATCTTTTTGGTCATGCCTGCTATGTATGGTAACGTGATAGTTTTGGTCGGAGTTTCATGTGGCTGTTTCTGTGTGGTGGGAGAAACAGCTTGGTGGATAGTGCGGTCAGAGTATCCGTTCATCCTGAGGGCCCGATGTACATGTCTTAATTCACCGGCCAGGTGGTGTTGGTCAGAAATGCCATGGGCTCTGTGGTATAGCGTTTTGATGATAACATTCTTTTGAGATGGGTGGTGGTGGGAATCCGGTTTCAAGTAGGAATCTGTGTGGGTGGCTTTCCTGTAGACAGAATGTCCCAAGGATCCATCAGGCCTCCTCTCAAACAGAATATCCAAGAATGGTAGTTTACCATCTTTCTCCACTTCCATGGTGAATCTGATGGATGGGTGTCTGGAATTGATGTGGAAGTGGAGAAAGATGGTAAACTACCATTCTTGGATATTCTGTTTGAGAGGAGGCCTGACGGATCCTTGGGACATTCTGTCTACAGGAAAGCCACCCACACAGATTCCTACTTGAAACCGGATTCCCACCACCACCCATCTCAAAAGAATTCTCTCATCAAAACGCTATACCACAGAGCCCATGGCATTTCTGACCAACACCACCTGGCCGGTGAATTAAGACATGTACATCGGGCCCTCAGGATGAACGGATACTCTGACCGCACTATCCGCCAAGCTGTTTCTCCCACCACACAGAAACAGCCACATGAAACTCCGACCAAAACTATCACATTACCATACATAGCAGGCATGACCAAAAAGATCTACAAAATTCTAAACAAACATAAGATCCAAGTCCGATTCAGTACAGTGCATAAAATCCGTGATCTGATTCCATCTGTGAAGGATGTCGTTCCTGACTTACAGTATCCTGGAGTCTACAAATTGAGTTGCAGTTGTGGTGATTGCTACATTGGAGAAACGAAACGTCATGTTTCTGATCGTGTCCGCGAGCACAAGTCAGATCTGAAACACGGCAGAACTGATTCTTCAGCCGTTGCCGATCATTGCTACAACTCGGTGGGCTCTCATGAAATTGTCTTTTCCGAGACCAAGGTGCTCTGCAAACCTCCTGGCTACCATCAAAGGTTTGTACACGAAGCCATACAAATATACAAACACAGACATAATTTCAACCGTGATGATGGTTACAAACTGAGTAATCATTGGAAAGATGTGATTAACCATGCAAAAAAATTTAACTACACTTATTTGGACCATCTTATTTGACAGACAACTATTACAGGTTATTGATAGACAGCCAGGCTTGTTTTACCATGTTTAGTTGTTTCTTTTTAAATCCTTTATATTAAGTTCGCTTGCTTGCTTGCGTGCTTGCTTGCTTGCGTGCTTGCTTGCTTGCTTAGGACCGTGCAAATCTTTCGCTCGTTTTTTAACCCACTTCCCGTGATCCAATCGAGCTGACATTTTCCACACAGACTCGTTGTGACAGACAATTAATGTTCCTGAAAAAAAATTCCCAAAATTTTACACTTTTTAGGCAAAAAAAAAATATATTACATATATTCAAATAGAACTCATTCATCGCTTTGGCTGAACGTCACAGTATAAGAGCCCAGAGCGTAACCCCTCCACAGACCGTGGCGGAGTAGCGCAGTTGGTAGCGCCCTCGCTTCCCATGCCAAAGGTCGCGGGAATCGATCCCCGCGTCCTCCACAGGTGAATATATTTTTAAATCCTTTATATTAAGTTCGCTGCCACGCATATAAAGGATTTATAGTGAAAAACTTTGTTTTTACGGGTTATACTTATTTCACACTATTGTTATGTAGGCCAGGCTTAGTCACAAACCGTACCTCTCCATAACAAAGGCTCAGCCTCTTAAGCCTCACCTTACCATATTAATAAAAAGTGTGCCGTACTTGGCCCTTCCCCCTCTCCAACCATTATATATACGGAGTGGTAGCTCTTGTAATCTCTCATTTACTTGATACAGTTGTCGTGGCTGTGACATTTCCACCTGAAGACGGAAGCTTGTGTTGCCTCCGAAACGTCGTGATTTTTATTTTATTTTACTTTTATTAATTTTAATGTTTTACCTACGTGACTTTACCGAAAAAAACTAAGAATATGAATCATTGCAGTCACGAAAGCTTCAAATCTAGAATGTTTATGTTATGTTAGGTCTCCAAATTAATTTCTCATCGCAGGATACAGTTCTTATGAATAAGACAGTTTTGCATGGACTTGGAAAGAAACACTCGAGATACTTCTGTGTAAACAATTTATATTCTAAACTGACATATGACACTCTAATATGCAAAGGCCAGAGTATATGTCAATAGATTCATTGGCGAGATTATGCAATTAACGAAACTGAAGGGCTAACACTCTTCTAACAACCGTACTTTCTACTTTCCCACCAGACATCTCATTAGTTCCCCCATGTATCGAGCACAACCGGCGACTGGCCGAGTTTTAAAATAATCATGCAACGATATTCATATGACGGCAATGAAAGCACTTATTGTACCCCGAAGGCGAAGCATACGTCAATCGATTCGTCGGCAAGATTATATCTGTTAATTAAATGTTTGAGACAATGGTGGTTGAGCGCGTGTGTTTGTGTGAGCGCGTATCTGGCTCTGCTTTAATTAATTCTTCAGCGAGACTCTATGACAAAGAAACAGGGTTGACACGATATTCTCTCTCTGTAAAGGTGTCGATTCGCAATGAGGATTTCGAGAGTTTTAGTTTGCATCGATGAATCTAATGGTCGTTTATGCGATAAGAGAAACGAAAATAAAAAGGCAAGAAAAAAAAACTTCACACTCTTATAACCGACGGATTCGTATTTACTCGGAGGGCCACGATTCCCCACGGCCAGCTGGTGTTCCAACTTTATAATTAGTCTTCTGATGATTGTCTAGGGTGGGTCCCATTGTGAGAGGGGTGGATTGTCTCTTAGATAAATTCTTGCATGCCCTGCGGGAAGTAGATGTGTGCGTGTGTGTGTGCTTCCTTGAGGTTGTGAGTGGGGGAAGTGATACGACCGACTCGAAGATTCTCCTCTCGCCCGTGCGGGTTGCAGCCGCGACTTTCTCCGCTGGGAGATGATGAGCGGCGTCGGTCCGCTGCTGTTCGTGAAGAGACTTGCCCGCTGGGTGGTGCCCGGCGGCGCTTGGCTGCGCTTGGCGGCCTGTATTCTGTGACTCTGACGGCGCGGTGCCCCTTCTCTGTAGCTGACGACGCGGTGGCGTTCTCTGCAGCTCTGACGGCACGTCGGCGCTCGTTCGGAAGGCTCCGACTCTCTCTCTCCACTGCTGGATGACGAGTCGGTTCTCGTTGGTGCTGGTTGATCTGTGTGTGCGTATTGAACACACGGCGCATGCGCTGGCGCTGTCCTCTTCCTCACGGTCGTTCGATCAGGCTTTCTCCACTGCTTCGTGCTCTCTGCTTTGCTCGCTTGGTCGACGCTTGGCAATCTCCGCTGTTTCTACAGGTTGATTGCTTGTTGTCACTCGTCACTCTCTCTTCTCCGTGCTTTCCTTTGTTCGTGCAGCTGCCAGCTTCATACGGGCACTCGCTGATGCCTCTCCCGCCCTTACTTCAGGGGCTTCGTTGTTTTAGGTTCTCTCACGAGAATGATAGCTGGAATCTCTGTCAGCTTCACTCGCAGCTCGGCGGCTCAGTGTAGCGATTCTTCTTAGGTGGTGCAGACCTCAGCTTGTCAATGCACGTCGCTACCCCGCGAACATCGTCATTCTGGATGATGGAAGAGCTCCTTCGTTGTCGGCGACGAGATGAGCCCCGGTGGCGTCGAGATGAGATGGGGGGCCTGAGCCCCGGAGAGATGGGGGCCTGAGCCCCGGTGGGATGCTCTGAATGGATTTTGCCTCGGCTTATATCGGGAAAATCCACTCGGTTTATTCCGAGTTGTTCAAAGGCCGGAACAATATAACTTTTTTGTTTGTTTGTGTGTGTGGACACATCTGCGTCCGGGCGTGTCGTGTGCGTGTCTGTCTGTGTGTGCGATTTATTGGAGGAAAGGTTCTTCAAAGACACAGCTGTCCGTAATAATTCTGGAAGGAGGGGTGGGGGTTTCCTCGCGAAACGGAGTTACATAAGAGTCATCAAACTAAACCAGACTGACGATTCGCGTTCACACCGAGGTTGTTAAATCATAATCCACGTTTTGGGTTTTGATTATGAATAATATTAGTCGCGAAAGCCTACGCGTTAAGCGAGCTCTATAATCCCTTCCCTCGCTCTTGGCGTTTACCCTTTGTCTCATACGGCTCCAAGCCGTATGCCTGGTCTGGAATTAAAATGAGGCTCTCTTTTGCTGCTTAGTATTATTGTGATTTGATTTTAAGTAGCCGTGTTCACGGTATTTCCATCGTGGTTTGGTTTCTTTATGGGGAGATGTTATTTACTCGTGTGCGCAAATCTTGCTGTCCGTGCTGCGGGGAGACAAAGACGGCTGTGCTCCATCGTTGGAGCATACTGAGAGGCATCTGTTGATTTCCTTTCTCGAGCTGTCGCCTGCTCGCCACGAACTTTTATGAGGGCCATTTCCTGGCTTTGTGCCTGCTCTGTGGCCATTTCTCTCTGGAAGACAAAGACGGCTGTGAGCTGCTCGCTTCCCCTGGAGTGTTGTATGTTAGTTAATTATGGTAGACTTCTCCGCCCTTAACTCTCCTAGGAGATCCACTTTAATTTCGTACTTATTATTTGACTTAACGGTATCATGGCTGGAACACAGAAGTCTGACCAGTGGAGGTGGACTGCAGAGGTTTTGTGGCAACATCTACAACCAGACTGCTTAGAGACCTGGGAATTAAGGGCCAGAGCCAGCGTTCGGCAATCAGAGCTGTATCGGAGGCGGCAGAAGGCAGCAGTCAGTGGCTCTGGATGAAGAGGAAAGACCCCAGCTGGGCCCCAAAGTGAGAGGGCCAGGAGGTATGCAGTCAACAATGCTTGACTCAGGGAGGAGGACGCCCCTGCCATGCATAGTCCCAACAAGGCAACTCCTATGACTAATTGGGAATGGGACGCAAGCATAGGATTGATCACCCTGTCGCTGGCCGCCTTTGGGGAGGGTGTATAGTATGAAAGGCCGAAACACCCTAGGAACCAAAGGTTCACTACTGACGATGCGCTCCCCAAATTTCACCAGGCTCACTGTTCATGAACTCTTGGAAGTGCTTGCACAAAGGATAGTAACATCTCATCCTGTGTTCTTTGAAATCTGAATTTGACTTAGCCTGTTATTATTTTATCTGATATCCCAGGGCTAGGGAATTAGTTTTTTTTTGGCTTAGGAGCGACCCTGACTGCCATAATTATTTTTTGATGCTTCGGCCCGGCTGCGTAGAAAATTATTAAAGGGAAATAATGTCAGTATGGAATTAACAAATGTGGATTCACGGCCCCCTGGTGCAGACTGTAGTCTGGTTTACAATTGGAGCGAGGATAGATAATGTTTGCTTAACCTTCATGGCTAAGTTGGTAACTTGTATAACTAATATGGCTCCAAAACCCGTCTGTGCTTTGTTGTTGCCAATGCTATTTTTTTTAGCCGTTAAGAATATAATTATATATTCCTCGTGGCGCCTGTTTTTTTTGTATTGTGAGGGCCTTTTGAAGTGTGGGTGTTATCCTAACCCCCGCTTGCAATTCCCCCCCCCCTTTTTTCTCTTGTGAAATTCGGGGAGGTTTTATGACATTTGATGGCTGTCTCTTTCATGCTTTCTGGCCTTTGAAGCGGGGTGTGCACGCATCTGTGGTGGAAGTTGGGAAACGGGTTTTCGCTCGTCTTTGTTTGCTCCCAAGTTGCCCCGTGTCTATTAAAAAAAAATATGTTGGCAGAATTATTCTTAATATTAATTTAAAAAAGGGGTATAGATACAACAACGGGCTGGGTTCTAACATCACAGGCTTGGTTCTAGAATCACGGGCTGGGTTCTAGTATCACAACCTGGGTTATAATATCACAGGCTTGGTTCTAGTATCACGGGCTGGGTTCTAGTATCACAGCCTGGGTTCTAACATCACAGGCTGGTTTCTAGTATCACAGGCTGGGTTCTAGTATCACAGGCTGGGTTCTAGTATCACAGTCTGGGTTCTAGTATCACAGGCTGGGTTCTAACATCACAGGCTGGGTTCTAGTCTCACAGGCTGGGTTCTAGTATCACAGGCTGGGTTCTAGTATCACAGCCTGGGTTCTAGTATCACAGGCTGGGTTCTAACATCACAGGCTGGGTTCTAGTCTCACAGGCTGGGTTCTAGTATCACAGGCTGGGTTCTAACATCACTGGCTGGGTTCTAGTATCACAGGCTGGGTTCTAACATCATAGGCTGGGTTCTAGTATCATAGGCTGGGTTCTAGTATCACGGGCTGGGTTCTAGTATCACAGGCTGGGTTCTAGTATCACAAGCTGGGTTCTAACATCACGGCATGGGTTCTAGTATCACAGGCTGGGTTCTAACATCACAGGCTGGGTTCTAGTATCACAAGCTGGGTTCTAACATCACAGGCTGGGTTCTAGTATCACGGGCTGGGTTCTAACATCACAGGCTGGGTTCTAACATCACGGCATGGGTTCTAGTATCACAAGCTGGGTTCTAGTATCACAAGCTGGGTTCTAACATCACAGGCTGGGTTCTAGTATCACAAGCTGGGTTCTAACATCACAGGCTGGGTTCTAGTATCACAGGCTGGGTTCTAATATCACAGGCTGGGTTCTAACATCACGGCATGGGTTCTAGTATCACAGGCTGGGTTCTAACATCACAGGCTGGGTTCTAGTATCACAAGCTGGTTTCTAACATCACAGGCTGGGTTCTAGTATCACGGGCTGGGTTCTAACATCACAGGATGGGTTCTAACATCACGGGCTGGGTTCTAACATCACGGACTGGGTTCTAGTATCACAGGCTGGGTTCTAGTATCACAGGCTGGGTTCTAACATCACAGGCTGGGTTTTAGTATCACGGGCTGGGTTCTAACATCACAGGCTGGGTTCTAACATCACGGGCTGGGTTCTAACATCACGGGCTGGGTTTTAACATCATGGGCTGGATTTCGACTTAAAGCTTTCGTGACTGCAGGGATTCATCTTCTTGGTTCTTTCGGTAAAGTCACGTAGAAGGGAAGTAATAAAATAATAAAAATAAGACATAATAAAATAATTCTCACGACGTTTCGGCCACAACGCAAGCAGCCGTCCTCATAGGCCGCTGTACGTGAGCTGTATCGTTCAGTTTCGTTCCGACAAACGGGGCACTACTTTTTATTTTGCTCAATATGTTCAACGTTAATAAAAGGTATCCAAGCAAAAAGTTCTCCACACATTATCCTGCAGTTGATGAGAAAAGTGTTTCAACCAATCAGCATCGAAAATGTAAATAGGTCTGAGCCAAAATCAAGCCAATATCACTACGCACATGTAAACATGGAGGACGTAAGCAGTGCAGCTTCATCTGATAGTGGCGATCAAGCTCGATTTAGGTGAGTTCCACACAGCCATGTCCTTTATGGCAGTGATAGGCAAACGTTTCAAAGAAGCAGGACTACAGGATATGCTGATTGAATCAAATGTGGTAGCTGTTGGTTCAATAAATGGAGTCATTAGTGGACATCACTACAACCGTAGCATTCGTGCACACAAACTCCTATTTGAGGCAATGCATATTTTGCGGTTGAGGTCATTTTTTCAGTCCCTTCCTGAGCAACAGCACACTCGTTACATATCAGCCATGGAAGATCTAGTACGAGAGTACAAGTCTGAGGCAGGATTTTCATCTAACTCAGTGTCTGATATATTATCAGATATGCTGTCCTGCTATGATAGATATGTACATGAGATGAACTCTGTTAATCCCACCTTTGGACTTTGGAGCTCATACATTGAAATGGTTCAACTGTTACTGAGTTTCATCAGAGCAACCAGAGACTCTGACTGGAGCCTTCACTTAGCAACAGTGAGACATATGCTGGCATGGTATTTTGCATATGACCGCCAAAATTATGCAAGGTACCTATCAGCATATTGGGTCGAGATGATCAATCTTCCAAAGACTCATCCACACTGCTATGAAGAAGTTACTGCAAAAGGAAACTGGACAGTACAGCGTAAGGATGCTAACAGGTTCTTATCCATAGCTTGTGACCAAGCAATAGAACAAACCTGCAACCGTGATTCAAAGACCAAAGGCGGCATAACTGAGATAACATTGAACAGAGGTGCCGTCCAGCGATGGATACTGTCTCATCCTTAACGTTCTGCAATCACAAGGCAGTGTGAAATGATGGCTGGAATGCAACATGAAGAGAGGGGTCATAAAGAGTTGGATGCAACAAGAATTGCAAAAGACAATGCCGCTGTTATATCTTTGGTTTCAGCGGTTGAGTTTATGATCAATCCCTTCCTGCCTCGTGAAGATCTTGTATGTATTAGCTCTGGTGTTGTTGCTACAAAGACTGTCAGAGATGACATACAAAGTGCTTGTGATAAAGGTGAAACAGCTGTGAAAATTTTCATCCAAGATCGAGTCCAGTCATCAAAAACAGACTTCTTCTCTCCAATAAAGTCCTTGAAGCTCACTACGTTTGGGGATCAACTGAAGAAACCATACAAGACAAAAGATGGAAATCAAGTCATTCTAAAAAATTACAGGAGACTCTTTGCACGACTGTTAGTGATAAGTCAATCCCGGTCTGTAAACTTGAAAGAGATTCTGACATATACACTTGGCAATATCTCATCCCCGCTAGCAAGCACTGATGGTTCATTAGCCAAAACAAATAAGGCTGCTCTTCTAGCTTGTTTAGAATGAAAGAACAAGGACTGTCATGTGAACAAGACTATTGGTGATAATGGTGCCCTACTGATAGATGGCATGGCATTGATCAGGAGTCTCAAGAATATACCAGACACATTCGGTGAGCTTGCTGATGATCTTCTTCAACTTATGATTAAGATGGGTAGAAAGTTCAGTTGTCCAAGGGTCGATTTTGTCATTGATCGCTACCCGGCAGTGAGCATCAAAAATGCTGAACTATCAAGACGTGCTGTTGCTGGACAACAATTACTGCAAATATACAGCATCAAGCAGAAGACTCCAAGTCAGTGGACCAAGTTTCTAGCCAGTGGTGAAAATAAAGAAGCCTTGACAGACTTTCTCTTTGAGACATGGAGAACTGTGCCTTTACAAGCAGCTGGAAAAAACATCGCTATCTTTTTGGCACACAGAAATGTATGTCATCAACTCACTCTAAAAGATGGCATTATGTCTGTCAAAGAGGTAGAATCTTTGACTTGTGACCATGAAGAAGCTGACACGAGGCTCTTACTTCATGCAAAACATGCCTGGAGTGAACTTTATAACAAGATACTCAGCCAGAGTCCTGACACTGA
The DNA here is from genome assembly GCF_964198595.1 of Lampetra fluviatilis. Lineage (NCBI taxonomy): Eukaryota > Metazoa > Chordata > Hyperoartia > Petromyzontiformes > Petromyzontidae > Lampetra > Lampetra fluviatilis. The sequence continues at coordinate 28,001,210 of NC_136275.1, read as the reverse complement.
TGTTGCTATCATTTCACTTTCAATAATGGCTAAGCTTCCCTCAGCAAAGATGTACTTTCTGACAGGAACAAAAGACAGGCAAAGAATGTTAGTTCTCCAGGCTATTGGTTCTGCTTTGGGTCCTTCACTAACAGAGGCACTGATAGGACTACACACATGCACTGGCTGTGACTCATCTAGTTCCTTTTATGGGAAAGGAAAAGAGAAACCACTAAATATAGTGTCTGGAAATGCAGAGCACATCAGTGCATTTGTTGCTCTTGGGAGGCAATTTGAAATGGACAGCACCACATTTGTGACCATAGAACGTTTTGTGTGTGAGCTGTATGGAGAAAAGGTATCAGATGTTAATTTGGCCAGATACAATAGGCTCTGTGTCCAGGCCTCTTCCGAACAGGCATTACCTCCAACAAAAGATGCACTTACAGAACATTTGAAGCGTGCTAACTACCAAGCTGCAATCCACAGGAGAGCATTGGATCCTTTTATAAATGCTCCCAGTCCAGACGGCTTTGGATGGATTTTCAAGGATGGTGATCTTATCATATCATGGATGACTTAAGATCCAGCTCCTCAACAGATTTTGGGGTCACTCCACTGTGGGTGTAAGTCTGGTACTTGTACAGGTGGAAGGTGCTCATGCCACAAGGCTGGCCTGGCCTGCACTGACCTATGTAAATGTGTTCATTGTGACAATGTGAGATTAACTGAGGATATTGTTTCATGTGAATCTGATAGTGAGGACAGTGATCTTGATATTTAGTGATGTGTATATGATAATAAAATTAATATAGGACATATATATTCAATATAAATCAATCAAAATTAAATCTTGTTTACAATAATCATTCCTGTGAATATGTACATGTAGTGCAGTTACTGCTCGTGTATGCGAATTGACAATTCACCATTAAATGTGTTATTTTGGGTTCTAGTATCACAGGCTGGTATAAATAGCTGTACCGGGGGAATTTCCATCTGGTACAGATACAGGCCGCTGTCGGTAGCCTAAAAGAGGCCTAGAAATAGGGTTTCGTTCCACCATTTGGGGCACTACCTACTTTTTTCATATTTAACATCAAAAATATATAGAGATTCCTTAGGAAAAAGTTCTCCGCACACAACCTTGCAGTTTTTGATAAAATGATGCTAAAGGTGCCCATTTAGAAAAAAAGGGAAACCATAGGGAATTTTGCACTTTCAAACCTGTTTATCATATAAACCCAAAAATGCAGAATTACCACTTGAAGTACAAAATAAACCAGTTTGAAATGTGTGATATACCTGAAGTTGCTATCTATGCACAGTAAACATAAGAGTATCAAGAAAACTTCTACTGTAGCATTAACATCCCAATTACTTATGATTATGTTGTTCCAATTCAAAGGTAATATTTGAGGTAAAATCTGAATAACAAATAGAATTAATCCAAAATATAATATATTAAAAAAACACTTTTCAAAATAACACATTTAATGGTGAATTGTCAATTCGCATACACGAGCAGTAACTGCACTACATGTACATATTCACAGAAATGATTATTGTAAACAAGATTTAATTTTGATTGATTTATATTAAATATATATGTCCAATATTAAGTTTATTATCATATACACATCACTAAATATCAAGATCACTGTCCTCACTATCAGATTCACATGAAACAATATCCTCAGTTAATCTCACATTATCACAATGAACACATTTACATAGGTCAGTGCAGGCCAGGCCAGCCTTGTGGCATGAGCACCTTCCACCTGTACAAGTACCAGACTTACACCCACAGTGGAGTGACCCCAAAATCTGTTGAGGAGCTGGATCTTTAGTCATCCATGATATGATGAGATCACCATCCTTGACAATCCATCCAAAGCCGTCTGGACTGGGAGCATTTATAAAAGGATCCAATGCTCTCCTGTGGATTGCAGCTTGGTAGTTAGCACGCTTGAAGTGCTCTGTAAGTGCATCTTTTGTTGGAGGTAATGCCTGTTCGGAAGAGGCCTGGACACAGAACCTATTGTATCTGGCCAAATTAACATCTGATACCTTTTCTCCATACAGCTCACACACAAAACGTTCTATGGTCACAAATGTGGTGCTGTCCATTTCAAATTGCCTCCCAAGAGCAACAAATGCACTGATGTACTCTGCATTTCCAGACACTATATTTAGTGGTTTCTCTTTTCCTTTCCCATAAAAGGAACTAGTTGAGTCACAGCCAGTGAATGTGTGTAGTCCTATCAGTGCCTCTGTTAGTGAAGGACCCAAAGCAGAACCAATAGCCTGGAGATCTAACATTCTTTGCCTGTCTTTTGTTCCTGTCAGAAAGTACATCTTTGCTGAGGGAAGCTTAGCCATTATTGAAAGTGAAATTATAGCAACATCAGTGTCAGGACTCTGGATGATTATCTTATTATAAAGTTCACTCCAGGCATGTTTTGCATGAAGTAGGAGCCTCGTGTCAGCTTCTTCATGGTCACAAGTCAAAGATTCTACCTCTTTGACAGACATAATGCCATCTTTAAGAGTGAGTTGATGACATACATTTCTGTGTGCCACAAATATAGCTATGTCTTTTCCAGCTGCTTGTAAAGGCACAGTTCTCCATGTCTCAAAGAGAAAGTCTGTCAAGGCTTCTTTATTTTCACTACTGGCTAGAAACTTGGTCCACTGACTTGGAGTCTTCTGCTTGATGCTGTATATTTGCAGTAATTGTTGTCCAGTAACAGCATGTCTTGATCGTTCAGCATTTTGATGCTCACTGCCGGGTAGCGATCAATGACAAAATCGACCCTTGGACAACTGAACTTTCTACCCATCTTAATCATAAGTTGAAGAAGATCATCAGCAAGCTCACCGAATGTGTCTGGTATATTCTTGAGACTCCTGATCAATGCCATGCCATCTATCAGTAGGGCACCATTATCACCAACAGTCTTGTTCACATGACAGTCCTTGTTCTTTGATTCTAAACAAGCTAGAAGAGCAGCCTTATTTGTTTTGACTAATGAACCATCAGTGCTTGCTTGCGGGGATGAGATATTGCCAAGTGAATATGTCAGAATCTCTTTCAAGTTTACAGACCGGGATTGACTTATTACTAATAGTCGTGCAAAGAGTCTCCTGTCATTTTTTAGAATGACTTGATTTCCATCTTTAGTCTTGGATGATTTCTTCATTTGATCCCCAAAAGTAGTGAGCTTCAAGGACTTTATTGGAGAGAAGAAGTCTGTTTTTGATGACTGGACTCGATCTTGGATGAAAATTTTCAGAGCTGTTTCACCTTTATCACAAGCACTTTGTATGTCATCTCTGACAGTCTTTGTAGCAACAACACCAGAGCTAATACATAGAAGATCTTCACGAGGCAGGAAGGGATTGATCATAGACTCAACCGCTGAAACCAAAGATATAACAGCAGCATTGTCTTTTGCAATTCTTGTTGCATCCAACTCTTTATGACCCCTCTCTTCATGTTGCATTCCAGCCATCATTTCACACTGCCTTGTGATTGCAGAACGTTCAGAATGAGACAGTATCCATCACTGGACGGCACCTCTGTTCAATGTTATCCCAGCTATGCCGCTTTTGGTCTTTGAATCACGGTTGCAGGTTTGTTCTATTGCTTGGTCACAAGCTATGGATGAGAACCTGTTAGCATCCTTACGCTGTACTGTCCAGTTTCCTTTTGCAGTAACTTCTTCATAGCAGTGTGGATGAGTCTTTGGAAGATTGATCATCTCGACCCAACATGCTGATAGGTACCTTGCATAATTTTGGCGGTCATATGCAAAATACCATGCCAGCATACGTCTCACTGTTGCTAAGTGAAGGCTCCAGTCAGAGTCTCTGGTTGCTCTAATGAAACTCAGTAACAGTTGAACCATTTCAATGTGTAGGGGTGTTAGAGAGAGAGCCGTTATGCATGGCAGCTTATGGGAAACAAACACAGTGGGCGGGGCTACGTGAGTGCACGGGGGGGGGGGGTGCTCTCAACGACGTCCGCACCAGGCAGCCCGGGGCCCCACCCCTCAGCGGGGGTTGAGTATAAAGGCGGATGTGTCAGAGGGCTCGGGGCAGAATGTTAAAGCTAAACCAGTGAAGACCGAAGATCGTCTAGCTAGAGCCCTGGACTCCCCTGGGACGCCGCCCTTGTCAGGGCCGCGCAGGACCGAGCCAGCGGCGTGGTCCCGAGAACCAGAGCTAGTGCTCTGGGACTCCGGGTACCGTAGCCCGACTTACCAGTGTCGGGCCAGACAGCCTCCCCTAGCCCGTTAGTGGAGGACTAGGAGGTAGGTCAGAGATAGCTAGCAGTGTATTCCCAGCTAGCCGGGTGAGGGGGCCGATACCCCCTCCAGTATTGTATGTCCGCGGTTGTGACAACTGTTGCGGAATAAATACGTGTGCCTCAACCCCGGGTGTCCAAGAGTCCTCAACGGTATTACATCTGGTGTCAGAAGTAAAAATCTATGAACATGGACACGCGCCGGTCAGCTCGGGTCAGGATACCGGGGGCGGAGGACACCACTGCAGTTGGAGAGCCCGGGACGGGTGAAGAGAGCACGGAGCAGTCGGGGCCAGATACGGCTACGCCGCAGCAACAGGAGGGTGGAGAGGTGTCGGCAGAGGGGCTGAGGCAGGTGCACGCCAAGCTGATGGAGCTGCTGCATGCCGCTGCCAGCATGCTGGACCACATCACTCAGCTGGGGGCTGCTGGACCGCCACGGGGCGACGAAAGCCGACGACCACAGCGCCTTCCCGCCATTTCGGCAGAACACCAATTTGAAAATCCCGCCATCACCGCAGCTGCAGTTGAGGGCGTGGCCGGCCTGAGCATCGCGTCCAACGGCGGGCATAGAGTACCTGCCGCGTCATCGCCAACGGACGGGACGTCACCACGGGTGCGACCGGCGATGCCATCGGTCGTGCGCGCCGAAGCAGAGCCGGGTGAGGGGGACGAGGAAGGGCGACCTTCTGCGGCAGCCGCTGCGCTACATCAGCGACTGCCTCCACTCAAAGAATTTGTGGGCGAGGAAGGCGACTGGGGCGGCTTCCAGCGGCGCTTCCTCGCTCACCAGGAGATGGCGAAGTGGACGGACGCCGAGGCTCTCCGCGCGCTGCCAGCACTCCTCGACAGCGACGCCCTCGCCACTTTAACATCGGCACCGAAGGAGAGGCGCTCTACGCTGCAGACGGCGATGCAGGTGCTGGCTGCAGTTTACGGTCCGCCGTCAGACTGTCGCCAACTCTTCTACGATCGCCAGCGGGGGGCAAAGGAGTCGCCTCTGGCGTACCGCACAAGCCTCCTGGCACTGGCATGGTTACAGAGAAGATACTCCTGCTGGCGGACGACTTGGAGATCGTCATCGTCGCACAGGACGACGCGGAGATGTGCTCCCTCCAAGCAGCACGACTCCTCCACGCAAACCTGCTCGCGCAACGACGCAAGGCCAGCAAGGCGGCGAGCGGGCGTACCGTGGCCGCAGCCACCCTCCCGGCGGAGGAGATCTGCGCCATCGACCAACAACGGCGGCAGGGAGCGGGAGTACAGGCGGACCGGGGCGGCTCGAGCCATCCCGATCATCCGTCGTCGTCACCAGCGCTCCCGCGCTGCTACAACTGCGGCATCCGGGGCCATGTTGCCTCGGGGTGCCGCTCTCCTCGGCAGCGCGGGACGACACCTCGACGGGACGCCGGCCCTCTTCCCAAGCTCCATCATCATAACCCGGCGAGTCGCGGCACCTCACATGTTTGGCCCACGCACACACCCGCCACACACTCATACACCGCACCGATTGGGGGGCCAATATCGCGCACCATCGCACCAACACGCACCACTCTGGGTACTCAAATTGAACCCAGCCAGTGGTCCGTGTTGGCCCATCGTGTTGTAGCCGCGTCGTCGGGGTCGTCGGCCGTTGTGGAGCACATCGACGGGGTCGAGGTGCGCATCCTGGTCGATACGGGAGCATCGGCGACCATTATTTCGGAGTTAATTTACAATATTCTCTCTGCCCAGAGCCGTCCTTTGATGCCTGTTAATGTGCCATTCTTTGCTGCTAACGGGGGCTCACTTGGCATCATCGGACAGATTCGAGCCCTAATTTGTATCGGGGATATTAAATTGTCTGGGCCGATTTTAGTTTCCTCCTCGCTGGCGGTTCCGTGCCTGCTGGGGACAGACTTCCTGGCCAAAATGCCGATTAGGATATTAATCGACCAGGGATGCATTGAGCTCCCGTCGGGCCGACGCATGGCGTTTCTGCCATCCCCCGGTACGAGTCGGACGGCGTTCGCAACGGTGCCGGCGTTTGTAGATAGAACGGTGCGCGTTCCTCCGGGGGCACAAATGTTGGTTCCTTTGAAACTTCGGCGGCCCTTCGCTAAGGGCATTGGGGCCCAAGGGGTTCTGCTGGGGCCATCTAGGGCCGGGGTTAGTGGACCTCATTTACTTCCGGCCCAGACCATAGTAAGAGGGGACGGAGACCCCTTCATCGCGGTCCTCAATGTGGGCTCGCAGACGGTGGTGGTCCCGCAGGGGACCGTGCTTGCTCACGCAACGCCGGTGCCCTGTGAGGAACCCGTCGCGAATCACGTGAGTGCTGTCCCTGCGCCGCGACCACATTCGGACAGCGATGAAGGGTGGCTCGAGGCGCTTTGTGCGGGATCGACGGACCTGTCAAATTCAGAGCGTCAACAGCTTAAAACGCTACTGCGGGAATTTTCCGACGTTTTCAGTCGGGACAAATACGATTTGGGTTGCACTCATCTGCTGCGTCACCATATTGATACAGGTGACAGCGCGCCAATACGCCAGAATCCGTTTCGGTTAAGTCCCGCCGAAAAGGACCATGTCAAATCGGCTATTGATGACATGTTAGCCGCCGACATCATTTCTCCTTCCACCAGCCCTTGGGGAGCGCCGATCGTCCTGGTTAAAAAGCAGGACGGCTCGTTGCGGTTTTGCGTTGATTTTCGGCGCCTTAACAAAATTTCGGTTGCCGACGCATACCCGCTCCCACGGATGGACGAATCGCTGGACGCCTTGGCGGGAGCGCGATTCTTCTCCACATTGGATTTACTTTCGGGATTCTGGCAGCTTCCTCTGGACGATGATTCAAAGCCTAAAACTGCTTTCCGTACACCGCACGGCCTGTTCGAATTCAACCGGTTGCCGATGGGACTCCACTCAGCGCCGGCAACTTTCCAGCGTTTGATGGAATTGGTTTTGGCTGGATTGCAATGGGATTCGTGCCTGATTTATTTGGATGACATTATCGTCTTTAGTAAAACTTTTGACGAACATCTCCAGAGGTTGCGGGCGGTTTTCCTAAAGATGCGGGCTGCTAATTTGAAATTCAAACCCCAAAAATGTCATCTGTTACGCGATTCGGTGCGTTATTTGGGACACATCGTGGGGCGCTCAGGTATTGCTACCAATCCCGCCAAAACACAGTGCGTCAGCTCCTGGCCGACTCCCACCTCGGTGGGAGAGGTCAGGAGTTTTATTGGCTTCGCGTCGTATTACCGACGTTTCGTCGCAGATTTTGCGACGATTGCGAAACCCCTACACGCTTTAACATCAAAAGGGGTTCGGTTCCACTGGGGTCAGGAGGAGGAGGCTGCTTTCTGCTCCCTTCGGGACGCCCTGGTAAAAGCTCCTCCCTTGAGTTACCCCGATTTTTCTAAGCCTTTTTTGCTCGACAACGATGCGAGCAACACAGGTATTGGGGGCGTGCTTTCCCAGGTGGTTGACGGCGTGGAACGGGTGGTTGCGTACGGCAGTCGGGTGTTGTCTCCGGCGGAGCAAAGATATTGTGTCACCCGTCGGGAACTGTTGGCAATCGTCTATTTCATCCAACAGTATCGCCCATATCTGTACGGTCGGCATTTCACCGTCCGCACAGATCATGCGGCACTGCAGTACGCCCTGCGAGTTCAACAGCCATCGGGACAATTGTCCCGATGGTTGGAGATCCTCCAGGACTTTGATTTTGAAACCACCTACCGTAAGGGCGTTCGCCACACAAATGCTGACGCTCTGTCGCGCATGCCAACCACCTCCGAATGTGCATGCCTCCTGGGGTCGGGACGTTGCAGGCCAGCAGGGGACATACCGGTTCCGGCCCTGGCGGCTGCCGGCCACGACGAAACATTGGTTCCAAATTCAATCGCACAACAGGAAAAAGATTCCCTGTTGGGGATGCCCGTCAATGAATGGGGGCGCCTCCAGATGGAGGATACCTCTCTCCTCGGGTTGCGTCGTCGCGTCGGCTGTGCTGGGCAGGGCAGGGGTGATGCCGACGCATGGGAATTGGTGCATGGTCTGCTGATGCACTGGGACGGAAAATCCCATCGACATCGGCTGGTGGTCCCTTCGGGGTTGCGGGGCAAGGCGGTGTGGGCCGCACATGAGCGCCTCCTACACCTGGGGACCCAAAAGACCCTCGCCTTACTCCAACTCGATTATTTTTGGCCAGGCATGACGAAGGATGTCGGGGATTTACTGGGGTCATGCCCTCGGTGCGCGCAACGAAAACCGCCAGCACGTGTGTCTAACCCACCCTTGCAGTCAATCAAAGTGTCCAGAGTTAACGAACTCGTCGCGCTGGATATTTTGGGCCCATTCCCCACCACACCCAGGGGCAATAGATATTTGTTAACTGGTGTGGAGTATTTTACACGCTGGCCTATGGCCTGGCCCCTTGCCAACCAGTCGGCAGCAGCCATCGTGGAGGCCTTTGTTCAGGGTTATGTCCTGGACAAAGGTGCTCCAGAGCGGCTGCTGACCGACCAGGGCAAACATTTTTCCGGTAAATTGCTCAAAGAAGTCTGTGAGCTCCTGGGCACGAAGAAAATTCGTACCTCCCCGTATCACCCGCAGACTGACGGGATGGTCGAGCGTCTGCATCGGACCATCGCGTCAATGTTGTCACAGCAGGTGTCGGACTCACAGACCGATTGGGACTTGCAAATTCAAGGGGTATTGGCAGCGTACCGGATGGCCCCCCACGCAGCTACGGGATTTTCACCCTTCTACCTCATGTACGGCCGCGAACCTGACCCGCCTGTTCGTGCCCAGCTGCAGATCCCCGCGCCTCAGGGAAAAACTAAATTGGCTGACCATGTAAAATTTAATTTGGCCAAATTGACAGAGGCACGGGATGCTGCCATGCAAAACTCTGACCTCCGTCAGAAAGCGAATGAGCGGCTCAGACTGGGTCGGGCGCACATGCTGCAGTGGAAGCCGGGGGACAAGGCATGGCTGCACTGTCCCCAGGTGCCACTCGCAACCTCCTCTAAGCTGGTGCGGCCGTGGCGGGGTCCTGTGGAGGTGGTCGAGGTTTTGCGACCGCAGTGCGTGCGCATCAAATGGGGGAAGCGGCGGTGGTTCGTCCACCCCTCTAGATTAAAACCCTTCGTTGCGGTACACATCCCCACTTCACACACGCGTGGCCAAACATGTGGGGGGTCGACCGACTCACTGGGTCCGTCTCCGTCGCGCTCACCTAATGCCTTGCCGGCTGTGCCACCTCCAGGTGCATCAGGAATGACGGGCTCACGCCCGATCACCCCTCCTGGGGATGCCAAGGGTCACGCGGCGTCGGATGAGGACTCACTCCGAGACAGTTGCCACCTGACGGTCCACCACCCGGGGTTACCCCGTGTGAGGGGCCCGCTGCACGGACACGCGCTAAAATGCGCAGACTGTTGTGAGGCTGGAAGATGTGTACATAGGTTGTGTTCATTGCGTGTTGTGTGTGTGGTGGGTTCCCTGCAAATTGTGTATAGACTGTTTTTACGGAATTCGTATTTAATCGGGGGGGGTGCGTCGGGTTGTTTTCTCTTCTTGCTGTTGCGTTCTTGTTGTGTTGTTCTTGTTATTGTTGAAAAATAGTGAGGCACACGCGCGGTCAGGGGGTAAATGCGCTTTTATTGTCGTTTTTTTTGTATGTTGGCAGCCGGGACGGCTGCAAGCTATGCGGGGGGGGGGGGGGGGGGGTGATGTAGGGGTGTTAGAGAGAGAGCCGTTATGCATGGCAGCTTATGGGAAACAAACACAGTGGGCGGGGCTATGTGAGTGCACGGGGGGGGTGCTCTCAACGACGTCCGCACCAGGCAGCCCGGGGCCCCACCCCTCAGCGGGGGTTGAGTATAAAGGGGGATGTGTCAGAGGGCTCGGGGCAGAATGTTAAAGCTAAACCAGTGAAGACCGAAGATTGTCTAGCTAGAGCCCTGGACTCCCCTGGGACACCGCCCTTGTCAGGGCCGCGCAGGACCGAGCCAGCGGCGTGGTCCCGAGAACCAGAGCTAGTGCTCTGGGACTCCGGGTACCGTAGCCCGACTTACCAGTGTCGGGCCAGACAGCCTCCCCTAGCCCGTTAGTGGAGGACTAGGAGGTAGGTCAGAGATAGCTAGCAGTGTATTCCCAGCTAGCCGGGTGAGGGGGCCGATACCCCCTCCAGTATTGTATGTCCGCGGTTGTGACAACTGTTGCGGAATAAATACGTGTGCCTCAACCCCGGGTGTCCAAGAGTCCTCAACGGTATTACAAATGTATGAGCTCCAAAGTCCAAAGGTGGGATTAACAGAGTTCATCTCATGTACATAACTATCATAGCAGGACAGCATATCTGATAATATATCAGACACTGAGTTAGATGAAAATCCTGCCTCAGACTTGTACTCTCGTACTTGATCTTCCATGGCTGATATGTAACGTGTGTGCTGTTGCTCAGGAAGGGACTGAAGAAATGACCTCAACCGCAAGAAATGCATTGCCTCCAATAGGAGTTTGTGTGCACGAATGCTACGGTTGTAGTGATGCCCACTAATGACTCCATTTATTGAACCAACAGCTACCACATTTGATTCAATCAGCATATCCTGTAGTCCTGCTTCTTTGAAACGTTTTCCTATCACTGCCATAAAGGACATGGCTGTGTGGAACTCACCTAGTCTTGGGATGATACGCTGCTTCAGATTCCCACCATCTTTTCCGACATGAAGAATACACTTTACGGGTGTTAATCGAGCTTGATCGCCACTATCAGATGAAGCTGCGCTGCTTACGTCCTCCTCCATGTTTACATGTGCGTAGTGATATTGGCTTGATTTTGGCTCTGACCTACTTACATTTTCGATGCTGATTGGTTGAAAATCTAGCTCAACAGTTTTATATGTCTCAATACGCAGTCAATATAGTGCGCCAATAAATTACACTTTTCTCATTAACTGCAGGATAATGCGTGGAGAACTTTTTGCTTGGATACCTTTTATTAACGTTGAACATATTGAGCAAAAAAAAAAGTAGTGCCCCGTTTGTCGGAACGAAACTGAACGATACAGCTCACGTACAGCGGCCTATGATTAGTAGGCCGTAAGGTGAAGACGTTTTACGTTTAATCCCGTTCCCATATATGGGGCACTAAATTATTTTCATTCTAATAAAAAGATCTATTGCTGTTGGCCGTGAAAATAAAAGTTCTCCATGTCTAATCCTGCAGATTATTTTTTATTATTGTTTAAAGTCGGCAATACTTCTTTCCTCGCGTAATAATATTTTGATCATCAGTGATGAGGCTTTGCGTCACGTGCTTCCCGCTAGACCAATAAGGTGGCTGCTTTTTGGGACGAGAGGTAAACATTAGTCCAAGATGTCTGCGCCCTTGTTGTCAATGTCGAGTAGTGAAGAGGAGGAAATTACGGCCAGACCTCCTTCAAAAGTCCGTAAAAAGTATTTTAAACAATGCTACATGCATCTCACATCCATAAAGAAAGAAGAAACAAAGGATTTTACACGGACACGGTGGGATACATTCAGAAACTGCGTCAAACGGTGGCTTTTTTTGCAAGGTGAGAATCGGAGAATAGCAGAAACATACAAACATTGTCTAGAAATCGAGTTTGACAATGTTCCCGAAGACGCTGGGTTTCACTCCACTTGCTACAGGCGTTTCATTGACAAAAAGCGCTTGGATGCGGCCGAGAAACGGGCCACACAGCGTCCTGATGCTCAAGATCAAGGCCAGTCTGTGCCATCGGGTAGTAACGTTAGTATCGCTGCAGTTGATTGTCCCGCAAAAAAACTTAGGTCCAGGACCGGCCTGCCAGTAGCTTGTGCTGGTCCTGTGCTTTCTGCCTTGTGCATAATTTGTAAGAAAACGGACAAGTACATTACTGTGGGAGGCAAACGCCAGAAGGACCATCTTTCACAGGCAGAAACGTCAGCACGTAGGTAAAAACAAAACACACACAAACACACGTTTGAACTTTTATTCCCTTATGCTGGGTACCATGGCTAACTTTCAATTACAATTACATAATGTATGTAATGTTTACAGTCAGACAGATTTGCATTGTTTTGCATACAGCTACAGCCAGAACACTCAATATTGTTTAACTCTTAACACAGTTTTTTATTAGTTGAATTAGTTTTATTTATTTATTTACAGGCAATTTGCTGAAAGCTGCTGAGATGAAGGAAGACACTAGCATTCTTGTGCATATTCGAGACAAAGACTGTGTGTCTCTGGAGGTGCGATACCACAGGTTCTTGACAAAGTCTAGTGCATCAGTTACTGTGACCTCAGAAGAACAGTGAGTTAGCAATATTTTATATTAATAAATATTAATGAATAATTTCCTCACATTTTCACATTTCAAAAGTAGGAGGTTGGCCCGTGATTTCCCCCAGCTGGTGTTTCACTCCCTCAAGAAGCGCAACATAAGTGAGATGGTTTTCGTTGAGACATTGTCTGCAGATAAGCTGATAGACAGGCTACCTCATCCATCAAGTACAGAAACAACAGAGTCAACTGAGGTAACTAGCGAAATGACTGAAAACAGGGCTAGTGCAAAAGCTGGTCCACAAAGACCAAGTTCAATGGCCTCCATCAATACTGCAGAGGACACGAGGACACTTTACAGTGCGGCATTAATATTAAAGATGCTTCTGTGTGACTCTCCCGGTATGAAATGCCCGTGGCTACCCACATCAGATGACCTAAATGTGAGCGAGGCAAAATCTGTTGTTCCAATTGAACTGTACAATCTGATTTCCTGGATTATTGGTGCAACTGAGGAACCAACACTGGCCCATTATGTTGATATTCCAGATGATTTGAACCTAAAATGATATGTATCTGTCAAGACATTGTGTATCTTGCATCTAAGGGTCGGAGGCAGACCCCTAAATCATTGTGTCTTGGTCTAACGGTTCGCCATTTAACAGGTTCATCACAAATTGTGTCACTTCTAAAAGGACTAGGACATTGTGCAGCATGGGACACAGTTGTCAGTCTGGACACTAGCCTTGCCCAACTTCAACTAGTAGAGGGCAGAGACAAAATACCAAAGGGATTCTCAAAGAAGGTTACTACAGTACTTGTGTGGGACAATATTGACTTTGGGGAGGAGACACTGTCAGGTCGTGGAACTACCCACCACACAAATGGGATTATGCTGCAAAGTTCTGTAGTTGAACCTGTGTCAACAACAGACAACCACTACAGAAGGGAAAAACCTCATTGAAAGTACCCCCTAGCATCCCTGTCGAACAGTACCATCAGTCTAATAGACAAGGACCACAGAACTTGTTTCATAAGGAAAATGTTCCATTACAGGCGGACACATACAAATTGAACACGGTGTCTGCTGTACAAACTGAACTGGCATATGTTTTTGTAAAGTCCATAGATGCTGAAAGATGCACAATACCAAGCTGGACAGGTTTACATACATTACTTCGAAGTGATGGCACTCTGCAAAAGTCAGCACTGTATTATCTTCCAGTCAATGAGGCTTCACCGACAGAGATGTCAACAGTAAACACAATTCTGAAGCTAAGTGTCCACATTTATAATCAGCTAGAACTGGACCATATAGTGTTAGTTTTTGAAAAAGCTATATATGCCAAAGCTCAGCAAATCCGCTGGAAAGATGATGACTTTACTCAGCGTAAAGCGATTAGATTAGGTGAATTTCACACATGCATGTCCTACCTGAGCATTCTAGGAAAAAGGTTTGGAGATGCAGGACTGCAATACATAGTCATTGAGTCCAAAGTTGTTGCCCCAGGATCCATCAATGGAGTGATCAGTGGTCATCATTACAACCGCAGCATGAGGGCACACAAACTTCTGTATGAGAGTCTGCAACGCATGAGACTTCTCACCTTCTTAGATTCTCTGCCACAAGAGGAGAGATATGAGTGTCTGGATGTCATCAATGAGATCAAATGTGCATTCCCGGACAGAACAATGGTTGTTTTGTGTGCAAATGAAATATTTGACAAAATGTGTTCGAAATATGAAGACTTTGTTAAAATAAGAAATGCAGAAAACCCAACGTTTGCCTTCTGGAGTTCATACATCGACATGGTACAGATACTCCTTCTATTTGTGAGAGCAACACGAGAATCGGATTGGCAGCTTCACCTGTTAACAGTGCGCTTGATGATGGCATGGTTTTTTGCGTACGGTCGTGTAAATTATGCTAGGTATTTATCTTCTTACTGGCTGGAAATGATCAAATTGCCCCTCACACATCCTTCTTGCCACAGTGAGCTCAGTGTTAAAGGCCAGTGGACTGTCCAACGTCAAAGTGTCCATGGATTTGCCTCGATTGCTTGTGACCAGGCCATTGAGCAAACATGCAACATAGATTCCAAGACAAAGGGTGGTTGGACAGGGTTAACACAGAATCGGGCTGAAGTATATCGCTGGATATTGTCGCAACATGAAAGGGCTGCCATAGCAAGCCAATGTGAGGCAATGGCAGGTAAATCTCCCGATATAAGGAAACGAAAAGACCTTGACAGCAGACAAATTCATGCTGATGAAAGGGCTGTGACCAGAATAATTTCCACCCTAGATTCCATGCTGAATCCTTATGACACACACCAAGATGGCATTGTGTGTCTTAGCTCTGGGACAGTAGCAGCTGAAGAAATCATGTGGGATTTGCTCGCAGCTCCGGAAAAAGGGGGGAAATGCTGTCAAAGAGTTTATGGACCAAAGACTGTTATCACCATCAGTTGACATAGTTGCTCCCATCAAAACACAAAAACTGAAGACCTTTAGTGATCAAGCAAAGACAAAGAAGAAATCTGCAGCAGGCAAGGAAGTGATTCTACGTGCCGACAAGAAACTATTCTCCAGATTACTCGTCATAGGTCAAAGTAGAAAAATTTACCTGCGGGAAATTCTGTCTTACTCCTTGGGAACTGTGTCATATCCTTTAGGCAGTGCTGGCATCGTCAGCTTTTCCAGAACTATCCATGCCCCTTACAAGTGACGCCCTGTACCAACACTGCAAAAGGGCAAACTACCAAGCAGCCATAATGAGACATTCTCTGAAAAGGTATAATGTGTGCCCCTTCACCCGTTGGCAATGGATGGCACCTCGAGGATGGTGAGTTAACAGTGACCTGGATGACTAGAAATCCTGCCCCTGAAAGTGTGTTGCAGGCAGTCCACTGCAGTTGCAAGCATAGCAAATATGAGACTGGAAGATGTTCCTGTATGTCTGCAAGACTGTCTTGTACTGATTTATGTCGGTGCCAAAATTGTGCAAATGTTTCACAGGAAACAGAAGAAAAACCTACATGGGATGATGGCTCTGATAGTGATAGGGATGATACCGATGAGTAAACATGCGCTGTGTTATAATTTAAGGTGATTTTGAGCTGTAAAGAATCTGTGGTAGAATTGTAATTTTTTTTGGCAGCATTCCAAAACAAGGGAACAGTGTAGCATTTCGAGTCATTTCAGCCAACTTGGGCCAAAGTGTGCTTATATTTGTATCTTTCTGTGATTACACAGTACCTACTGAATATTTTGATGTACAAAACATCACAGTTTTGCTAAATTTAAAATGTTTATGTTTAATTTTGCTTAGTGCCAATCCGTGAAGTTGAAGCATATTTTCTACAAATTTGCCATATTTCATGGTCTACATTCACACTTGAGTATATAATGCACCAAAACCTGTCTCAAGTGTTTAGGTACATGTATAAGTGTCAGTTTGAGAGATATTTTGTGTTGCTAAAATGTATATAAATAAAGTTACAAACAAAACCAGCAGCATAAGATTTTCGTTTTTTCCAATTCACAATTATATACATTTATGGATTTTGAAAAAAAACTGCAGGATATTTTGCGGAGAACTTTTAACATAAAGTCGAAAATGGTTTTGTCTATGAAAAAATTCATTTAAAAAGTAGTTCCCAGGTGTGGGAACGAAAATCATTTTCTAGCCACTTTTCCCTAGTTCACGGTACGGCCTATAGTAGTAGGAGAGGGCTTTCGCGACCAATATCCATAATAGAGGGTTTTTTGTGTCGTTAAAAACCTCCACCACCCGACACAGCCAACTAGTAAGGGTTGTCACGTAAACAGAACGTGCCAATTCGTCACTAGTACAGCACACCGGTTTGTGTTGGAGAGCCAAGCCACAAGGGGCCGTCCATAAATGACGTCACGCGATTTTGGGCGATTTTTGACCCCCCTCCCCCCCTCGTCAGAAGGCATCACAAAAAGTCAGACCCCCCTCAAATGACGTCACAAAGCTCTGCCCCTCCCCCCACAAAACCATATTTACATTTTAAAAATAAAACATTCTTCAAATCACTTTAAGCTATTGTCATTGTAGTGCGTATGTAATGTGGCGCTGCACTGATGTAGGTCTGTAGGAGAAAACACGTATTAAAAAGGCGTTGGAGAGCTGAAATTTAGCATAAAATTCACTTGAAAATATTCAACGTCTAACTAAAACTGCAGATGTTCAGAATATCATATTGAAATTATCTTATAATTATAAAATATTAAAAGTAATTATAACTATCAAAAAATACTTGAAACTTTGTAGTAGAACGAAGTAAAATGGAGATTATAATTCTAACAATCACATATTCATTCCACAGAATGAAAAGCCCTCGTAGAATCATTAGAATCAAAATGTTTAATAACAATCATTAATTTTTCTTGCAAAATGTATGCTTCTCCATTCTCCTATGGAGAAGCAAAATGCTCCTTCATGGAATAAATAAAAGCTGACCGTAGTAAATTTAAATAATCAAATAGTTAATCATGAAAATTAATCAAAATTAGTGTTGTTATAACAATCATATTTAATTAAGTTTATTTAAAGTTGCGCATTTTTATGTCACTTCACATTTCTCAAACCCCTCCCCCCCCCCTCGTCACACATCGTCACAAATGTCTAACCCCCTCCCCCACCAGGTGCGTGACGTCATTTATGGACGGCCCCCAACATTGAACAAATTGAGTACGACGTTTCGCCAGTAATTGCAACTAGCTTCATCAGGCGACAGCCAGACTTGTGGAGAAGTCCACCTGTTTCGTTCCTTATATAGAGGCTGTCATTTACTGCAGCGCACCGCACTACGACCTTGGAGACCCGAGTTCGATTCAAGCTCATGGCCAACACCAGTAACGATTATCTAAACCGGTCCTGGGCCTCCCCTAGGTCGACTCAGCCTCAAATGAGTATCTAGTGCGATGTGGAAACACCACCACTGGGGAGACAAAGGCGGTGATGCGTGGTCCTGGCCACCCTCCCCCTCGTGTGCTGTGCCGGCTTTCTTAGGTGCTCCTCGCGAACAGCACTTGCCCCACCAGTCTGTTCGGACTACACGGGGGATCTTTGTCACTGCTTCTTGTCATTGTTTGAACCGTCGTATCCGCCGAGACGCTGACACCCAATGTAGGGAACTCGCATTCCCCACGTGGCAAGACTGAATTAATGACGGAGCAAGAATCATCTCACCTGGCACAGACTGGTCGCATGATTGACCTGCAGATGAACTTTAGCCACGTGACGTCAGGCTGCTCGCCCCCTGCGCTGCTTCAGCAGTGACGGCACGAATCGAGTCAACTCGCCGGCCCAGTTTGGTATTGGCACCACTCCTAGAGCAGTGCGAGAGGCTGTCGCGAAGCAAGAAGACGAAGCTGCTGTGCCAGAGAGATGGGATCATAGTTGGATACTGCGCCGTGCACCAAGGGAAATGCACTGACAAGTGTTTCTCGAGGGACAGTCACAAGTTCCTCTCTGGGCAGTGCTGTGGACGAACTTACCGAGTGTGTGCCCGTGTCACGTGTGTGCCCTGCCAACGCAGCACCGCAAACCACTGCGCTCAGTTCCCGCGACTCATGCAGCGAGTCGGGCACGGCAGTCTCGTGCGGGGGACAGCGGGGCCACGGCCGGCCGCATCTCACTCCTCTGGACCCCGACAATCATTCTCCTGGCGGTCTCCCCACGCGTGTGCCGGGCTCGGTGACGACGATGGCGTGGTCGGCCTCTCTCTCAAACACGCGGTGACCTCATTGTTGTCGTCACCAAGGGCGGAGCCTCCAGGGGGCGGGGCGTGGACAAACACGCGGTGACGTCTTGTTGTCGTCACCAAGGGCGGAGCCTCCAGGGAGCGGGGCGTGGACAAACACGCGGTGACGCCCCGTCCCCTGGAGGCTCCACCCCTGGAGGCTCCGCCCTTGGTGACAACAATGACGTCACCGCGTGTTTGTCCACGCCCCGCCCCCTGGAGGCTCCGCCCTTGTAGTGTACACAGTGTGTATAGAGTACATACAGTGTGTGAATACAGTGTGTGTAGTGTACACAGTGTGTGTAGTGTACACAGTGTGTGTGTGTAGTGTACACAATGTGTAGTGTACACAATGTGTAGTGTACACAGTGTGTAGTGTACACAGGGTGTGTAAATACAGTGTGTAGTGTACACAGTGTGTAGTGTACACACAGCGTGTGTGTGTAGTGTACACAGCATGTAGTGTACACAGTGTGTAGTGTACACAGGGTGTGTAAATACAGTGTGTAGTGTACACAGTGTGTAGTGTACACACAGCGTGTGTGTGTAGTGTACACAGCATGTAGTGTACACAGGGTGTGTAAATACAGTGTGTATAGTGTACACAGTGTAAATACAGTGTAGTGTACACACAGCGTGTGTGTATAGTGTACATATGTAGTGACATCGCACCGACTGCTGTCCAGCAGCGGCAACTGTGGTGGACAGTTGGCGCACTGACGCCGTCGAGGATGTACACGCTGGGTGTGCCGGCAGGGCGGAGGAACTGGGGCAAGGGCCACGGAAGACCTCACCGGGAAACCCCTGGAACCCGCTCGTGGGTTCGAGAAGGGAGGCGGAGCCAGGGCGCTGCCAGGGCGCTGCCAGGGAGGAGCCAGGGAGGAGCCAGGGAGGAGCCAGGGAGGAGCCAGGGAGGAGCCAGGGAGGAGCCAGGGAGGAGCCAGGGAGGAGCCAGGGAGGAGCCAGGGAGGAGCCAGGGAGGAGCCAGGGAGGAGCCAGGGAGGAGCCAGGGAGGAGCCAGGGAGGAGCCAGGGAGGAGCCAGGGAGGAGCCAGGGAGGAGCCAGGGAGGAGCCAGGGAGGAGCCAGGGAGGAGCCAGGGAGGAGCCAGGGAGGAGCCAGGGAGGAGCCAGGGAGGAGCCAGGGAGGAGCCAGGGAGGAGCCAGGGAGGAGCCAGGGAGGAGCCAGGGAGGAGCCAGGGAGGAGCCAGGGAGGAGCCAGGGAGGAGCCAGGGAGGAGCCAGGGAGGAGCCAGGGAGGAGCCAGGGAGGAGCCAGGGAGGAGCCAGGGAGGAGCCAGGGAGGAGCCAGGGAGGATAAAAGCAGCAGAGAGCTCTGGGCTGCCGGTTCTGGGAGTGGACTCGTCTCGTCATCGTCGTCGCCGCCGCCTTCACTCGATAATTGCGCAGCCGGAGAGTTCATCTTCTTGGTTCTTTCGCTAAAGTCACGTAGACGTTCCAGCCACAACGCAAGCAGCCATCCTCAGGTGGAGAACAGGTCTGTCGAGAAGACAGCGTCTGAATGACACACCCCAGGCTTGGAGTGACTATTTAAGCTGAGATGGAGGGGGGAAGAGGAGCGCAAGAACCAAGAAGATGAATCCCTGCAGTCATGAAAGCTTTAAATCGAAATTTAACTGCCACTACGGGGTGGGATTCCACAAAACTTTAAGATCTTTCAACAAACTCCGGGATAAGAAGGCTCAGCTAATCGAGTCTCTCACCTTTCTGAAGAGATGCCGCGACTCTAAGGTAATACCAATCGCATTTACACTAACCTCTGCTGCTTGATATGCAAATTCTTTTGTCAAGGCGCTCCTCTTCCCCCCTCCATCCCAGCTTAAATAGTCGCTCCAAGCCTGGGGTGTGTCATTCAGACTCTGTCTTCTCGACAGACCTGTTCTCCACCTGAGGACGGCTGCTTGCGTTGTGGCCGAAACGTCGTGAGAATTATTTTATTGTTTTATTTTTATTATTTCCATTCTATGTGACTTTACCGCAAGAACCAAGAAGATGAATCCCTGCAGTCATGAAAGCTTTAAATCGAAATTTAGCCGGAGAGTTGTTGGCTGTCTCGGTCGACGCCATCAGCGTAACGCGTTTAGGGTTGTGCCAAGGCTGGGCTGTACGACATCGAGAAGGAACTCGGCGAACCTGTTGAATCTAAAGAGTGTTAATAACGGTGCCACCTGCAACTACCTCGTCTCCGACTTGTGCTACACCACACATACAGTGTGTGTGTATACACACTGTGTACACTACATACACTGTGTGTGTGGTGTACATACTGTGTGTACACAGTGTACACTACATACAGTGTGTGTAATCTACATACATTGTGTGGTGTACATACAGTGTGTGTACACTACATACACTGTGTGTGTGGTGTACATACAGTGTGTGTGGTGTACATATAGTGTATGTGTGTGGTGTACATACAGTGTATGTGTGTGGTGTACATACACTGTGTGTGTGTGTACATACACTGTGAATGTAGTGTACATACACTGTGTATGTAGTGTACATACAGTGTGTATGTAGTGTACATACATTGTGTGGTGTACATACACTGTGTGTGGTGTACATATGTAGGGCTGTTACGGAGGGGCTGTATGTGTAGGGCTGTATGCATGGGATCACACGGGAAACAAGCACAGGGGGCGGGGCTCCGTGAGTGCTAACGGGGAGGTGCCCGCAACGACGTCCGCACCGGGCAGCCTGGGGGGTTGCCCGGAGTTGTGATCCTCTGAGGGGTATAAAGGGGGATGAGCCGGAGAGATCGGGGCTCAGTATTAGGATGGAGAAGGAAGACTAAAGACCGTCTAGCTAGAAGCCCTGGACTCACCTGAGACGCCGCCCTTGTCAGGGCCGCGCAGGACCGAGCCAGTGGCGTGGTCCCGCGACCCAGAGTCAGTCTCTGGGACTCCGGGTACCGTAGGCCGGCTAACCAGTGTCGGCCCAGACAGCCTCCCCTAGCCCAGTAACTGGAGGACTACGAGGCAGATCAGGATAGCTAGCGAAGTATCCCCAGCTATCCGGGTGAGGGGGCCGATACCCCCTCTAGTGCTGTCCTGTTCTGACCGCTTACACGAATAAACATACGTGTGCCTCAACCTTGGTGTCAAGCGTCCTCAACGGTACTTCACATACACTGTGTGTGTACATACACAATGTATGTAGTGTACATACACAATGTATGTAGTATACATACATACACTTGTGTGTAGTGTACACATATGCACAGTGTGTGTGGTGTATGCACAGTGTGTGTGGTGTACACACATGCAGTGTGTGGTGTACATACATTGTGTGTGGTGTACATACACTGTGTGTGTAGTGTACATACACTGTGTGTATTTAGTGTGTGTAGTGTACATACACCGTGTGTGTACTTAGTGTGTGTGGTGTGCGTAGTTGTAAAGAGCTCCCGAGTCACTTGCACCTTCGCATTCCCCAGCAATGTCTGTGCAAGGCTACGTGGTCACGGAGACCACCCACAGCAGGAGGCACTGCCAACAGACTCGGGCAAGGGCTGCAGTATATGTTTAATGGAGCAATTAGCAAGCAGCGGGTTATACATGACAATCACGTCGACTTATAATGGTTAATGATCACTGTGAAGAAAATACTGAATGCCGTGTATAACTTTACTACCCGCCTTTGCCCAGGGGAAATTTTTCTTTAAAAACTTGTCTTCTGTTAAAAAAACATAACATATACATACACAAATAAGTTATTATAAAAGCCCGGAGTACGGCATGTCCATTTGTCCGTCAACAAAATTATAAGAGCCTTACAGAAGGCCTGAATCAACAAGATATCGAAAGTGGGAGGTAAACAGTTGATCTGAAATGTTTAAAAAAAATTGTCCTATGTGCTGAGTCTGCACTAGTATCTACTGACTATATATCTAGTGACTCGTAGTATCTACTATCATAGTATCTACCGAACATTGTAGTATCTACTGAGTCTACAGTAGTATCGACCGAGTCTGCAGTAGTATGACTATCGCAGTATCTAATTGGGGTGGGGTGAGAAGAGGACATCACACTGTTCAGGATGTACCTCAGCGTGTGGTTGTGCAGCAGCAGTAACTTCACTTGATTGTTTTATTTTTGGTATTTTTTAAGCGAAGGAGAATCCCCCCTCCCATCGCTGCTCGGCAAGCTTGTTTACATTGCTAGGGGCAACGAGTCAGCGTTTCCACGACATGGCAAGATGCGTGCTTTGGCGCCGGCGATCAGCGTAAATTGTTACGAAGAGTGATTTTATTAGTTTACATCGGACCAAGGGCAAGAACAAATAGCGAGTTTTCGTCCGGAGGATTAGTTTGTTGTATCTGTGTACTTAGTTAAATCGTAAACCCAACAGTTAGTCCATTAAAAAGCGTTACAAGGATAGGCGTACATAGACAGATAGACAGAATAAAAATTACGTTTATAGGTAAGATCCCTTCACCGCGAAGTCTACAACAGCACCTGGGAGGCTCTTGCGGAGTGGGAGGATGGAGCGTGACACACGGGGCTCACGCGAGGAGAAGAGGGGAGACGGCACGAAGCCAGCGAGGGACTGGGCACGAGGTCAGAGTTCCGAGTGAACCCGGCCGCGGGATTCTATTGGTTATGGCTCCTCCCAGGCAAGTGGTAGAGCTGGCGGGACGACCTCACCCTAACGCTTAACTTGAACCTAACGCCGTCTTCTACTGTTAATGAGCACGAGCCCAGGTTCTACTTTGTTTGATTGCGATGGTGCTAATCGAGGCCACCACGGCAGGCAGTGACGAGGAGCAGAGAGGCTCTCGGCCTTCTGGAGTCTGCAGCCCCGATGGTACCGCTGCTGCTGCCGCTGCTGCCGCTGCTCATCACGACTCGCCAGGGCTTCGTGGCCCTCGGAGCCGATGGCTCTTCCACGCCGAATTGTTCGTCGTCTCCGCTCCCCCACTGCTATCTACGGCCTCGCTCGTAGGCATCTGCAGCACAAATACAGTGGGGAACCCCCGCCGTGAACAGCAGCTAGGGCCGCTCTGCCGGATGGAATCGCGCATGTTTTGTTTACGTGACAAACCTTACTAGTTGGCTATGTTGGGTGGTGGGGGGTTTAACGATGCATTTATATTCACGCAATCTAACCCAAAAGCCTCATATGGATAATATTGGTGACGAAAGCTTCCACTACTACTACTACCGCTGCTGCTACCGCTACCACAGCTGCCGCTGCTGCTGCCGCTGCGTGTCAAACAGAATCATGACAACAAAGAGAAGGAACCCGGAGACGACCCAGAGACAAGAAGTTGATTGGGGCAGTGGATGGCCTCTTCACGTCCACAGGTGGCCATAGGCTACGGGCGTCTGAGAGCATTCGGTGTTGCCTGCAAGCAGCAGCATCACAGAGCCTGTGCCAGTGTGAGCGCCGGTGCTGGCCTCTGTAGGCCTCAAAGAAGCCACCGTCATCGTCTGCGGGCATGCAGTGTGAATGGCCATGCGTGTGTGAGTGTGTGAGTGAGTGTGTGCGTGTGTGAGTGTGTGCGTGTGTGAGTGAGTGTGTGCGTGTGTGAGTGAGTGTGTGAGTGTATGCGTGTGCGAGTGAATGTGGCTGTGGGCCCAAGCCCTGTTCAGGGTCCAGTACCCACGGCCGTCAGACGAGCCCAGTAGGCTGTGCAGGGTGTGGGTCACTGCATCACCTGTGTCACCTGTGTCCCCGGTGTGGCGTGAGTGGCTGTCAGAGAATGCAGGTGATGTTGTGGTAGAAAAGCCGTGGCATGGAGTTATCAGTGTCCAGTTAGATGTGTAGAGTTAGAGGTGTAGAGTTAGAGGTGTAGAGTTAGAGGTGTAGAGTTAGAGGTGTAGAGTTAGAGGTGTAGAGTTAGAGGTGTAGAGTTAGAGGTGTAGAGTTAGAGGTGTAGAGTTATCAGTGTGGAGTTAGAGGTGTGGAGTTAGAGGTATTCAAGTGCGCATGGCAGTCACTGGTGCTCGACTGCATTTAGGTGCAGTCCCGGTGTGTCTGGACGTACAGCATGTGGTTGTCATGTGTGTGGTTGTCATGTGTGTGGTGTGGTTGAGTTGTCCTGTGTGGCTGCCATGTGTGTGGTTGTCATCACGTGTGTGGTTGTCGTCACGTGTGAGGTTGTGCTGTGTTTGTGTGGTTGAGCTCCAATCAGCTGCTCTGTCCTCGACTCTGCCACCTGCAACAGCAGCAGCAGAGAAAGGTGCAGCGGAACGCCCTGTGAGAGCAGAGCACAGGCAGCGTGTGAGAGTGGTGATGAGTGGCGGTGGTGAGTGCACAGTGTGGTGAGTATGAGAGCAGTGGTGTTCACTGCATGGTGAATGTGTAGTAGTGCATGGTGAGTGTGGTGAGCGTGGTGGTGTTCACTGCGTGGTGAATGTGTGGTAGTGCACGGTGAGTGTGGTGAGTGTGAGAGCGGTGGTGTTCACTGCGTGGTGAATGTGTGGTAGTGCATGGTGAGTGTGGTGAGTGTGAGAGTGGTGGTGAGTGGACAGTGAACCTCATCAGTCCAGTTTCTCCACAGCATCCAGGAACTTGAGGAAGTCCTCCAGGCGGTGGAAGCCGCCCACTTCCCGTGCCACCATGGCAAAGAACTCCGGGGCCTGAGAACAGGAAGAGAAGATGTGAGACAAAGACATCGAGGAGGAGCTGGGTGAGGAGCTGGGTGAGGAGCTGGGTGAGGAGCTGGGTGAGGAGCTGGGTGAGGAGGTGAGGAGCCGCAGGGTTGGGGTCCCCACTGAGTTGTGGCGTCTGTGTCCATGAGCCTGACACGTGGTGCTGTGTGTGGTGACACCACGTGGTGCTGTGTGTGGTGCCCCCACGTGGTGCTGTGTGGTGCCCCACGTGGTGCTGTGTGTGGTGCCCCCACGTGGTGCCTTGTGTGGTGCCCCCACGTGGGGCTGTGTGGTGACACCACGTGGTGCTGTGTGGTGACACCACGTGGTGCTGTGTGGTGACCCCACGTGGTGCTGTGTGGTGACACCACGTGGTGTCCCCCGGTGTCCCCGTGCCACCTGCTGGCGGATCTCCAGGAGGGAGTGGAGGATGCGGCCGTCGATCTGCGTGAAGTTGGGGCAGTAGGCGCCCAGGCTGCTCTCCTCCAGCCAGGCCTGCACGTCACCCTCCTGCCACTTGGGGACGCCTGGGGACACGGCAAGCGGCGCACGCGGGGCAACAGACGTCGGCAACCACGGGAGACTCGGCGTGAGCAAGACGAGCAACTTGACAGGGAATTCTGCAACTCGGTGCATCAAACACCCAGCTGCTCCTGTGTCTCTTCTCATGTCCCCTGAACTAGAGGCCAGTCGAAACTGAATTTCTAGTTTCGGACGAAAACGAAACTAAACCGAAAGTAAACTTTTTGGCTTTGGCCGAAACAGAAACTTTGCCGAAAGAGGCCATTTGCCAACTTTCGGCGCCGAAACCGAAACCGAATTTCGGTCGACGTCTACCTTGAACTGCTATTACCAGGCTGCTGTTATCTCAAGGCTGCTGTTACCTAGGGGCTGCTGTTACCTAGGGGCTGCCGTTACCTGCGAGGCGAGCCTGCACCTCCGTGGACCTGGAGGAGGAGCAGCACGAGATGAAGCCCTTGACGGCGCGGAGCACGGCCTGAGGCACAGAGGGGGGGTGGGGGGGGGCACGGGGGGGGGGGGGTTGCATCACCGCACGCGCTGCACAAGCGTCGTGCTGGGGACACTGCTGGAGTAAAGAGGAGGAGGTGTAGAGGAGGTGGTGTAGAGGAGGAGGAGGTGTAGAGGAGGTGTAGAGGAGGTGGTGTAGAGGAGGTGGTGTAGAGGAGGAGGTGTAGAGGTGGAGGTGTAGAGGAGGTGGTGTAGAGGAGGTGGTGTAGAGGAGGAGGTGTAGAGGAGGAGGTGTAGAGGAGGAGGAGGGGGTGTAGAGGAGGAGGTGGAGGTCCTCACGCTGCCCCAGGAGCCGGCCGCTCTCTCCCTCAGCTGGTTCTGGTTCGTGCTCCATATGGGGCAGTGCAACTGTCCCTCTGAGACACACAAACACTCAGAGTCACACTCACCACTCACTCACCACTCACTTACTACACACATTCATCACTCACTCACCACTCACTCACTCACTCACCACTCACTCACTCACTCACCACTCACTCTCACCACTCACTCCACACTCACCATACACACACCACTCACTCACCATACACTCCTCACACTCACCACTCACTTATCACACACACTCACCACTCACTACACGCACTCGCCACTCTCACCAACACTCATACAAGTATATACAGCACAAACACATCAACACTCACTACACACAGCAGTGTATTGTGCAGTGTGTGTACATGTATCCTGGGTAAATCGATGCTCAGTGTGTAGCGCATGTGTAGTGGGTTCGTATTAGGTGCACACACACACACACAGCTCGGAGGCAACACTATTTATTAAACGGTAAGTAATATAACACTGTACATGAGGTGGTGACCACCTTCCTCAACTCACTAACACTCTGGAATGCTACACAGAGTGGACCAGGCAGGCGACGGGCTGCCTGGTCCAGGCAGGCGACGGGCTGCCTGGTCCAGGACGACGACCCGGGACTAGAGGACCGATGATATCGTCTTCACTTCGGAGTACAACAGCCTCGCTCTCCGTTCACACCATGCTTATATCTGCTCTGGCGTGGCTGGCTCCGCCCAGGCCACGCCTCCCTTCCCAGGCCACGCCTCCCTTCCCCCACCTCACGGGAGGTCTGGGTCCCTCCACCACGTGACCCCCCAGGCACCCCCTTGGGGCCCCCAGCCCTCATACGGGCCGACATAGTAGTGACGTCCTATGTCACTACACATGTAGTGTATATATATACGCTATAGAGTGTATATATGTTGTGTATATATAGCGCATGTGTAGTGTATATATTGTAGATACATGTAGTATGTATAGTGTATATATTATATGTAGTGTGTATACTATTTAGTTCTTTCGGTAAAGTCACGTAGTGATAAAATATAATAAATCACGACGTTTCGGGCGCAACACAAGCGCCCGTCGTCAGTTGTGAAAGCGTTGTCTGCTGCTGATGCAGACTGTTGTAAAGGTTTGAAATGGGTGTAGCCCAAGGGTCATAAAGAAGTGGCCGGGGCTGGTGATGTTAATGTGATAAATTAAAGGGCATGGAAGTGGCGATGTTAATATGAGAGATTAGCATGAAATAACAGTTGACATAGGCAGGTATAGTTAGTATATGCAGTGTATATATATATAAAGTGTGTGTGTGTATATGGAGAGCCGCCCTCCTCCTGCTCCTCCTCCTCACCCTGCCTCATCTGGGAGCAGGTGCCGGGGTCCCAGCTGAGTCTGCTGAGCGTCGTCACCGCATGGAGCTTCTCCACGGAGCGGCCCTGCCTCAGGCTCTGCACCAGCGGAGCCACGGCGCCCGCCTCGTAGATCTGACGAGAAGCGGCACGGATCCCGCGAGGAGCGACGGTGAACCTCGGCGCAAGCGGGAAGCGGCTCGGAAGCCACAGATTCACGACTCGGGCGGCGCCGTCGACCGACCCGCGACGACGTCCCGGCGGGGAAACGACAATCGCGGCGCGCGACACCCAGAACAGCGCCCAGGGCCGACTCGGTGCCTTGTCGTTGGTGCGGTGCGAGCGCTCACCTTCCTGCGCACCGGCCAGCACACGGACAGCATGGCCAGAGACTCCAGCAGCTCCTCGCTCTGGGATATGATCTCACCCACCTGCTTGTATCGGCCGTACACGGTGGGCCTACTGATGATCTGGAGCAGCTCGTTAGTGGAGTCTGAAACGAGACGCGCAGTGACCATCACTCCTCAGCCCACCACGTGTCCCGTGTCACCCACTCAGCCCACCACGTGTCCCGTGTCACCCACTCACCCCACCACGTGTCCCGTGTCACCCACACAGCCCACCACGTATCACCCACACAGCCCACCACGTGTCACCCACACCCACACAGCCCACCACGTGTCACCCACAGCCCACCACGTGTTCCGTGTCACCCACACAGCCCACCACGTGTCACCCACACAGCCCACCACGTGTCACCCACACCCACACCGCCCACCACGTGTCCCGTGTCACCCACACCGACACAGCCCAGCGGTAGCACCTTCGCCGCTTGGTGCGGAGGTTTACGGTTCAAATCCAGCGGCCGCCCTGGTTATTACTGTGGTGTAATAACCGGAATAAAATGCCCCGCCTACTTCACCGTTAAAGATCCTGCGATGTAATCACAAGAGTTGGGTTGCGGTCCAAATTTGCCATTCGAAAATCACCCACGTGTGGATTATACAAATGTGACATTGTGAGTGTGGGGTACGAGATATAAGCGTGTGGTTTAACAGCTATTGCTATGACTCTGTGTGTATGCATGGTGTTATGTGTGTACAGCTATTGCTATGACTCTGTGTGTACGCGTGGTGTTATGTGTGTACAGCTATTGCTATGACTGTGTGTACGCATGGTGTTATGTCTGTACAGCTATTGCTATGACTCTGTGTGTACGCGTGGTGTTATGTGTGTAGAGCTGTTGTGCCAGCTATGCTTTATTGTGTTTAAACTACAGCCATACCTCCTATTACGCTCAGGATGCGTTCTCGGTAAAGTGAGCACTATACGAAACAGCGCTATAGGAGGTCGCTATCACATGGTTCCAATGGAGATGCGTTACCGACAGCTATTATTTACCTTTGAACAATATATGTGAGAGTTTCATTGGGGTATCAGTAATAGCCTTAATAATGATACTGTACACATGATAAATGTATTAAAGCATTTTATCAATAAAATTTACTTTTATTGCTAACATAAACAAATACGCAGTAAGTTACGTACTCATCAGAGCTTGTGTAAAATTAACCACCATCTGCTATTAAAACACGTTCTGCGGGAAGCTATACTAACCAATGGGATTAGTCGATCCATGTATCCCAAAATGAATCGACACAGTGATTAACTCTCGATGAATGGATACTCGATACAACAGACACCTCGATTCTGGTTTCCACAAGACCATGTTGGTGAAGATGGCGCCGATGATGGCAGCCTCGGCCAGTTGGTGCACCCTGTTTTGTCTTGTTTTGTCTGTTAATTCAGTGTTCTGCCAAGTTTTTCGGAGTTCTCTAACAAGAGACGAACTTGTAAACATCAGGGAAACAACTTCTGTGGATTTATTTCCCACTTTTCTGCTTCCAGCGGCAGAATTAGTGGGCATTCTAGTCAAAGCCGCGCTAGGCTTTGCTCAAGCAGTGAAACGCCACCGAAGGGGTAAACGGTCGGGGGCTCTAGTGCGGCTACGCAGACGCGGGATCCGAACAGTGCTTCCAAGCTTTTTCCTCTCCAATGTACGTTCACTGTGCAACAAAATGGACGACCTTCAGCTACTGATGGTGAAAAACAGAGACTTTCTTTCATCTTCTGTCTTGTGCTTCACGGAGACATGGCTGTGTGATTTGATCCCGGACACTGCGTTACAACTGGCAGGCTTCCAACTCGTAAGATCGGATCAGGATATAGCACTCTCCGGCAAGACGAGGGGCGGTGGTATTTGTTTTTACACTAACAGTGGCTGGTGTGTAGATGTAACAGTGATTCTGCAACATTGTTCTCCGGACCTGGAATCATTTTTTATAAACTGTAAACCTTTTTACTCGCCTTGCGAGTTCACGTCGCTCATTTTGGTCGGAGTTTATTTGCCGCCGGGTCCTCAGGTTAAAGAGGCCCAACGCATGCTCAAAGACCAGATTCTGAGTGTGGAGCGAGCAAATCCGGATTCCCTGGTTATCGTACTCGGCGACTTTAACAAAGGTAATCTCAGCCACGAACTCCCCAAATACAGACAATTCATGAAATGCCCTACCAGAGAAGGTACCACTCTGGATCACTGCTACACTATAGTCAGTGGAGCCTACCACGCCGTCCCCCGAGCAGCACTGGGACACTCTAACCATGCCATGGTCCACCTGATTCCTGCATACAGGCAGAAACTAAAGCTCTGTAAACCTGCTGTGAGGACATCTAAACAGTGGACCAGTGAGGGTATGGAGGATCTGCGGGCGTGCTTGGACTGTACTGACTGGGATATGTTCACGACTGCTACCAATAGCCTGGATGAACTCACAGAGGCTGTGACGTCGTACATCAGCTTCTGTGAGGACTGCTATATTCCAACACGCACCAGGGTGAACTTCAACAACAACAACAAGCCCTGGTTCTCAGGAAAGCTCAGAAGGTTGAGGTTGGAGAAGGAGGAAGCGTTTAGGAGTGGGGATAGAGACAGATTCAGAGAGTCGAAGAACAGGTTTAGCAAGGCGGTGAGAGAGGCTAAACGACTGTACTCAGAGAGACTAAAACATCAGTTCTCTGCTAACGACTCTGCTTCTGTCTGGAGAGGGCTCAGGCAGATCACCAACTACAAGCCCAGAGCCCCCCACACCACTAACGACTCCCGCCTGGCGAACGACCTGAACGAGTTCTACTGTAGATTTGAAAGACAATTGGACTGTCCTGAACTACCCCTTCCCACCCAAGAGGCCTCCCCCCTCCCCCCCACTACAAAGATGACTCTCTCAATTCAGGAGGGAGAGGTTAACAGACTTTTCAAGAGGCAGAACCCCCGCAAAGCAGCTGGGCCAGACTCTGTCTCTCCAGCGACCCTCAAGCACTGCGCTGACCAGCTGTCTCCGGTGTTCACCAACATCTTCAACACCTCTCTGGAGATATGCCATGTACCAGCCTGTCTCAAGTCCTCCACCATCATCTCTGTGCCCAAAAAGCCAAGGCCAACAGGACTTAATGATTACAGACCTGTCGCCCTAACCTCTGTGGTAATGAAGTCTTTTGAGCGTCTGGTGCTAGAACATTTCAAAGCTATCACAGACCCTCTCCTGGACCCCCTGCAGTTTGCCTACAGAGCCAACAGGTCTGTGGATGACGCAGTAAACATGGCCCTCCACTTCACCCTACAGCACCTGGACTCCCCAGCATCCTACGCCAGGATCCTGTTTGTGGACTTCAGCTCTGCTTTCAACACCATCATCCCTGCCCTGCTTCAGGACAAGCTCTCCCAGCTGAACGTGCCCGACTCCACCTGCAGGTGGATCACAGACTTCCTGTCTGACAGGAAGCAGTGCGTTAGGCTGGGAACACAAGTCTCTGACTCCCGGTCCATCAGCACCGGATCTCCTCAGGGCTGCGTCCTTTCCCCTCTGCTCTTCTCCCTGTACACCAACAGCTGCACCTCCAGTCATCCGTCCGTCAAACTCTTGAAGTTTGCGGATGACACCACCCTCATTGGGCTCATCTCTGGTGGGGATGAGTCTGACTATAGGTGGGAAGTTGACAACCTGGTGACCTGGTGTGGCCAGAACAACTTAGAGCTTAATGCTCTTAAGACAGTGGAGATGGTTGTGGACTTCAGGAAGAATACAGCCCAACTCACTCCCATCACCCTGTGAGACTCCCCAGTCAACACTGTGGAGTCCTTCCGCTTCCTGGGCACTATCCTCTCCCAGGACCTCAAGTGGGAACTGAACATCAGCTCCCACATAAAGAGAGCACAACAGAGGATGTACTTCCTATGGCAGCTGAAGAAATTAGACCTGCCAAAGACAATGATGGTACACTTCTACATAGCCATCATTGAGTCCATCCTCAGCTCCTCCATCACCATCTGGTACGCTGCTACCACTGCCAAGGACAAGAGCAGACTGCAGCGTATCATCCGCACTGCTGAGAAGGTGATTGGCTGCAATCTGCCTACCCTCGAGGACCTGCACACCTCGAGGACCCTGAGGCGAGCGAGGAAGATTGTGGCCGACTCCTCCCACCCTGGACACTCTCTGTTCCAGCTACTCCCCTCCGGCAGAAGGCTGCGGTCCATCAGGACCAAAACCTCACGCAACAAAAACAGTTTCTTCCCATCCGCTGCTGGCCTCTTCAACAAGGCCAGGGGCTCAAACTGACTTTAACGCTCAAACTGACTTTAACACAATATCTGCACAATGACACCCTGCCATATTTGCACTGTTATCCTATTTGCATTTTTGTAATTTTATATTGTATATTATAGCTATTGTATATTTTAGATTATATTTTATTCAATTTTTACATACTTTAGCTCCTTAGTATTAGTTAGACTTTGTACCTTTAGTATTCTTCTTCTTGAGGTGCTTGGACATCTTAAAGGATCGTCCAAACGGTCTCAAGAGACACTTCTGACACCAATGTAATAAAACTCGTTGAGGCGACTTCTGGAATCTGTCTCTTATTCAACTTGTATTACAGCTTTCCTTCACGCTGCTGACAGGCAGCGTGAGAGGGACAGATAGAGAGAGAGACACACTGCCACGTGGCAACCCGGAGCCCCGCTCCCGCGTGGCCCCCTTCCTTTGTTCGTTCCCGTTCTGACCACGTGTCGCTCGTCTCCACCCCTATTTAATACCCGGGTCACGTGGTACGTTTCCGCCAATCCTCATTAGCCTCCATGGTATATTCCAGGCCCCCTCGTAAGCTCCCGGGACCACGCCCCTGACTCCTCTCCCCATTGGCTGTGGCCAAAGCCAGCAGAACCAATCCTTACAGCTGTCACCTTGCCATTACGTCAGGGCCACGCCCCTAGGCTTCCCCCCATTGGCTATAAACCAGGACCGGCAGAGCCAATCATCATGACGAGTTGTGATACGTCAGTGAGCCGGATATATCTTCACATTACACTTGTACACCACTTATTTAAGATTTAAGATTCCTATTTGTTGAATCTATGCACCTTACTGCCAAAGTAAATTCCTTGTCTGTGCAAACTTTCATGGCAAATAAAACCCTTTCTGATTCTGATGTTAGAGTATTGGGCTGCTATAAATGTCCATGTGATAAGCCGCTTGGTTGAGCTGTCATTTGTGGTGGCCACGTCGCTTCTAAACAACGTCCACATCGCTCAGTGGGGCCCTACCCGGTAACATAAAATGTTTTTATTTTTAAATAAGCCAATCACCATACCCAGCGCCGCGCCCATCCACCTCCTCGTATGCCACGCCAGTATTCACAGCTGATCGTGAACAGCACTTGGCCAAACAGTCTGTTGAGGGCTATGCGGGGGATCTTCTTCTTTAGACTCCCGTGTGCCACGTGTCACCGTCTTCTTTAATGCGTAAACGGTGACGTCTACACCCCTCGTCTGACTAAAGCCACGTGAGGGAGGTGAGCGGTGGGTGAGCGAGTGCCGAGTCCTGCAGGCGAGGAGCGGTCCGTGCGGGTGCCGTGAGAGTTGCTTACTCGTCTCTCCCAGGGGGTCGCAGTCGCTCTCCTCCAGTATGTGGGCGATGACCAGCAGGGCAGTCATCCTGAACTCCACGTCATCCTTCTTGAGCAGTTCCTGCATCACGGGCACCGCGTTGCTCTGGCGGAAGCAGGCGCGGTTCTCTGGCACGCGGGAGAGGTTCGCCAGCAGAGTGACGGTGAAGACCAGCAGCCTGCGTATGGTCTGGAGACACACGGAGAGAGACGCACGGGGAAAGACACACGGGGAGAAACGCACGGGGAGAGACACACGGGGAGAGACACGGGGAGAGACACGGGGAGAGACACACGAGGTGAGAGACACGGAGATGTCACCGCCTTCATGTCCCTTCATCAACCAGCGCTCCACGCTGCCACGGGGACACACTCATGTGTTTACATGCTTATTTACATGTGTTTACATGCTTGGTACATATGTTTACATGTGTGTTCACATGCTTATTTACGTGTTTACATTCGTGTTTCATGTTTATATACGTGTTTGTGTTCACGTAATTCTTTACGTGATTACATTCGTGTTTACATTCTTGTTTACGTCCGTGTTCACATTCTTATTTATGTGTTTACATTCGTGTTTACATGTTTATTTACACGTGCTTACATTCATGTTTAATGCTTATTTATGTGTTTACATTCGTGTTCACATGCTTGTTTGTGTTAGATTTGTGTTTACATGTTTGTTTACACGTGTTTACAACTTGATTTGAAGCTTTCGTGACTGCAGGAATCCATACTCTTTGGTTCTTTTGGTAAAGTCACGTAGGTAGAAAATTAATAGATCACGACGTTTCGATCTCAACACAAGCAATCGTCATCAGGTGGGACAACCACAGCAATAAAAAACTACTGAAGTAGGCGAGAAATCTGTCGTGGCACGAGTTATATAGGCCTCGGCAGCAAGGGGGGAGAGAAGGGGGGGAAGAAGGTGGGGTAGAACGTGGACCCTGCGGCAGCCCCGGGTCACTGGAGTAAAGTGGACCACCGCGGCAGCACTGGAGAGGTCAGTTGCAGGGGGGGAAAGAGAAGGGGGGGGGGAGGCAGGGCAGAAAGTGGACCCTGCAGTAGCACCCGGGTCACTGGAGTAAAGTGGACCACCGCGGCAGCAATGGAGAGATCGGCTGCAGGGGGGGGGGGGAGGGAGAAGGGGGGGGGGGGGAGTAGGGCAGAAAGTGGACCCTCACTGGAGTAGAAATCGGAGAGAGATGCACAGAGAGAGAGTGAAAGACACACATAGAGTCGGAAATAACAGCTGACATGGGCAGGTAGGATGGAAACATCACAGTCAGTTAATACTTTACCTGGTTAATAAAGTTCTTCCAATGATTGCTCAGTTTGTACCAATCTTCTTGGTTTAAGTTGTGTCTGTGTTTATATATCTATCTGGACGGCTTCATGAACAAATCTCTGATAATAGCCGGTGGGATTGCAGAGTAAATTCGTCTTGGAAAAGTCAATTTCGTGTCAGCCCATTGCGTTAAAACAATTATCAGCAATGGCAGAAGTATTGGTCCTACCGTGTTTAAGATCTGCCTTGTGTTCGCGAACGCGGTCCGAGATATGTCGTTTCGTTTCCCCAATGTAACTGCTGCCGCAGCCACAACTCAGTTTGTAGACACCCGGGTATTGCATATCAGGAATCACTTACTACACCTAGATTGGTACATTCTACAAACAAAATTAGGGTACCCCAATGGGTTCTCCCTTATCGGCAGTGGTAGCGAATGATTTCATGGAGAAATTTGAGAAACATGCCATCCAGACATCCACCCTACGTCCTTCCTTGTGGAAGAGATACGTAGATGACACGTTCATCATCTGGCCACATGACCTGCCAGCACTGAACCAATTTCTCAACCACATCAATTCCATACAGCCATCTATCAAATTTACCATGGAAGTGGAAAATGATGGCAATCTACCATTCCTGGATGTTTTGATCGAGAAGAGACCTGATGGCTCGCTGGGACACTGTCTACAGGAAAGCCACCCACACGGATGTCTATCTAAAGCCTGACTCCCACCACCATCCAGCCCAGAAGAATTCCTTCATGAAAACACTACACCATAGGGCGTGTTGCATCTCCGACCAGCATCACCTAGCCAGTGAGCTGGAGCACGTACACCAAGCCCTCAGGATGAACGGATATTCTGACCGTACAATCCGCAAAGCTGTCTCCCCTGCCATGGTTCACGCGCGCGGACAACGCCGCGCCGGCGAGCCGAGCCCGGACGGCGGAGGCCGCCAGGAAGGTCCTACGACGAGTTCCGAGGACTCGAGAAGCGATCAATGAAACCGGCGCCTCGGCCATACGCCTCCGAGAGCGCTGACTCCGTCTTCCGCCGGAGCGATGGCCACACCGCTAAAACGGTGAACGCCGACTCCGCGGAACAGCGCCGCCGCCCCCCCGGTACCGAGGAGCTCCCGTCCAGTGCCACCACCGCCACCTCCAGCGAGCCACAGGAGCACCCGAGGGGCACGAGGAAGGCGGCTCGCTGACAAGCAGCAAACAACGCGGGGCGCCGGCTCTCATGTCAACCGCGACGATGACGAATCGACACGGCGCTGCGTTGTGAACATCATCTACTACTCGCCATCATCTACTACTCACTATCATCTACTACCCGCCATCATTTACTACCCGCCATCATCTACTACTCACCATCATCTACTACCCGCCATCATCTACTACTCGCCATCATCTACTTGCCATCATCTACTACTCACCATCATCTATTACCCATCATCATCTACTACTCACCATCATCTACTACTCGCCATCATCTACTACTCACCATCATCTACTACCCCCCACTGGTCAACAGTGCCGACACTCTTGCTCGGTTGCGCTGGTTATGCTCTCAATGGTGAAAGAAACAAGAAAAAAAAGTTACGAAAAACAAAAGACGAACTTCACGACTCGTGGCTTCTGCTGATGCAGCTCCCTATCCCGGAGCCTGCCGCTCGCAGAACTTAGTTGCATGATCTGTGTCCTTGCTTATATGTGAAATTCTCTCCCCTCTGCCCGCCTTCTCACAAAGGACTGGGATTCCTTTGATTTCGCTCTTTGCTGTGGGGGCAGTTGTTTGTCCGGTGTGTGTGTATGTGTAGGGGTGTTACGGGAGGGCAAACAAACACACAAGGGGTGTTTGCGCCCGCACGCGTAAGGGTGCCTACATCCACGTCCGCAACGGTTAGCCCTGGGGGGCTGTGACGGCGCTGTGATCCCCCACGGCCCCACCCGTCGGGGGGGAGTTGCTATAAAAGGAGGGGAGCCGGTGGGCTCGGGGTGGAGTATTACAGCTTAACCAGCGAAGAGTGCAGACCAGCAGGATAGGCCCTGGGACTCCCCTGGCTCGCTGTCCTTCTAAGGACCGACCAGGGCAAGCCAGCGGCGCGGCCTTGAGAGCCCAGAACCGATGCTCTTGTAAGAGCCGGTCTGGTTGGCTAAGGGTGCCGAGATCCTAGCTTGGCCAGAGCTGGATCAGCTAGCCTCCCCTAGCTCTCTAGTGGAGGACCTGGGAGCAGACTAGCCGGGCTAGTGCTAAGGGTGTCTCCCTGTTAGACGGGTGAAGGGGCCGTTACCCCTTCAAGTATTGTGTTCTGCCCTTTGGTTGAATAAATAAGTGTGCCTCTGACTACGTCGTCTACGTCTCCTTGAACTCACTACATATGTTCTGATTTATTAAGCAATCTGTTAAGTCTTACCCTTGCCTGGTTCCTGTCCCCCTCCTCAAGCCACCCCGCCATCAATGGAAACAGATGCTCCAAATTGCCCCCAAGTGCATTTCCCAGTTTTTCAACTTCTGTAATAATTAATCTGGAAGGAGGGAGGGGTTCCTTTTGTCCGGTTGCATTCTCCCCCCCCCTTCTTCCCTCCCAACTGGGGTGTTACATTATTTTGTCTCTCCCAAAGAGGGGCGCCGTCTCTTGAAGTGTGACCTCCTGTACCGGTTGGAAGTAAAAAATATTATTTTACCTCTAATAGCTTGATACCGTACCACTTTTTGCAGTTTTGACTATGTAAGTGACTAAAGGTATGTTTGGAGCAGTGTTTACAGTACTTTCATCGTGGTTTGGAATTCCTTCATGGTGTTTGATATCTCAAGGGGAGGCGCCCTCCCTGCATTTGCGATTTATTGCTACCACGTGCATCTGGAAGACAAAGGCGGTGGGGAGGCTCTATGGGATACATTTTATCTTGGTCGTGTGTGATTGACCTATTTCGCTTGTATCTCATCTGGATGACCCTTGGTCTAATACGTCCCAAGTATTATTTGGTTCATATTTATCCAATATTTCTGATTTATCATCGTTATTACCACATGTATTCCTAGGGTTGTATTAACCTTTGTTCCCCGTCTGTATGCAGGGATCCGTGCTGTTTATCCTCGAGTTATATTTTGATATCCTGAGGTTGGAGATATAACTAAGTTTTCACTATAAACTTTCTTGACTGCTGGAATTAATATTCCTTGGTTCTTTTGGTAAAGTCACATAGATAGAAAGATACAATAAGAAACGATATATGAGGTGAATAAGAGTAAAA
This sequence comes from Lampetra fluviatilis, assembly GCF_964198595.1. Taxonomy (NCBI): domain Eukaryota; kingdom Metazoa; phylum Chordata; class Hyperoartia; order Petromyzontiformes; family Petromyzontidae; genus Lampetra; species Lampetra fluviatilis. Next base: position 27,963,021 of record NC_136275.1, on the reverse strand, counting down.
AAGGTAAGTAATAATAAAAGCCACTAATGTGGACTGCAGTCTGGTTCTTAATCTGAGTGAGTGTGTTGGCAGTCTATGATGTCGACTTATTCTTGTCGCTAAGTTCCGAACTTTTACCGTTGTATTAAGAGAAACAACAAAAAACAGTTGTCTGTTCAGTCACCCCTCGTCCGGCCCGCTATTTTGGGTATATGTGTGTGTGTTTGTTCTAATTTTATTGGAGTGATAAGTTGTTTAATCAAGGCCTGGTTCCTGTCTCCTTCCTCAAGCCACTCTGCCATTAATGGAAACAGATGCTTCAAATTGTCCCTAGATGTTTTCCCAGTTGTCAACTTCTGCAATAATTAATCTGGAAGGAGGAAGGGGTTCCCCCTGTCCGGTTGCGTTCTCCACCCTCTTCCTTCACGGTCGGGGTGTTACATTTTTTTGTCTCTCTCAAAGAGGGGCGCCGTCTCTTGAAGTGTTACCTCCTGTACCATGTTTCCAGTTCACTCTTATGGGTTTTTACAAACATTAATTTCCACCCCTTATCTTAGTGTTTATACTATTATGTGGTGTTGACTCTGTAAGTGACTCAAGGTATGTTTCGAGCAGTGTTTACAGTATGTCCATCATAGTTTGGACTTTTCATGGTGTTTGATATCTCAAGTGGAGGCGCCCTCCCTGCATTTGTGATTTATTGCTACCACGTGCTTCTGCAAGACAAAGGCGGTTGGGAGGGCTCTCTCTATGGAACGCATTATCTTGGTCGTGTGTGATTGACCTCTTTCGCATTGTATTCTTCTGGATGACCCTCATAATTATTATTTGGCTCATGTTTGACCCCCCCCACCCTCTCTAACCCTGGCTCCTCCCCCTCCCTAATCTATATAACCCCTTGTTACAAGCTGCTCTTTTGCCCACTTCAGCAATTGTTTCTTGCTGCGGTTGTCCCACCTGATGACGGATGCTTGTGTTGCGCCCGAAACGTCGTGATTTCATTTATTTTATACCTACGTGACTTTACCGAGAGAACCAGAGTATGGTTCATGTTTATCCAAGATTTGTGATTTATCATCGTTATTACCACATGTATTCCTAGGGTTTTATTAACCTTTGTTCCTCATCTGTATCCAGTGATCCGTGCTGTTTATTCTTGAGTTATATTTTGATATCCTGAGGTTGGAGATTTGACTAAGTTTTCACTTAAGCTTTCTTGACTGCTGGAAGTCACGTAGATAGAAAGATGCCATAACTAACAATATATATGGTGAATAAGAGTAAAATAAGGTAAGTAATAATAACAGCCACTCATGTAGACTGCAGTCTGGTTCTTAATCTGGGTGAGTGTGTTGGCATGATGTCGACTTATTCTTGTCGCTCAGTTCCGTTAACTAAATTCAACTACAATGAAAAACGTGTCTGTTCGGTTCTCGTGGCGCCTGTTGTGTGTACATGCTTTGAGGCGGTCTTTGAAGGTGTGTAGAGATTTCCCCAGAATCTCATTAGCAAACCCCTCTCTCGCCTTTTTACACCGGGGTTTTTAAAAATTACCTTTAATGGCTACTTCTTTGCCTGGTGTGGTATGTGGAAGGCAGCTGCTGTGAGGGGTGAGGGTGGTTGTTACATTTTTCTTGGGCCGCTTGCTACACCCAGATTGATTATTATTACAAATATATTGGAAGAATTATTCTTAATATCAATTTTGGAAAAAGGCGTATATATACAACAATCTACTACTCGCCATCATCTACTACTCGCCATCATCTACTACTCACCATCATCTACTACTCACCATCATCTACTACTCACCATCATCTACTACTCACCATCATCTACTACTCGCCATCATCTACTACCCGCCATCATCTACTACCCGCCATCATCTACTACTCGCCATCATCTACTACTCGCCATCATCTACTACCCGTCATCATCTACTACTCGCCATCATCTACTACTCACCATCATCTATTACTCGCCATCATCTACTACCCGCCATCATCTACTACTCGTCATCATCTACTACTCACCATCATCTACTACCCGCCATCATCTACTACTCACCATCATCTACTACTCACCATCATCTACTACCCGCCATCATCTACTACCCACCATCATCTACTACCCGCCATCATCTACTACCCGCCATCATCTACTACTCGCCATCATCTACTACTTGCCATCATCTACTACCCACCATCATCTACTACCCGCCATCATCTACTACTCGCCATCATCTACTACTCACCATCATCTACTACTTGCCATCATCTACTACCCACCATCATCTACTACTCACCATCATCTACTACTCACCATCATCTACTACCCGCCATCATCTACTACTCACCTTCATCTACTACCCACCATCATCTACTACTCACCATCATCTACTACTCACCATCATCTACTACTCGCCATCATCTACTACTCGCCATCATCTACTACTCGCCATCATCTACTACTCACCATCATCTACTACTCACCATCATCTACTACTCGCCATCATCTACTACTCACCATCATCTACTACTCACCATCATCTACTACTCGCCATCATCTACTACCTGCCATCATCTACTACCCGCCATCATCTACTACCCACCATCATCTACTACTCGCCATCATCTACTACTCGCCATCATCTACTCACCCCATGTATCTCCCCGTGTTTCCCCGCATCTCCCTGCGTCTCCCCGTGTCTCCCCGTGTGTCTCCCCGCGTCTCCCCGTGTCTTTCCGTGTCTTTCCGTGGATCCCCATGTCTCCCCGTGTCTCCCTGTGTGTGTACCCGCGTCTCCCCGCGTCTCTCCGTGTCTCCCCGCATCTCCCCATGTGTCCCCGTGTCTCCCCACGTCTCCCCGTGTCTCCCCGTGTGTCCCCATGTCTCCCCACGTCTCCCCGTGTCTTCCCGTGTCTCCCTGTGTGTCCCAGTGTCTCCCCGTGTCTCCCCGCGTCTCCCCGTGTGTCCCCGTACCGGCTCAGTGTTGCTGCGCTCCCACAGTGGCTGGTGCTTTAGGATGTCCAGGAGATGTTTGATGGTGCCGCACTGACTCACCGCACGGCCTGACACAACCACATCAACAACCACAACAACAACCAAATCAACAACCACGCAACCACGAACACCACCAACACCAACCACCAGCACCGCTACCACCACTCACAGCACCACCACCACGACAATCACCCTAGAAACCACCACCACTAGCACGACGACAAGCACCAGCACCACTCGCACCAGCACCACTAGCGCTGTGGTAACCACCACCACTAACACAACCACTAGCACCACTCAACTCTCACAGCACCACCATGACAACCACCATTCTCTCTACTCTAACACCACTCTCTACTCTACTCTACCACCACTATCACCACTCTCTACTCTACCACCACTACCACCACTCTCTACTCGCTCCGTGCTACTCACCCAGTGCTGGGCTGAAGTCCGTGTATGCGCAGAGAACCCACATAGTGGCGTTGATGGGTCTGAAGTTTGCGTCGGGCACCGGGGAGTCCTTGTCAGACAGAGATGTGAGAGCCTGGGCCAGCAGCTCTGTGTGGAGACAGAGACACACGGAGACGTGGGGACACAGACACACCCACTCGTAGACACACGGACACAAACACACCCACTCGTAGACACATGGACACACAAAGGCACCACTCACAGACACACAGACACACAGAGCCACCCACTCACAGACACACGGACACACAGACACACCCACTCACAGACACACGGACACACAGACACACCCACTCACAGACACACGGACACACAGACACACCCACTCACAGACACACGGACACACAGACACACCCACTCACAGACACACGGACACACAGACACACCCACTCACAGACACACGGACACACAGAAACACCCACTCACAGACACACGGACACACAGATACACCCACTCACAGACACACGGACACACAGACACACCCACTCACAGACACACGGACACACAGACACACCCACTCACAGACACACATCCACACAGACACACCCACTCACAGACACACGGACACACAGACACACCCACTCACAGACACACGGACACACAGACACACCCACTCACAGACACACGGACACACAGAGCCACCACTCACAGACACACGGACACACAGACACACCCACTCACAGACACACGGACACACAGACACACCCACTCACAGACACACGGACACACAGAGTCACCACTCGTAGACACACAGACACACCCACTCACAGACACACTGACATGAGAGCACCACGTGTGGAGGCACGTCGCTGTGTACGTGCCTGTAGGTGACTGTGTGTGCCTGCACATGCGTGTGCTGTTTGTGCGCGTGAGTGTGGCGTCTGTGTAAGCTGACCACCCGTCTGCTTGCTTTTCAGCTGAGACTGATGTCGATGTGAACGTGCTCTACGTGTGAGCTGTGTGTGCTGTTTGTGTGAGCTGCGTGTGCCGTTTACAAGCTGTGAGTGAGCTGTGTGTGAGTGAGCTGTGAGTGAGAGTGAGCTGTGAGTGAGAGTGAACTGTGAGTGAGAGTGAGCTGTGAGAGTGAGCTGTGAGTGAGAGTGAGCTGTGAGTGAGAGTGAGTTGTGTGTGAGAGTGAGCTGTGAGTGAGAGTGAGCTGTGAGAGTGAGCTGTGAGTGAGCTGTGAGAGTGAGTTGTGTGTGAGAGTGAGCTGTGAGTGAGAGTGAGCTGTGAGAGTGAGCTGTGAGTGAGCTGTGAGAGTGAGCTGTGAGTGAGCTGTATCACTGACCAGCTGCTCCCTGCTGTACCATCACGTCCGCCACATCCTCACTGAGGCTCTTGGGCAGCCTCCTGAGCTTCTCATTCAGATCATTGATCTTCTGCATGGGAGGGATGAAGGTGGCCACCTGGTACCTGCACAGCGCAGGGACGCAGCGTGGCACTCGCATGGTGACTGCTGTTCACTCTCACACCATGGTAACCGTTGTTAACTCTCACACCATGGTAACTGTTAAGTCTCACACCATGGTAACTGTTAACTCTCACACCATGGTAACTGTTGTAACTTTCACACCATGGTAACTGTTGTTAAGTCTCACACCATGGTAACTGTTGTTAACTCTCACACCATGGTAACTGTTGTCAACTCTCACACCATGGTAACTGATGTTAACTTTTACACCAAGGTAACTGATGTTAACTCTCACACCATGGTGGGGGTAGAGGGGTAGTGGAAGGGGTCGTGGAGGGGGTCGTGGAGGGGGGGTGGAAGGGGTCGTGGTGGGGGTGGTGGTTTACACACCGCACCAGATACTCATTTTGAGATAAAATCGACCTAAGGAAGGCCCATGACCAGTTCAGATAATCGTCAGCAGCGTTGGCCGTGGTCAGGAATCGAACTCGGGTCTCTGGGTTCACAGCGCGGCGTCGACCACTACGCCGCCGCTTCACTAGCCCAGCGGCGTGCACAGTGACGCACTGCGTGGCGGTGCAGTGACGCACTGCGTGGCGGTGCACAGTGACGCACTGCGTGGCGGTGCAGTGACGCACTGCGTGGCGGTGCACAGTGACACACTGCGTGGCGGTGCACCGTGACACACTGCGTGGTGGTGCACAGTGACACGTGGAGTTGGGCACTGCCGCTCTCCACGCGTCACCTCGCACAGCTCAGACGCACGGAGAGAACCCCGTCGCTGACGCCCACTGAGTCACTGAGCCCCCCCTTGTGTGTGGGATCACGTCCTCGTGCTCAGGAGAGGAATGATTGCGCAATCCTCGCTGCGTCTCTCACCTGCTGCCGCCGTCGAGCTTCTTGATATCGTCGAGGCATCGTCGCAGCAGCAGCTTGTGGGCCTCCACTTCCGCTGCCATCGTCTCCTGAGGCACAAGCGACACCGCGGACAGCTCGCACCCCCCTCTCGACCCTCCTCTAGACCCCCCTCTAGACCCCCCTCTAGACCCCCCTCTAGACCCTCCTCTAGGCCCTCCGTTCCACGTCGAAGTAACAGCGGAGTGACGAGAGCGTGGCCAGTTTACCACACAGCCTGTCGTGACCAACATGACCCGTCATAGAGGTGTTCTGGGTGAGCGTCAATTCACGCGATCTCACCCAGAACACCTCTCGTGGGTAGCGCGGCCATCGGACTCCGTTGGTGACTTTGCCACAGCAGCTCAAGTGAGGAGGGGAAATGTTAGAAGAGATGAGTGCAGTGATCTGTGTTTAATGAATTCACCACGAGTGGAATGTGCACAGTCTACTTGGCTAAATAAATAAATAAAGTTTAATGACTTCATCTGTCCCTGCGCCCTTCCCTCTTATCAGCCGTAGGCCGCCTTCACCTAAACGCGGCCCTGGTCACGCCAAACAGCGCATCACCCTGATGCACGATGCACACAGCGTGACACCGCTAGCGCTGTGCATGTATCACCATCGTCACCATCGTCACTATGTGGGAAAAGACGTTCCCTGTCTCGATGACCTGGGTCCAGTGCGTGAGAGAGAGGGGACAGGGCGGTGAGAGGGGGGCGGTGAGAGAGGCGGGCGGTGAGAGGGGGGCGGTGAGGGGGGGTGAGAGGGGGGGCGGGGAGAGGGGGGTGGTGAGAGGGGGGAGGTGAGAGAGTGAGAGGGGGGCATGAAACAGAGAAGAGAGTAAAACAGAGAGAGGAGAGGGAAGGTGAGAAGGGTAGTGACAGAGAGGGAGATTGAGACGGCAAAGTGGGAGCTGGGGGTGATGAGAGCGAGGGTGAGAGACCCACAGGGAGGTGGGAGAGTGGCGTGGGTGAGATGCAGGGAGGGAGGAGAGGGGACGGAGGAAGTGAGAAACAGACGGAGACGAGGCGAGACACGGAGACACTTTGTGTGTCCAGCACAGGCAGCAGGAAGGAGAGAGACGAGAGAGCGAGCGAGCGGTGGGGGTTTACATAAATCAAAGTTTAAAAAAAAAATACGAAATGATGAATGAAGCAAAGTGCCGACTACACCGAGCATCTTCTTGTTTCCACTGACCGTAAAAAAAGACGGGGCTCAGGAGGAGACACGTTTTGCCGGCTAGCTCCGTGCAGCTTCTGCGCCAAACGCATTGGAAATCCCCTTCACCAGGCCACCAATCAGAGCGTGGGACGAGCCCCGTGCCTCGCGGCGATTGGCTGTCATCATTTCTCCTTCGCTCCGATTGGTCGCCTTGTGGTGGGGGAATTCCGAGCGTCACGTGACCGCGTGAGACGCGAGACTACTCCACTCAAGCACTCACTAATTTACTACTCACTTAACTACTCACTACTTAACTACTCGTGAGTTAACTACTGACTAATATTCTTGGTTCTTTCGGTAAAGTCACGTAGAAGGGAAATAAAAAAACAGAAAACAAAAAAAACTAATCATTATTTTATTATTTCCCTTCTACGTAACTTTATCAAAAGAACCAAGAATATGAATCCCTGCAGTCACGAAAGCTTTAAATCAAAATGTAACTACTCACTACTTAACTACTTTTGATTTAAAGCTTTCGTGACTGCAGGGATTCATCTTCTTGGTTCTTTCGGTAAAGTCACGTAGAAGGGAAGTAATAAAATAATAAAAATAAAACATAATTAAATTATTCTCACGACGTTTCGGCCACAACGCAAGCAGCCGTCCTCAGGTGAAAACCAGGTCCGTCGAGGCGACAGAGTCTGAAGCTTCCGTCGAGGCGACAGAGTCTGAAACTTCAGACTCTGTCGCCTCGACGGACCTGGTTTTCACCTGAGGACGGCTGCTTGCGTTGTGGCCGAAACGTCGTGAGAGTCTGAAGCTTCAGACTCTGTCGCCTCGACAGACCTGGTTTTCACCTGAGGACGGCTGCTTGCGTTGTGGCCGAAACGTCGTGAGAATAATTTTATTATGTTTTATTTTTATTATTTTATTACTTCCCTTCTACGTGACTTTACTTAACTACTCACTAGCTTCTCACGAGTTAACTACTCACTACTTAACTACTCACGAGTTAACTGCACACTCATTACTTTTTCATTACTGAGCACGATTTACTAATTAACTTGGCACTCACTGGGTCTGTTTCTTGCTGGGTCTCTGTGTCTCTGTGTGTCTCTACGTCTCTCTCTGTCTCTGTGTCTCTGTGTCTCAGTGTCTCACCACGCCAGTCTCCCATTGGCTGCCTCCAGCCCCTGTGGGCGTGTCTGTGCCGTGACGTCACCGCCCCTGGGCGGCGCCGCCCCCGGGGCCATCCCAACGCGGGACGAGCCCTGCTGCTGCCCCGCTCTTCTCATTGGTCGCCGTCGTCTCGCTCCTCCCCTCCCATTGGTCGCCTCGCGGTGGTGGATTCCAAGTCGGGATGGGACTCAAACTAAACTCTCAACTATTTTGACTTCGTGACTGCAGCAATTAATATTCTTGGTTCTTTCGGTAAAGTCACGTAGATAGAAAATACAAATAATACAATAGAATTAAAACATATATAGATTGAAAACAATAAAAGCAAAAAACCCACGACGTTTCGATGGCAACACCCGCGGTGGTGCTGATGACATTCGCCATCGATGTTGACTACTGAACAAGACGACTGAGAACTCACGACGACATTTCCCAGGGTGCACCACGCCACTGGAGCAGCTCGTCTGCTGAGACGGGCAGCAGCAGCCAACTACTCATAATTCTACTACGCAACACGTCACTATTTAACTCACTCACTATTTAACTCAATCACTATGTCACTATTTAACTAACTGTTTAACTAACTCACTATTTAACTCATTCACTATTTAACTCACTCACTATTTAACTCACTAGTGAACTCACTGACTAGTTAACTCACTCACTATTTAACTCACTCACTATTTAACTCACTATTAAACTCACTCACTATTCAACTACCGCTCTGCTCGGGGCTCAGAGAGCCCGAGACCAGAACCCGTGTCCTCCCCCCCCTGTCCCCCCCTCTGTCCCCGTGCCCCCCCCCCCTGTCCCCGTGCCCCCCCTGTCCCTGTGTTCCCCCCTGTCCCCGTGTCCCCCTGTCCCCCTGTCCCCCCCTCACCTGGTGGTGTCTCTGTGCTCTCGGGGTCTTCGCCTCTTGCCTCCTCTCGCTGCGCAGCTTCTGACAAGAAACAGAAGCCGCATCTGTCACTCAACTAGCACGCCCCGCCCCCTGCTCCTCCTACACCCCCCCGCCCCCTTCACTTCACCCCGCCCCCCACAACCAATAACCCCACAGCCCCCCCCCACAACCCCCCCGCCCCTCTCCCCCCACCCGACCCCCTCCCCCCACAACGCCCCCTCCCCCCACAACGCCCCTCCCCCCACAACGCCCCCTCCCCCAACCCCCGTGCACCCCACCGCCACAACCACCCAGCCCCCCCCACAACCCCCGCGCGCTCCGCCCCGTACACCTCCCCCGCCCTCTCCCCTCTGCGCCGTGAACGACATCGCGCTGGAAACCCCCTTGAGCAGCAGGCGACCAATCGGGGCGCGGGACGAGGCCTGCCCCGCTCCGATTGGCCGCGCTCCGATCGCTCGCGCGCTCTGATTGGTCGCCTTGCGGCGGCGGTTTCCCAGTGGCTGTGCCGCTCGGAGCCGGCACCGTGGATTTGGCGGCGACGTCGCTCGGTTCAGTTTCATTTGTTACCCCACGAGCTTCACTCGCCGGCTTGGCCGAGACTCGGACTCTCGTCTTGGATTAACACGCGGCCTACGCGGAGGGTGGGGGGGGGGATGCGTGACGTCAGGCACACTGCGTGACATGACAAAGTTGTGACGTCACCGCTCACTTGCCGTGCAAAATATATCCATTATTGCGCCCCCCCCCCCCAAATACAAAAGTCTATTTTTATATTTGTTGCATGGTGTACAGTCTGGAAGTTACCCACATGCCAAATTTCAAGTTTGGTGCATGTCGGGAAGTATGCTAAACATTTAGAACAGACACATTCACAAACTTCCCCTTTTATATGTACAGATAACCCCGTGAGCCATGCGGCTCTTGACCCCAGTTCCATTCCCGCTCACGGCCAACACACCGCACCAGCTACCCATTTGAGGCTGAATCGACCTAGGGGAGGCCCAGGACCGGTTCAAATATTCGTCACCATTGTCTGCCGTGAGTGGGAATCGAACCCGGGTAGCCGGGTTCGTTGCGCAGCGTGCTACCGCTACACTACCCGCTCTATATACACACCACGCATGCAGCGCGGTGTGCGTGCGTGATAGTGATAATGACATCCCGACGTGATGGGCGCGTGCTCTGTGTGCTGCCGCTCTTGCAGAGGAGCTGCCTGGAGGACGCGCGCCGGGTGCCGGGTGAAAATCCTCCAAGCGGGCGTGGGCGAGGTGAGCGTCGCCGCGGTGGCGTCGATGTGTAGTAAACATCGCCACCAGGGACTAAACATTTGTTTTTTTATACAGTATTTATACTCTTTTTTTTAACTAATTATTTTAGTTCTAAATACGTGACTTTACAGAAAGAATCAAGGAGTATGGATTCCTGCAGTCACGAAAGCTTCACATCAAGATTATCCAGTGTGATATGTAACTACTTCTCTTTTAAAATAACTATATTTTGCCTTCACCAGGGACTATAAGTTAGTTTTTTGAATTTTTTTTGTAGACATTGTTTGCATTGCATTCACATATAAGAAAGAATGGTTGCTTAATATCTTCATGGTCATTTTTGTTATTTGCCTAATTGATGGTATATTACCATTATTTGATTAGAATATCTTGCAATATAAAAAAAATGTATACTGTATTATCACAGTGGCTGACGAGCATTTAGTATTAAATCTAACCTATATAATTCATTTTTTGTCTGTCTGTCTGTCCGTCCGTCTGCGTACGCTCGCTTCCGGGGGATTTAGCTCTCGGATCGTGGGGTTCTGTTGTGTATATGCCCCCTTTTTATTTTTTTTATATTATTTTTTTAAAGAATTATTCTGCCAACATATATAATATCGTTTTTTAATAGACACGGGGCAACGTGGAACGAACACGCCCCCACACTTCCACAGATGCGCGCATACCTCATTTCAAAGGAAAGAGGGCATGAAAGAGGGCAATCAAGGTCATAAAAACTCCCCGAATTTCACACAAGAGGAACAAGAGAGGGGAGAATTGCAGGCGGGGGGGGGTTAGAATGACACCCTTTCGTTAAAAAGCCTTACAAAACCAGGCACCACGGAGGAAGAGATAATTATATTCTTAACAAAGAAACAGCATTGACGACAAAAAGCACAGACGGGTCTTTGAACCATGTTAGATACACAAAGTTACCAACTTAGCCATGAAGTAAGCAAACAGTATCCATCCTCACTCCAATTGAAAACCAGACTACAGTCTGCACCAGAGTCGCGATTCATCAATTGTTAATTAAATACGGACATGATTTACCTTAAATAATTTGTACGCGGCCGGGCCGAAGCATCAAAGAATAATTATGGCATATATTTCGCTCCAAAACAAAATTCCTAGCCGGGATATCAGATTAAATAATCACAAGAAGTCAAATGATGAGTACGGAATTAAAGTGGATATCCTAGAGGAGCTAAGGGCGGAGAAGCCTCTCAAAATTAACCAAACACAACACCCCATGGGAAGCGAGCAACACGGCGGTCTTTGTCTTTCCGAGAGGATCTCCACACGCAGGCACAAAGCCAGGAAATTGCCCCAATAAAGGTTGGAACACATGCCTCCGAAGATAATAAATAAGCGCATGCGCCGGGTGCTTCCACCGTGGAAACAACCGTCTTTGTCTCCTCGCAACACGGACAGCAAAAATTGCACACGCGAGCAAATAACATTTCCATGGGAGATCAGGTCACGATGAAACATCGTGAACACGGTTTCGGCATAACTTGGGCATAATGGAAATAAGTCGCATTTCAACTTCCAAACCAAAAACAACTTAAGCTGTGTGAGACAAAAGATATGATCCCCGAGCAAGGGGGGGAATAATTAAGCTCGCTTAACGCGTAGGTTTTCGCGACAAATATTATTCAGTAACAAAAACATGGATTCGAATATTTTTTTATATATATAACTCGACGCGAATCATCGGGCTGATTAATGGATAACTTAGGTGGCGCCGTCACGAGGCCCCCCCTCCACCCCTTCTTCCAGAACGACACACAGCTGTGTCTTCAAAGCTAATAAACACACGGACAAACACGCACGCGAAACACACGGACAGACACGCACACGACACACACACGGATGCAGATGGTTCACACCCACAGGAATGTTTTATGACAGACTTTGAACAACTCGGGAAACTGAGTGGAATTTCCAGATATAAGCCAAAGGAAAATCCATCCAAAGCAGATCGTCCGGGCCACGGGCCCCACCAGAGATCATCAAGAAGTTTTCGTCATCCAGAATGACGAGGTTCGCGGAGTAGCGACGTGCAGCTACAAGCCGAGGTCTGCACCACCTGAGAAGAATCGCTACCCTGAGTCGCCGAGCTGCGAGTGAAGCCAACAAAGACGCCAACGTCCACCCTGCCACGAACGAAGCATCGCTCCTCGTCAGAGTGACGACCAGCGAACAACCCGCAGGAAAGGCGGAGATCGCCACCGAGCGCCACCGAGCGCCACCGAGCGCCACCGAGCGCCACCGAGCGCCACCGAGCGCCACCGAGCGCCACCGAGCGACACCGAGCGACACCGAGCGACACCCAGATCGACCAGCATCAACCAAAACCGACTCGTCATCCCGCCATGGAGAAAGAGAGTCAAAGTCTTCCATCGCGCCGTCAGCTACCAAGTACAACCAAGCGCCGCCGCTCACCTCACCGCGGAGAAAGTCTCGGCTGCAACCCGCACGGACAGAGGTCGTATCGCTCCCCACATCCAGACTCAAGGAAGCACAGAGAAAATCTTGTCAAACCAGTTTCCTTTGTCATAGAGTCTCGCCAAAGCATTAATTAAAACAGAGCCAGATTCGCTCTCCCACACACACGCCCTCACCCACCATTATATCAAACATTCCGTTAAAAGGATTTTATACTTGCCGATGAATCTATTGACATACACTTTCGCCTCTGGGATACAATAAGTGCTTTTTATTACCGCAAAATGAAGTGTTTCATGCTTGTTTTCAAACTCGGCCAGTCGCCGATTGTGATCGATACAAAAACGAACTAATGAGATGCCTGGTGGAAAGGTAGAGGTTACGATTGTTAGGAGGGTTTTAGCCATTCAGTTCGTTAAATGCACAATATCGCAAATGCATAAGAGTTTTGAGTTATTCAATTTAGTAAATGCATAGTCTCGCAAATGCATAAGTGTTTATTCATTCATTTTAGTTAAATGCATAGTCTCGCAAATGAAGAAGTATTTTTAGTTATCCATGTTCGTTAATTGCATAATCTTGCTCATGAATTATGGACGCATGTTTAACCTGCATGATAGAATGTCACATGCTTGTTAGAATAAAATTGTTATCACAGAAGCATATCGAGTGTTCCTTCCAAGTCCATGCAAAACTATCATATTCTTGATAACTGTATCCTGTGATGAGATATGAAAATGGAGGCCTAAAATATCATAACACACACTAGGATAATCGGTAAACGTTTAATCGATGATAATCGTGTTATCCTGATTGATAACTCTGGATAAACGAAGCTGAGCCTAATTATCATAACTGCACACATTAACATAATCGCAAGCATCCGCATAATTTACTACGATTATCTCCGTGATTATAATAATTCATGCATATAATTACTCACATTATCATAATTTATGCATATTAACTCACACATTAACATAATTAATGCGATTTGCGCATTTTTCGGAAAATTATTAATTTGTATTATTTTCATCAAAATTTCATAACCCGACACATACAACAGTTCGCCGAGATTAAATTTTGCAGGTGGGCACGCCCCGGCCCCGCGGTAAACTTAGGCATTTCTGATTTTTCGTCTCTAAACTTTAAATCGGACCGATTATCGATTTAGTGCGATTTCTCTTTATTTATTTATTTACTATTGCCGACCGGCACGTAACGAAGCACGCCGTTGCGCATGCGCGAAGGCGGTTGCCCCTGGCAATGGGCGGTTGGCCCCTAGCAACGGGCGGTTGGCCCCTGGCAACGGGCAGCAACGCCGTCGCTGCGCGGTGGACGCCATTTTTAATTCCCGTTAAAAATATGCGCACGCATTAACACGCGACGCTGAGGTAAATTCATCAAAGTTTCATGTCCTCTTCACTCCCCCCCCCCCCCACCCCAATGTGTGCAATTACTATCATAGGGTCGGTAGATAATACAATTATAGCGATTAGACAGTATTATTGTAGCGCGGGGGGGGGGGGGGGTAACGGCCACAGCACCCAGCCTCGGCCGGGTGGGCAATCTAGGCGAGGCCGGAGGCTCTGCACGGTACTAGGCCTCGACACCCCACACGTCTCAGGCGACGACTTTGTGGTATAAACTCGATATACCCAGCGTTGCCCGGGGGAAAATCATAACATACCAATGAAAATACAACTGTGTAATTTAAAATGTAAAACCGACCGCGCCAAGAATCGATTCTCTGAATCGTGCAAAGGAATCGAAGGTTGTAGATTCATTTAGAATCGCCCTGTTCCCGTTTAATATAAGTTGGTTATAGAGTTGATATAAACTGCTATGAATGGGAAATATCCGGCGTTGACAGGGGCAAAAATATAATTAAAAACTCCTGAAAACTTTAAAACATAACATACCAATGAAAATACAACTCTGTAATTATAAATGGAAACCTCCTACGCGCCAGGAATCGATTCTTTGAATCGCGCAAAGGAATCATCGAAGGTTGTAGATTCCTTTAGGATCGCCCTATTCCCATTTAATATACTTACGTGTCGCCACGTTTGCTTAACATTTCCGACACACACATTCACACATTTAGCATTTACATTTAACATACAAAACGTCAGCATGTACTGCTGTCATCATAAGCAAAAAATGTTTACACCCTCAACACTCTCCCTCACCACTCTCCCTCACTCATCATCACCACTCACCCTCACCACTCACTATCACTCACCACTCACTATCACTGACCACTCACCACTCACACTCACCCAAACCACTTACCCTCACAACTCACCCTCACCACTATTCCTCACTACTTACCCTCACCACTCTCCCTCACCAATCACCAATCACCCTCAAGCATACTTGGCGACACGTAAGTAAGTTTTTAAAACGGGAATAGGGTGAGTGGTGGTGGTGAGGGTGAGTGTTGAGGGTGAGTGGTGAGTGGTTAAGGTGAGAAGTGAGGGTGAGTGGTGAGCGTGAGTGGTGAGTGGTGAGCGTGACTGGTGTGGGTGAGTGGTGAGGGAGAGTGGTGAGGGAGAGTGGTGAGGGAGAGTGGTGAGGGAGAGTGGTGGGGGAGAGTGGTGAGGGAGAGTGGTGAGGGAGAGTGGTGAGGAAGAGTGGTGAGGGTGAGTGGGGAGGGTGAGTAGTGAGTGGTGAGGGTGATTGGTAAGTGGTGAGGGTGAGTGGTGATTGGTGAGGGTGAGTGGTGAGGGTGAGTGGGGAGGGTGAGTGGCGGTTGTTAGTGGTGATTAGTGAGGGGTGAGGGTGAGCGTGAGTGGAGAGGGTGAGGTTCAGTGGTGAGCAGTGAGGGTGAGCAGTGAGGGTGAGTGGTGATTGGTGAGGGTGTGATTGGTGAGGATGAGTGGTGAGGATGAGTGGTGAGGGTGAGTAGTGAGGGTGAGTGGTTGTTGTGAGGGTGAGTGGTTGTTGTGAGGGTGAGTGGTGAGGGTGAGTGGTAAGAGTGAGTGGTGAGGGTGAGTGACGGTTGTGAGAGGTGATTAGTGAGTAGTGAGGGTGAGTGGTGAGGGTTAGTGGTGAGCATGAGTGGTGAGGGTGAGTGTTGAGCGTGAGTGGTGAGGGTGAGTGGTGATTGTTGAGGGTGTGATTGGTGAGGATGAGTGGTGAGTAGTGAGGGTGAGTGGTGAGGGTGAGTGGTGAGGGTGAGTGGTGAGGGTGAGTGGCGGTTGTGAGTGGTGATTAGTGAGGGGTGAGTGGTGAGGGTGAGCGTGAGTGGTGAGGGTGAGTGGTGAGGGTGAGCAGTGAGGGTGAGCAGTGAGGGTGAGTGCTGATTGGTGATTGGTGAGGGTGTGATTGGTGAGGATGAGTGGTGAGTGGTCAGGGTGAGTGGTGAGGTTGAGTGGTGAGGGTGAGTGTTGAGGGTGAGTGGTGAGTAGTGAGGGTGAGTGGTGAGCATGACTGGTGAGTGGTGAGGGTGAGTGGTGAGGGAGAGTGGTGAGGGAGAGTGGTGAGGGTGAGTAGTGAGTGGTGAGGGTGAGTGGTGAGGGTGAGTGGTGATTGGTGAGGGTGAGTGGTGAGGGTGAGTGGGGAGGGTGAGTGGCAGTTGTGAGTGGTGATTAGTGAGGGGTAAGTGGTGAGGGTGAGCGTGAGTGGTGAGGGTGAGGTTGAGTGATGAGCGGTGAGGGTGAGCAGTGAGGGTGAGTGGTGATTGGTGAGGGTGTGATTGGTGAGGATGAGTGGTGAGGGTGAGTAGTGAGGGTGAGTGGTTGTTGTGAGGGTGAGTGGTGAGGGTGAGTGATGAGGGTGAGTGGTAAGAGTGAGTGGTGAGGGTGAGTGACGGTTGTGAGAGGTGATTAGTGAGTGGTGAGGGTGAGTGGTGAGGGTTAGTGGTGAGCATGAGTGGTGAGGGTGAGTGTTGAGCGTGAGTGGTGAGGGTGAGTGGTGATTGTTGAGGGTGTGATTGGTGAGGATGAGTGGTGAGTAGTGAGGGTGAGTGGTGAGGGTGACTGGTGAGGGTGAGTGGTGAGGGTGAGTGGCGGTTGTGAGTGGTGATTAGTGAGGGGTGAGTGGTGAGGGTGAGCGTGAGTGGTGAGTGGTGAGGGTGATTGGTGAAGGTGAGCAGTGAGGGTGAGCAGTGAGGGCGAGTGGTGATAGGTGAGGGTGTGATTGGTGAGGATGAGTGGTGAGTGGTCAGGGTGAGTGGTGAGGGTGAGTGGTGAGGGTGAGTGGTGAGTAGTGAGGGTGAGTGTTGAGGGTGAGTGGTGAGTAGTGAGGGTGAGTGGTGAGCGTGACTGGTGAGTGGTGAGGGAGAGTGGTGAGGGTGAATGGTGAGGGTGAGTGGTGAGGGTGAGTGGCAAGTGGTGAGGGTGAGTGGTGATTGGTGAGGGTGTGATTGGTGAGGATGATTGGTGAGGATGAGTGGTGAGTGGTGAGGGTGAGTAGTGAGGGTGAGTGGTGAGCGGTGAGGGTGAGTGGTTGTTGTGAGGGTGAGTGGTGAGTGGTGAGAGTGAGTGGTGAGGGTGAGTGGTGAGGGTGAGTGGTGATTGTTGAGGGTGTGATTGGTGAGGATGAGTGGTGAGTAGTGAGGGTGAGTGGTGAGGGTGAGTGGTGAGGGTGAGTGTTGAGGGTGAGTGGTGAGTGGTGAGGGTGAGTGGCGGTTATGAGTGGTGATTAGTGAGGGGTGAGTGGTGAGGGTGAGCGTGAGTGGTGAGGGTGAGCAGTGCGGGTGAGTGGTGATTGGTGAGGGTGTGATTGGTGAGGATGAGTGGTGAGTGGTCAGGGTGAGTGGTGAGGGTGAGTGGTGAGCGGTGAGGGTGAGTGGTTGTTGTGAGGGTGAGTGGTGAGGATGAGTGGTGAGGGTGAGTGGCGGTTGTGAGTGGTGATGGGTGAGCGGTGAGGGCTGAGTGGTGAGCGTGAGTGGTGAGGGTGAGTGGTGAGGGTGAGTGGTGAGGGTGAGTGCTGATTGGTGAGGGTGAGTGGTGAGAGAGTGGTTAGTTTTGAGGGTGAGTGGTGAGGTTGAGTGGTGAGGGTTAGTGGAGAGTGGTGAGTGGTGATTGGTCAGTGGTGATTGGTGAGGATGAATGGTGAGTAGTGAGGGTGAGGTTGAGTGGTGAGGGTGAGTGGTGGTTGTGACGGTGAGTGGTGAGGGTGAGTGGTGAGGGTGAGTGGTGAGGCTGAATGGTGAGGGTGAATGGTGAAAGTGAGTGGTGAGTGGTGAGGGAGAGTGGTGAGGGTTAGTGGTGAGGGTTAGTGGTGAGAGTGAGTGGTGAGGGTGAGTGGTGATTGGTGAGTGGTGAGGGTGAGTGGTGAGGGTGAGTGGTAAGGGTGAGTAGTGAGGGAGATTGGTGAGGGAGATTGGTGAGTGGTGAGTTGTGAGGGTGAATGGTGAATAGTGGAGTGGGAGTGGTGAGTTGTGAGGATGAGTGGTAAGGGTGAGTTGTGAGTGGTGAATGGTGAGGGTGAATGATGAGTACAGTCAATATGCACTGCTGTTATCATACCAGGTACCACCACCACCACAATATGTACTCCTCTCATCATAGCAGATACCACCACAGCAGTATGCACTGCTGTAATCATAGCAGGTACCAACACAGCAGTATGCACTGCTGTAATCATAGCAGGTACCACCAGTCAGTATGCACTGCTGTAGTGATAGCAGGTACCACCTCAGTCGGTATACACTGCTGTAGTGATAGTAGATACTGCTATCGAGTTGGTAGATACCGTTATAGTAAATACTAAAACAGTCAGTATATACCACTACAGTCAGTAAATACGGCTACAGTCAGTATATACTACTATACAGTCAGTACATACTACCACGGTGAGTAGCTACTAGAGTCAGTAGATACTATTATAGAGTGAGTAGATACTGCTATAGAGTTAGTAGTTACTACTATAGTCAGTGGATACTACTATAGTCAGCAGATACTATACAGTTAGTCGTTACGACTATATAGTCGGTAGATACTACTGTAGGCCCAGTAAATACTACTATGGTCAGTAGTTACTACAGTCACTAAATACTACTACACAATCAGTAGCTACTACTGGCTCAGTAGATACTACGGTACAGTCAGTAGATACTACTACAGAGTCAATAGATACTACTTCCTCTGTTGTATGTAAGGTGTGTAGGTATATATACCTACGAGGGGTAAATATATTTTTTGAGGAGGGGGGGGGTCCACAATTTTCGGAAACCTTTTACATCAACTATTTACCCCACACTTTCTACAACTTTTTGGACTCATGCAAGCCTCTTATATATTTGTTGGTATAGAAATGTACAAACGGCCCACCAGGCTTTGACAATACTTTAGTATCTGTGTAAATATATGTAAGGTTTTTAAGAAATATATTTTTCACCCGGGCAACGCCGGGTACTTCTGCTAGTAGTAAATAAATAAATAAAGAGAAATCGCACAAAATCGATAATCGGACCACTTTAAAGGCGACGGACGAAAAAATGGAAATGCCTATTCCCACCGCGGGGCACGGGACGTGTCTCCCGGCAAATTTTTTTCGTCCTAAACCCCACGGCCCGAGCGCCAAATCCCTCGCAAGCGAGCGTACACAGACAGACAGACAGACGGACAGACAGACAGACAGACAGACAAAAAGTGACGTTTATAGGTAAGATGCGATCTAAACCCAAAAACGTTGATTATGAATAATCAGTTTAACACGTAGGCTTTCGCGACCAATATTGTTCATAATCAACGATTTTTGGGTTTAGATCGCGTTATTTATAAATGTGTCGTAACCCTCCACCACCCGACACGGCCAATCAGTAAAAAAAGTGTCACGTTGACAAAAGACAAATAGTTCACTGCTTTAGCCCACCGGTGTGTTGAAGCGTGAAACCACAACATTTACAATTTGAGTACGACGTTTCGCTGGTAATTGCATCCAGCATCATCGGGCAATTCGCCAGAATGGTGAGGCTCTGCTGTGTCTCCCGTTCTTATATAGAGCAGCAGCAGGGTGACGTCATCATTAACTCATTAACTCATCAGGTGCAAAGATTTGAGGGGGGGGGGGTTATTGTAATTATATACTTGATTAGTAATAAGGCTATTGTTACGATGCGAGTTGTAGATTAGTAATCATTTGGAATGTGTTCTATTGTGATTATGCTACATTAATAATCAGTTAGTGCTTGTTTCCCTTATAAGGAATTGTAATGCATCTTATTTAATAATACGCTTCCAGGCCGCACTAAGCCTGTAGCTGTCTGAGCGATTAAAGTTATTTCTGTTTCTCTCAATCTCAATGGATTCTCTAATTAGTCTTTGCCAGTAGTAACTAGTTTTACACAACACTTCAACGTTGTCAAAATCAATTGAGTGTCCCTGTTGACAAGCATGTTCTGCCACTGCCGACAGTTGTGTTTGCGATAGTTTAATATTTCTCTGGTGTTCTTTTAGTCTTACACTAACGTTACGCCCTGTCTGTCCAATATAGCATCTGCCACATACACAATTAATCCGATATACACCTTCTGTTGATAATTTAGGTAATTCGTCTTTAGTGCACGTTACTAATTGTTGAATTTTGTGTACTGTACCAAATCTTACTGTAATGTTTTGCTTTTGCAAAACACGGGCTAATTTGTCAGTTACTCCTGAGATAAATGGTATTTTTATTGTTTTAATAATCTGATCGCTTTCAGCAGTGTTGCTTTGCGATCGTGATTTGGCATTTAGTGCTCTGTTAATTTGAGCATTATATTGGTCGCGAAAGCCTACGTGTTAAACTGACTAACCTCTATGGGGAGGATACTTTTCTTAAAACCAGAAAATTGGAGAAGCTCCGCATTAAGCGGATGAAATTGATATCTTCATTGGCGTTCCTCAAAAGGTGCAGAGATTCGAAGGTAATACCAAACGCAGTTAAAATAACACATCACATAAAGTCTTCTAAAGCTAACAAAATACTACACAAAGCTAGCGAATTATTATTAATAGAGAGAATACAACACAACAGGAGTGAATTATCCAGCATTTCTGAATCGCTAAAGCATTTACATTTAAATATAAGCAATAGTGTGTCCATGCATGATTGGAATATAATCGATACTATAACACAACAATCGGCTGATAATGTGTTTAATCTAACAAATGCTAACCAAATTAACAAATTTTCTAGACTTTACAATAAACAAATCCCTATTAAAAACGAACAATTTAAAAACAAAACCGTAATGAACTTGACTAACACTAATTTAACCACTGACATGATTTCTGTCCTTTCTAAAGGCCTTAACTTTGCCGTTACCCCACGCACAATTCCAGTGGATGAGATAATTGCTGAGGTAGAATCAGCAGTAAGACTTCTTCCACATAATGAGGCAGAGATGACTAGACACGAGGTTGCCAAAATAATTGAGAATAGTAAAATACCGAAAGTAAATATTAGCTCGAACGAGGCAAAAGCCTTAAGAGAGCTTCGTCTAAATAAAGATATTCAAATCCTAGCAGCGGATAAGGGCCGCACTACTGTAGTGATGTCACGAGCCGATTATGATAATAAAATTAAAGATTTATTAGAGAAAAGTACCTACATTAAAATTAAACGAGATCCAACTAATACTCTGGAACGTAAGACTACTGCAATCATTGCAAATTCATTAATCCCAAAAAATGAGCAATTCCTAATTAAGCCAAGGGCTTCAAAACCACCTAGACTGTATGGGCTACCAAAGATCCATAAAATCGGCATCCCTTTACGACCCATAGTCAGTACAATTGGCTCTGCCACATATAAATTAGCAAAATATGTAACTAAACAAATACAGCCCTACATCGGTAGGACATCATCATTCATAAGAAATTCAGAACATCTTGTGAATATGATCAAAGATATTAAGCTTAACCCTAATGATATTTTGGTGAGTTTTGATGTGATTTCGCTATTCACTAAGGTTCCAGTGAGCGAGTCGCTTAAATTACTTGATACACTGGTAAAGAATACAGATTTACCAAAAGATATTCCGAAACTCGCTGACCATTGTTTAAATAACACTTACTTCTTATGGAGAGGTGAATTCTTTAAACAAAGGGAGGGAGCAGCAATGGGCTCTCCTTTATCTCCTGCTATAGCAAATTTGTACATGGAAAACTTTGAAACCAGAGCACTTGCCTCGAGCACATTAAAACCATCCTTTTGGTTTAGATATGTGGATGACACTTTGGTTGTCTGGCCACATGGTAAAGATACACTTAACGATTTTCTAAATCATCTCAATGCACAAAACCCGGCCATTCAGTTCACCATGGAAATGGAGGTGAATAACACACTCCCGTTCCTGGATATTTTACTTGGGCATGGCCTAAATGGTAAAATAACACACAGCGTTTACAGAAAGCAAACGCACACTGATGCCTATCTGAATGCGAAATCGCATCATCACCCAGCTCAGAAATCCTCTCTAATCAAGACGCTCATACATCGGGCTAAAACAGTGTCAGATGATGAAAGTCTAGTGAGAGAGATTAAACATGTTAAAGAAGCACTAAGACAGAATGGCTACAATAATGCTCAAATTAACAGAGCACTAAATGCCAAATCACGATCGCAAAGCAACACTGCTGAAAGCGATCAGATTATTAAAACAATAAAAATACCATTTATCTCAGGAGTAACTGACAAATTAGCCCGTGTTTTGCAAAAGCAAAACATTACAGTAAGATTTGGTACAGTACACAAAATTCAACAATTAGTAACGTGCACTAAAGACGAATTACCTAAATTATCAACAGAAGGTGTATATCGGATTAATTGTGTATGTGGCAGATGCTATATTGGACAGACAGGGCGTAACGTTAGTGTAAGACTAAAAGAACACCAGAGAAATATTAAACTATCGCAAACACAACTGTCCGCAGTGGCAGAACATGCTTGTCAACAGGGACACTCAATTGATTTTGACAACGTTGAAGTGTTGTGTAAAACTAGTTACTACTGGCAAAGACTAATTAGAGAATCCATTGAGATTGAGAGAAACAGAAATAACTTTAATCGCTCAGACAGCTACAGGCTTAGTGCGGCCTGGAAGCGTATTATTAAATAAGATGCATTACAATTCCTTATAAGGGAAACAAGCACTAACTGATTATTAATGTAGCATAATCACAATAGAACACATTCCAAATGATTACTAATCTACAACTCGCATCGTAACAATAGCCTTATTACTAATGAAGTATATAATTACAATAACCCCCCCCCTCAAATCTTTGCACCTGATGAGTTAATGAGTTAATGATGACGTCACCCTGCTGCTGCTCTATATAAGAACGGGAGACACAGCAGAGCCTCACCATTCTGGCGAATTGCCCGATGATGCTGGATGCAATTACCAGCGAAACGTCGTACTCAAATTGTAAATGTTGTGGTTTCACGCTTCAACACACCGGTGGGCTAAAGCAGTGAACTATTTGTCTTTTGTCAACGTGACACTTTTTTTTACTGATTGGCCGTGTCGGGTGGTGGAGGGTTACGACACATTTATAAATAACGCGATCTAAACCCAAAAATCGTTGATTATGATTATGAATAATATTGGTCGTGAAAGCCTACGTGTTAAATTTAATTATATACTGCATTACTATACACCACCTTAGACTATACATTGTAATATTTCACTATGTATTATTCTACCCACCCTACTGTATACCACACTGCTGTATATTCACTATACAATTAGGATACTATATATTACCTTATACATTATATTAAACATTACACTTTTATACTATTTATTATTATACAATCTGCTATACACTATACCAGGGGTCGGCAACCTGCGGCTCCGGAGCCGCATGCGGCTCTTTTGAACCTTGACCGCGGCTCCGGGGCGGATGCTAGCGAGGGGAGGAGACGCACTGTGACACCTGCTCTGGCGTTGCCGCTGCTGACAGGTCGCCGCTCCGCTCCACACTGCCCGCCCGGTGACAGGCAATAACGTTGCCGTTGCTTTGTCACATGTTTGGAAGAAGTAAAAACCTTCCTGGGCAGCAAAGAGCTCACCTTTGCTGAGCTGGAACAGCCAGAGTGGCTGGAAAAATTACATTTTATGGTAGACATGACAGCACATCTAAACACGCTAAATACAACCCTTCAGGGGAAAGGAGGCACAGCCCTGCACATGCTGGAGGAGGTTTTGGCATTCGAGCGCAAGTTGACAGTGTTTGTCAAAGATTTACAGAGAGGTACACTGTCTCACTTTCCCTCTTTGAGAGAGTTCAAACAAAGTCATGATACGATAAATTTGGAATATTTCAAGTCTGCAATCACCACAATGCAAAGTTCGTTTGGGAAACGATTCTGTGAGTTCAGAGAGGAAAAAACGACATTATCCTTCCCTGTCACTCCCCTGGCGATCGATCCATCCCTATTGAATATGACTGCATTTGCAGGTGTAAGTCAACCTGATCTTGAGATGGAACTGGCCGATATAGCCGACAAAGATATATGGGTGTCCAAGTTCAAATGCTTGACCGCTACTCTTGAGGATGTTGCCCGTCAGAAGGCCATTCTGGCTCAGAATCATAAATGGAGTGATATTGAAAACCTTCCCAAACAGGACAAACTTGTATTCGAAACATGGAATGCCATCCCCAACACTTATATAAACATGAAAAAGTATGCATTTGGAGTCCTGTCGATCTTCGGCTCCACATATGTATGTGAGCAGGTCTTCTCCAACATGAACTATATTAAAAACAAACATCGATCACGCCAAATCACGATCGCAAAGCAACACTGCTGAAAGCGATCAGATTATTAAAACAATAAAAATACCATTTATCTCAGGAGTAACTGACAAATTAGCCCGTGTTTTGCAAAAGCAAAACATTACAGTAAGATTTGGTACAGTACACAAAATTCAACAATTAGTAACGTGCACTAAAGACGAATTACCTAAATTATCAACAGAAGGTGTATATCGGATTAATTGTGTATGTGGCAGATGCTATATTGGACAGACAGGGCGTAACGTTAGTGTAAGACTAAAAGAACACCAGAGAAATATTAAACTATCGCAAACACAACTGTCCGCAGTGGCAGAACATGCTTGTCAACAGGGACACTCAATTGATTTTGACAACGTTGAAGTGTTGTGTAAAACTAGTTACTACTGGCAAAGACTAATTAGAGAATCCATTGAGATTGAGAGAAACAGAAATAACTTTAATCGCTCAGACAGCTACAGGCTTAGTGCGGCCTGGAAGCGTATTATTAAATAAGATGCATTACAATTCCTTATAAGGGAAACAAGCACTAACTGATTATTAATGTAGCATAATCACAATAGAACACATTCCAAATGATTACTAATCTACAACTCGCATCGTAACAATAGCCTTATTACTAATGAAGTATATAATTACAATAACCCCCCCCCTCAAATCTTTGCACCTGATGAGTTAATGAGTTAATGATGACGTCACCCTGCTGCTGCTCTATATAAGAACGGGAGACACAGCAGAGCCTCACCATTCTGGCGAATTGCCCGATGATGCTGGATGCAATTACCAGCGAAACGTCGTACTCAAATTGTAAATGTTGTGGTTTCACGCTTCAACACACCGGTGGGCTAAAGCAGTGAACTATTTGTCTTTTGTCAACGTGACACTTTTTTTTACTGATTGGCCGTGTCGGGTGGTGGAGGGTTACGACACATTTATAAATAACGCGATCTAAACCCAAAAATCGTTGATTATGATTATGAATAATATTGGTCGTGAAAGCCTACGTGTTAAATTTAATTATATACTGCATTACTATACACCACCTTAGACTATACATTGTAATATTTCACTATGTATTATTCTACCCACCCTACTGTATACCACACTGCTGTATATTCACTATACAATTAGGATACTATATATTACCTTATACATTATATTAAACATTACACTTTTATACTATTTATTATTATACAATCTGCTATACACTATACCAGGGGTCGGCAACCTGCGGCTCCGGAGCCGCATGCGGCTCTTTTGAACCTTGACCGCGGCTCCGGGGCGGATGCTAGCGAGGGGAGGAGACGCACTGTGACACCTGCTCTGGCGTTGCCGCTGCTGACAGGTCGCCGCTCCGCTCCACACTGCCCGCCCGGTGACAGGCAATAACGTTGCCGTTGCTTTGTCACATGTTTGGAAGAAGTAAAAACCTTCCTGGGCAGCAAAGAGCTCACCTTTGCTGAGCTGGAACAGCCAGAGTGGCTGGAAAAATTACATTTTATGGTAGACATGACAGCACATCTAAACACGCTAAATACAACCCTTCAGGGGAAAGGAGGCACAGCCCTGCACATGCTGGAGGAGGTTTTGGCATTCGAGCGCAAGTTGACAGTGTTTGTCAAAGATTTACAGAGAGGTACACTGTCTCACTTTCCCTCTTTGAGAGAGTTCAAACAAAGTCATGATACGATAAATTTGGAATATTTCAAGTCTGCAATCACCACAATGCAAAGTTCGTTTGGGAAACGATTCTGTGAGTTCAGAGAGGAAAAAACGACATTATCCTTCCCTGTCACTCCCCTGGCGATCGATCCATCCCTATTGAATATGACTGCATTTGCAGGTGTAAGTCAACCTGATCTTGAGATGGAACTGGCCGATATAGCCGACAAAGATATATGGGTGTCCAAGTTCAAATGCTTGACCGCTACTCTTGAGGATGTTGCCCGTCAGAAGGCCATTCTGGCTCAGAATCATAAATGGAGTGATATTGAAAACCTTCCCAAACAGGACAAACTTGTATTCGAAACATGGAATGCCATCCCCAACACTTATATAAACATGAAAAAGTATGCATTTGGAGTCCTGTCGATCTTCGGCTCCACATATGTATGTGAGCAGGTCTTCTCCAACATGAACTATATTAAAAACAAACATCGATCACGCCTCACAGATGACAGCTTGCAAGCCTGTGTGAAAATGAAGGTGACGTCTTACAGCCCTGATGTGCAGACACTGTGCACTGAGGTTCAGGAGCAAAAATCCCATTAACCAGGTAATTTAGCTATTAATTTGCAAAAATATATTTTACATTGTTAAGTGAAAAAGTCATTTTTTTATTCAGATTGACAGCTGACTGCACGATCCTGTATATAGCAATAAGGTAAGAAACAATATATGCAGTGTTATATTTGTTTTAAATGTTGCAATGGTTTTGCGGCTCCCAGTTTATTTTTTCCTTCGGAAACGGGTCCAAGTGGCTCTTTATGTCTTAAAGGTTGCAGACCCCTGCACTATACCATTGACTGTCGCGTGAAAGGTGCTAAGAGGAAGCAACGAAATATGTCAATGGGAGAGTGGTGAAAGGAGACTTGCAGCGGAGCAAAGACTCCATTCCGTGCGGAGAATACAAAAGATATATAGTCAATGCCAGTGAGTGGACTACGGTCTGAACGTCACCGTAAACGTGAACACAATCAGTTAAGATCCGAAATGGTTTATTACGGCCTTGCAATGATTGCTGAGCCAGAATCCATCTTCTCAGTTGAAATTGTCTCTGTGTTTGTATATGTGGATCGCCTCATGAACGAATCTCTCATGGTAGCCAGATGGCTTGCAGAGAACCTCTGTCTTGGAGAAGTCAATGTCATGTGAGCCCACTGAATTGTAACAGTGATCTGCCACGGCTGAGGTGTTTGTCCTACCGTGTTTCAGGTCTGCTTTATGTTCACGGATGCGGTCCGAGACATGTCGTTTGGTTTCTCCAATGTAAATGGATTGTCAACCAACACCGGATACAACAACATGTGCACCTGTTGTTCTCTTTTAGCCCTGCCCACACCCCCCCCCCAATACGTTCCACTCATTGTCTACCACATTAAGATAAGCCCCTCCCCCCTGAACTTGTATTTAAGAGCTTTTCTCTTGGAATTTTACCTCACTTGATACAGTAAATCTAGCTGTGACTGTCCCACCTGATGACGGAGACTTGTGTTGCCTCCGAAACGTTGTGATTTATAGTTATATTTCTATTATTATTTCTATTTTTTTTTACCTACGTGACTTTACCGAAAAAACCTAAGAGTATGAATCATTGCAGTCACGAAAGCTTCAAATCTAGAATGATACATTGTATACATCAATCAACGATTGGTAAGCATGCATACAACATGGAAACGTTCTTCATCGGAAGATGATGAAGAAACTCGTTGCACCCAAATGTTCATCTTCAAATTGAGTCAAAATTCAAAACAAATAACTCACGCCTCCCCACATTCTGTGGGGAGAAGCTATGATACAAAAATGTAGTTTGATCTGCTTTTATCTTTTCATTTTCAACATTATTGGGAGTCAAACCATGGACCACTCGCTACCGTGAATTTAGCAAAATTAATTACGGAATCAAAATATAATTCGATGGGTTTCTTTGTGCACTCATTTGCAACGAGGCCGAGACCACTATGCTTGAGAACCCGGTTTAATCACTGTGGTTGGGCGGCTGTAACCCACATTCGATCCTGGCATCTCAGCATTGCTGGCACAGCATGTCTGACTGCTGGGGCACCTAGCCACCTCCCAGAATGCACTGATTTAATGTGCCATTTCCTTGACGTTCAGATCGCACTCTGAATAAAAACTCAACTCATTAATCAATAATGATACATTCAATATGGCAGAGCATCTAAAAGGTGACGTTTCAGGCAATGGTCCTTCACAGCAGAGAAGTCAAAGTAATATCCATTGCAGCGTTATTGACGAATATGTTGAGGTTTGTTATCTTTGCTTGTGTGCCACGCAGCTTCACAACGAGAACACATTATTTGGATCTTTTGTAGATTGAAAAATAATAAAAATAATAACAATATCACGACGTTTCGATCGCAACACAAGCAATCGTTATCAGGTGAAGAATATAGCGGGAGAGCTGCTGAGGCAGGACAATATATATGGCGGGAGCGCTGCTAAGGCAGGGAGTTATAAAGGTTTCAGATGGGTGTAGCTCAAGGGTCAGTGGGCGGGGCTCGATGAAATTTGCATGTAAATGTAAGATCGGAGAAATCTTGACAAACTAAGTTTCATTTTAGCCGCGCTCCGTGTAACAAGGGGACGGGGGTTGGCGGTGGCCACAGTACCTCCTCAGCATGGTTGTTGAGTTGGCCCAGCATCTCGTGGAGACTCTTATCTCTCTGGCTCAGTGCGCCACGCAGGGTGGCGAAGTGCGCTCGTGCCCTGCCCAGATTGCCCCGCAGGGTCGACACCTCCCGGGACAGCTGGTGCATTTCCTTCTCCGGCATTTCCAACTGCGACGGGAGCAAGGGCACATGGCACAGGCACGTTAGCTCCCAGCGTAAATCCTGCCTTCAATCGCATCGTGACGGACACCATTTGCCATCGGATGGTGGAGACAATACCATGGCACATGGCAAGTGAGGTGCCTCATACACAGGTAGACACACATAGGACAGATGGTCTGACACCCACACGCCAACGTAAAGGCAACACCACGATTCCCTGCACAGCCTAAACAGTGTTAGAATGCGCAGCAGCGCTGGCCTAGGAAACGCACCCACACCATATTTGTTTACATTCGCTCAGCCAATGAGAGTGACGAATGCTCCGAGACAACCAGCATTCATGGCCATGAGTACTTTAAAAAAATCAATCATTTATGTTGGGACCCCGGGATCCCATAAGCCCCTGGCTCTCGCATAAACTGCGTTGCGATGTAATTTTATGTCTGTTGAAGGCGAACGAAACGGCAATCTATTCCTCTCGACGAGCTCTGCACGATGCGCTAATCAAAGTTTCAAAGTTTGGTTTCTTCCGCACATGACAACAGAATGATCCGCGCCAGGTAGGTCGCACCGTTTATGTGCGCGGTGGGACGGAGTCGCCAAAAAATAATTAATTACGATTTTGACTTCCGTTTATTCGGGACCTCGGGGTCCCGCCATAAGGTTAATTTGTTATTCAGTTTTATCAGTACGCTGAGCCACGCAGCGCTCGCCACTTTTTAAAAGACAAACTCGTCCTCCAACGTGTTTGCTCCTCCTTGGTCTCTGCCTTAGCCCCAAAATGTCTGGAAAGAGGCCTGCAAGTGTTAGTGCTGGAAATGAGACCAACACGTCAAGGAAAAGTATCACTGAGAATGTCATTATGCCAGTGATAAGGCCGGTCGAGGTGGGTGAGCATCAGGCGGTTACACTGGTGAAATACAGTACATAATACTTCCTGATGCTATTATAAAAAAAAACTAATTCGTTTTGATAGAATGTTTACCATCTGTTTTATGACTCTTATTAAATAGCGCTGAAGCCCTCATTTATTGTTCATAAGAGATAACGATGTCGAGAAGGCATCCCCATATTTCATGGTATAACCCTTTTCGCGCCAGTTTGATGAATGCTCACTTCTCTACATCGGCATCTTAAGCGCTAAGTGAAGACTGCCTGTATTCATTTCAGCCTAAGTCGACATAGGGGATTCCCAACACCGGCTCAGATATCCCTCGCCACTGGTGTTAGCAGGTATGTGTGGTTTATGCGGACTTGCTGCCTTGTAAAAGGTGTCAATCTGGTGTTGGGGCAAAGCTTTCTTTATCATTCCATACAGGTTTGCATTTTAGATGGGAAGTGGCAGAGTGGTGGCCTCCACTCCAAGCCCAGCTTTGTGTCTGTCCCCGACCTCTCTTGTCAAGTATAACTCCTCTGACATCAAAACACAAGAGGTGGCACTACTGTCAACCTACACTGTTGACACATTCAGTGTCTCATGTGTTGCTTTCAACTGTGGTCTGTTGAAGAATCTCATGGATACTCTTGCCGAACCAAAAAATGAAACACAGGCGCTCAGCACGCTCGCTTTGCCCGAATTACAGGAGGCCACTTTTCAGCGAAAAAGAGCCCATGCAGCGTTGACGTAATCAATTAGTGATGACGTCACTGGCTTTACCCAAACAGGGCGGAGCCAATGGCGAGGCCTTATTGCGTCACTAAACGTCACGTGACCCCCAGGCACACTTGCGGGGCAATGGCAGTTGGGCCGAGATGCTTTCACCAAGGCAACGCAAACAATGACCAACTGCCCAGAGAAAGCTCTCTCCGACTAAAATCCTTGATGAAACTCTCAAATCTGTGATCTTAAACTATGAACCTCATTACCCACGCATCAAACGTTCAATTTAAAGTGACATTAAAATGATATTTTAAAAAATCTATTTTTTCTCGATGTGATCACAGTATTTGTTATTTCGTATAACTCGAATGCCACTCACCTCCACTGTTGGCGAATTCGGAGTCTCCAGCGTCGCCTGCAACTGCTGCCGTCTCTTGAAGAACCTCATGGCTCCTGTTGGGGGCGCAAGAGACAAAAACAGCCGCTCAGCTCGCTCGCCCTGCCGGAGTGACGTCACGCCAGAGGTGACAACGCACAATGTGACGTCATTGACCCCGCCTACCATGGGCGGAGCCAGATCACGTGCCCCGCAGGCGCCCTATGGGGGCAGAGGAAGCGGCCTCCGACTCAGCCAGGGCTCAAAGTCCTCGACACGGCTTCTGCGTCTGCGATTTGAAACTTGGAACCTCCTCACGCATCGAGAGTTCAATGTTTGAATGCAATTTAATCGAGGCCACTGTATGGTCTTGGTGTGGTCCTTTAAATGTCGGTGTTTTGCCATCTTGCCCAAGCTTGGATTTGATGTTGACAAATCTACAGGGAGGTATGTACATGTACAGTTTGATTTTGCACTACATATTTATTGGTGACTTGACTTCATTTTCTCAATCCTTACTCGAGTATCCTTCAGGGCATTTTGTTGTTGATGCAACTGGCTGACCCGCCCCTTCTGGACGTGTGTGAAAGAGAACGTCAAAGCTCATGGTAAATACAGATTCTGATTTATCTACACGCACACTCGGAGGGCATACGCGGGTACCTGACCTCTGCAGCAGACACGAGTAATTGATTATATTATCTTTCAGGATGTTATTAAGAACTTTATTAAATGTTTTGTCACAAATCAAACATCGAGCATAGCAACAAATATCATGCAACACGCCGGAGACCGACACCTCCCTTACCGACCTCACCTCGTATCTCCTCACCCATCGCCTCGTCCCCCTTACCCCTCGTCCTCACCCCTAAACTCGTCCTCCTCACCTCCTCACCCCTCACCTCACCTTGTCCTCACCCATCACCTTGTCTGCATCGTCACCCATCACCTCACCTCGTCCCCCACCTCAACCATCACCTCACCTCGTCCCCCACCTCAACCATCACCTCACCTCGTCTTCCTCCACCCATCACCTCAGCTCGTCTCTCCTCACCCATTACATCACCTCGTCCCCCTCCTCACCCATCACCACCCCTATCCTCACCCATTACCTCACCTCGTCAACCTCCATCCCCCCCCCCATGGGTTTTATCCTGATCTTGACACGCTGTGGTTATGAGATGTTAACTACCTCACCTGGGACGCAGGAGGTCGTGGGTTTGATCCCAACCCTGACTATGTCTGCTGCTGCTGTATATTTGGAGTTTGCGTCTCTCTCTCACCCTATGACCCATACTCATAGAGACCCACACAGAACCTCATAGAGCCATGCTCCTCGAGACTCACAGAGACCCATACTTATAGAGAAGAGATGTTGACTACCTCGCCTTGTTCCCAGGAGGTCGCGGGTTCGATCCCGACCCCTGACGATGGCTGCTGCCGTATATTTGGAGTCTGCGTCTTTCATCAGGGTTTAGGATCTGGGGAACCTAACCCTTCCGTAGCCCGGGGACTGTCTGTACACACAAACACGATGGGTGGTACAGAAGGTAAACAAATACATCATCAGCACCAACCTGGATGTTGGACTTCTTTCGCACCGCACGTCGCCAACCGTGCTAATCTGGAGGTCTCTCTGGGTGTCTATGGGTCTGGAGGTCTGTGGGTCTCTCTTGTTCTCTGCTTCTCGGTGTCTGTAGGTCTCTGGTTGTATGGATGTTGAAATGCTTTCGCACCATACGTAGCCAACCGTGGCTAATCGAAAGTGAGGTTGGCGGGGCAGAACCAGGCAAGGATAACAAAGTAAACACAACAACAAGCAGTCCTAAAGAAACAAGTGTCAATCTATACGATGAAGATGTTGATTTGAAATTGCAGGGCAGCTCCCAGCGGTGCTTCCTAATATTGTTGAAAAGGAAGACATCATTCCAGACGGCCGCGGAAGCGGCGCATCTGAAAGTGCCACGCGATGATGATGCGACGGTGGTGGTCGTTTATGCTCCCGTGTTCCTTCCTCCCCGTCTCCCCCCTCCTCTTCGCATCACCCACTCTTCCCGCGGCTCCCTCCTGCTTCCGATGTCTCCCTCCTCCTGCTCCCCATGTCTCCCTCCTCTCCTCCCCGCGTCTCCCTCCTCCCCGTGTCTCCCTCCCCGCGCCTCCCCCCTCCTCCCCGTGTCTCCTCTCCTATTCTCATCTCCCTCTATCCCTCGTGTCTCCCATCTCGCATCTGCCTCCTCCCCGTGTCTCCTTCCTCATCCTCCTCACGTCTTACTCCTCTCCTTCTTGGCAAGCACTTTGTGCATGTGGTGTGTAATTATAAAACGTAGTAGGGCTTTCGCGACCAATATCATCCATCATAGTTTTTTTTGGGTTAGATGTTGTCAATATAAATGTGTCGTTAAACCCGCCACCACCCGACCACACAGTCAATTAGTAACGGGGTTTATCACATAAACAGCGTGGTGCCAATTCGTTACTAGTACAGCACTAAACCGGTTGTGTGTTGGAGAGCAAATCCACAGAATTTACAGTCTTGAGTATGGTGATATTTCGCCAGCAATTACAACCGGCATCATCAGGCGACAGCCAGATCTGTTTACGTGACAAACCCCGTTACTGATTGGTAGTGCGGTCAGGTGGTGGCAGGTTTAACGACACGGCGTTTACGTCAACTAACCCAACAACAACACCTGTATTGTGTAATGACGACGACAGCCGTAGTTGTTGTGGTTTGTTGTGTTCAGTTTTCATTTTTTCATTTATTTGGTATAGTCCTGTGAGCCATTCGGCTCTTGAATCGGGTGCAACCGCAACAAACAAAAGACAAAAACATGAACAAGAAAACATCTTAATGTGACTATGTGCAAACAGAAAATCCAGGAAAAAACAGCAAAATATTGTGGGGAACGGTGGCATAACCCCTTTGCTTTGCTACGAACCCAGCGGACCAGACCAGAGTTCAATTCCCGCTGACGGCCACTAACACCACCCAGTGATAGAGATGATCTGAACCGGTCCTGGGCCTCCCCTATGTCGATTCAGCCTCAAATGAGTAACCTGGTGCGGCGGTGTGTAGTAAACATTGCCACTGGGAGAGACAAAGGTGGTCGGGGGAGCATGGTGCTGGCCACCCATCCCCTCATGTGCTGCAGTACCCATAGCCTTCATAGGCGCTGATGCTACTCGCTCACAGCACTTGCCCCAACAGTCTGGTAAGGGGTTACCCAGGGAATCTTTGTGGTTGTGGTTATAGTTGTGGCTGATGTTGTTGTGGTATTTGTGGTTGTTGATGTGGTTGTGGTGCTAGGGGAATTTGTGACCAAGATCGCTAACTACAGTACCATGCAGCACGAGGTGGCCCACCTGAGGTCACCTGACCACTCCGCCGAGGTACCCCCACCCCCGCCTCCTCCCTCCCCCCTCCCGCCCACCACCACCACCCTTCCCCCAGTGGTGATGTATGTTGAACTTCTTTCGCACTGTACGTAGACAAGTCATTTGGGAATCAAGCCTCTCCCATCCTCCCCATGTCTACCTCCTCCTCCCCGTGTCTTCCTCCTCTCCATGTCTTCCTCCTCATTCCCGTGTCTCCCTCCTCCCCGCGTCTCCCTCCTACCCGCGTCTCCCTCCTCCCCGGTTCTCCCCCCTCCTCTCCGTGTCTCCCTCCTCCTCCCCGTGTCTCCCTCCTCATCCCCGAGTCTCCCTCCTCATCCCCGTGTCTCCCTCTATTCCTCGTTTCTCCCATCTCATGTCTGTTTCCTCCCCGTATCTCCTTCCTCCTTCCCCCTCTCCCCCTCCTCCTCTCCTCCACGTCTTCTTCCCCGTAGATCTCCACCTCGTCGTTCCCCTCGTCAGGGGGGTTGCTGTACGAACCCTCGGAGGCCGTTTGAGGAGGTGGACAAGGAGGAGGTGGGCAAGAAGGTTGAGGAGCCGCTCCTGCACTTTGTAAAGTTCGAGAACGCTCACATCGAGTGAAGCCTCCACTTCATCAGGGAGCGTCTCTTGCCACGGGCTCCCACGCACGGCCCCCACCACCACGGTCATCGTCACCACGGCCACTGCCACCACGGCCACCGCCAACACGGCCACCACGGTCACCACCACCACCACGGTGGGCGGGTGCGAAAGTGAGTGGGTGGGTGAGTGGGAGGGTGTGAGAGTGAGTGGTGGGTGGGTGAGTGCATGCGAGAGTGAATGGTGAGTGGACGAGCATGAAAGTGAGTGGTGACTGAGTGGGTGTTAGTGAGTAGTGGTTGAGTGGGTCGGTGTGAAAGTGATTGGTGAGTGAGTGGGGGAGCATAACAGTGAGTGGTTAGTGAGTCGGTGGGTGTCACAGTGAGTGGTGGGCGGGCGTGAGAGTGAGTGGTGAGTAAGTGGGCGGGAGTGAGTGGTGAGTGAGTGGGTGGGTGTGAGAGTGAGTGGGTGGGTGTGAGAGTGAGTGATGGGTGGGTGTGAGAGTGGAGGGTAGGTGTGAGAGAGTGATGGGTGGGTGGGCGTGAGTGGTGAGTGAGTGGGCAGGTGAGAGAGGGAGTGGTGGGAGTGGGAGTGAGTGGTGGGTGGGCGTGAGTGGGTGTGAGAGTGAGTGGTGAGTGTGTGGGTGTGACAGTGAGTAGTGAGTGGGCGGGCGTAAAAGTGAGTGGTGAGTGAGTGGGTGTGAGAGAGTGATTGGTGGGTGGGTTGGCGGCGTGAGAGGTGGTGGGTGATTTGGCGGGCGTAAGAGTGGGTGAATGGGTGTGAGAGTGAGTGGTGAGTGATTGGACGGGAGTGAGAGTGAGTGGTGGGTGTGGGGTGGGTAGGCGTGCGTGAGAGTGAGTGGGCCGGCATGAAAGTGAGTGGTGAGTGAGTGGGTGTGAGAGTGAGTGGTGGGTGGGTGTGAGAGTAAGTGGTGGCTTCCACGCAGCACTAAGGCGGTAGCTATCCGAACGGTTAAAGTTATTTTTATTTCTTTCAATTTCGATATATTCTCTAATTAGCCTTGGCCAGTAGTAGCTAGTTTTGCACAGAATTTCAACATCAAAATCAATTGAGTGTTCTTGTTGGCACGTGTGTTCTGCTACTGCTGACAAGTATTTGATCCCCTGCTGATTTTGTACGTTTGCCCACTGACAAAGAAATGATCAGTCTATAATGTTAATGGTAGGTTTATTTGAACAGTGAGAGACAGAATAACAATAACCAAAACACCTATAAAAACGCATGTCAAAAATGTTATAAATTGATTTGCATTTTAATGAGGGAAATAAGTATATGACCCCCTCTCAATCAGAAAGATTTCTGGCTCCCAGGTGTCTTTTATACAGGTAACGAGCTGAGATTAGGAGCACACTCTTAAAGGGAGTGCTCCTAATCTCTCAGCTTGTTACCTGTATAAAAGACACCTGTTCACAGAAGCAATCAATCAATCAGATTCCAAGCTCTCCACCATGGCCAAGACCAGAGAGCTCTTCAAGGATGTCAGGGACAAGATTGTAAACCTACACAAGGCTGGAATGGGCTACAAGACCATCGCCAAGCAGCTTGGTGAGAAGGTGACAACAGTTGGTGCGATTATTCGCAAATGGAAGAAACACAAAAGAACTGTCAATCTCCCTAGGCCTGGGGCTCCATACAAGATCTCACCTCGTGGAGTTGCAATGATCATGAGAACGGTGAGGAATCAGCCCAGAACTACACGGAAGGATCTTGTCAATGATCTCAAGGCAGCTGGGACCATAATCACCAAGAAAACAGTTGGTAATAACACTATGCCATGTGGGACTGAAATCCTGCAGCGCCCGCAAGGTCCCCCTGCTCAAGAAAGCACATATACATGCCCGTCTGAAGTTTGCCAATGAACATCTGAATGATTCAGAGGACAACTGGGTGAAAGTGTTGTGGTCAGATGAGACCAAAATGGAGCTCTTTGGCATCAACTCAACTCGCCGTGTTTGGAGGAGGAGGAATGCTGCCTATGACCCCAAGAACACCATCCCCACCGTCAAACATGGAGGTGGAAACATTATGCTTTGGGTGTGTTTTTATGCTAAGGGGACAGGACAAATTCAACGCATCAAAGGGACGATGGATGGGCCCATGTACAGTCAAATATTGGGTGAGAACCTCCTTCCCTCAGCCAGGGCATTGAAAATGGGTCGTGGATGGGTATTCCAGCATGACAATGACCCAAAAACACACGGCCAAGGCAACAAAGGAGTAGCTCAAGAAGAAGCACATTAAGGTCCTGGAGTGGCCTAGCCTGTCTCCAGACCTTAATATCATAGAAAATCTGTGGAGGGAGCTGAAGGTTCGAGTTGCCAAACGTCAGCCTCGAAACCTTAATGACTTGGAGAAGATCTGCAAAGAGGAGTGGGACAAAATCCCTCCTGAGATGTGTGCAAACCTGGTGGCCAACTACAAGAAACGTCTGACCTCTGTGATTACCAACAAGGGGTTTGCCACCAAGTAATAAGTCATGTTTTGCAGAGGGGTCAATTACTTATTTCCCTCATTAAAATGCAAATCAATTTATAACATTTTTGACATGCGTTTTTCTGGATTTTTTTGTTGTTTATCTGTCTCTCACTGTTCAAATAAACCTACGATTAAAATTATAGACTGATAATTTCTTTGTCAGTGGGCAAACGTACAAAATCAGCAGGGGATCAAATACTTTTTTCCCTCACTGTACCATGCCAAATATGACTCGATGTTTTGTTTTTCCAAACATCTGGCAAGTTTATCAGTTACTCCCGCAA
The DNA here is from genome assembly GCF_964198595.1 of Lampetra fluviatilis. NCBI lineage: Eukaryota > Metazoa > Chordata > Hyperoartia > Petromyzontiformes > Petromyzontidae > Lampetra > Lampetra fluviatilis. Next base: position 27,925,332 of record NC_136275.1, on the reverse strand, counting down.
TGTCCGGTATTTTGATCGTTTTAATTACTTGGGCAGTTTCAATGCTCGTGTTATTTGATTTGGTTTTGGCATTCAATGCGCTGTTAATTTGTGCATCATTGTAACCGTTCATTTGCAGCGCTTCTTTAACATGTTGAATTCACTTCTCAGACTGTCACCATCTGACACTTTCTTAGCTCAATGAATGAGCAGATTTCTGTGCGGGGTGATGGTGTGACTCAACATTCAGATAGGCGTCTGTATGCGTTTTCTTTTGGTAAACATTGTTATTATGCCATTTTGACCTCGTCCGAGCAGAATATCCAGAAATGGTAGAGTTCTGTCAGCTTCCACTTCCATGGTGAACTGGATGGATGGGTTTTGCGAGTTGAGATGATTTAGAAAAGCGTTCAGTGTATCTTTGCCGTTTGGCCAGACCATCAATGTGTCATCCCCATATCTAAACGAAGCAGATTGTTTTAGTGTACCTGAAGCTATTGCTTGTGTATCAAAATCTTCCGTGTACAAATTCGCTATCACAGGAGACAAGGGAGAGCCCATTTCTGCTCGTTCCTTTTGTTTATAGAAGTTACCTTGCCACAAGAAGTAAGTGTTCTTTAGACAGTGTTCAGCTAGTATTGGGATATCTTTGGCTGAACCTTTGTTTGTTACCAGAGTGTCGAGTAATTTAATTGACTCGTTGACCGGAACCCTTGTGAAAAGAGAAATCGTATCAAAACTTATGAGAATATCATTAGGGTTTGATTATATTTACGAGATGTTCAGAGTTTTTGATGAACGAAGAGGTCCTACCGATGTATGGCTGTATTTGTTTCGTTGTGCTAATTTGTACGTGGCAGAGCCGATTGTACTATAGGTCTTAATGGGACATAAGGTTTGTGAATTTTTGGTAACCCATAAAGTATTGGTGGTTTTGATGCTCTTGGTTATGTTGCAAACAAAGGTTGATCCGGAAATAATGACAACCATTTGTTTTGGACGTTAATTAATACTTAAAAAATACATTTGGTAAACTACCCTGATTAAACTACACAAACCCCAAGATCTAAATGCCCCCTATGAAAATAAAAACCTTTCAGTTGCATTTACACAAAAAATGTATGTTCCGATAATATGAATCATTTGTATGACATGCATTAAGAGAGAAGTGGAATGCGTTTTGTCACAAGGGTGAGTGGTTCGAGGGACAAAAAAGTTTAACAAACACTAGAGAGATATATATTTACCAGCTTGAGAGGCAGTGGGATGCAAGGTTCGCCATGGAGAGATCCGTCATCACTGTAATCGATGACCGAGGAGTCTGCCAACTATTTGGATGACTCAGACTGTGCCAGGTAGCCACTGCTGCCATCACTGCTGTCACTACTGCTGATGTTGCTGCTCCCGGTGCCGGCGAAGTGGATGCTCATGCTGGTGTTGCTCATGGTCAAGCTTCTGCCGTATCTCCAGTACAGCCACTCGTCCGTCGTGTGGCGCCATCAGCCACGTGGCTGATGGCGCGGCGGCCACCCAACGTGGTCCCGCTTCTTCACTCCAACAACTGACCCCGATCTCTTCCGGGCTCCCACTTATATCCTCTCGCCCACGTGACCCTGACTCCTCCCCTTCCGGATCGTCAGATCCGGCCTTCCCATACTGCCCTGCTGGCCCCACCCCCATTCACCTCGCTTCCCATTGGAGCCGAGGTGAACGGCGGCCCCTCCTACACTCCCCCAATACCCCGGTCTGTGTGATTGGGCCAGAGCCCAGCAGCAACCCCATTTACGCTCGCATTACAGATGAAAAACTGTGATTTTGCAGATTCCAAAGAACACAGGATGAGATGTTACTATCCTTTGTGCAAGCACTTCCAAGAGTTCATGAACAGTGAGCCTGGTGAAATTTGGGGAGCGCATCGTCAGTAGTGAACCTTTGGTTCCTAGGGTGTTTCGGCCTTTCATACTATGCACCCTCCCCAAAGGCGGCCAGCGACAGGGTGATCAATCCTACGCTTGCGTCCCATTCCCAATTAGTCATAGGAGTTGCCTTGTTGTTGATAGCCAACATCTCATGGGACTATGCATGGCAGGGGCGTCCTCCTCCCTGAGTCAAGCATTGTTGACTGCATACCTCCTGGCCCTCTCACTTTGCAGTAATTCAGCGGGCAGTGCTCTCACTGGAAGCTCATTCTCAATTAATGTGGGTGATTCAACACGTGTTTGTGCCACATTTTGCATCTGAGTTGAGCCTATTTTTGTTTCCTTTCCTGTTTCTCTCCTCCCTCCTGGTATAGCTGGTGGGAGTATCGAGGGGGAATGGGCAGATTGTGTTTCACCTTGAGTTTGTTGTGGCATGGGGTACTGGTATGATTCCGCTCTTGGCTTCCACACCATGAGATTACAATAATTATCTGTCTTTGTGCGCTGTGGTTGCCTTGGATTGGTGTGCCATCTGTGTGTAATTATGTTGGTAGTTCGTGGGTGCTTGCTCCTCTCTGTATTGTGGGGCTTGGTGTATTATATGCCTCACATGTGGGGTGCTGTAGCTGTTCACGTGATTTTTACTTCCCTCTGGATGGCGGGGTGCATTATCTCTCTCCTTGTGTGTTTTGTCAGAATTATTGATCCTAATACTATATACCCATGCCGTGTGAGCCCTATTCTCTATGTGGTGTAAGGAGGCCGTCTGGGTCCAAAACCATTCCCACAATTTCTGTCATCTCTGGACTCACGGATTACAATAAACATAATCTTTAACATTTTGTCACCTTCGTGGTATTGATCAACATCACCTGCGTAATACGCTCCTTGTCTACGCGCTGGGTCATAAATTTGGCAGCATTAAACCCCTCCGACAGTGTTGAATATTCTCCAAACTTCCTAATCACTGCCAAGCTCAGTTGTTTGAAATAATTCCTAACCTTGTATGGTAGTGACTTTACCCATGGCATATAATGTTCATGTAAACTTCTTTTCAGCAGACTTGCTTTCTCATCCAACTTCCTCAGACCTCTGATCATTGCCTCCGCTTCTACTGTTGCGATATGAGTGTGTATGTCTCTGTTCGTATTGTGTGGATCAAAATAGGGGATTCTGATGAGAGCTTTGTCCATAAATTTAAGCGTCTTACTACTGAATGAGTAAAGTGGTACCTCGGTATACGTCGTTAATTCGTTCCAGAAGGTAGGACTTATTCCGAAAATGACGTATACCGAACGAATTTTTCCCATAATAAATAAAGGGAAAGGAAATAATCTGTTCCAGATTATAAGAAATGATATTTTATATGGCATATTATACATTGATGGGGTTGTATAAAATAATTTAGACACTTCTTATTACTAGAATGCATACATAAATTAGAATAAATACATAAATAAATTAAAATGAAAATAAAATTTTACGTCACTTTACCTTGCTGAGAGGAGTTGATAGCCTACAAGTTATAGCAAGGGTTGTGCACTGAAACGAGATCTACTGTACAGGCAGACTGAGGAGCGGCGTTTTGTTTCAGTCGTGAACGGGGTATACGCGAGTACGCGGTGACTCATCCCGACCCATATAAGTTCTAGCAAGCGTGTCGCATCCCAAGCAAGACGTCGTATCCCAAAACACGACGTATACCAAAACTCACTCAACCACTAACTCAACCACGCACTCAACCACTCATTCAATAATCAACTCACTCAATTATCCACTCACTTGCTCACTCAACCACTCCATTGCTCACTCAGGTACTCACTCAATCAACCACTAACTCAACCACTCAATAATCCTAGATTTGAAGCTTTCGTGACTGCAATGATTCATATTCTTAGGTTTTTTCGGTAAAGTCACGTAGGTAAAAACATTAAAAAGTTAAATAATCAACTCACTCAATTATCCACTCACTCAGTCACTCACTCAACCATTCACTCACTTAAACAGCCACTCACTCAACCAATGACTCAATTATTAACTCAACCACTCGGCTACTCACTTGCTCACTCATCCATTCACTCAGTCAACCACTCACTCAACTACTCATTCAACCACTCACTCAACCCCTCACCCAATCCCTCACACAAACACTCACTCAACGACTCACTCAACCACTCACTTAACCACTCACTAACTCAACCACTCACTCACTTAATAATTTACTCAACCACTCAACCATTACTCTCACTCACTCAACCATTCACTCACTCAGCCACGCAATTGCACACTCAACCTCTCACTCACTCAGCGTCTCACTCGCTCAACCTCTCACTCAACCACTCACTCAACCACTAACTCACTCAGCCACTCACTCAACCATTCACTCAACCTCTCACTCAATCAACCACTCACTCGCTCAACCACTCACTCGATGATTCAACCACTCACTCAGTCAACCACTCACTCAGTCAACCACTCAATCACTCACTAAACCACTTACTCAACCACTCACTCAACCACTCATTCAACCACTCACTCAACCCCTCACCCAACCCCTCACCCAACCCCTCACCCAAACACTCAACGACTCACTCAACCACTCACTTAACCACTCACTAACTCAACCACTCACTCACTTAATAATTTACTCAACCACTCAACCATCACTCTCACTCAACCATTCACTCACTCAGCCACTCAATTGCACACTCAACCTCTCACTCACTCAGCCTCTCACTCGCTCAACCTCTCACTCAACAATTCACTCAGACACTCAACCACTCGCTCACTCAACCACTCACTTAACCACTCACTCACTCAACCACTCACTCATTCAACTACTCAATCAACCACTAACTCACTCTACCACTCACTCAAGCACTTACTCAACCACGCAACGACTCACTCAACCACTAACTCACTCAGCCACTCACTCAACCATTCACTCAACCACTTACTCGCTCAACCGCTCACTCGATGATTCAACCATTCACTCAGTCAACCACTCACTCAGTCAACCACTCACTCAATCACTCACTAAACCACTTACTCAACCATTCACTCAACCACTCATTCAACCACCCGCTCGATCACTCAACTACTCACTCGATCATCAACCACTTATTCACTTAACCACTCACTTGCACACTATCACTCACTCAACCACTCACTTAATCACTTACTAAACCACTCAACCAATCACTCACTCATTCAACCATTCACCCTTTCAGCCACTCACTCAGCCACTTACTCATTGACTCAGCCGCTCACGCACTCACTCACTCAACCACTCACTCACTCAACCACTCACTCACTAAACCACCCCATCCACGTCCGCATCGGTTAACCCTGGGGGGCCATGGGGGCGCTGTGATCCCCCATAGCCCCACCCTTCGGAGAGGATTCCTATAAAAGGCGGGGAGTTAGAGGGCTCGAGGCCAGTATGTTAGAAGCTTACCAGTGAAGACTGAAGACCGGCAGAATAGGCCCTGAAACTCCCCTGGCTCGCTGTCCTTCTCAGGGCCGAGCAGGGCAAGCCAGTGGCGCGGCCCCAAGAGCTCCAGAACCGCTGCTCTTGTAAGAGCACGGTCTGGTTGATCCGTGCTTGACCAGGGCCGGATCAGATAGCTCCCCTAGCACTCATAGCGGAGGACTGGGAATAGGACAGTCAGGGAATAGTGCTAGGGGTGTTTCCCATTGAGTACGGGTGAAGGGGCCGTTACCCCTTCAAGTATTGTTACCGCCTTTTGGTTAAATAAAAGTGTGCCTTGACTACGTCGTCTGTCTCCCTGGGAACTCACTACAAATGTGTAGGGAAAATCCAGAGGACCAGAATAAAAATCCTCTTGACCACGGAGAGAACATGCAAACTCCAAATATACAGGTGTCAGGGTTGGGATCTAACCCACAACCTCCTGTATACCAGACAAGGTAGTTAACATCTGTATCCGGGCAAGCCGTACATCGAGCTGGAGTGGACCGTGCGACCCATCCCTATCGCGTGAGTGTTCATGTGTGTGGTCTGCTTGTGTGTATACATGTGCCGCACTGCGCTATGAACCCAACATGACCAGGCTGTTGCCCCGCTCGTCCGGCTCGTTGAGAGGCTTGCCCACTCCACGGGCGTCGTCGTGAAGATACCGCTGGGAGGAAGAATATCTCACAATATTGGAAGAGGTGAGGACTCCACGTAGTGGGTGATTAACTGGGTGGTTCTGTGAGTGAGTCAATGGGTGAGTCGGTGGGTGGTGGGTGATTGTGTGAATTAGTTGGTGAGTGAATGGTTTGAAGTGAGTGGGTGAGGGAGTGGGTTGGTGAGTGGATGAGTAAATTGGTGGGTTAGAGATTGAGTGGGTAGGTAACTAGGTGATTGGGTTGGTGAGTGGCTTAATGGGTGAGTAAGTCGGTGGGTGAGTAGGTGAGTGCCTGGATAAGTAAGTGAGTGGATGGGAGCATGAGTGGATGGATGGTTGAGTGGGTGGGTGAATTAGTGCGTGATTCTGTGAGTGAGTGAGTGTGTGGGTAGGTCAGTGCGTGATTGTGTGGGGGCGTGGGTGAGCGAAGGGGTTGAGTGAATAGGTGAATGGGTGGGTGAGTAGATTGTTGGGTGGGTGGGTCAGTTAGTGGGTGGGTGAATGAATATCGAAGGTTGAGCAGGTGAGTTAGTGTGTGATTGGGTGGGTGGGTGAGTCAAAGAGTGGGGCACCACGGTGGCGAGATGTTAACTACCTCACCTAGTATACAGGATATATACCTACGTGACTTTACCGAAAGAACCAAAGAGTATGGATTCCTGCAGTCACGAAAGCTTCAAATCAAGATTAGTATACTGGAGTTTGTGAATTCGATCCCATCCCTTCCGCCTGTATATTTCGAGTTTGCATGTTCTCCCTGTGGTCGTGTGGATTTTTCTCCGCGTCCTCCAGGTTTTCTCTCCATATTTAAAATCAACATGCATTTAGAGTATTTGGCTGCAATAAATGTCTCCGTGATAATCCACTTCGTTAACCTATCATTTGTAACCAGGTCACTTCTGAAAAATATTAATATAGTTATCTGAGCCTTATCTGGTAAAATAAAAAAAGATTGTTTAGTTTATTGGGTGGGTATGTGGGTAGGTGGGTTATTGAGTGCGTTGGTGGGTAGGTTAGAGATTGAGTGGGTGAATGGGTGGGTGTGTGATTGGGGGGTGAATAGTTGAGTAGGTGAGTGGGTGAGTACATTGTTGAGTGAGTGGAATAGAGTTTGAGTGGGTGGCAGGGTGAGTGGGTCTGTGAGTGGATTTGTGGGTGTTTGAATGGGTAAGTGGGTGGAGTGCCATGGTGCCGAGCTGTTAACTACCTCGCCTGCTATACAGAAGGTTGTGGGTTCGATCCCGACCCTGATGCCTGTATATTTCACTCCACATTTAGAAACATGTAATATGAGGAATTGAGTGCAATAAATGTATACATGATAAGTGACTTTGTTGAACTATCATTTGTGGCGAGGGTGCTTCTGAAAACAATCTTTATAGCTCAGTGGGTCTGTGAGTGTGGGTCTGTGAGTGTGGGTAAGTGGTTGAGGGAGTAGGTGAGTGGGGGAGTGAATGTGTCAGAGATTGTGGGTGATATAGGGTAAGTTATGGGTGACGTGAGTGGGTGTGTTGTGTGGGAGTGAATAGACGAGTGGTTGGGAGGGTGAGTGGTTGGGTGAGTGGGTTAGAGATTGATTGGGTGAGTTAGTGGTTGGGTGGCTGAGTGAGTGGGTGAATGGGTTAGAGATTGAGTGGATGGTGGGTAGTTGGGTGAATGAGTGGGTGGGTGGGTTTGTGAATGGTTGAGGTGAGTGAGTAGGTGGGTCAGCGCGTGAGTGGGTGCGGGAGTGGGTGAGAGGTGGGTTGGTGAGTTGGTGAGAGGATGAGTGAATTGGTGGGTTAGAGATTGCGTGGGTGGGTTAATAGGTGGGTGGGTGAGTGAGTGGGTTAGAGATTGAGTGGGTGGCAAAGTAAGTGGGTGGGTGGGTGGCTCAACCATTCACTCAACAGACGCTACGGTGAAATAATAATTACAACAGAATAATAATCATAGTTGCTCAGTTAAAATTCAAAAGACGATTACATATCTGTCAACCCCTTACCAGTGCCTACCTTATTACAGACCAATTCAAAACTTATTGGTCGCCCTGTGCCCTTATAAATCTCAACATCATTCCTACAAAGTGCCATCACAAAAGAGAAACACAAACAAACGAGACACATTTTTGCCTTGATCGAAACGTCTATACACCGTACACGGGGTAAACCGTACGGGTTGACGGCTATGCGATTGACACGTTGACGGCGCCTAGTCTTCAACGCGTTGGACAGCTCCTTTTATTTGTCGCGATGTCGACTCTGTTAAAGCGCAGAGGCCGCGACGCTCACTGACGAAGACGGCGACGGCAGCGGCTGCTACTCACGCCGTTGATCGCTTTGCGGATGAGCGTCTGGAAGGGAAGAATCTCGCACAACCCACGCATGTGAGGAGGAAACATTCTATCCCATCCGGATGGAACGGGAGGAGTCCAACATTTTGCCGTAACCCCATTGTCCTGGCAAACCACCCATGGTAGGGGACCTCCTCGACGCCCACATGAAGGGAGTTTCACAACATTTGTGCGGTCCACCAACACTCGCTGCTGCCTCCACGGTGCTGGATTACTGACAGCCACGTGCAGCATAGCCACCACCTCCCCTGTCGATTCCCACTGTTGTATGTGTTGGATTATGAAATTTTGATGAAAATAATAAAAATTAATAATTTTCCGAAAAATGCGCAAATCGCATTAATTATGTTAATGTGTGTATTAACATGCATAAATTATGATAATGTGTGTAATTATATGCATAAATTATGATAATCGCGGAGATAATCGTAGTAATTTATGCGGATGCTTGCGATTATGTTACTGTGAGCAGTTATGATAATTAGGCTTAGCTTCGTTTATCCATTGTTATATCAATCAGGATAATACGATTATCATCGATTAAACGTTTACCGATTATCTTAGTGTGTGTTATGATATTTTAGGTCTCCATTTTCATATCTCATCGCAGGATACAGTTATCAAGAATAAGATAGTTTTGCATGGACTTGGAAAGAAGCACTCGAACAGTTGGTGTTAAGCAATTTTATTCTAAACAAGCACATGACACTCTCTTATCCGAAAGCAAGTATACGTCAATAAATTCATGGACAAGATTATGCAGTAACGAAAATGAATGACTAAAAATACTTCTTCATTGGCGTGATTATGCAGTTAACGAAAATGAATGACTAAAACATTTCTTATTCATGTAACTCGACGACAGCAACTGCTTTGCACGATCCGTCGATATTGAACGCACCACCTCGAAATGGCAACCCTTTTTGAAACGCAATGACAATTTTTTTTTAAAGTCTTATTCGTGTGCGTGCTGTGTGTGCGTTGTCCCCTTTTAATATTAATTAATTCTTAGAGCCGGGAGTTGTATCGTTAGCTTGTGTGGTGTGGGAGGATACGAACAGCGGCCAGAAGTTTTCTCTGGGTTGGGCGTGGCCGCCGCTCTGCTCCTGCTGCTCCCTCGCTCTCTCTCCACTGCTGGACGACGAGTTGGCACGATGCTGTCCTTGAAGATGCTCGGTCGCTCGGTGTCGCTCGTTGTCGCTCGTTGTCGCTCGGTGGCGCTCGGTGGCGCACGGTGGCGCTCGGTGGTGCTCGGTGGCGCTCGGTGGCGCTCGGTGGCGCTCGGTGGCGCACGGTGGCGCACGGTGGCGCTCGGCGCTCGGTGGCGCTCGGAAGACTTTGACTCTCTTTCTCCACTGCGGGATGACGAGTCGGTTTTGGTTGATGCTGGTTGATCTGGGTGTGTATTAGACACACGGCGCATTCAACAGCGCTGTCCTCCTCCTCACAGCCGTTTGACCAGGCTTTCTTCACTGCTTCGTGCTCTCTGCTTTGCTCGCTTGGCGATCTCCGCCTTTCCTGCGGGTTGTTCGCTGGTCGTCACTCTGACGAGGAGCGATGCTTCGTTCGTGGCAGGGTGGACGTTGGCGTCTTTGTTGGCTTCACTCGCAGCTCGGCGACTCAGGGTAGCGATTCTTCTCAGGTGGTGCAGACCTCGGCTTGTAGCTGCACGTCGCTACCCCGCGAACCTCGTCATTCTGGATGACGAAAACTTCTTCGTTGTCGGCGTTGAGATAAGGTGGGGCCCAGGGCCTCTGACGAGATGTGGTGGGGGCCGAAGCCCTTGACGATCTGTGTTGAATGGATTTTTCCCCGGCTTATATTGGGAAAATCCACTCAGTCTTCCCGAGTTGTTTGAAGGCCGTCATATATCTTTCTGTGGGTTGAACACATCTGCGTCCGTGTGTTTCGTGTGTCGTGTGCGTGTTTATTAGTAAAGACACAGCTGTGTAACCATTCTGGAAGGAGGGGTGGGGAATGTTATTTGCTCGCGTGTGCAAATCTTGCTGTCCGTGCTGCGGGGAGACAAAGACGGCCGTGTTTAACTCAAAACGTGAGCACCCTCTCTCTCCGCGTCTCTTGCGAGAGAAAACAAACAATGTCAGCACAAACCCCCCCCCCCCTTGTGACCTTTTTGCTCCCTCCTTGCTTGCCAGACCCCGCTGGAAGACAAAGGTGGCTGAGGAGATGTTTGTAATACATTTATGTGGTCCTGTGTGTTACATTTATTCTTGAATTATATTTTATGAGTTCCTTCGGTCTTAGTATCGTGGTTATCATTCGTCTATGTTTAATGAATATTCGTAATGATCCTCGTCACATTATTATTTTGGGGCTTCGCCAAGTTTAGTTCTCCAGAGATTGGTGTTTTATTCTGAGTTATATTTTAATGTCCTGAGGTTAAGTGTAACTATGTTTCCACTTAAGATTTATGGAATTCGTACTCTTTAGTTTTTAGGAAGGTCGTGTAGGTAGGAAACATATACTAATAATAAAAATATTATTGTTTGTTGTTAAATTATCTTTGTTAAGTTTCTACTTTTCGGTAAGGAAAACGTTAAGAAAACGCGAAGTTTCAACCGTTATTTACTCTGCACCTTATCTGTACATCTCCAGATGTCTTGGGAGGTTAGTCCATACATCTTTTTGTCCATCTGGATGTCTATGACCTTTCTGTGACCGACTTCTTACCAGTTTAATGGCCGTTTCACAGATTCCTGGTGTGCTTGTAGTGGGTTGTTTTCATTATTTAATTAAAAAGTATATATATATAGATATAATAAAAAAAAAATTCTTAATTATTCTTTATATTAATAACGGAAAACAGGGCATAGATACAACAATCCGCCCTTTTAAAAATTATCAGTGGTTGATTCGGCCACTGGCGAATTTTTAAACAAAGTAAATGCCCTGTTTTTTCGTTATAAATCCATCAGCCGCCCTCACTCTCGGCGGTTATTTCTCACAACGCGCGCGTATGTATCACAATCTTAACATGGTTATATTTGAAATAAGCAAAGAAATAAAACACAACGTTAAACATCGGTACTAATCCATAACACATTCCTTCCAAAGCGCGCGCATATGTATCACAATCTTAACATGGTTACATTTGAAATAAGCAAGGAAAATACAACAAAACGTTAAACATCAACACCACAAATTACATTGATTCTCAACCATCATAACTACGGCGGATATTAATTTTTGTTTTTGTTAAATCCTGGGAAACGCTAGGTAGCGGTTTCGAACGCATTTATGCGTTACCTTCCTCATATTACCTCGTCGCCATAATTTTTCCAAACTCCGAGTGTCTGGTTTACCACTTATCACTTTGATCATTCGATCACGGTTTTCCGGTTCGTTTTTGTAATTTCCCCTCTCACTCTCTCGCGTCATGGGAGTGTGTGGTGTAAAATTGTGCTGCACATAATCAGAATTCGCGCACACAACCAACTTCTGTACTCCGTTATCAATGGCATTCGCTCTCTCTGCGATTACATGCACATTTGCCGAGTCAGCGTGTCGATTTAATTCCATGCCTCGTAATGTTGCCCTTTTGGTTTGTACGAGTGGGTTGGATTTCAACACCATTCCCGATACGTCATGGACATTCGTCTCCATTTCAGCACTCCGATCCACATTAATTTTTGTTTCATTTGGATATTTTCCATTCAGAGGCTCACGCCTGTACTTCCCAGGGTGGGTCTCTGTGTTCCCTCTCCCTGCACTATTATCGCTCTCTTTTGCGACGCGTGGCACTGTTTTCCTTGTGCGCTCTGGTTTTCCTCTCTGTCTCTGCTGTCTGTTATCTACTGTCCGATCACACTTCAATTCAGCCCTGTCCTTGCATTCGATTTGCGCGTCATTTACGGGAGCACTGTCCGCGTTTCTTACCGCATCGTATGCATTTGATGTTTCCCGGTTGTGGTGGTATTTGCCCGCCCTGTCACTTGCAGCCTGCTTGTATTTCCCATTGAGCTCAGGGTTTAACAAAACTTCAGCGTGCGTGGCGCGTATGGGCTGCTCGCTCTCAATCACTGTGGGTGGTTCATCACGTATTTGGACCGCATTCTGTGTTATTCCTCTATTCCCTCCTGGTATAGCCGGTGGAGGAATTGGTCGGAATTGGACCGATTGTGTTTGACCTCCCATCCTGCGATTCTCGTACATTTTTGGCCCAGTGTTACTCCCATTTGGGTGCCAAATTTTTCCTGGATCGTTACTTTGCCATTTTTGTGGGTAATTTTGACCTTGCGTATGTCGGGGCATGGGGTGTTGATATGATTCTGCCCTTGGTCTCCACATTCTGCGATTCTCCTGAATGTTCGCCTCCGTACCTCCGTAGTCTGTGTACCACCTTCTCGCTAGATGGTTATCTCGCCATCTTTGTGTGTAATTTCGACCTTGCGTGTGTCGTGACATGGGGTGTTGATATGGTTCTGCTCTGAACATCTCCCTCCTGCGATTCTCGTACATTTTTGGCCCAGTGTTTCTCCCATTTGGGTGCCAAATTTTTCCTGGATCGTTACTTTGCCATTTTTATGGGTAATTTTGACCTTGCGTATGTCGGGGCATGGGGTGTTGATATGATTCTGCCCTTGGCCTCCACATTCTGCGATTCTCCTGAATATTCGGCTTTGTGCCGCTCTCATTCTCGTGCCAACCTCTCTCTGGTTTATTTTGCACAGGTGCGTGCGTGTTTGCTCCTCCCTGCATTGTGGGACTGCTCGGTGAATTTTTTTCTTCTCTGAGAGGCTGGGTTCCTTATCCCTCTCCCTGTGTTCTGGACCCGAATTATGATTCTTAGCTCTGTATAACCATGCCATGTACGCCTTGCTCTCTATGCGGCGTGAGGATGCGGTTTCTGGATTCAAAACCATTCTCACCCTTTCGGTAATCTCTGGGCTCAAGGATTTAAAAAACATAATTTTGAACATTTTATCTCCTTCGTGGTATTGATTCACATCGCCTGCGTAATACGCTCTTTTAAATTGTAAAAGGTAGTCACGTGGGTCTTGGTCCATGCCCTGGGTCATCGATTTTACAGCATAAAACCCTTCAGTGAGTGTCGAATATTCTCCAAACTTCCGAATCACTGCCAGGCTCAGTTGTTTAAAATAATTTCTTACCTTGTGTGGTAGTGACTTTACCCATGGGATAGATTCTTTATGTAAGCTCCGTTTCAACAAACTCGCTTTTTCATCCCGTCTCCTCAGCCCTCTAATCATTGCCTCCTCTTCTACTGTTGCGATATGTGTGTGTATATCCATGGATTTATTGTGTGGGTCAAAATCGGGAATTCTGACTAGAGCCTTGTCCATCAATTTAAGGGTTTTACTGTTGAATAAGTATTCCGAAAGTTGATCGCCGTCAGCGTCATCATAAAACAAGTTATCATCAGGCAATCTGTCACTTTGGTCTGTGCTGTGTCGGGCGTGTTTAAGCGGCGTGCATTTTTGTGTGCGCGCCCAGTGCTGTGTCGCTCGTGTTGCCATTTCCCTTCAGTTTTTGCCTCTGCCCTTAGTGGAGCATGTCCTGTCGACTTTACTTTAACATTTTGCCTCCCTCTATCTGTGAAGTTGTCAGTCTCACATGTTTTTGTTTGCATATGTATCTCTCCATCCCTTCTCTCGAATTGTGAGGGTTTCCCTTTGTCAAGGATTTTTTGTTCGATATCCATAATTTTTGTGCGATCAGTCCCTGGACTCTGTCCACGTACCCAAGAGTGTGATTTACTGTTACTTCCATATTTATTCTGTGGATCAACGTCTGTGAGTTTCGCTGGTGTCGCGAACACTGATTTCTCCTCCCTTACGATGGTGTGAGGACATTTTTCCTCGTTTATTAGAGACGATTTCTCTCCTGTTTCCTTTCCGAATTTTTCCTCATTCCACAATCCCTGTCTGTATGCCTGTGTGAAAAGAAATGAGTCCTGTCCTGCCTTTCCTGCAGTTTTTACATCGTGTTCGCCTTCGTTACATTTTATCCAGTCAATTAGTTTCCCCCGAGGTGTGTTCGTGTTATCGATACAGCTCCCTTCCCATATGTCTCTCTGACTGTACTGCTTTGTAACAGATCGGTCGGTACGTTTTAATACGAGCTCCCAGTATTCCGTAATCCATTCAAAAATTATTCTTAATCCTAGCATCTCAAGTGGCAGGAGTTACTTTGACCTTTCCTTTCAGAGTGCATATAAAACAATTATCTCACAGACTGTGGTCAGTTTGACTCGAGCTATTCTGTACTTTTCCGATTCAGAGTGCGTACCTCTAACACCATTTATCACAGGATGCAATCGGTTTGATACGATATTATCTTAATTCCACTGTCTTTTTTTTCAACCTGCTATTCTGGGTTTTAACCTCAGAGGGCGTTTTTTGTTTTTGTTTTACGCCCGTTTACAATCACCATGCAATGTTCGATCACGATATTCTAGTTAACACGTAGTGATTCATTCCTTCATCCATGCAAAACACTGTCTGCGAGAGATCCCGGACGACGCCACCCCATTATGTTGTATGTGTTGGATTATGAAATTTTGCTGAAAATAATAAAAATTAATAATTTTCCGAAAAATGTGCATATCGCATTAATTATGTTAATGTGTGTATTAACATGCATAAATTATGATAATGTGTAATTATATGCATAAATTATGATAATCGCGGAGATAATCATAGTAATTTATGCGGATGCTTGCGATTATGTTACTGTGAGCAGTTATGATAATTAGGCTTAGCTTCGTTTATCCATTGTTATATCAATCAGGATAATACGATTATCATCGATTAAACGTTTACCGATTATCTTAGTGTGTGTTATGATATTTTAGGTCTCCATTTTCATATCTCATCGCAGGATACAGTCATCAAGAATAAGATAGTTTTGCATGGACTTGGAAAGAAGCACTCGAACAGTTGGTGTTAAGCAATTTTATTCTAAACAAGCACATGACACTCTCTTATCCGAAAGCAAGTATACGTCAATAAATTCATGGACAAGATTATGCAGTAACGAAAATGAATGACTAAAAATACTTCTTCATTGGCATGATTATGCAGTTAACGAAAATGAATGACTAAAACATTTCTTATTCATGTAACTCGACGACAGCAACTGCTTTGCACGATCCGTTGATATTGAACGCACCACCTCGAAATGGCAACCCTTTTTGAAACGCAATGACAATTTTTTTTTTAAGTCTTATTCGTGTGCGTGCTGTGTGTGCGTTGTCCCCTTTTAATATTAATTAATTCTTAGAGCCGGGAGTTGTGTCGTTAGCTTGTGTGGTGTGGGAGGATACGAACAGCGGCCAGAAGTTTTCTCTGGGTTGGGCGTGGCCGCCGCTCTGCTCCTGCTGCTCCCTCGCTCTCTCTCCACTGCTGGACGACGAGTTGGCACGATGCTGTCCTTGAAGATGCTCGGTCGCTCGGTGTCGCTCTTTGTCGCTCGTTGTCGCTCGGTGGCGCTCGGTGGCGCACGGTGGCGCTCGGTGGCGCTCGGTGGCGCTCGGTGGCGCTCGGTGGCGCTCGGTGGCGCTCGGTGGCGCTCGGTGGCGCACGGTGGCGCTCGGTGGCGCTCGGTGGCGCTCGGTGGCGCTCGGAAGACTTTGACTCTCTTTCTCCACTGCGGGATGACGAGTCGGTTTTGGTTGATGCTGGTTGATCTGGGTGTGTATTAGACACACGGCGCATTCAACAGCGCTGTCCTCCTCCTCACAGCCGTTTGACCAGGCTTTCTCCACTGCTTCGCGCTCTCTGCTTTGCTCGCTTGGCGATCTCCGCCTTTCCTGCAGGTTGTTCGCTGGTCGTCACTCTGACGAGGAGCGATGCTTCGTTTGTGGCAGGGTGGACGTTGGCGTCTTTGTTGGCTTCATTCGCAGCTCGGCGACTCAGGGTAGCGATTCTTCTCAGGTGGTGCAGACCTCGGCTTGTAGCTGCACGTCGCTACCCCGCGAACCTCGTCATTCTGGATGACGAAAACTTCTTCGTTGTCGGCGTTGAGATGAGGTGGGGCCCAGGCCTCTGACGAGATGTGGTGGGGGCCGAAGCCCTTGACGATCTGTGTTGAATGGATTTTTCCCTGGCTTATATTGGGAAAATCCACTCAGTCTTCCCGAGTTGTTTGAAGGCCGTCATATATCTTTCTGTGGGTTGAACACATCTGCGTCCGTGTGTTTCGTGTGTCGTGTGCGTGTTTATTAGTAAAGACACAGCTGTGTAACCATTCTGGAAGGAGGGGTGGGGAATGTTATTTGCTCGCGTGTGCAAATCTTGCTGTCCGTGCTGCGGGGAGACAAAGACGGCCGTGTTTAACTCAAAACGTGAGCACCCTCTCCTCTCTCCGCGTCTCTTGCGAGAGAAAACAAACAATGTCAGCACAAACCCTCCCCCCCTTGTGACCTTTTTGCTCCCTCCTTGCTTGCCAGACCCCGCTGGAAGACAAAGGTGGCTGAGGAGATGTTTGTAATACATTTATGTGGTCCTGTGTGTTACATTTATTCTTGAATTATATTTTATGAGTTCCTTCGGTCTTAGTATCGTGGTTATCATTCGTCTATGTTTAATGAATATTCGTAATGATCCTCGTCACATTATTATTTTGGGGCTTCGCCAAGTTTAGTTCTCCAGAGATTGGTGTTTTATTCTGAGTTATATTTTAATGTCCTGAGGTTAAGTGTAACTATGTTTCCACTTAAGATTTATGGAATTCGTACTCTTTAGTTTTTAGGAAGGTCGTGTAGGTAGGAAACATATACTAATAATAAAAATATTATTGTTTGTTGGTTAATTATCTTTGTTAAGTTTCTACTTTTCGGTAAGGAAAACGTTAAGAAAACGCGAAGTTTCAACCGTTATTTACTCTGCACCTTATCTGTACATCTCCAGATGTCTTGGGAGGTTAGTCCATACATCGTTTTGTCCATCTGGATGTCTATGACCTTTCTGTGACCGACTTCTTACCAGTTTAATGGCCGTTTCACAGCTTCCTGGTGTGCTTGTAGTTGGTTGTTTTCATTGTTTAATTAAAAAGTATATATATATAGATATAATAAAAAAAAAAAATTCTTAATTATTCTTAATATTAATAACGGAAAACAGGGCATAGATACAACACCACGATGGAGGTAGCCAATAGTAACCGGCGGGATGTGATTATAGCAAATTTTAAATATTCACATCAAGACCCATGTTTGAGACTGCTGAGTAAAGGTGATTTAGTACCGCAAGCCCTCGGCCATCGGATTCAGTAGGGCGGGGAGGAAAGGGGGCAAATGCTTCGTATCGCGACATCTTTACCCATGTGGCAATGTACGAGGGGTTGACATAGAGGACGATGGGGTTGGAGGCCACGGCTGTCGATCCGGAGTCTTCAGCGATCGTGACAGCCAACCTGGCCACTGCCGTGACCAACAGCATTGCTGTGAATGCCTGCTCGTGCCATGCACAAAAGACAGAACAGAAAGGTCGCCACCACCTGTCGTAGCCTCGACCAGAAACTTCTGGGCAGGCGCTCCTGCAAAGGAGCCGTGAAAACCGGCACGGCACAGGAGGGAGCGAGGTGGCCACCTCCCCACGCCCGGCTGCCGTTGTCTCCCCACAATGCTGATGTGTACACAAAGCACCAGGTATTAATTTAAGGCTGAGTCAACGACAGGGGAGGCCCAAGACCGGTTAAAATATTCGCCACTGCCGTCGGTCGGGAGCGGTAATCGAACTCGGTTGTCTGGGTTCGCAATGCAGTGTGCTCACCACGACATCGCCGACTACACGCACGCAACAAACAAAGATCCCCCGTATAGCCTGGCCAGACTGTTGGGGCAAGTGCTGTTAACGAGTAGCACCTATGAAGGCCGACCGCTTTTGTCTGCCCAGCGTCGATGTTTACACACCTCAACAGGTACTCATTTGAGGCTGAGTCGACCTAGGAGAGGACAAGGACCGGTTCAGATAATCGGGAATCGAACTCGAGCCGCTGGGTTTGTAGCACAGCGTGCTAACCACTACACTGCCGCTCACCACAAATAACGCACGTACACACACAAACATCCTTTATTTGACTTGGTGCAAAGTGCTGTTCTCGAGCACCCACAGTAAGGCTGGTGCAACGCCTCCTCACGAATATTAACAATGTAAAGCTATTAGCAATGCATTGCTGGATGAATGAACGCCCCCACATTGTGCAGGCTTTTTGAAAATCAGGATCGGGATAAGAATATGTATTTATACTGCAGGAGGAATCCGATGAGCTATGAAGCTCTTTTTTCACAGATGTTCAGTTGAGGCGGGTCAGCACGTTAAAATACTTCACCACGCTGGTCAGCGCGTGGGTTGGTTACGTGAGTCCAGAATCGGTTTCAGATATCACTCGTTAGCCGTCGCCGGGGATTTAAACAAATTATCTGTGTTCATAGAACCATTGACTTCAATGCAATCCTTCATGCATTCATGGGGCAGTCGGTCGATCAGCACAAGAGAGAAGCTGGGGCCTGCCTACTCTTGCATGAATGAACTGTGAAGGTTGTCGCATTATAGATCCGGCACACGTGTCTATCCTGCGCGCGCGCATTGTATACTGTCATTGCACGGTGCTTTGTGCGAGGCGCCATATCGAGTGATATATAACGACGACGACCAGAGATTGAGAAAGAAAAACAACACTTGGGCGGATCGATAAACCTGGCTCAGCAAATCTCGGTTTCTGTTCTCCCCTTGTGTTTGGCAGCATGTTAAGGAGCCAAAATGACAGTATCGAGGTCTGCTAGACACAATAGTGCTTTAGAAGAGAGTTTGCAGAGGATTTCTCTTCCCCCGTTGAAGGAGCAGTCTACACGCGGTTTACGATATGGTCCGTAGTTTGGTTGCACGGCCACAATCACACTGTGGCCCGTGTCTTTAATTTTCCATTCATGACGGAGATGCACGCAGCTGTTGATGTTCTGATGTGGTTACAAATTAAAAACTAAACTTTATTTTTATTTGACCAGGTAAGGCCCACTGAGCTATATAGCTCTTTTTTTAGAAGCGACCTGGCTATACGTAATGATAGATCAACGAAGTAGCTTATTCGCATGTAAACATTTATAGCAGCCAAATACTCTAAGCACATTCTAAATGTGGAGGGGAAAACCGGACGACCCAGAAAAAAAATCCACGCGACCACGGGGAGAATATGCAAACTCCAAATATACAGGCGTCAGGGTCAGAATCAAACCCACGACATCCTGCATTCCAGGCGGGTTTTCCCTCCATATTTAGAAACACGTGTTTAAAGGATTTGACTGCTATAAATTTCCATATGATAAGCCATAATGTAATATGTATAACTACTATCGCACTGTACGTAGCCTACCACTCCAATCGGAGGTGCTAATTAACTGGTCACTTGCTCACCCATCGCGGGTCAGTAATCTGCCTGTCACTCTTTTATCGCTACTACCATGGTTACTGTTCAATGTGAACTTCACTCATTGCTTCCTCCTCCCATGTTGAGCCACCACCCTGCAGATCACAACAACACACTCACCCACCAACTTGCACTGACCAGCAAGGTGAAGTATGGTCAAATAACTCCCATGACTAACACCGCTTGGGGAGGTCTTCATCGAGCAGTGGATTTATTATGTACGATTAA
Organism: Lampetra fluviatilis; assembly: GCF_964198595.1. Classification (NCBI taxonomy): domain Eukaryota; kingdom Metazoa; phylum Chordata; class Hyperoartia; order Petromyzontiformes; family Petromyzontidae; genus Lampetra; species Lampetra fluviatilis. The sequence goes on along the minus strand of NC_136275.1, from coordinate 27,905,332 downwards.
TTATGATGGTGAGTATTAACGCTGTATTGTAGTTGCTAGTAATGTTTGAAGGTTATTATTGTATTAATTATGTTTACCTGTGTTATAGTAGTTGGCTGTTGTAATTGTCTTGTTATTAATGCATTATAGTGAATAAGGCTTGTCTTGTTGTTACAGTATCATTAACCAGGTGAGGCCTCAAATTACGAGGAGTCGTGCTGGGGCACGTGGACCTGCGGTGGTCGCGCGAGGGCCTAGCGCGTCTCGTTGGCGTCCTGGCCCTGCAGGCCACACGCGTGTGGCAGCTGGCGGGCAGCCGCCTGGTGGGCACGGCCCGCGTGGCCTGCGCGGAGCCCGCCAACTGCCGGAGCATTGTCCGCGGGGTCCAGAAGTACTTCAGTCAGACGGAGTTTGTCGGCCTCGACCACCCGTTGGCTGTGACCCGCCGATGAAGTTAGAGACACGAGCTGTCTGTGTTTGGTCCCATGTGGCGGGGGCGGGGGGTGAGGAAGAATGCTCAAGTGCCACCTCTGTAGGTACAAAATGTTAACACCCAATTCTCATAGCTGAATAATTGCAGCACTCATTAATTGGCCGATTCTCAACTAAACTGAGCTATATAGCTTTTTTTCAGGGGCGACCTGGCCACGAATGAAAGCTCTACGAAATGGCTCATCACGTGTAAATTTACAGCAGTAATCAAATACTCTAAATCCTTGTTTATAATTTGGAGGGGAAAACGAGAGGTCCCAGAAAAAAATCCTCGTGTTCGCGGGGAGAGAGACATGCAAACTCCAATTATACAGGCATCAAGGTCGGGATCAAACCCACGACCTCCTGCATACCAGACAATGGAGACAAATTCTCACCACCGTGGCGTCCAACCAACGAGCTGACCACCACCGCCAGGCTGCTTGCCCATCGTCGATCGTCTGTTGGAGCGATCGGCATCATCATTTGGACTGCAATTTATTTGTATTTGGCATATTTTCAACCGTGACCTACTCTCGCTAATAACGTCATTGTAATGTTAGTTATTTTAGCCAGGCAGTAGTGACTACGACCGCTGGTTATACAGCACCGTGTAGAGTGAATAAATTAGTGGGTGAGTTCAGGAGTGGGATGCTGAGTGACTAAATTGGTCAGTGGGATGGTGGATAAATCGGTACATGATTCAGTGATATCGTGAGTGAATTACATTTTAAAGTTAATTTTGAGCAGGCAAGAGCTCAAGATACCATGATGAGTCATTTGCAAGATAGTGGGTGAAAAAACTCGAAAATTAATAAATTTGGATTTTACCAGGTAAGGCCCAGTGAGCTATGTGGCTCTTTTTCTGAAGCCACTATGGCACAAATGATAGCACAACGAAGTTGCTCATAATGTGGAAATTTATAGCAGCAAAATGTACGTACGAGCAGTCCTCGGGTTACGACCTTAATTAGTCCCTGAGACTCGTTCGTAAGTAGAATGGTTCGTAAGTCGGCACACAATAATGCACTATTTAAATGCCTACACGGTCAGTGTTGTGCAATGCTATGGTTGAAAAAGGGAAGCTTTGTTATGCTCATAATTAAGCATAAATTTTGTACTTTTGCACTTAACACTGTAAACAAATACTGTATAGTAAATAAAACCTAAAAAAAGTAATTGAAATAGAAACGATTCTTTTCAATTATGTTGAGTCCTGATACTAGTTTGAAGTCGGAAGGGGGCGATGAGTCACCACAATTGCACACACACGGGAGTAAGCACACACTCAAATACAACAACAACCGCCATTCGCCACTAAGTGGCGGTGACGTCACCACGACGCTTGTGCCAGGCCATGTGCACCCTGAGGCCACGTGAAGTGTCGAACGCCCGCTGGCAGGAGGTCACGGGGCAGACCCAGGTGCCACGGGTCGACTGACCGAGATGACCGAGATGACTGGCTGATGCACCACCTGTGCCCCCTACTGTGCCAACTTGCTGTGCTTTAGCCACCCGGCGCTCCGCTCGTTGTTGTGAGCGTCGCTCCTCCGCCCTCCGTTGTTGTTGGAGGGCGACTGCCTCCAACTGCCCAGTAGCGTCCTTCACGAGCCTCCTCCACTGAGGCCGATCTTGACACCGCTGGTACCAGTCATCGGCAAGTCCACTCAGCTCCACGTCCTCCTGTACCACATCACTCCATCTCTTCTCTAGCCCGTGCCGCGCCCGTTTAGCCCCCTCGATCCGGCCGAACAAAAGCTGTTTAGGCATGCGGTGGCTGGGCATGCGGGCTACATGACCCAGCCAACGCAGCCTTGCCTGCCGGAGGAGCTCACTGATGGGACTTTGCCCAGATCTTTCAAGGACTTGTGAGCTCCTCACACAATCCAGCCTGGTTAAACCCAGGATGGATCGTAGGCAGGCCAGCCTAAATGTTTCCAACCGGCGAAGATGCTCCACTAGGGGGGTCCATGTTTCGCAAGCGTAGAGAAGGGAGGGAATGACCGTGGCCGAGAAGACCTGAAGCTTCGTGCGGAGCGACAGACCAGGTAGCTTCCACACAGCGTTACGCAACCGATGAAAATATATTGCCGCTCGACTGATTCGGAGTGAGACCTCTGCTGATAAACTGGAGCCGGTCATAAGCACACTGCCCAGGTATGGGAAACTCTCCACTCTCTCCACAACTGCCCCATCACTGATTGGGAGTCTCAGCAGCAGCGTCTCCAACTCCTCTTCTGAATGAGCAGCTATTACCAAATCATCGGCATACATAACGTGGTTGACCAATAGGGAGCCATCCCTTGATCGCACCCGGGCGTCGATCAGCCTCCCATTATATCTGTACCAAATGGTAATTCCCCCGGTACAGCTATTGAAGGCTTCACGAACTACGCAGTCGAAATAGATGTTAAATAATGTGGGAGCCAGAGGACATCCCTGTCGCACCCCAAGGTGTACAGGGAAAGGCTCCGACTCCCGGCCACGTAGTTTTACCCGGGCCCGCTCACCATCATGAAGGTCCTTAATGATCGTGAGCAGAGGGTCAGGGACTCCGAAAGCACGAAGAACAACCCAGAGCCCAGTCCTACTGATGGTATCATAGGCCTTGACCAGGTCAATAAAGCAGAGATGTAGGTCTTTGGAATTCCCTACACCTCTGCTGGAGCAGACGGACAGAAAATATGGCATCTGTGCAGGACCGCCCTTTCCTGAAACCGCATTGGGGCTCCGCAAGCCTCTCCTCAGCGTGCCTAGCAAGGCGATGTTGAATAATCCTTGCCAGGACCTTACCCGGCACACTGAAGAGTGAGATGCCCCTGTAGTTGTTACAGTCGGTACGGTCCCCCTTCTTAAAGAGGGGGACCACCAGGGCATCCTTCCAGTCCTGCGGAACCCGTCCAGTGGTCCAGACTGTTGTTATGATGTCATATAGGGCAGTCTGTGCACAAACGCCACCCTCCCTCAGCATTTCGCTTGGGAGATCATCTCTGCCCGGTGCCTTCCCTGGTCTCAGACTCCGGATCGCCCTCAGTACTTCCTCAACAGCTGGCACCTCAGCCAGCCACTCACAGGGGGTGACCTCTTCCAATATTTGAGGCACCGCAGCCTCAGCAGGGTTATCCCCACTTTGTGCCATGATGTTTTCCTGGCTGAGAGATTTTCCCTCCCCCAGGACCTCGCAGAAATGCTCAGCAAATCTGCAAACCTGTTCCTGGGGGTCGGAGATTGGATCACCGTTTTTTCCTCTAATGATGGTAATAGGTGTGGCGCTGCAGGTTACTTTTTTGATGGAATTAAATAGTGATTTGTGATCGCGGGCCACTGAGGCAGACTCCATCTCCTCAGCAACCTGCGACCACCACCTATCCTTACAGCGCCTTACGGCTCTCCGAACCTCCGAGCGAAGGCTGCGGTTAACCTCCTCATTCTCTGACATGGGATGCTGTAGGCGATGAGAGTGGGCCTGTCGCTTTTTCTCAATCAACCTGAACACCTCCTCTGTCAGCCAGGGTTTCTGGGGAGGTCTGGACCGCGTACCCAAAGCAGCCATTGCAGCTGCATGAGTCACAGTCTTAAACCTCGCCCATTTACCCTCGACATCAGGTGGAGTGGGGGACGATGCCAACCCCAGCTGCAAGCGATGATGAAATTCTCGCTTGCAACTTTCATCAGCTAACTGAGACCAGGCCACTTTTGGTTTGAATGGGGTCCTGGGTGTACACCCACCACCGGAGTGGAAAAATGGCAGGCGTATCTTACAGATGACTAGTCGATGGTCAGAGGGCAGATCAGCTCCACGGTAGGTCCTGGTGTCAAGGACATGGGCTCGCATCCGCTGGTCCGTCACTATGTAGTCCAGCAGATGTTCTTGCTTGGACCCGGCATGTATCCATGATGTTGTGTGGATGCGCCGATGCCGGAAGAGCGTGTTGGTAATTACAAGCCCATGGGCTGCACAAAAATCTAGCAGCCTTCTACCGTTATTATTGAGCTGATCTGGCCCATGCCTTCCAATCACTCCAGACCAGGTGCCAGCATCATGACCAACTCGGGCATTGAAGTCACCCAACAAGATGACTCTGTCCCGAGTGGCCACTTTAGCCAGCACCTGTGACAGGAGGTCATAGAAAGCGTCTGACTCATCGGCTTTGCCTGCATCCCTCCACGGATGTTCGTCTTCGGTGGGGGCATAAGTAACCACGACCACCACTCCTCGCCTCTGGTTGATGGGAAGGCGAGCCCAAAGTATCCTGGGGCTTACAGCTTCCCACACCTCACCGCCACGCTCCCACGCCCCCTTCATTCTTTTGTTCAGAAGAGTAGAGGACTGTCCACCCCTCATGGTGGCAGGAGCCAGAACCGGTCCACCGGACCTCCTAAATGCCACAGAGATCCAGGCGGTACCGGTCCAGCTCCCGACAGAGGAGTGGCAGCCTCTCCTCCGCAGTGAGCGTTCGAACATTCCACGTGGCCATCCGCAATGGTTTTTCGTTGTTTCTGGAGGAGCCCCGAGGGTGAAAATTCAATCTCCTGGCTCCGCCAAATGGGGTTTGGCCAGGAGACGTCATAAAAGCCTGACCCCCCGGGGCCTCCGGCACAAGCTTATTAATTACAGGTTTATGTTTAATTCGTAGTTTAGTGGTGGTTAATTGAAGGTGGAGGGGTTACCAGCCCCTCGCACCCGTCCAGAGCCCCCGTTTAGCCACTGTGGTGGTCACAGACGCCATGAGGGGAGAGGCCAATGGGCATTGGCCCTCCCCCCACAGCACTGCCCACGACAGTGTTGCCCGTCCGGCACCGCGAGGAGGTAGGAGGTTGTTTTGCCGGACACTCAAATACACACACACAAAGACAAACACAAAGACACACACACACCCCAACGACAACGATCCCTCGTGTAGCCTGAACGGGATTTTGGGGCAAGGGCTGTTAGCAGCGCCTATGAAGGCTGGTAATGGCACACGAGGGGGTGGGTGGCCAACACCTCGCCCCGTCACTTTTGTCTCCCCAGTGGTGATGTTGACACAACTACACCAGAATCTGATGTTGGCCGTGACCAAGAATAGCTTTCGTAGCGCAGTGCGCTAACCGCTACACTACCGCTCCCCACACACCAAAACCAGCTATTCGCCACTAAGTGACAGTGACGTCACTATGGCGCCTGTGCCAGGCCAGGTGCACTTTGATGCCACGTGAAGTATCGAAGGCTCGCTGACAGGAGGTCTCGTGACAGGCCCAGGTGCTATGGGTTCGCTAACTGATATGACCGGTAGATGCACCAGCTGTACCCCCTACTGTGTCAACTTACTGCATTTTAGCTGCATGGCGCTCCGCTGGTTGTTTTGAGCATCGCATCTCTGCCCTCCGTTGTTGCTGGAGGGCGACTGCCTCCAACTGGCCAGTAGCCTCCTTCAAGAGCTACTCCACAGAGGCCAATCTTGACACCGCTGGTACCAGTCGTCGCCAAGTCCACTCAGCCCGGCATCCTCCCATACCGCATCAGTCCATATCTTCTCCAGCCCATGTCGTGCCCGTTCAGCCCCCTCTATGCGGCCAAACAGAAGCTGCTTGAGCATGCGGTGGCTGGGCATGCGGGCTGCATTACCCAGCCAACGCAGCCTCGCGTGCCGGAGGAGCTCCTCACACAATCCAGCCTGGTTAAACCCAGGACGGATCGTTGGCATGCTAGCCTGAAAGTTTCTCACCGGTGCAGATATTCCATTAGAGGGGTCCACGTTTCACAAGCGTAGAGAAGGGAGGGCATGACTGTGGCAGAGAAGACCAGAGCTTCGTGCAGATCTACAGACCAGGTAGCTTCCACACTGCATTGCGCTTCCGATGAAAAGATAATACCGCCCGACTGATTCGGAGCGAGACCTCTGCTGTAAAACCAGAACTCCTCAAATTCACGCTCTTACACACGTTAGCGCGCACACTCACTCTCAGCGCGAAGCTGACTCATTACATCTCGTGAAGGATCGCTTCCCTGAGCAAAATAGATCCGTGGTTCAATTTGCAATGGCGAGTTCGCATTTTGAGTAAATGTCATTTTTTTGATGTTTCATGGAAGCTCGTTCGTAAATACGGGAGTTAGTAAGTCATTTGCAAAACATTCACGCGTGCTTTTTTACATTTCACTCAGACAAAACGCACGGGAACTTGTTTCTTCATTCGCTTCCTGTTGAATCGTGATTTTCAGCAATAAGGCGATTTCTACTTAATCTATTTTGGTAAATACCCTGCGCTCCCTCCGCACTGCCTTAAACTCTCCCAAGTCCCCCCCCCCTCCACGTTAAAAGTCCTATAAAGTCACCCTTCATTCACAAAATGTGACGATGCAAATGTTCAGGATGAATCAAATGTTGCAAGAGTGAGTGAGTGTTGTGATGATGAGGCAGAGAAGCCCTGAGTAGCAATGCAAATGTATATTCTGATTAGCACAGTTGGCTACGTACGCCGCGAAAGACGTTCCACATACATACATACATACCAATGAAATCGAGTCGATGTGATTATGAAGACAATTTATTTACAGTTTAATATCAAATGCAGTGTCGTAAACCTCCACCACCCAACACAGCCAATTACTAAGGGATTCGGCATGTAAACAAAACGCCAATTAGTTACAACTTCAACAATTTGAGTACGACGTTTTACTGGTAATTAAAGCCAATATCGGGCGATTTTCCAGAATAGTGAAGCAATCCACCTGCTTCCAGTCTTAAATAGAGCAGGACGACGTCATCACTGAACTCAATCACATTTCTACTTACGTGATTTAACCAAAAACCTTTATTATGAATAATATTGGTCGCGAAAGCCTACGTGTGTATCGGATTAATTGTTTCTGTGGCAGATGTTATATTGGACAGATGGGACGTAACATTAGCGTAAGACTAAAAGAACACCAAATAAATATTAAAAACTCTCAAACACAACTGTCGGCAGTTGCAGAACATGCTTGCCAACAAGGACACTCAATTGGTTTTGATAACGTTGAAGTGTTGTGTAAAACTAATTATTACTGGCCAAAACTAGTTCGAGAATCCATTTAAATTTAGAGAAATATAAAAATTTCAACCACTCTGACAGATAGAGGCTTAGCGTGGCCTGGAAACGTATTATGAAGTAATACATGGTCACACGACAATTAGTCGCGCTTGTTGGGGTAAACTGTGGGTATTCTAACCTCTAACCTCTACCAAGACGCCTGGGGGAGAGTTGGGTTTGGGTCCATCAGGATGTCTTTTCAACCGCTCTTAAAGGCACCCAACTCACCCGAGCTGCCAACACACGGCCGCTCCTCGGCGCAGGTCAACCTAAACAAAGAACCGCCCACTTTTACCAATACAAACTTTAACGAAACACAACTAAACAGTGTCAAAACAATCAACATACTCGCGACTCCCCCAGAAAAGTCACCCAATCGTATGTTGGGGTCTGAGTTCAGAAAACTCCGCACAAAACCCCTGGGCTCTGACGCAGGAGCAGCTCACAGCCTCCGACTCTTCAACTCTGACGCAGGAGCAGCTGACAGCCTCAGACTCTTCAACTCTGACACAGGAGCAGCTCACAGCATCAGACTCTTCAACTCTGACGCAGGAGCAGCTGACAGCCTCAGGCCCCTAGGGCTCCAATGCAGATGTAGGGGTGTCAGGGGAAGGATTCCCACCAATAGGTGGGTTAGTGGGAGGGGTGATCGAGGAGATATAAGGAGAGAACGGGCGGGAAGGGGGGGCCTTTGGTGGGAACGATATTGGGACGGCTGGGGACAGGTGTGGATGGAAGAAAAGGAATAAAGGACGAGACCCCTGCAATCTTGTGTCGGCTCCCCCTTTACATCTGGTGGCAGCGGTGGGATTACAATGGCTACAAAGAAGAATCCCCGCGGAAAAGAGCCAAGGGAAGAGGAAGCAGGGGCCGGGGATCCTTCCCATCCCGGGCAACAAGGGGGCCTGCTATCAGAAACAGCAGCAGGGGGCCCGGATCGCCTGGAGGACCCCATGGAGGACCGCATGGCCCGCGTGGAGAGGGCACTCCAGGAGCTACTGCAGAGGCTCCCTATGGGGGGCCCCCCAGCACCGGGACCCCCACCCCCACGCGTACTACGGGAGGAGAGGCCACGGGACCCGGAGGCCGACCAGCCGGCCGGGCAGGAGCCGCAACCAACCTCGTCACGTCAGCCGCCGCCGCTCCCGCCAAAACCCCCAGGGCTAACCACCCAACACGGAGAGCAGGTGGCCGGACGGCCGCGTCGGCTGGGGCCCGTCGACAAGTTCGTGGATGAGGAAGAAGATTGGGAGGGGTTTGTCCGCCGATTCGAGGCTGCCTTCCACGCTCTCGAGTGGACAGACAAAGAGGCACTACGAGCGCTGCCATCCGTTCTGGGCAAAGAAGCACTCTCCTCTTACACCTCCCTTCCCTCGCACAGCAAGTCCACGCTACAGGCGGCCTACGAGGCTTTGGGGGAGATCTATTGCCCGGCGGAAGGAGCCTTGAAACGGTTCCAGGATCGCCAGCGAGGGGCTAAAGAGTCCCCTTTAGCCTACAGGGGTGCGCTGCTCGTGTTGGCGAGGAGAGCTTTCCCTCGCCTGGCTGAAGAAGCGCTCGAGGACCTCGTGGTCGAGCACCTCATCGCCTACGCTTGCCGCGCCAGCGTTGTAATGCCCGTGGTGACGCCGGGGGAACGCACCTCGCTGTGGGCTGCCTGGACCATCCAAGCCCACGAGCAGGTCATGGGCCGGGCGCCACCCGTGGGCCTGGTGGCTGGCGCGGCGGGGGGGAACAGCCGAGCCATTGCCGCGGCGCTACTGGGTCCAGCGACACCAACCGCTGAACCTGCACCGTCACCACAGGCTGCCTGGGGGGCAGCGGGGAACGGACCCCCGACGTCTGAGACGCGGCGATCCGGGGACTGGCGGAGCAGAGGGATCAGGGGCGCGACCAGCCGCCGCGTCGCTGGCAGCCGCCTCTACAACATCGCGCCGAGCCCTCCCGACGGAACGCCCCGTGGGTCTGCCACCATTGTGGTCGAGAGGGGCATGTGGCGAGGGGGTGCCGCATGGAGCCGGAGGCCGCCAACGTCACCTGGAACCCGCCGGGGCCGAACGCCGACAGGATCCAGGCGAGTGACGCCGTCCCGCCCGGCCTCTCGGTCGGGCCGAGCAATTACAATTCCGACGCCGCGAACTTACCGGGAGTCTCCTCGGGGTGGGCCCCGTCGGTGTCGTTCCCCGGTCCCCATTGTCCGGGTCGGGGGAAGGGGATCGCGCCGGGGATAGCGCCGGGGCCAGTGATCGCGTCGCGACCAGATGTGGCGTCGCGACCCGGAGTGGTGTCGCGAACGGACGTGACGTTGCATCCGGAAGTGACGTCGCGGCCGAAAGTGGTGTCGCGGATCGCGCCGGGAATTGCGCCGGGGCCGTGGACCGCGCCGGGAATCGCGCCGAGGCGGGGGACCGCGCCGGGGATCGCGCCGAGGCCGGGGACCGCGCCGGGAATCGTGCCGAGGCCGGGAGGGACGTCGCGGGCGGAAGTGACGTCGCGGGCGGAGGTGATGTCGCTGGCGGAGGTGACGTCGCTGGCGGAGGTGACGTCGCGGGCGGAAGTGACGTCGCAGCCGGGGGTGACGTCGCGGCCGGCGGTGACGTTGCGGCCGGGCGTGGCGTCGCGGGCGGGCGTGGCGTCGCGGGCGGGCGTGACGTCGCGGGCGGGCGTGGTTTCGCGGGCGGGTGTGGTTTCGCGGGCGGGCGGGGTTTCGCGGCGGGCGTGACGTCACCAGTTACCTGCGACGCCAGCGAGTTGCCAGGGGCTACGGCCCTGGGGTGGAGGCAGCCCACAAAATTGACATTGCGCCCTGGAGCAGTTCCACGGCCCGCCTCACCACCGCTTTGCAGCGGAGCGAGACGGAACCAGGGGGACCACGCCCCCATGACAAAGGAAAGGGAGGGGAGAAGGGAGGGGCTCACGGGAAGGCCCACCCCCCAGTCCCCACCGCCCCCTACAATGGGGGCCCCCCACACCACAAGGGGGGCCCATCCTACGTCACCAAGGGGGGGCAATTTGCACCACATAGAGAGCCCAGCCCGCAACCCAGGGGTAAGCCCACACTATCTAACAAGGGCGCGTTCACCCAGCTGCAACGCACTCCAAAGGGAGGAACCCCATCTTCGGTCCATTCACATCCATCCCCCATCATTTCACCATGCACCACAGGATAACGAGACGCCGCCTGGTCAGTGGCCGGACTCAGCCACACAATGGAGGAAGCTGGCAAGGCGGGTGGTAGCGGCCACGTCAGGAACCTCGGTCCTGGTCGGTGACATCGCGGGAGTGTCGGCACGTATCTTGGTGGATACGGGGGCATCAGCCACGATCATCTCGAGCACCATGCACGGGATGCTGCCGGATAAAATCCGACCTTTAGTCCCCGTCAAGACAACGTTCATTGCAGCAAATGGAGGCAGCATGGGCTTCCTGGGCCAGGTTGAAGCCCTGATACAGATTGGGCAGCTTTCGGTAGCTGGACCCATCCTTGTCTCCGCAACGTTGCCCGTACCCTGCCTGTTGGGGACGGACTTTCTGAGGCGGATGCCAATGAAAATCGATCTGGCCAATGGGCGGGTCGAAGTCCAGGGAACGCATCTCCATTTCCTAAAGGCGGAGGGGGCCAGCCGGTGTGTACCCTACGTGCAGGCTCTGGTCAGTAAGTCTGTCTCCATTCCCCTGGCAGCCCAGATGCTGATTCCGCTGCAATATCGGTCCCCCCTCGTGACAGCCCGACCAGACTCACCCATCCTGGTGTCTCCGGCGTCAGCTGCCATGGATCGCCATGCACTGGTGGGAGCCGAAACTATTGTACAGAGGAACCAGCATCTGTTCATTCAGGTGCTGAACACCTCCGATAGAACAGCGACGGTGCAGGAGGGAACAGTTCTGGCCCACGTTAGTCCCTTGTCACTAGGAGCCCCAGGGACAGAGCCCGAGCTTGTAGGCAGCATCAGCCAGTCCGAGGACAGAGGGGCCGAATCGTGGATGGACCAGCTGGCGGGGCCTGAGCCAGGATTGCCGCCCGACCAGAAACAGCAGCTAGACTCGTTATTGCATGAGTTCTCGGACGTGTTCAGCCGGGGACCGTTCGACCTAGGACGCACAAATTTGTCGCAGCACCACATTAACACTGGAGATGCCGCACCCCTGCGCCAAAACACATATAGAATGAGCCCAATGGAAAAAGGGCACATTCAACAAGCGGTGCAGGAGATGCTGCGGGCCGACATAATTTCTCCATCCTCGAGTCCCTGGGGGGCACCGGTGGTCCTAGTCAAGAAGTCAGACGGGTCACTGAGATTCTGTGTGGACTTCCGACGCCTCAATGCCGTCACGCTGGCCGACGCATATCCCCTACCACGTATTGACGACTCATTGGATGCACTGGCGGGAGCAAAATTTTTCAGTACGCTGGATTTATTGTCCGGGTTCTGGCAGGTCCCACTAGACGCGGACTCCCGGCCTAAAACAGCGTTCCGGACACCACAGGGCCTGTTCGAGTTCAACTGCCTGCCTATGGGCCTCCAGACTGCGCCGGCGACGTTCCAACGCATAATGGAGTTGGCCTTAGCAGGCCTCCAATGGGAAACGTGCCTCATCTACCTGGATGACGTCATTGTCTTCAGCCGATCATTCGAGGAACGCATTGACCGATTACGTCAGGTATTCCTGCGGTTCCAGAACGCGAACTTGAAGCTCAAGCCGTCGAAGTGCCACCTTATGCAGTCGTCGGTACGCTACTTGGGCCACGTCGTCAGTGAGTCTGGAGTGGCTACAGACCCGGAAAAGACGGCCTGCGTGAGGGCCTGGGCTGTTCCCACAACGGTTCCAGAGGTACGCCGGTTTGTGGGTTTCGTTTCTTACTACCGCCGGTTTGTACCCAACTTCGCAACCATTGCCAAGCCCTTGCACGTGTTGATGGTGAAGAACCAGAGGTTTTATTGGGGCCCTCTGGAGGAAGAGGCATTCCAGCAGCTGCGCTCACGTCTGACAGATGCACCGCCATTGGCCTTTCCGGATTTTGGCCTCCCCTTTATCCTGGACACGGACGCCAGCGATGTGGGCATCGGCAGTGTTTTGTCGCAAGTCCAGCAGGGTCGGGAGGTGGTTATCGCCTACGGTAGTCGCGTGCTTTCATCAGCGGAGCAGCGCTACTACGTCACACGTAGGGAACTCCTGGCAGTCGTTCACTTCGTGCAGCAATTCCGACCCTACCTGTATGGTCGCAAATTTATGGTCCACACTGACCACGCGGCCTTGCAGTATTCGCTCCGCATCGACCAGCCTTCGGACCAGCTGGCCAGATGGATAGAGCGCCTGCAGGAGTACAGGTACCAAGTAGTGCATCGCAAAGGGACCAGACATGCCAACGCAGACGCATTGTCCCGACTGGCGCCCCAGGGCCCTTGTGCATGCACCACAGGCGGGGCACGCTGCAAGGAGGCGAGGCCGGAGGGGACGGTCATCGCTCCCGTACGCACAGCGGAGGACGCACAGGGTGAGGTCCAGCTGACCGACCACGACCTGGGGCTGACCTTGGACGATTGGCGACGGCTACAGCTGGAGGAAGCCCCACTGCGAACGCTACGCACCTCAGCAGAGGTAGGGGGGGAGGAGTACATCGTATGGGAGGACCTCCTCATGCGATGGGACCCGACGGGGCGCCGACGATGCCTGGTAGTTCCGGAGTCGTTGCGTCAACAATTGGTTATGGACGTACACGGCCGCCAGCTGCTGCACCTGGCGGGGCGGAAGACACTGTACACATTACAGGGTCGGTACTTTTGGCCAGGTATGACCGCTGACGTGCATCGCTGGGTCGCTACCTGCGTCGAATGTGCGCGGCGAAAGCCGCCACCCCGGGTAAGCCGGGCGCCCCTACAGCCCATCACGGTGACCAGGGTCAACGAATTGGTTGCGTTGGACATCCTGGGACCACTGCCGGTCACGCCACGGGGAAATAAATACCTGTTGGTTGGAGTCGAGTACTGCACGAGGTGGCCGATGGCGTGGGCCCTCCCGGACCAAACGGCACAGACCATCGCCGATGCCTTCGTGGGAGGCTATGTCCTTGATAAGGGGGCACCGGAGCGGTTGCTCACGGATCAGGGCAGGAATTTCTCCTCACAGCTATTGAAGGATGTCTGCTCTATCCTGGGCACTAAAAAGGTCCGAACATCTCCGTATCATCCCCAGACCGATGGGATGGTAGAGCGGCTTAACCGCACCATAGCGGCCATGCTGTCCCAAGTGGTGGACGAAAACCATTCCGACTGGGACCTCCACATACCATCGGTCTTAGCGGCGTACAGGGTGGCCCCGCACGCGGCGACGGGGTTCTCGCCGTTTTTCCTGATGTACGGACAGGATCCCGTTCCGCCTATTGAGGTGCAGCTGACAGACATTCCCGCAAGAGCCGACGCATGGCCGAAGGCACTAAAGACCTCCCTCATTTATTTGAGAGAGGCCCGCCAAGCAGCCGAGGCCGCATCGGCCACGAGCCAAGAGAGTAATGTACGGATACGGGAGAGGACTGTGACAGCCAAGCCCTTTAAAGTCGGGGACCAGGCATGGCTACACTGTCCTCAGGTGCCGGTTGGCCTCTCACCAAAGCTGCACCGACCCTGGAAAGGGCCGGTCGAGGTCATTAAAGCACTCCGACCGCAGTGCGTCCAGGTCCAACTGGGTAAGCGACGATGGTTTGTACACCCCACCCGCCTTAAGCCATACATCTCTCCACAGTCATCTTCAGCAACATCACCACCTACATCACTGCCAACATCATCATCATCCCTACCCAGGCCAAGGTCGCCGACCACCACGCGCCGACCGGCAGGGGGTTCGTGCCCTGTGTCTCCTTGTCACCTACAGCACCCCATGTGAGGCCTGATGGAGCGGCGGCACGAGCGGGGGCCGGAGAGACAGCGGCGCCAGGCAAGGCGACACCGGCACCACCGAACCAGGGACCGCGACGAGAGGGCCTTCGAAGGAGGGGGCCGCCACGGTCATCTGCTGCCTGTGGATGGCCGGGCTGTTACGGGATGCTGGCTGGAGACCTGGGCAGGCCGCGCAATTGATTTCGTTGTGTTATATTGCATTGTATGGTTGTGGGGGGGGGGGGGGGGGTAAGGGCTGTCGTCACTGTTAGTGGTGGGAGGCATGGGGAGACTTAAATGGTCCATGGGGGAGGCAGAACCGAGGACGGTTATTTTTTCTCCGGGGGGGGGGGGGGGGGGGGGTGATGTAGGGGTGTCAGGGGAAGGATTCCCACCAATAGGTGGGTTAGTGGGAGGGGTGATCGAGGAGATATAAGGAGAGAACGGGCGGGAAGGGGGGGACTTTGGCGGGAACGATATTGGGACGGCTGGGGACAGGTGTGGATGGAAGAAAAGGAATAAAGGACGAGACCCCTGCAATCTTGTGTCGGCTCCCCCTTTACACAGTGAAGACAACACCTGTCACGAGTTTTCAGCGGGGTGAATGCTTGGGAGACTCGTAGCATCCACGCTCGGCGGTGCTGTCGACGTCCAACGCCCACAGGTTGTCGTCGGGTCACAGCAATGTGGAGGTTCATCAACGGCGAATCCTCCCTCTGTCAAAGCGCACCGGGAGGCGCGGCACGACCGCCACCAACCTCGACACCGCGATGGCCGGGAGTGGCCAAAATAGAACTGCCTGAAACACTGAACCTGTCCATACGCTTCCTGCTCAGGCAGGAAGCGTACCCGCACTTACGAACCAGCTTTCATGATATATAACAAACAAAAAATACATCCACTTAAAACGCGAACCCGCACTTCCAAACTGAGGCGCGGAACTATTTTGTTCAGCGGAGCGATCCTCCGTGAGATGCAAGGAGTCATCCTCGTGCTTGGGAGTGTCTGTGCGTGTGTGTGGGGAGCGGTGGTGGAGCGGTTAGGGCGTTACGCTACGAACCCGGTGACCGAAGTTCGATTTCCGCTCGCGGCCAACATTGGTGACAATATATATGAACCGGTCCTGGGCCTCCCCCTAGGTTGACTCAGCCTCAAATGAGTACCTTGGTGCTGTGTGTAAACATCGGTCACTAGGGAGACAAAGGCGGTCGGGCGTGGTGCTGGCCATCCACACCCCCTCATGTGCAGTGCCGGCCTTCATAATAGCTCGCTAACAGCACTTTCCTCAACAGTCTGTTAAGTTTATACGGGGGGGATATTTGTGTGTGTGTGTGCATTGTGGTGACTCATTGCGCCCCTTCAGACAAGCGAGACAGCATCAGGACTCAAGGTAAGTGAAAATAAAAGTACATATTTTTATTTAGATTTAAAGCTTTCGTGACTTCAGGGATTCATCTTCTTGGTTCTTTCGGTAAAGTCACGTAGAAGAGAAATAATAAAATAATAAAAATAAAACATAATTACATTTTATTTTCACGACGTTTCGGCCACAACGCAAGCAGCCGTCCTCAGGTGAAGAACAGGGCTGTCGGAAAGACAGCGTCCGAATGAACACCACCAAGCTTGGCAGCGTATATTTAAGCATGGGTTAGAGGAGGAGAGCGCCTTGACAAAGGAATTTACATATCAACAGAGGAATTTGGCATATTTATGGAAAATGCAGATATGGGATTAGTCACTACTTTTGGAATGTGTAGGTGGTGGGGGGGGGGTCAAAGTCATTTGCTCGTGTATTATGTAGGATTAGCAGTAATAAAGGGAGGAAGTAGGATTCGCAGTAATAAAGAGAAGGAAATTTTAATAGTAAGGAGCTGCAACAGCCAAACCACCACGTGAAAAACTAAAATATAAACTGCATCAATATCAATATACTCAATATACTCTCCAATAAGCTGAGCTACTAACAGTAAGTCATACATTACACTCCTATGTCGCAAAAAATATAATATGCCTCCAGCTAAACTTTTTTATTACATCACCCGGATATACCCCGTACTATACACTGCCATAGACAAACCAAACATTAAATTATACACTGCGTTACTATACACCACCCTAGACTATACATAGTAATATTACACTGTATTTTTCTACACACCCTACTGTATACCACACTGCTGTATATTCACTATACAAATACGATACTATATGTTACCTTATACATTATATTAAACATTACACTTTTATACTATTTATTATTATACAATCTGCTATACACTATACCAGGGGTGGGCACACTTTTTCACTCGCGGGCCACAATGGGTTCTAAAATTTGACAGAGGGGCCTGGCCAGGAACAGATGGATGGAGTGTTTGTGTGAACTAATATAAATGACATGTAAAAATCATTACATGAAAGGATTTGGCCTTTAACAGGTAGCAAAGCATTTATTTGCAAGGAAATTTAACAAATTGCACGAACATGAACAATACAAAAAAATGTCGAAACGTGACTGATGAAACATCATGAAAACATCTGAGGCCTGCGCCCAAACCAATTACCTCACTTGAACTTCTTTATTATCTACATGAACAGGTTAGAGCAGCCACGCAGGCTGTGTGATGGCGATTTGGCTCCAACCTCGCTGCAGCAACAGATCATCACTTTCAGTTTCAGTGGGAACAGTGTTGTTGATCTCCCATTTTTGCCAGTGCATCCAAGTCTGAAGTTATTTTGGTTGTGGCAATTCTCAGGATAGATCTGAGGTGCTGATCCGTTAACTTTGATCTGTGACGGGCTTTGTTGGCGTTCATGACGCTGAATGTCTGCTCACACACATACGTCGAGCCAAACAAAGTCAGTATCTTCTGTGCAGTCCTCCGGAGGTTTGGAAACGTGGCTCTGTTAAGTGAAGCATAAAAGTAATTCAGTTTAACAGAGTTGAACTTCTACTTTAGGACGGAGTCAGACTAAAGATCTATCAGTTACAACTGCAGCTCCTGTGGTGCTGTTTCAGGGTCTTGTGACATGGGACAGGACACCAGCTGAAGTGACTGTTCAATGTTTTCGAAATCGGAGAACCTACGGCAGAATTCTCCGTGCAGGTCCTCAAGCGATTTGCTGTATTTTTTTGCGTTTCGCGGTGCCTCTTCCTGCATGGCAAGCGTGGGGAAATGAGCGAAAGATTTGTTCGCAATTTGTCCGGAGAACAAAGTGAGCTTGGATTTGAAGGCTTTCACATGTTTGTACATGTCGTGAACAAACTGATCTTTCCCCTGCAGTTTCACATTCAGCTCATTTATGTGTGAAAATATGTCCACAGCAAACGCAAAGTCACTAAGCCAGTTCTTGTCGCTTAGCTCAGGGAATTCGTCAGATTTCCCCATCAACTCCAAAAATGCGATGATGACCTCTTTCAGCTCCCACACTCGTTGTAACACTTTCCCCAAACTTAACCAGCGGACACGAGAGTGGTACAGCAAGTCCTGATGATCTGCATCAGTTTCCTCCAGGAACGTAATAAACTGACGGTGCTGAAGTCCCCTTGCTCGTATAAAGTTCACAAGTTTTACGACTGGATTCACGACATGATTAAGCTGCAATACAGACTTACACAGGGATTCCTGATGGATGATGAAGTGAAGGAAAATAAGATCCTGGACAGGGTTTTCCTCTTTCACTTTATCCTGGATTCTTTTCAGCAGCCCAACATTTTTTCCAGTTAAATTTGGCGATCCATCCGTTGTGACATTGACAAGTTTACTCCGAGGTAGCGTCATTCTTTCGATGACAGCAGATACCTGGTTATACAAGTCCTCTCCCCGCGTTGTTCCTTTCGGGAACTTCATGGTCAAAAACTCCTCTGTTATCGCAAAACTGTCGTCAATGCCTCGGATAAAAATGAGGAGCTGAGCAGTGTATTTTACGTCCGTACTTTCATCCAGTGCTAGTGGAAATAATTCAAAGGAATCAGACTTTTTGTTTAATTGACTGACTATATTTTTATCAATCAGTTCCACACGGCAAGTCACAGTCCTGCGTGATAAACTGACTTTTTCAAATTTGCTTTTGATCTCCGGACACAAGATGTCTGCTGTCTGTACCATGTATTATTTTACAAACTTGCCTTCGGAGAAAGTGGTAATGAGTGGTAATGTTGGTGAGAAGAAGTTTTTAAAGAAAATTTAAATCGAAGTGAAGAAGGAAATTATTGAAACGTTTGTATAATTAATGATTTTTCAAACTTTAATTATGTTTTCTGTGCTTAAAACTCTTTAAAAAACTGTGGGGTCTAGAACGGATTCGTGAAATTTGGAGAGAACTCGGAGTTAAGTTTTGTTTGTTTTTTTGAATTACGCAAAGTGCGCCATCTAATGGGGAAATGGGGGCATTACAGGTGGAAGGTAAATATTAATTTAATAATAATCTTTGGACAAGTTCGGCGGGCCGGATTAAAAAGCCCAACGGGCCGTATATGGCCCGCGGGCCGTACTTTGCCCATGTCTGCACTATACCATTGACCGGGAAGCAACGAAATATGTCAATGGAAGAGTGGTGGTATGAGACTTGCAGCGGAGCAAAGACTCCATTCCCTGAGGAGAATACAAAAGATATGTAGTCAATGCCAGTGAGTGGACTGCGGTCTGAAAGTCGCTCGCTCCACCGGCAGACTCCACCGAACTCTTTCGTCACCTAGCCACGCTCCCTTCTCAATCATTCACGTAGCCACCAGTCCCCTCGCGCTCACAACCGATACCCCCTGTCATTACCTCCCGTGGCCACTAGTCCATTCGCACTGCAGGCTGACTCCCCTGTCATTACCTCCCGTGGCCACTAGTGCACTTGTACTGCAGGCTGACTCCCCTGTCATTACCTCCCGTGGCCACCAGTCCACTCACACTGCAGGCTGACTCCACTGTCATTACCTTCCGTAGCCACCAGTCCCCTCACAATGCAGGCTGACTCCCCTGTCATTACCTCCCGTGGCCACTAGTCCATTCGCACTGTAGGCTGACTCCCCTGTCATTACCTCCCGTGGCCACTGGTCCCCTCACACCACCGCATGCAGGCTCTATTGTCATTACGCACACAAACGTGGAATTTCCAACACGCGCTTGAATGGCCACCAACGAAGGCGAGCTGCGCGCTCTGACGGGCGCGTTTGGGTACGGGGGTGTCGACACTTCTATGAGAGTGTTGGGGGAGTCGCAGCTGGCTTGGGAAGTACCCGAACTTAAGAAATCGGAGTAGCAGGCAAATCTGGTTTGACGACCTCCGTGAGCTGTATTCCCGTGCGTATGTTGGGCGGTGTTCCAAGACCGGCCTCTGTGGGAGGGAGGTTCGTGAAGGACGCAGCTGGCTGTCGCCCCCCCCTCCTGCCAGAAACAACGGAGGGGGAAAGAGGAGCGACGCTCACAACAACGAGCTGAGGAGGCGCCGGGCAGATAAAACGCAGGGAGCACAGACGATGCATCTGCCAGTCATCTCAGTGAGTCAACCCATGGCACCTCGGTCTGTTCCGTGACTTCCCGCCAGCGGACCTTCGACACGTTGGACTCAAAGTGTACCTAGCTTGGTACAAGCGCCGTGGTGACGTCACTCCAACTTAGTGGTGAACAGTGGTTGTTGTTGATATTGTGGGAATCCGTAAGTGTAAGTGGTTAGCGCACTGCACGACGAACTCGACCACCCTCGTTCGATTCACGCTCACGGCACAACATCGATTGACAATTATCTGAACCAGCTCCTGGCCCTCCCCAAGGTCGACTCAACCTTAACTAGTGCCTGGTGCGGTGTTGTAAATATCGGCACGGTGGGGAGACAAAGGCGACCGGGAGTGGTGTCGGTCACCCTCTCGGCCCGGTGCACCGTGGCGATCTTCATAGGTGCTCCTCGCTAACGGCACTTGGCCCAACAACCTGTTAAGGCTATACGGGGGAAATTCATCTTTGTGTGTGTATAGCCTCGAGACACGTGCAAGCGATGCCATCATTCGCGTCCCAACTTGCTTGGCCGTTCAGGAGTTCTCTGGCTCACGCGTACACCACGCGGACACCGTCAGCCCTCTGCACGTGTCAGCTACTCGCCCTGGGCACACGAGTCTAAAACATGAACAAGATTTAAAGCGCAGGTTTCTGATGCCAATACATTCATCCATTTTAATGTAGCGGGGGGAGGGTTGGTGTTCAATGACGTAAATATAAATGTGTGGTTAAAGCCACCACCACCCGACAGTATTTATTTCACCTTTATTTAACCAGGTAAAACACCCCTTGAGGTTAAAAACCTCTTTTACGAGGGAGGGCCTGGCAAGAAGCCAGCAAAATGAAATCACCACACACACAATACGAAGTCGTACAATACAAACACATTAAATACACAATTACAATGGTCAATGACATTTCCTTAGATCGGAGCTTTGAAATCAGACGGTGATACCCTCTTCTCTAGCTTTAATGAGTAAGGCTTGTCACGAAAACAAAACGTGACTCGTTCAGCACACCGGTGTGTTGGAGAGTCAACTCGAATTGTAAATGTTGTGGGTTCAACCCTCCAACGTCGGTAGTTTAATGCTAACATTGCAGTCGATAACCCCTCCACCGTCCAACGAGACAGCCGATGAGCTGCATTGGCACCGCGTATGAATGGGTATCTGCACAAACACTCAACACCCTCGTCGACAACATTGCCATGAAATATACAATCAGCGACGTTTTGGGCAATGGCCCTTCTTCAAAGCACACGTAGATCGCGACAATCTTGCGTGGTGGAGTGGGATACAAAACACCACGTGGCCTAACTCGCACACAGATACGTATTTGAAAGCCTGCAAGTTACAGTGCCTTTATTGGCAACGTTGTCATGTTCGTCGTATGTTACCACTGGGGGCGCTACCAGCCCCTCCCCCCCCAGAATTGCGACCGTGAATTCCGTGACCATTCGGCGGTGGCGTTTGCATGTGCAAGTGTGTGTGTTCAACTTATTTCGCACCGTACGTATCCAACCGTGCCACGCTGCTGCAACTCGCGGTGGAGGTTTGTAATAACATCGGGGGAGTAATAACGCTGGGGCAGGGAGGTGGGGCGTATCAGCCAGAGTGTGTGTGATAGTGTGTGTACCAGGGTGTGTGTGTGGTAGTGTGTGTACCAGTCAGGGTGTGTGTGTGATAGTGTGTGTACCAGTCAGGGTGTGTGTGTGTGGTAGTGTGTGTACCAGTCAGGGTGTGTGTGTGGTAGTGTGTGTACCAGTCAGGGTGTGTGTGTGGTAGTGAGTGTACCAGTCAGGGTGTGTGTGATAGTGTGTGTACCAGTCAGGGTGTGTGTGTGATAGTGTGTGTACCAGTGTACTGCTGCTGAGACTGGAGCATGCCACTAAGAGGTGGGGCCTTACCATCAGCCCCACCAAAACTAAGCACCTGCCTGGGTATTTTATACCATCAGACACTCCACCCCCACAACTCCCAATCGGTGATGGGGCAGTAGTGGAGAGAGTGGAGAGTTTCCCATACCTGGGCAGTGTGCTTATGACCGGCTCCAGTGTAACAGCAGAGGTCTCACTCCGAATCAGTCTAGCGGCAATATCTTTTCATCGGTTGCGTAACGCTGTGTGGAAGCTACCTGGTATGTCGCTCCGCACGAAGCTTCAGGTCTTCTCGGCCACAGTCATTCCCTCCCTTCTCTACGCTTGCGAAACGTGGACCCCCCTAATGGAGCATCTTCGCCAGTTGGAAACATGTAGGCTGGCCTGCCTACGATCCATCTTGGGTTTAACCAGGCTGGATTGTGTGAGGAGCTCACAAATCCTTGAAAGATCTGGTCAAAGTCCCATCGGTGAGCTCCTCCGGCAGGCAAGGCTGCGTTGGCTGGGTCATGTAGCCCGCATGCCCAGCCACCGCATGCCTAAACAGCTTTTGTTCGGCCGGATCGAGGAGGCTAATTGGGCGCGGCACGGGCTAGAGAAGAGATGGAGTGATGTGGTACAGGAGGACGTGGAGCTGAGTGGACTTGTCGATGACTGGTACCAGCGGTGTCAAGATCGGCCTCAGTGGAGGAGGCTCGTGAAGGACGCTACTGGGCAGTTTGAGGCAGTCGCCCTCCAACAACAACGGAGGGCGGAGGAGCGACGCTTCCAACAACGAGCGGAGCGCCGGGTGGCTAAAGCACAGCAAGTTGGTACAGTAGGGGGCACAGGTGGTGCATCAGCCAGTCATCTCGGTCATCTCGGTCAGTCGACCCGTGGCACCTGCTGGGTCTGCCCCGTGACCTCCTGCCAGCGGGCGTTCGACACTTCACGTGGCCTCAAGGTGCACTTGGCCTGGCACAAGCGTCGTGGTGACGTCACCGCCACTTAGTGGCGAATGGCGGTTGTTGTTGTACCAGTCAGGGTGTGTGTGTGATAGTGTGTGCCAGTCAGGGTGTGTGTGTGGTAGTGTGTCTACCTGGCGACCCGGGTTCGATTCCCGCTCACGGCAAACACCAGTGACGATTATCTGAACCGGTCCTGGGCCTCCCCTAGGTCGACTCAGCCTTAAATGAGTACCTGGTGCGGTGTGTAAACATCGCCACTGGGGAGACAAATGCGGTCGGGCGTGGTGCTGGCCACCCACCCCCTCGTGTACCGTTCCGGCCTTCATAGGTGGTCGCTAACAGCACTTGTCCCTACAGTCTGTTAAGGCTATACGGGGGATCTTTATCTTTGTACCAGTCAGGGTGTGTGTGTGGTAGTGAGTGTACCAGTCAGGGTGTGTGTGTGATAGTGTGTGTACCAGTCAGGGTGTGTGTGTGTGATAGTGTGTGTACCAGTCAGGGTGTGTGTGTGGTAGTGAGTGTACCAGTCAGGGTGTGTGTGTGGTAGTGTTTGTACCAGTCAGGGTGTGTGTGTGGAAGGGTGTGTACTAGAGTGTGTGTGGTAGTGTGTGTACCAGTCAGGGTGTGTGTGATAGTGTGTGTGTGGTAGTGTGTTTACCAGTCAGGGTGTGTGTGACAAGGCGGGTGTCTCGCTGTAGGAGGAGCCAGAGCGACGCGTGCCCGGCTCATGAAGTGGAGAGCCCCCGCGCCTCGGCCTCAGCCGCGCAGACAGCAGCAGCAGCATCAGCAGCAGGAGCTGCTTGGGCAGCATCAGCATCAGGAGCTGCTTGGGCAGCAGTAGCAGCAGCAGGAGCTGCTTGGGCAGCAGCAGCAGGAGCTGCTTGGGCAGCATCAGCAGGAGCTGCTTGGGTAGCATCAGCAGCAGCAGGAGCTGCTTGGGCATCAGCAGCAGGAGCTGCTTGGGCAGCAGCAGCATCAGGAGCTGCTTGGGCAGCAGCAGGAGCAGGAGCTGCTTGGGCAGCAGCAGCATCAGCAGGAGCTGCTTGGGCAGCAGCAGCAGGAGCTGCTTGGGCAGCAGGAGCAGGAGCTGCTTGGGCAGCAGCAGCAGGAGCTGCTTGGGCAGCAGCAGCAGCAGGAGCCACTCCCCGTGTCGTGCCAAGGCGGGCGCGACTCCGCACCCCCCCAAGCACAACGCGACTCGCCTCGCCTCCCCCCCTCTCCGCGGTGAGTTCATAGACCTCGACTGCTGGCCTAAGGCGTTATCGGAATCTGCGTAAGATCTCTTTCGTTTTGCACAGAATACCAACACACTTATATCATCATCTTCATTCACCATGCGGAACTGATATAAGTCCGGATTTACGTTCTCCGCGTTCCTGATGTCGCTGTAAAAAGATTCTTGATGTCGCTGTAAAAATTATTAATGCATGTTTTTTTGCCCCCCTTAGTTGAATTTGGCAATTAATTGGAGGACAAACGTGCCCCACGTTCAAGGGCTTGGGACTCGGAAATGTTCTCCCATTGATGCAATTATTGGATGGGGGGGGGGGTCATTGTTAGCATTGTTAGCATTGTAAGAGTGAGTCGTGGATCACCATTAAACAGCAATTAAGCCGACCTCAACCACCACCGTGTACAATTATAGCTGCTTCCCTTCACCGACACCAGCCGCATCCACGGCGTTGGCGTTACGTTGCTCATTTTAATTGCTCCAGTTGTTTCTTCTCCTTCTCTCACCTTGTCGTTCCCGTTGAAGCTCGCGCGCTTCGTAATAACAACAATGCTCATTGCGTTGCGCGTTGAGACGTGCGGCATTGTACGTACACGCGCTCGGCCAGCAACATTTGACACCGCTACGTAGTTTGCGATATTGTGTCATTATAAATGTAGCGTGCGATGTAATTGCTCCTTGTCAGTCGCTCCGCAGTGCCGCTCCGCTATATTTATTAACCCTGCCTATGCGTGAGATACAAAATACGGAAAAGGCTTTACATGGCAAACTAAATCTCGCATTTGTTTGCAAGCGGCACGAGCCAATATATTTATATATCATAAAACAGCGTCCCTCTGAAACGGGCGATGACTCATTGACGTGAGCGCGTGGGTGGGTGTTGGTTGGGAAGACTTGGCACTGACTGACGTGTGAATGACAGCGCCGATGTGATTGTGTGCCCGTTGACAAGGTAGAGAGAGAGAGGGACGATATGGTAAGTCCCGATCAGTCACGCTCGCCTCTCTCCGGCAACCTGAAGTCTGCTGTAGGTTGTACCTTCTCGGATGGGATATCAAGCCCTGCCTGCCTGCCTGCGTGGCGTGGCTGCTCCTGGGGTTTGCTTGTCAATTGCAATTCTGTTTAAGAATTCCCGCCACGCTACAACTCCCCACCCGCTCCCCCGTTCGAGTGATCGCTGAAGCCCCTCTGCCTGTCTCATCTGTCTGTGTGCTGCTGAAGCGGATACACGGCCCCTGAACGTAACCAGCCGGTGGCTCTTTTGGACTAACGCGTGGTTGCCCTTGACCAGAGCTTTGTTACTTAAAATCATGTTCGGCAGAAGCTGGATGTAAGCACACCTTATGTAAGCAGAGTTGTGATGCAAGCAACGCATGCTAACATTACACCGATGCGGGTGGGAAGGCAAAGGAGTATTTTCTGATGATGTGAACACACTGCTTTTGATATCCGCTAGACATCTGTGAAAAATAGCTCCATAGCTCATTGGATTCCTCTAGTCGAAATAACGATCACGATTCTAATATAGGCACATCTGGCCTTGCTCCCATTGGGGTGTGCTTGTAATAAGCTTCTACTGGAGTACCCATATCTGGCAGGGTTAAGTGGTGGTGCAGTGGTTAGCGCACTGAGCTTTACAGTTCGAATCGAGCAGCCGACCCTGGTTACAACTGCGGGTGTAGTAACTGCAATATCACCTTGCTACGTCAGCTTCACATTGGACGATAAATATCTTCCGAAGTCCTTCGCAAGAGCCAGGCCATTGTGTGCCGACACAAAGATCCACGTTTTTCAAATTCGCCGATTTAAAAAATATCACACTCAATTGGGGTTTACACACAGCAGCAGCAGCAATAATCACCCCCCCCCCCCCCTAGGTGCACTCTTGCAAATGAGACTCATCCTAGTGCAGTGTTCTTCATTACAAGGCCCGCAAATCACTGGCGGCCCCTTGGTGGCCTTTAGTGCGGCCCCTGACGTGCGTGGCCCCCGACAGCCCACTTGTAAAAACACCCCCATCATCATCGTGCTGCGGTCAACCCAACAGTGGTTTCAAACGGTGTGGCGGTCCATCGCACTGATGATGTATTATCGGCAAAAGTGCCCCCCCCCCTCTGAAAATGAGTGAAGATCACTGCCCTAATGTCTTGAGTTGTCGCCTGCTTAGAACGAAACCAACTTTGGAACTGTGCCATCAAATATGACGACCCGGGTGTTGGGTGCCCAACTGTCATGGCCGACATCAGGTTTGCGAGTGACGTCTGAACCGGTCCTCAGGCCCTCCCTTTCACGAGCTCGCACTCACCAATGTGTTGACGCGCGGATGAACAGCCCCGATGACCTACACGGTGTGGGGGGGATGGGGGGGGGGTAGGCGTTCGACTCTCAGTATATTGATAAAGGACTGTGAGTAATAATAATTATTATTATCGTTGAGTTGTAATATCTGGTCAAGAGGTTTGCTTGATTGCTATCGGCTGTATTTTTATGCTCCACAGGCAGCAGGTTACTCGGCTCACCCAGTGATGGGGAGGTATCGTTGTGTTTAGTTTGAGACATAACAGGGTTCAGTGCTTCAGGATGACCCCTGGCCCTACGCGTGGATCCATTTAAACTTGAGGTGTTACTTTTTTTTAAAATTAATTTGGATTTCAGATAGTTCGAGTTGTACGCAGTCCACTATATTTGTCTCTTTAGCACATTGAAGCAAAACTAGTGTTGTTTAGTTATAGTCCTCTTGTTTGTAATAAAGTAAAAAAGATTATATTTTGGCATTGACCTGTCTACAGAGAGTCCAGTGAGTGTAGTAACAAAAGCGTGATGAATAGTTTGTATGCCTGCCCTGTTGGGAGGACCACTGCACATTTCAAAGTTATACATTAATTTTTTAGTTGTATTTTACAGTGGAATTTAAACCTCACGTCTAGTATCGACCCATACTCATTAGTCGTGAGTCAAAATCCAAGTCGCGGGTCAACTCGGCTCATCGTTTCTCTGGGGTTGATAAAATTGGTACCACTTTGTCGGGAGTCAACGGAAGTTCTCCGTCGTGAAACATCAATTGTCTCCCGAAATGTGGAATATGTTTTGGCAAAGAGCCACCGATGAGCACAGGCTACCATCGCGCGCTCGCGGTTAAACACCGGTGACTCTCTGACATTGTCTCGTTCATAACAGCGACGGCACTGCAGCCTTTCCAGACGCAGTGATCCTTGCACCGTGGCCAAAAGCAGTCCCTATAAGTTGTATTTGCGGTTGTGGAGGGGGATAAAACTTTGAGCAGCGGTGGGTAGTGAATGGGAACCCACCGTCGAACTGCAACTTGCACGGGTGATCGCATGGCTGTTGTCATTTGTCGGGCTCATTACCATCGACTTAATCTTCCTCCAAGTGCTTTGCTTTTTTTTAGTGCACTACTGCATGGCAGCACATCATTCCCGAACGAACGCGTGATTCAAAACGTGTACAGAACACTTAGGCTCGGCCAGGCCCTTGTGGATAGCCGTGCGGCTCGTGAATTCTGCTCACACTTTATCAGCCGAGCAGGGACTGGTAAAGGGCGTCTTTGATGTGAATGAAATTGTAAATACGATAAATCTTCTGCCCATGTCCACATGTGCGTTTTAAATGATCGACTAAAAACCGGTTCGAAAATTTACGTTCAGAATGATTCATGGCTGACGCTGACTTTGTGGCAAGGTAAACCCACAGTAATGTGTAATTTTACACTGCTCTTTTATGGGATACTAGTGGGAAGTACCCGGCGTTGCCCGGGTGAAAAAGACACACACACACATCGACTTAGACACACACACAGACATCGACCCACACACACAAACACATCGACTTACACACACACACATATAAACATCCACTTTAGATACACACACAGAGTTACACACACAAATCGATGTACACACATAAAGTGACTCACACACACACATATGGAGACTCTCACACACACATCGACCTAAGTCCGGACTTACACACACACATATCGACTAAGACACACACACAAGGACTTAAACACACACATGCAGCCAGGCACACACATCGACTTACACTGCAATCCCTGATGATGCCACAGCTAGAGCATTTTTTTCTCTCTGGCGAGCCTGAGCTAGGAGGAGTTTGAAAACAAAGGTCTTCCCAGTACTGGCAGGTGCATCAAGGAAACAAATGACTCGATTTGTAGTGTCAATGTCTTCCAAGATCTTCGTGTCGGCTTCTATTTGTGCATCCATCAGCTTTTGTTAATTTTCCTAAATAAATTAAAGAAGCTCTAAAGCATAATACACCTCTACACATATAAAGGCATTTTTTGTCTGGCCATCTGTGGACGCGCACTTGCAAAGGATTTGGCTCGCAAACCGTGGGGTTTTCGTTTAAAAAAGTAGCCTGATACCACGCCATAAGCCCCGTGGTGAGCCAGCACTATTCCGTTTTCCCATCCGTCAACTTTAAAGTAGTTTTTTTGAACAATTGAGTAAATGTGTATTATTATTTAATTATTTTATCGCGAGGCTAAAGTTGCCCTGGGGTTGCCCCTCGCAAGGTACATGCATCATCGGTGGGGGGGTAGGTGGGATTTCTCCTTGGCATTCAAAATGCAAAACAAATTCACAATGCTGAGGTCAATTCATCAAAGTGTCATGTCCTCTTCTCTCCCCCCCCCACAGCCCAATGTGTGCACTTACTACTATAGGGTCGGTAGATACTAATAATATAGCGCTTATATAGTATAATTGTAGCGTGGGCAGGGGAATGGTGGGGTGGGGGGGTAGCGGCCCAGCCCCCAGCCTCGGCCAGCTGGGCAATCTAGGCGAGGCCGGGGGCTCTGCACGGGACTAGGCCTCACCACGGCACTCTGTCAGGTGTGTGCTATAGAGTCGATATATACTGCTATAGTGTCAACATGTACTACTGTAGTGATAGTAGGTACCACCACAGTATGTACTGCTGTAATCATACATGTACCACCACAGTCAGTATGCACTGCTGTAGTGAAAGCAGGTACCATCAAAGTCGGTATACACTGCTTTAGTGATAGCAGCAACCACCACAGTCGGTATGCAATGCTGTAGTTAAAGCAGGTCCCACCACAGTCAGTATACAATGCTGTAGTGATAGCAGGAACCACCACAGTCTGTATGCGCTGCTGTAGTGAAAGCAAGTACCACCAAAGTTAGTATACAATGCTTTAGTGATAGCAGGAACCACCACAGTTGATATGCACTGCTGGAGTGATAGCAGGTACCACCACAGTCGGTATGCAGTGCTGTATTGAAAGTAGGTATCACCACAGTCAGTATGCAGTGCTGTAGTGAAAGCAGGTACCACCACAGTCAGTATGCACTGCTGTAGTGAAAGCAGGTATCACCACAGTCGGTATGCAGTGCTGTAGTGATAGTAGGTGCCACCACAGTCGGTATGCACTGCTGTAGTGAAAGCAGGTACCACCACAGTCAGTATGCACTGCTGTAGTCATATAAGGTACCACCACAGTCGGTATGCACAGCTGTGGTGATAGTAGATACTGCTATCGAGTTGGTAGATACTGCTATATAGAGTTAGTAGATACTAAAACAGTCAGTATATACCACTACGGTCAGTAGATACTACTATACAGTCAGTAGATACTGCTTTAGAGTTTGCAGTTACTACTATAGTCAGTGGATACTACTATAGAGTCAGCAGACACTACTATAGAGTTGGTAGATAATACTGTAGGGCCAGTAAATGCTACTACGGTCAGTAGTTACTAGTCAGTAAATACTACTACACAGTAGCTACGACTGGCTCAGTAGATACTACTGTACAGTCAGTAGATACAACTACAGTCAATAGATACTACTTCCTCTGTTGTATGTAGGGTGTGTAGGCATATATACCTATGCGGGGGTAAATATATTTTCTGAGTGGGGGTGGTGATCGACAATTTTCACAAACCTTTGAGATCAACCATTTACCCCCCACATTCTATAACTTTTGGAACCTCTGCAAGCCTCTTATAATTTTGTTGGTGGAGAAATGGACAAACGGCCCACCAGGTTTTCACAATTGCTTAGTATCTGTGTATGTATATGTAAGGTTTTTAAGATAAGTTTTGAAATTTATTTTTCTCCCGGGCAACGCCGGGTACTTCCCGCTAGTCTATCTATATATATGATCTGTTAACACCATAGCGCGATGCATGTTTATGTTTTGCAAACTCTGACAGTGAAAATAGTCTGGAATCCTGCCCAAATGACTTTTGCGAGCTTTGTAGCTCATCTCCTTTTGAAACAGATGTAGAAATTCAACATCACTACGGCAGGTGGGAGTTCATCCTTAAGACGACCACTGTTTGCCTTACCCCATAAGCTGGTGCATATTTTTATCGACCCCTGAGGGATGATTGGCCCAGTCAACCCGCAACCAGACTTTAATCTCTCAACCTGATGACTGCGAGTGGCAACGCTCCCCCTCTGAGCCACCTGGCCAGTTCATACAAGGAAGTCGTTAGCACGGTAATGCGGTAGCATCCTGCGAGTGTGGTGGTGACGTGTGTGTTTTAATGATGCACTCGTCAATGTACACACGTGTGTCGAACTTCTTTGGCACCGTACGTAGCCGACCGTGCTAATCGCTGGAGCGGTAAGTCCTCGCTGCATGCGCCCCGTTCGCACGACGCGTTTTCTAGAGAACGCGGTTCCGCCATTGGGGGAACGCTTCCCGCGCAAACGCGGAACACAAGCGCAGCCCGCGGTCACTGAGCGGTCGGCTACGAACTACTTTCTCGAGCTGCGCGGCTGAGCGGTACAGTGATGCGGTACGCGGAGTGATAACAGTAATGCGCCAGCGTACCGTCACTTCGGTTCTTCATCCCGTCGTGGAATGACACGCAGGCTGATGTTACAATGATTCGGCATTCCTCGCTGAACGCAGTTTTCGCTTCACGCGGCACTTTTCATGGATGCTTCTGCGACCGGGTTAAGTGAGGGATTACTTTCACGTAATTATTTAAATTGAGTCGGAGCCACGGCGACTGCACTGGCACTCGACGCTGCGATTCTCACTCCAAGCGTGAATTTATTCCGCGTTCATAAATCCTCCCGCTCCATTATTAATGGGGGTGCTGCCGAACAAAATTACTTTCCTTCCAGGCTGTGCTATGTTCTGTGACTCTTTTTATTTTTACCAGGTAAGGCCCACTGAGCTATGCAGCTCTTTTTCAGAAGCGACCTGGCCACATATGATAGCTCAACGAAGCGTCTCATCATGTAGGAATGCACAGCAGCAAAATGCTCGAAACGCACGTTGATTCTAAATGTGGAGGGGGACAAAAACCCGGAGGACACGGAGAAAAATCCACACGGCCACTGGGGAGAGAGAACACGAAAACGCCAAATATACAACAGGCGTCAGGGTTGGCATCACACCCACGACCTCCTGCATACCAGGGGAGGGAGTTAATGTCTCGCCACCGCAACGCGCCTGTGCATTGTCGGGCGCGTCGACAAAGTTAATGACGACCGGCCTCACGCTAATTGAGGTTAACCGTTGCCCTATTTAACAACGCATTAATCGGGTACGAGCTTGCGTTGCGAATCCATAATCGGTGTTTTCGGCCGGCATGCCACTCCCTACGGTTCGCAATCCGACGTTTGCGACTTAAAATCCCAGGTTGAGGCTCAACTCGCCCGACCCCGCTGTCCCGACAGAGTTGATGCTTGGTGGTGGTACTTGGCCCTCACCATGGGAATGTGGAATCGTCGCCGCTCGGATCAGGGCCGTTAATGGAGGTGGCTGCTGTTGCGTGCCCAGGGGAACGCGTTTAAGATGTTGGTACGTCGGGCGTTAGTGTTGTGTACAGCTTAGGAGTTTTCGACGTGTCGCGGTAACGAGTGTTTACTATCGCTTACTGCCGTAACTCCTTTGTTTTCTGTCATTTTAGGGACCCTTCATTGGAAATCGATGGAACGGTGAAAAAACATTGCAGGTGCGGCACGTATGAAATACGAGATGCACATGTTAAACGAATTGATTAAAACAATCGTGTCTAAATAGCATTACGATTTTCGAAAGGAAAGGCATCTATTGTATAAAATAAATAAATATATAACCTATGGGGAAAGAAAAAAAAAGAGAATAGATAGGCAGCAAGGCAAGGCAGCAATCTGAAGAGAGTGCGAGAGAGATAGAAGGACAGGGAGCTTTGAATAGCAGCCATAAGCAGCGACAATAGGAGGCTGACACACCACATTATACACCGCCACGGCCAGAGGCAAGAGGACCGCATCAAGCAAATTGTTCAATAGAGATTTTTCAAACGGGACTGGGGGGGGGGGCGTGGGGAGAGCTAGAAGGGGGATAGGAGGACAGGTTGGTGTTGGGGTGGAGCACGGAGGAGCGGAGCGGCATGGGGAGGAAGCTGGACCTGTCGGGGCTGACGGAGGACGAGGCGCGACTCGTCCTGCGCGTCGTGGAGAGGGACGGGAGAGTCCGCCAGCGCGAGACCGAGCGGCTCAAGTGAGTACACGACCCCGAGCGGTGAGGGTCGGGGGGTGGCTGCTGTCATGATCACTGACATTCGTCACGGTCGTTATCCGTCATTGGAATCATCATCATGGTCATCGTCTTTCCATACAATCGGTCATCGTTAATCATTCACAATGGTGGTCATTGTTCATTATGATAATTATCATCATCGTAATCATTCTCATGATTATTATTATTATCATCATCATCATCATTTTTTATAATCATCATTATCCGCATTATCATCATTCATCACGATCGTTATTATTCATTGCGATTATCACCATCATCTGTCATTAATGACAATCACCATTCATCATTATCGTGATCATCTGTCATGTTCATGGCCACCACCATTGTTAGAGCCGTGATCATTGCCACCATCGTCATCGCCACCACCACCATCATCATACCCCTATAATTATCTTCATCATCATCACTTACACTGTTATCATCATCACCATCATAATCTATACATACATGATGTACAATTCCGAATGCAGGTCTCAATGCACAGCCTTTGATGAGGTATAT
This sequence comes from Lampetra fluviatilis, assembly GCF_964198595.1. Taxonomy (NCBI): domain Eukaryota; kingdom Metazoa; phylum Chordata; class Hyperoartia; order Petromyzontiformes; family Petromyzontidae; genus Lampetra; species Lampetra fluviatilis. Next base: position 27,872,363 of record NC_136275.1, on the reverse strand, counting down.
GCTTTTAATCATCTATGGTATTTTAATTCATTAATTCAAGTTTAAAATCGTGGGAATTTGGCAATTAAAACCAGAAAAAAAACACTTAATAATAGGACAGGTTGGCAAAACAGTGAATGACACGCACACACACATACACACATACACACACGCCACACGGGAAAAGCAATTCCATTTCGATTTGAGACAACCACAAAAAAATATACGACACGGTTGTGACCGGCTAAAAATAAATCCATTTACACGTAATGACACAGCACTCGCTCAACCCCGCTTCACTCGGGCCCCACCGCAGCATTTGCAAGCACGTCCCGACTATCGCCCTGCGGTCAAGCGTGGCGCCGATGTCGCGGCGCTGGCCGTGTGTCACAAGCTGCCGGGCACACGCCGAGGTCGTGCAGAGTCGCATCGGCCAAATTGATGGGAAAGCCACGCGGTCAGAAGTTCGCGACGTGGATCGTTGGCCGATCGCCCCGACCTCCGGATGCCACCTTTGCCTTCTGCGAGACGGATGTTGCGTTTTTTTTTATTTTTTTGACATGACTTCAACTGGCACGTGCACATTTTCAAGCCCCACCGCCCTTCTGTGCAGCCCTCGCCCTGCTGCGACCAGTCTCACTCCTTTTCCCTTCTTGCTTCCCTCCACTAGAACCAAATAAACAATCATCTTCACGAGCCTGCTTCCATTCCTTCCTTAAAACAACCCCTATCTCTTGCCCATCATTCTGATACCCCCCCCCGCCCCCTAGCTACCAGGCCTACTCCAACCCTAATCACTACCCCAACGCCTATCACTACTCCAGACCCTATCACTACCCCTATCACTACCCCAACGCCTATCACTACCCCAACCACTATCACTATTCCAGACCCTATCACTACCCCTATCACTACCCCAACGCCTATCACTACCGTTATCGCTACCCCAACCACTATCACTACTCCAGATCCTATCATTACCCCTATCACTACCCCAACGCCTATCACTACCCCAACCACTATCACTACTTCAGACCCTATCACTACCCCAAGCACTACCCCAACGCCTATCACTACCGTTATCACTACCCCAACCACTATCACTACTCCAGACCCTATCACTACCCCAACGCCTATCACTACCGTTATCACGACCCCAACCACTATCACTACTCCAGACCCTATCACTACCCCTATCACTACCCCAACCACTATTACTACTCCAGACCCTATTTCTACCCCAAGCACTACCTCAACACCTATCACTACCGTTATCACTACCCCAACCACTATCACTACTCCAGACCCTATCACTACCCCTATCACTACCCCAACGCCTATTACTACCCCTATCAATACGCAAATTCCTATTACTACCCCAACCTCTATCACTACGCCTACCCCTATCACTACCCCAACCAAACCACACCCTCACAAGCCTCAAACATACAACCACACTGGGACATGTGGAAAAATGGATACACCTCAACCCCCACCCCCCACACACACATACACACCTAACCCCGCCGTCCCTACACATACACACTGAACCCCACACGCTGAACCACACGGAGCAACAAGCGCGCACTAAACAAAGACAAAACATCTCCCGTGTGGCCTTAACAGACTGTTGGGGCAAGTTCCTTTAAAGAACACCTATGAAGGCCGGCACGGCAAACGAGGGGACGCATGACCAGCACCACGCCCGGCCGCCTAGTGGCGATGTTTACACACTGTGCTAGGCACTCATTTTAGGCCGAGTCGACCTAGGGGAGGCCCAGGACCGGTTCAGATATTCGTCACTGGTATTGGCCGTGAGCGGGAATCCAACTCGGGTCACCGGGTTCGTCGTGCAGCGTAGCGCTAACCGCTTCCACCACCGCTCCGCTCACCGAACCGTGCCCGTGTCACCACACAAACACACGCACGAACGCCCACACGTACCCAAACACACGTGTACACACGCACATTCGCACGGAAGCGCAGACGCACTCACTCAGACGAGCCGAAAATAGAAAAGTTCGGAGTTGAGCTGACCGCAGTATTGGCCGAGTGGTTCAAGTCTACAACACAGAGGCACGTTCACGTCAGATTTTGAGCTCGGCCACTCGTGCACAGTCGCAGCCACCGCAGTTAGCCATCGAGGCTCGTGTGCAACCGCATTTACTCTTGTGTGGATGTGGCTTGGGGTTTAAGGTTTCTGGCTCAGAATTGAGCCGGTTCTTTTCATAGGGCAGTAGGTCCCAAATGCCTGCCGGTAAGGGGTGAATTTAGCCCGTCGTCATCGTCATCGACATCATCAACGCCATCATTCATCTCCTTTAGAGTCTATAAGAAGCCGTGTACCACATTGTGGGGAAGTTAGCAGTGTTTATTCTACGGGGATGCTGGCACCCATCAAATCCAGCGGCCGCCTCCTGGTTATTACTGTGGCGTGTGTATTAACCGTCGTCATATGGGCACTTGACAGTGGATGTTAAAGATTCACCCCCCCCCCACCGACGTTGTTTGGGATAGGTCGGCCACTGTGTGTTGCCGGTGTCACGGTCCCGATTTTTCTTCTTCCAAATTCGAACACCGCCCGTGAATTACTCAATCGCAGACCAATGCCCCAGGTTACTCTTGCAAAAATTTGATTGATCATGGTGTCACTTGATTAAACAAAATTAACTTCCACCTGAGCTACAATTGCCTTAAATTGGCAGTTACTCAGGCGACCAAAGCCCCTCCCCCCTCCCAACTCTTGTAATGGTGAGAATCGTCGAATAGACTGTTGGGACAAGTGTTGCTCGCGAGCACCTATGAAGACCAGTACGGCACACGAAGTGTTAGGTGGTCAGCACTTCGCCTTTATCTCCCCTAGTGGCAATATTTACACATCACGCCACGTACTCATTTAAGGCTGGATCGACCTAGGGGAGGCCCAGCACCGGTTACAATACCCGTCACCGACGTTGGCCCAATGAGCGGGAACCGAACTCGGGTCGGCGGTTTCGTAGCACGCCGTGCTAACCCGCTTCGCCACCGCTCCCCGCAACATTTCCACGTGCGCGCACACACGCTAATATCTCTACGTCATCTCGCATCTGTCTTTTAATTCGTGGGAGTCCTTGCTGGACCCACGTCCGCATTTGTCAGCCGGTTGCATTTACAGCTCATTTAAATGCATTGCACTCGAAGGCAGTTTCTTGTCCCCACTCCAGATTTGACCCCCTCCCTCCCGCACTCTCCCCCGATGCCCTTGAGGGGCCAGGTGGACTCCTCTGCATGAAATTGAACACGCACGTCGCCCTTCACGGTGCAGGCGGCAGGGCCAGAGAGGGCCCTCGGCGGCATCGGCTGTTTGGTAATTCAGTCCGTCTTCTGCGGAACCGTGTGACGTGCGTAGGACGTTCAGCATCGGGCGCTTTCTTCTTCCCCATCCTGTGACACACAATGTGTCAGCGAGACAGCTGATCGTTTTACACGTCCCCCCACCCTTTTTGCACGGGCGCACGTTTGAATAGACATTGATTGGACCGGCGGGGAAGGGGAGCTCTGCTGTACTCGTCCGAAGCCTTTGTGACTCTCGTCCCCTGAGCAAGCCTAGGTGGGTCTGCTGCCGTTGATACTTTACAATAACCACGGCCAAATCCAACCCCGCTTCTGCCACGGAGGACTTCACTTGAAAATTGACCTCCGCTTAAAGATTCGTGTGTAACTGCGCCCACGGAGAGACCATGCAAACTCCAAACATACAGGCGTCAGAGTAGGGATTGAGCATGGACATCTGTGAAAAAAGAGCTTTATAGTTCATCGGATTCCTCCAGTATAAATACATATTCTGATTCTCTGATTCTGAACCCACGACCTCCTGTAGAGCAGGGCTCGCCACCAAGGTGCCCTCCATTGGCCGTGCGGATCAGCTCCAGGTCGACCGCCCCCCCCTACACCCACCCCCCCCCGGATTTAATCCTCATCCATGGTCAACGGTGGCCTCATCGCGCCAGGTGGGGGGGGAGGCAGATGGGTGGGGGGGGACAGAGGGGTGGGGGGGGGCAGAGGGGTGGGGGGCCAGAGGGGTGGGGGGGGGCAGAGGGGTGGGGGGGGCAGAGGGGTGGGGGGGGCAGAGGGGTGGGGGGGGCAGAGGGGTGGGGGGGGCAGAGGGGTGGGGGGCCAGAGGGGTGGGGGGGGCAGAGGGGTGGGGGGCCAGAGGGGTGGGGGGGGCAGAGGGGTGGGGGGGGCAGAGGGGTGGGGGGGGCAGAGGGGTGGGGGGCAGAGGGGTGGGGGGGGCAGAGGGGTGGGGGGGGCGGAGGGGTGGGGGGGGCAGAGGGGTGGGGGGGCAGAGGGGTGGGGGGGCTGTGCGTGGCTTCCGTGAATCGGTGGCGTGTTTATGAAACTCAAAGTGGCCACTTAGCGTGAGATTTAACGTTGCAACGTATTCAGGGTTAACGGCTGGGGGGCGGAGGGATGACAACGTCCCACGCTTGTGCGCGGATAGTGGAGTCGGGTGTTGGAATAAATACGAAACGTCGTTGACGGTTTGTTTTGTAACCCCCATTTTTTTATCGCTGCCTTTTAATGAAGCGAGCCGGAAGGCGACAAATCTCTCGACTCGGCTGACACGGAGAATGGACGTTAAAGTGGAAGACGGATGATAAATTGCAAATTCATCCGTGTTTTTATTCTTCTTTTAAATCTATCCCCCACCCCTTCGTAGACTTTAAATTGAGTTGTTCGCTCGGAGTTTTGTTGTTGTTGAGCGCAAGCGCATAGGAGAGACGCGGGGGTCGTAAATCTCCCCCGCGTTTCGCAAACTTCACCGCAGATGTAAAAAAAAAGGAAAAATATAAAAAGTATTCTTTGGTTCTTTCGGTAAAGTCACGTATAAAGATAAAATAATAAATTAAATAATAGCATACGACGTTTCGATTGCAACACAAGCAATCATCATCAGGTATAAATGAAATAGCAACAAAAAATCTAACCAGAAAACTATAAACAGACATATAAGCAGACAGATATAACCAAGATACATAGAGAGAGTAACACAGGTACAGAGAGGGAGATCGTCTCTGTGGCGTGGCCTTAAATAGACAGAGGGGGGCGGAGGCAAAGAGAGGGAGGGGTTAGAGAAAAAATTAACTTGTCAATGAGTATGAAGAACGCGTAGTAAAGTACGCAGGCTTGCGTGACTTTACCGAAAGAACCAAATAATAATTCCTGCAGTCACGAAAGCTCCAAAATTAAGATATAAAAAGTAAGCAAGAGCTGCGCGCAGTTGAATTTGAGTAAGCTGCATGCGTCGCTGCACTCCAAGAACCATAATTGTGGTTACGATTTTTTTCATTTATTTGACCAGGTAAGGCCCCACTGAGCTATACGTTTTTTTTCAGAAGCAACCTGGCCACAAATGATAGCTCAATGAGGCGGCTTATCGCGTGGGAAATGTATTGCAGTCAAAATACTCTCTAAACGCCTGATGTTGATTCTAAATGTGGAGGGAAAAATCGGGAGGACCCGCAGAAAAATCTACGCGACCAAGGGGAGAGAGAGACGAGCAAACTTCAGGATCGAACCCACGACCTTCTGTATACCAGGCGAGGTAGTTAACATCTTGCCACCATGGCGAGCAGAGTGTTCGTACCTGTTTGGACGCAATGCACACCACCTGCACGTTTGAGTGAACCGCGCCAGGTTTTCCCCAGTGGCTCAGCTCAACACGGCTCCTCATTTAATGGAAGGGGGAGATGTAAATAATGCATCATCAATAGAATAACATAGGATTACCCTAACATTTTACGAATAAAGTATTGCTGTAATACCGTTGAAGATTACCCACAGACACGCGCAGAGACCCACAGACACGCGCAGAGATCCACATACACACACAGAGACCCACAGACACGCGCAGAGACCCACAGACACACACAGACACACACAGACACCCACAGACAACGCACAAAGACCCACAGACAACGCACAGAGACCCACAGATACACACAGAGACCCACAGACACACACAGAGACCCACAGACACACACAGAGACCCACAGACAATGCACAGAGACCCACAGACAACGCACAGAGACCCACAGACACGCGCAGAGACCCACAGACACACACAGAGACCCACAGACAACGCACAGAGACCCACAGACAATGCACAGAGACCCACAGATACACACAGAGACCCACAGACACGCGCAGAAACCCACAGACACACGCAGACACGCGCAGAGACCCGCAGACACGCGCAGAGACCCACAGACACGTGCAGAGACCCATAGACACACACAGAGACCCACAGACACCCACAGAGACCCACAGCCACGCGCAGAGACCCACAGACACACACAGAGACCCACAGACACCCACAGAGACCCACAGCCACGCGCAGAGACCCATAGACACGCACAGAGACCCACAGACTCACACAGAGACCCACAGACACGCACATAGACCCACAGACACGCGCAGAGACCCACAGACTCACACAGAGACCCACAGACACACACAGAGACCCACAGACACGCGCAGAGACCCATAGACACGCACAGAGACCCACGGACTCACACAGAGACCCACAGGCACGCACAGAGACCCACAGACACGCGCAGAGACCCACAGACTCACACAGAGACCCATAGACACGCACAGAGACCCACAGACACGCGCAGAGACCCACAGACACGCACAGAGACCCACAGACTCACACAGAGACCCACAGACAACGCACAGAGACCCACAGACACGCGCAGAGACCCACAGACACGCACAGAGACCCACAGACACGCACAGAGACCCACAGACAACGCACAGAGACCCACAGACAACGCACAGAGACCCACAGACAACGCACAGAGACCCACAGAGACCCACAGACACACGCAGACACGCGCAGAGACCCACGCAGACACGCGCAGAGACCCACAGACACGCGCAGAGACCCACAGACACGCACAGAGACCCACAGACACGTGCAGAAACCCACAGACACGCATAGAGACACACAGACACGCACAGAAACACACTGAACGAAGCTGCTCCTCCTCAGATCTTAGTATACGGTCCACCTCTAGTGGAGGGTGGAGGGAATCATTTATGAGTTCCCCGAGTAATTTATTTCCATTTACAGCCCTGCACACACCAACTACATGAGTTTCCGTGATTCTGTGCAACACTTAATTGGGCAAGGAGCATTAGCAGAGTCTATACAGCTGTTAAACAGTCGGTGAATGTTTAATTTCAATTCGATTGAATTATATTTGAGAGGTTTTAAATGCCCCCCCCCCCGGCGCGCATCACCGGTTAAGATATGAGATATATAAGCCACCCCCCCTGTACAGTTGTGAATGCTATTATTATGCAGGTAGAAATCACTTGCAAGCGGAAAGTGAAAGCTTATTATCGTCTGTGAGTCTGCGCAGAAATTCGATTCACACGTACCCATTGCGACGCAGTGTAGAGGAGGGTGTGATATTTTAATATGCCACATGGACACCCTGCCCTGTATGCAGAGGTAGACTTGCTTAGCCCAATATTTGTTCAGCTGCAGTGTTTGTTATTCATAGGTTTCTATGCGAGGCTATGGGTCTCAGTGTAAATCTGTAGATCTGCGTGTGAGTCTGTGGGTCTCTGTGTCAGTCTATGGGTCTCAGTGTGAGTCTATAGACCTCTCCTTCGTATGGCTGCTGATGTTGCTGTAGAGCAACAGCTGTGATGTTACATCGAGGTGGTTGATGAGCCAGACGATTGCGGGGTCAGGGAGTAGCCGAGTGGTGAATCGCTGCTGTGATGACGTCTCTCCCTCCTCCTCCGTGTTTGTGAACGGGGCACTGAGTCGACGTTTTACCGTCCATGGTTCTGTCCTGGGTGGTGAGCAAAGTCGCCGCACGCTGCCAGGAGAGTTTGTAATTTAACATTTGTGCATCATCATAATCATCAAGTGTCTGCTGGCATGGTTTGCGCAGTCGATGCGGGTTAGGGTTGTGGCCCAGAAGCTTCATGGTGGACGATCTTCTGTATGTGTTATAAACGACTGGACCACGATGTCCGGCTCAGTGTCCTTTATTCGGTTCGTGCTGTACACCCACACGGCTGTCTTTACTCTGTAGCTTCTCCACGGTGCTGACTCCAATGTCGGCCCGATCCACAACAGCAGCTCCGCTGCTGTTCCTCTCACACAGCCCCCCTTGGCTGTACTCGCTGCAACTCCTCTCCCTCCGCTGCTCTGACAGCCTCTTGCTGTCTCTCTCTCTCCCCGCAGCTCCTCCTGGCAGCCACACCGCTGCCTCTAACACGCAGCCCTTCTGGCTGTCTCCTCTGCAGCTGCACACCACTCCGCAGCTTCCTCTTATCTTCGGGGTTGGCTCCCGATGGCCGTCGGCGCCCCCCCCTCTCCACACTCGCCCGCGTGGCCTCACTCTTTTCCGCTCACACCCCGACTGCCTTCCCCTTCCGGTTTACCCGCTTAAGGACCCGAACCTTCCCCCCACGTCACATGACTCCACCCCCCCGTGACGTGACATCCGGAAGGTCGCTTACGCCCGCATTACACCACCCTCCCCCGTAGAAAAATCCCAGCCGACCTCGGCTGACCAATAGCAAATCGTAATGCGGCGAACCGAGCTTCCCCCCCTAAAGGACACTAAGCATACAATGTAACAGCAAGAACAACAACAACAACAACGCAATTAACATCAACGAACGTACAAAAAGCATGCAATAAATACAACTGTAAGAAAAAAATAACAAGACAACAACAATCAACGAAACGTAAGCGATTTGGAACGTGTGCGGGTCGCCGGCCCGTCCCGGACGGTCGGCGGCCCACTCGCAGAACGGGAACGCGATGAAAGTCGAGGAATGACAGGGGGTAATCCCCCTGTCGCAGCTGGAAGTCCACCGCCGTCCCGTGTCCCTAAAGAGTTAGTCTTGGGCTTGTCCTGTGACCGTGCCCGCAGCTGGGTCGGAAGGGCTGCAGGGCTCGAAGGTCCCGCAGACCTGGCAGGCGTCCTCCGAGCAGGGCCCCTCGTCCCCCGCAATGTCACGGCCGGCCTGTCTGGAACAGGTACGACAGGCGCTCTAGCAAGATCAATGGACGCAGGCAGGGGAGAGTCAGCAGCAACAGACCCCGGCAAGGCAACATTGGGGGATGACGCATCATGTAAGGGAGCAACATATGGTTTCAAGCGCGACGTATGCACAACCCAGCGACGAGACCCAATCTGGACGCGTGCTGACTGTGGGTTGGGAACCGCAATGAGGCGTACGGGACCATGCCAGGGTTTGTGCAATTTCGGCGAGGTCCCCGGACGTACCTGTGGACAATGAAGCCAGGCTAGGTCCCCAACCTTCCAAGGGCACTCCCCCTCAGACCGTCGCGCATATCGCTCGTTCCGGGCCTGGGCTTTGGCCGTAGCCACGCGGGCATTCTCCCGCGCCTCCGTGACTCGGCGAACCGTGTCCTGAATGTATTCAGGAAGTGGTTTACGAGGTCCCTTCACCCCAGTTCCCAATTGCACATCCACCGGCGGCACGTTTTCCCGACCATACATAAGGTAAAACGGCGAATATCCTGTAGCCGCATGAGGCGTCATCCTGTACGCCGAAAGCACCCCGGGGATGTGCAGATCCCAATCTGATTGTTGTTCACTCACGGTATGGCAAAGCATGGCAGACAATGTCCTGTTCAGTCGTTCAACCATACCATCCGTCTGCGGATGGTATGGGGATGTCCGTACTTTCTTAGTCCCAAGGCCCGCGCACACTTCCGCCAATAATTTAGAAGAGAAATTCCTGCCCTGGTCCGTGAGGAGTCTCTCAGGCGCCCCCTTATCCATAATATACCCAAACAAAAAGGCGTCGGTAATGGCCGCGGCCGACTGATCGGGCAACGGCCAGGCCATCGGCCAACGGGAGAGGTACTCAACCCCTACCAGCAAATATTTATTACCCCTCGCCGATGGTGGAAAAGGTCCCAATATGTCCAGTGCCACCAATTCATTGACTCGAGACACCTGAATCGACTGGAGAGGCGGCACGTAAGGATGTTTCGGCGGCTTACGTCGTGCACACGCAGGGCACGCGCGCACGTGCCCTACAACATCTGTCGCCATGCCGTGCCAAAAATAATGACGTTGCAACGTCAACAAGGTCTTCTGCACCCCTAAATGTAAGAGAGTGTCACAATGGAGGGTTCTAATCAACTCGAATCGCAAGGACGTTGGTACCACCAGGCGCCAACGTTCCTGGAACCCCTCCCGCCACATAAGCAGACCATCTCGGAGAGCGGTTTGCGGCCCCACAGCCGTACTCGGACTCCCATTGTCCTTAGCAGACCGCTTCCGCAAGGACACCAATGACTCATCCATCATCTGTTCCCGGATCCAGACAGACCGCGGCAGATTCAAAACCCCGTCAGCCGGTCCCGGTTCCATCGGAGTGTCCGACTTCTCGACGGCCAACGTAAGCGGCTGAGGGGGGTTTGGAATCGGCGAACACCTATGCGTCCCCGACTCACATTTACAAGGGGCGCGCTGCGGTAATCTGGAAAGTGCGTCAGCGTTCGCATGGCGCACTCCCTTCCGATGTTGAATTTGGAAGGAAAATTCCTGTAGCGTGTCCAACCAACGTGCCAACTGTCCGGATGGCTGGTCAATTTTAAGGGCATATTGCAAGGCCGCATGATCCGTACGCACAATAAAAGAACGACCGTAGAGGTATGGTCGAAATTGCCGTAGGAAAAAAACAACCGCCAATAGTTCTCTGCGAGTGACACAGTAGCGGGTTTCCGCAGGAGACAAGACTCGGCTACCATGCGCCACGACACGCTCTACACCCCCTTTAGACTGTGATAACACCGCCCCAATACCTGTGTCACTCGCGTCCGTATCAAGAATGAATGGGTGATCGAAATCGGGATAATCCAATGTTGGGGCCGTGGCCAATAGATCACGCAGACTCCGAAAGGCCGCCTCCTCCGGCTGTCCCCAAACAAACTTCCGTCCTTTACCCGTAAGGAGATGCAAGGGCCTCGCAATCGTCGCAAAACCCGGCACAAATCTTCGGTAATACGAGGCAAATCCCAAAAACCGCCGAACATCCCCCACGGTGGCCGGAGTCGGCCAATCCCGGACGCACGCCGTCTTTTCCGGATCCGTGGACACTCCCTCAGCACTCACAATGTGCCCCAAATAGCGGACAGACCGTTGCAGTAGGTGACATTTCTTTGGTTTGAATTTCAATTTGGCAGAACGCATCCTCGTGAACACTGTCTCCAGCCGCGTCAAATGTCCATCAAATGTGCGGCTGAAGACAATGATATCGTCCAAATATATAAGACATGTCTCCCACTGCAACTCCGTCAAAACGAGCTCCATCAATCTTTGAAATGTAGCAGGGGCCGCATTCAATCCCATCGGGAGACAGTTGAATTGAAATAACCCCTGCGGCGTACGGAATGCGGTTTTCTCCCGTGAGGACTCGTCAAGGGGAAGCTGCCAAAATCCCGAAGAGAGGTCCAGTGTGGAAAAGAACTTAGCCCCCGACAATGCGTCGAGGGAGTCATCCATACGCGGCAGGGGGTACGCATCTGCCACCGATATCTTATTCAATTTGCGGAAATCAACACAAAATCGCAATTTGCCATCCTTCTTCTTAACCAAGACGACTGGAGCGCCCCATGGGCTGTTAGATGGCGATATAATGTCCGCAGCCAACATGTCTTCCACTGCCCCCCGTACGTGTTCTCGCTCCGCAGGGCTCATCCGATGCGAATTTAATCGAATAGGGGCAGCATCGCCCGTCTCAATGTGATGGTAAAGCAACGAAGTGCGGCCCAAATCCAAATCATCGGAGCTGAACACATCGGAATATGTCAACAACAATTTACGCAGCGCACCACGTTGCTCCATGGACAGGGAAGAATTTTCGTCACATAAATGAGCAACCCAACGATCATCCGAACTCCTTGGCTCAGAAACCCCAGCAACAACTCCCCGGCTATGTGGACAATCATGGGTCGCAAACGCCGTAGTGGCATGTGCCACAACCGTACCGGCCGGGACACGGACGTTTTCTCCCCCCGCATTAAGCACCTGTAAAAACGGTAATTAATCCGGCCAGACGATGGTCTGTGCCCCCACTAACGCCAACCCGGTTGTTATCGCGGCGGACGGTGACAACAAGACCCCTACTGCTCCTAGCCGATCAGGCAGGGGCTTCCGATACCGCAAGGGTATAAGCATCTGTGTACCAGGTGGGATGTCCACAGATGCGACGGACAGCGCCTGCACTTGTACGGCCGAAGCAGGTCGCCCCCAGGGCGACGGCAGAAACGAGATTTGACGGCCCCCCGGCAGTTCAATACAATTCTCATTGATTTTGATCAAAATGGGCATCTTAGCCAAAAAATCGGTGCCTAACAAACAAGGAACCGCCAAAGATCTCGATATCAACACAACACCCGAGGCCGACACATCCCCAATAGATATCTTAGCATCCACCTGACCCACGATACCCATGCTACCCCCGTTGGCAGCGACGCACGACCCATAAACCGGACGCACAGCCCCCGGCGGGATGCCCAACAGATGAAAAATGACATCCGAAATAATAGTCGCAGACGCGCCGGAGTCGACCAAAATGCGTATGTCCACCCCTTGTATAGACCCCGGTACAGTGGACGAGCCCGTAGCGGCCGCGACGACTCTCCGTGCCAACTTGCGCCATTGCGTGACCGAGCGACAAGGCCCCGTCGAAGGGCATGCTTTAACCACGACGTTAGGATGGCGCAACGACGGTGATGGGTGAGGTGTAAAGCCTTGCCGAGTGTCTGGTGCGTGCCGACATGCCTGTTTCGGAGGATCTTTAGCCGACTTGACCGGTGCCGAGGCCTCCTGCTGCGGCGGAGCCGGGAAGCGGGCCCAGCAGTCTCTGGCGTAGTGGCCCCTACGCCCGCAGCGGAAACATTCGGCCTCGTTGCGCCGAAGCGCAGGCCTCGCCTCCTGACGGCCCCGTTCTGGTAGCGCTGCGCGCGGTCTCGGCCCGCCGCGTCCCGTCCATGGAGCGGAGGCGGCCGTCAGTTGTTGAGGGCCCCGGTCATCCGGAACATAGACAGCCTGCGCAGGGTTCCACCCCAGCGCATCCCCTTCTTTGACGGGCCCCCCCGTCCACGCCGTCACTTGTTTCCAGCGACGGAGGTTGAATTGCGCATCGAGACACTTAGCAGCCGTCCGGGAAGTTAGCTTCTCATGCCCACACACAGGCATGGGGATCCCTAGATCCCGAGACAGCTCCAACATTTTCCCTAATATGAGAGGCTCGAGCAGGTCCTGTGGCGTCTCAGGATAAGCTGCCATGGCCAGCTCCAGCACCGCACCCCTGAACGCCACGGGCGACTCCTCTGGTGCTCGTTGTCGTTGAGCGAATCGCCGATGCGCATCATCTGGTGGCTCATAAGCATCGGCCATTTCTTGAAAAACACCACATAAAGTTGCCTTCTTATCGGTCGTTATGGAACGGAAGAATCGGACAGATTCGTCATCCAGGAGAGTCGGCAACACCTCCAAAGCCTCCGCATCGGTCCATCTTGCTGTGCGTACCGCCGCCAAGAAGCGGCAGGCGAACGCGCTCCAGTCCCCACCGACGGAAAATTCTTTAACCGTTGTAAGGTGGCGACTCCGACTCCTCTTCCCGCCGTCTTCCAATGGTGGTGGTTGTGATGGCAAATTCAAAATGGCGTCGGCCCGCGGCGTGGCCAAGATGGCGGTTTGGCGCCACGGAGCGCGCAAAATGGCGGCCTCTTGCCGCGTGGGCAATGGCGGCGGCAGGACAGGCAACGTGGCGGCCCGCGGAGCACCACTTGCATCATCCATCGTCCCTGGCGCGACGAGATGGCATAGATGCGCCAGGACGTCCTTAAGTGCCTCCAGTTGTACCGCCATCGCTTGCCATCGTTGATCCGCTGCTGATGATGTCGACGGACCCGCCACCGTGCCAACATCCTCCACTCCCGTTCCCGTGGTCGCCTCAGCCGGGCTCTCCTCCACCACCCCAACAGGATCCGTGGTTGGAGGGAGTTCGTCGTCGTCGGACGAAGAAGCCGATGCAGGCGCCGGATTAACTTTCTTCCTCACTTGTTTCGACATGCCGTTGCACTTCCGACACCAGTGTAATAAACGACTGGACCACGATGTCCGGCTCAGTGTCCTTTATTCGGTTCGTGCTGTACACCCACACGGCTGTCTTTACTCTGTAGCTTCTCCACGGTGCTGACTCCAATGTCGGCCCGATCTACAACAGCAGCTCCGCTGCTGTTCCTCTCACACAGCCCCCCTTGGCTGTACTCGCTGCAACTCCTCTCCCTCCGCTGCTCTGACAGCCTCTTGCTGTCTCTCTCTCTCCCCGCAGCTCCTCCTGGCAGCCACACCGCTGCCTCTAACACGCAGCCCTTCTGGCTGTCTCCTCTGCAGCTGCACACCACTCCGCAGCTTCCTCTTATCTTCGGGGTTGGCTCCCGATGGCCGTCGGCGCCCCCCCCTCTCCACACTCGCCCGCGTGGCCTCACTCTTTTCCGCTCACACCCCGACTGCCTTCCCCTTCCGGTTTACCCGCTTAAGGACCCGAACCTTCCCCCCACGTCACATGACTCCACCCCCCCGTGACGTGACATCCGGAAGGTCGCTTACGCCCGCATTACATATGTATGTAGAACTTCTTTCGCACCGTACTTAACCAACCATGATAATTTTGTATTTGACGAGGTGTGTGGTTGATCTTTTTTTTTTCTTCAAAACTCCATTTCGCTTTCCAAGCTTCATCATCATCGTTCCAGTTGGAGTCGCACTGTTGACGGTTTATGGATCTCAGTGTTACACATTCGAGTATTTACAATATATTTTTTAGACTAGGGTTTGGTAGTAGTGGTGGCGGCAAGTGAATCACACTTTGTGTCTCGCAGCAAGAAAGGGCCTGGGTTTGATTCCCGTCACGGGCACCTTCCTAGTAAACCCTGCAACGTTTGTCGAGTGGCTGCAACCGCATGCAAACGTTGCCCGACGTTGAACGCTGATCTCGGGTTTCTGTGTGGGGTGCCAGGTTCTCTCTCTCTGTTCGGCATGGGTTTCCATCGTGCCGTAAAAAAAATGAAAATAAACTTAAAATGTTACAGTTTTTTGGCCGAATACCCCAAATGTTGAAATGTCTTCTGCCAATCTGGGATTACACACGGTACCAGACATCGTCCACCACTGCGTGAACTTGGCAAAAACCCTCCTGACATTGAGTCTCTCGGCTTTCTTGCGTCAACAACGGTACGGTCGTAATAATGATGTATTTAACTACTCATCATGTGTGTCGTTCGGAAGCACACGGTGTAAACGAGCCTCATAACAACAACAACAAATAACAACATCAAATTAACACAACCGATTCACCAACATGACATACAGATGCATAAGAAGAAAACCAACGCGAGAAAGCATTGCATTTGTTCTGCACTTGCAGCGAGCCGAAGACGGAATAGCACAGGGGACGGGGAGAGAGCGAGAGAGCGAGAGAGCGAGCGGGGGCGACAACAGATTATCTGCCACGAAGCGCTGTGGCCGTCGATTGATTAAAATGCGGCTTCGTGCGTCTGATACGATGGGCACACAAGCAAGGCCACGCAATGGATGTCTCTATAGTATTGTGTGTGGAGCGGGGGGAGGGAGCAGCGGTTAGCGTGCAGTGCTGCGAACCCGGCGACATGAGTAGGATTCCCGCTCCGCAGCCGGCATCGGTGACAAATGTCCGCACGGTTCCCGGGCCTCTCCTAGGTCGACTCGGCCTCAAACGAGTAACTGGTGCGGTGTGCAAACATTATCACTCGGAAGGCAAAGGTGGTCTGGCGTGGTGCTAGCCACCCACTCCCTCATGTGCCATGCTAGCCTTCATAGGTGCTACTCGCTAACAGCACTTGCCCCAACAATCAGATACAGGCTATACGGGGGATCTTTGTCTTTGGTGCAGTGGTTAGCATATCGTGCTGCGAAGCTCGCGACCTGAGTGTGATTCCCGCTCCAGAGCCAAACATCGATGACGAATATTCGCACCGGTCCTGGGCCTCCCCTAGGACGACTCAGCCTCAAATGAGTACCTGGTGTTGTGTGTAGACAATGCCGGCCGGGCACAGAGGTGTCAACGAACCCTGCCGTGTGCCGCGCTGGCATTAATAGGTGCTCGCCAACGACATTTGGTCCAATGGTCTCTAAAAATCTGTATGGGGGATCTTTGTCTTTGTATATCAGAGTCTGCACAGAAAGCAATCAAGGCCGCTGTGCAGTTGGTATATTAATCACTTTATCAGATTGCCGCAACGGGACAGGCATATAAAGAAAATGCCTAACGATGTGTTTTTTTTTGCGAAGGAAGTGCTTACTGCGGCATCTTTTCAGAAATTTGCTGTGCCATAGAGTGAACTGATTGAGCCACACATCGTGAAGATCAATGTAATATATCGGCACTGTTCTCAATGTAATACCGTGCTCAATATGGACATGGCTGCGCAGTGGAAGCGCCCGGTAAATGTGGGACGTTGGGCCAACGTTGGGGGCCAACGTTCGCCCAATGTTGCTTGTTTGCTGGACAGGTGCCTCCAGAATAATTCGAGAGTCGAGTCAGACTATCGTCTATAGGTCCCGCCGTGGCGATATGTTTAATATCTCGCCTGGCTGGTATGGAGGAGGTTGTGGGTTCAATCCCAACCCTGATGCCTGTACATTTGGAGTTTGCGTGTTCTTCCCGTGGTCGCGTGGATTTTTCTCCGGATCCTCCGGTTTTTCCCTTCACATTTAGAATCCACGTGCGTTTAGAGCATTTGGCTGCTATAAATTTCCACATGATGAGCCACTTCATAATTTGTGGCAAGGTCGCTTCTACAAAAGAGCTACATAGCTCAGTGAACCTCACCTGGTAAAATAAAACGTAGTTTCGTTTTAATAGTTTTGCTTATCATCTCTCCAGAGTTCCTTCAAAATGTTGTCAACAGCTGTCATCCTGTGGATGGACTGCCCGCCGTCACGGTAATGTGTAATTTCCACCTCTGGTTTTGGGCTGCTCCCTGAGATGAGCGCTGTTCCATTGCGAGTTTGACTAGGGAGACAATTTGATCTGTAATAGAGATTTTTGGGTTAGATCACGTAAATATATAAACGTGCCAATTCATTACTAGTTCAGCGCACCAATATGTTGGAGAGTAAATCCACAACATTTACAATTCGAGTAACTCTGTGGAGTCAGATTGTCTCTGGGGTCTCTATGGAGACAATTTGACTTTGAGGTTTTTCTAGATTTGAAGCTTTCGTGACTGCAAGGATTCATACTCTTAGGCTTTTTCGGTAAAGTCAGGTAGGTAAAAAATAAAATGTATAGAAGTAATAATAGAAATAAAATAATAAATCACGACGTTTCGGAGGCAACACAAGTCTCCGTCATCAGGTGGGACCGTCACAGCTAAAATTACTGCATCAAGTGAGGAAAAATTCCAAGAGACCAGCCCTTAAATACAAGTTAATGGGGGAGGGGCTTATCTGAATGTGGTAACCAGGGAATGGAACGTGGGGGTGGTGGGCGGGGCTTCAAGAGAAATTGGCGAACGTCGTCCTGTGCACGAGAACAATCGGTGTACCTCGACCTAAACCGGTGTTGGTTGAGAAAAAAAAGCATTATTTAATTGTTAATTGAATGTTTTATTGCACTTACTGATATAGAAGTTGAGTCTCCGGTCGGTAATAATGAAAGTACAAGTAAAGCAGATGGGATGAATAAATTATCACTTTTACAAAATTGCTGATTAAAAGATGTCACATCAGGCAGCACAGCCACTAATGAGGACACAGGGATAACAACAATAATAAGAATAACTTATTTTAGTTAAAACATTTTATTATCCTAAATAATAAACATATTCATCCAGAAGATCCTATGGTGAGGCGGAGAGCTCTTTTTGAGGAGGTTCCTGCCGCTGCTACGTTTGCGTTTTTAAAAAATATTTTTTATTTCAGCCAATTAACGATCAGTCGTATTTTTATCCACATGTGGGGAGGAAACCGGAGCGCCCGGAGAGAACTCCACGCCTTGCGCTAGGAGGTGTGGGGGTGGGGGCAACAGCGCTCTATCCCCGTGAAAATGGAAACTGGTGGCGAGTAGTCCGCACTACACTGTACATGTGGCAGTAAGACGGAGCACCTGGTGGAAATCCAACATTTTCAAGCGGGAAACGCTCGATCTCGTACGGGCGGGACAGGTGGAGACCTTTTTTTGTTGCCAGTACAAATGCAGATGTTGTCAGAGCACGTTTTTTTCACGTTTTGCCACAGGTACGTGTGGTCAATGCAGACTTGATGCCTTACAAATAGGAATCTATTTGGTGTTTGAACATCTTAACACCTCCTGTATTTATTGCCAGAAAGGGTAAAGCCTCTTTTTGGAACGGGTGGAGTCCACATTTTTGCTGTACCATATTCTCCTGGTGAGCCGCGGTTACGCGGGACCTCCTCTACCTGTGCCCACTGGTAGCGGAAGGGAGTTTCGCGACAACGTCTGTGTGCGTGGTGATCCACCAACCCTTGCTGCTGCTCCCGCAGCGCTGGATAGCAGGGCGGCCACGTGCTTGGCAACCACCGCTCGGCCGGCAGGCGTGGGAGAAATAGATTGCAAGTGTACACCCTGGACGTTTTTCAGTACAAGCACAGCGGCTGTGAAAACTATTTGACCAATCCTACCGTGATTTTTCCACTGGGGAAATCAAGAGCCCTCTGGCGGGGCATGGCATTACATCAAGTGGCCATCTTTTCTCGCATAAACAGGGCAATGCCTTCGCCCCGTGATATTGCCCTCGATATATATTCGAAACTATTTCAGGAATGTGGGTGAGTAACAGTATTTGAAGAAGGAGAGAAAAAAATTGTCACACCTCTGCAAAAAGAGTGAATGGATCTGATTTTCACGTGGAAATATCAGGAGGTCAGTGATCTTAATAAACGTCACGTTTAAGAGGTGTATTACTTTAGCAGAAAGATCATTCCACAGCCCGGGCCCTGGCCCATGCTGAGCTGTGCAAATACTCCTAGTTGGTTCAAGAGCAGTGAGTGCTATCGGTGCTTAATGTGCATGTAAGGCACTCTGTGTCTGTCGCTTCATGTTAGGTGGGACAGCGACGTGCTATGGCGCTATATAGACACACGTGCAGCACGTGTGTAAATGAATGAAAAAGATAAAGATCCCACGTAGTCTGTTGGGTCAAGTGCTGTCAGCGAGCACCTATTAAGGCCGGTACGGTACACGAAAGGGGTGGTGTGGCCGGACCTATGCCCGGCCGCCTTTGTCTCCACAACGCTGGTATTTACGTAGCACACCGGCTGCTCATTTGTGTCCGAGTCGACTTAGGGAAAGCCCAGATGAGGTGTTGATAATAAATGTTGCCGACGTTGGCCAAGGCATGGGAATCGAACCCAGGTATAAAGGTTGGTAGTGAAGTGGGGGAACCACTGTGCCACATTCGCGCGTGCTTACGCTGCTCTCTCTCTCTCTGTGTCCATCACAGGTGAGTGCGTAGTGTCTGGCTCCCCCACACTTACGTGACCATGGGCAGTAATCCTGTCTCTGTTGATGAGCCCAGAGCCAGTGGTGGAAATTCCACGTTCTTGTGGTTGGTGAAGGATATGTCTTCATACGATGTGATACAATCCGATGCAATTTGGGATTCGTAGAGCATCTGAAGATGCCGTTCGAGCGAGAGCCTCACTTCCGCGAAGCAGTTTAACACGTGGTAGGCTTTCCTGACCGACATTACCCATAATGGAGGTTTTTGGGTTAGATCGCCTAAATATAAACGTGTCGTTAAACCCGCCACCACCTGACGCAGCCCAGTACAGCAACACCGGTGTGTTGGAGAGTAAAGCCACAACATTTCGCAAAGCAGTGTGTATTTTGTGGCCCACACAGTATCGATTGGCTGGATCGACCCCTCGACTGAGATTTGACCCTTGAGATGGGCACTGGGCCAGATTCTTTCTCTCTCTCGAACAAAAGGTTTTTTTAGCTTCTAATCCTTTGTCAAATCACTGTTGCACAAAGACAATCACCACACCAGCATTTCTAATTCGAGTTACCGCTTGCTCAAGAAGCAGAATGGAAATGTTTATGTATGCTGGAGGAATCCGATAAGCTGTGAAGATCTTTTTCATATATGTCTAGTTCTGTAGCCAGATGTCCAGTTTTCACAGATGTTCAGAAGCAATTTGAGTTAACAGACGCTTTATCCTTGAAGCATTAAGTGTTATGTCTGCGTTGTGATTCATTGCTCGTAAAGATCCGGGTAACAACTGCGGGATGCTCCCCCTAATTTAATGAGGGTGGAACGCGTGTCGTGTTCCTTGGCAGCACACTGTCGCTTGCGGATGATTCAGACCCTCGTGATCCATTCCCCGTTTATTATTCTGATTGGATATAACGACACGGACACGACTAATCACGTTAAGTAGATAGTGGAAAATAAATGACGCCACGCAATGTTCGACAGTGCATGGAACATCCGAATCGTGGCAAGCGGAGAGAGGAAGCGTTTGAAGCCAAGTGATGAGAATTCTCCCGTGACTCATGCCTCTTTTTTAATTAAATGCCACAATTCACTGTCGTGGCATTTGGCAGACTGGACTTTTGTTAAAAGATTCTCCACAATTCGCTGACCAAACTCTTTGGAGACTTTCATCTGGCATGACAGCATCGAGCTGGATTAACCGACGGACGTGGCATTGTTGCACAAAAGTGAAACCATTCTCTCAAATTGAGGCTACGCAGGGAAGCCAGCTGTGTGTTGTGCGTGTTCAGATAATGCCGAGAGCGCTTGCAGGAGCATCGTGGTTATCACATGACGTGCACACACGGCATGATATGAGCAGCACACCTTTGCGTGTCCTACGTCGGGAGCAGTAATGCAACGGTCAGTGCTTACACTGACCTACGAACCAGGCGACCCGAGTTCTATTCCCGCTCACGGCCAACACCAGTGACGATCATTTTAATCGGTGCTGGGCCTCCCCTAGGTTGACTCAGCCTCAAATGAGGAATGTGTAATATCGCCACAGGGGAGGGCGAGGGAGGCCGGGCGTGGTGCTGGCCACCCACCCCCTCGTATGCCACAGGGCCGACCTTATATATGTACTACTCGCTAACAGCACTTGCCCCTACAGCCTGCAAGAGGCTTCACGGGGGACCTTTGTCTGTGTGTCTATAGGCACTGCTACTCGCTACTAACAGAACTTACCCCAACAGTCTGTTACAGGCTACACGGGGTGATCGTCGTCTTGGTGACAGCACCAGAGCCTGGCAACAGCTGGCCCTATTATTTGCGTTGGCCGTTCTAAAATCGAAACTCTTTTACAAACTCACCCAGTGATTTGCCCACCTCCTTTCTGCCTGATCTCAAATCACATTTTTTTTATGTTTCCGCACCGCCGCTCCTTGGGCGCGGGGGAACTTGGCACGGCATCGACTGGGGGGAAGTGCCGTGACAAATCTCCCGTCTCGGGAAAAAAAAACGCAACACCGCAAGCCGTACGTCGCCTTTTGTGGCGGCGTCGGCAAGGATTGCGACACGCGTGATCATGCAGGGTGATGCGAGCCTCCTTTTCTCGCCCCCCCCCCGCACTTCATTCCGACTGATCACTTGTTCTGAACTAAACACATTTTTATTTTGCCAGGTAAGGCCCACTGAGCTGTATAGCTCTTTTTCAGAAGCGACCTGGCTATCACAAATGATAGTTCAACGAAGTGACTTATCAGCATGTGGAGATGTATAGCAGCCAAATACTGTGAACGCACGTTGAGTCTAAATGTGGAGGGGAAAACCGGAGGACCCGGAGAAAAATCCACGCAACCGCGGGGAGAGAGAGAACAATATACAGCAGGCATCAGCGTTGGGGTCGAACCTACGACCTCCTGTATACCAGACGAGGCAGATAACATCTTACCACCGGGCGACTGATGTTGGTTTCTGAGTGCGAACAGAAACAATGAAGGGACGCGATCGTTCATCCGTACGAGCGTCCCTAACACTGTGCCGGGATTTCTTCACGCATGAACGTTGGAATACCCAACACGTCAGTTCAGACATCGTATAATGTTACTCTGAACGTTTATATGATGCACCAGCTTCGACTTGGTGATCTGACATGGCCATTATGGGCCCTCTGTGATGGCCGGCCACCGTAACGTATCGAGGTCCCCCACCATACCTCATTACTCCGTGTTAAAGCCCGACTGATTCATGACCAGAATGGCAACATTCGATGTATTGACTTTCCAATCAATCGGTCAATCAATTCTGGAAATTAACCTATCTGAAACGGCGAGTTGATTGTCACCGTCGGTAATGGCTCACAGTCCACACCTGACGATGTTATTTCAAGGAGCGGACGGTCCCCGGGGGGGGGGGGGGCGGGCGTGGAGAGACGGAGCGGCGGAATCGCTTCATGCGCAGGTGCACGTGGTGGAACGTTGCGTCACAGGGCCCGTGATTTGGTGAGGCCTTTCGTCCAGCAGTGGATTGACCGCGGCTGACGATGACGACGATGAAGTGTAAGTGACAATAGCGACGGCACGAGCGTGTATTCAGTTTGGTGTGCAAAGGAAGACATTGCACGAATGTGCACGGATGCGCAATGTCTGCGCCAGCAAAGCTGTTCAATCGCGTGGTCGGCATTGGCTTCGCTTATTGGATTTGAGATTGAATTGCCAAAGAGAAACAAAATCCTATTTTCGGTTTCAGGAAATTGGATCCTACGAATGCCTTGCCAACGTGTTCATATCATGTGCAACCTAAGTGCAATTTCAACAGATACATATATTTAAAAGTAGAGTTATTTATTCACTCGTCTCGCATCTGAATGCACGACGCAGCTCAGGGCGAGAAGATTGAGATGAAAAAAAACAACAACGATACGAGACGTAAACGATGTGGAAAAACACTCGCGCGCGAGCGTGACGAATGGACAAATAGAATAACAATAACCATTCGCAACTCCAGGCTATCGATCATAAGCAAAGGGGGACAGAGGTGGAAACAGCCGATGTTGCTTGTTACCCAGAGGCTGCGGCACCAGAGGGCCCTGTCTGCAGACAATGTGCCTCCTGGCAAGATGCGGGGAACATTCCTCCCGCCCCCGCAGCCCCCCACTCGCCCACGTTCAAGGTATAAAATATCTTTGCTGCGATATTCAACACCAGTGGCAGTTTTTCCCTCGGCATTTCCTCGCACACCTCCTACGGGTTGGTTCAGTTTCCTCCCATGTATAGCCACTCTTACATCAGCTGAAAACATCTTCATTGAGGGCCACAGGAGTTTTGGCGAATGCATTTTAAATTGTACAATCATGTAAACACACAAATGAGGGATGGCTAGAAATCCAATGCAATTGCAAGTGAGGTTAACGGTTAACTGCCACGGTGGCGAGATGTGAACTACCTCACCTGGTATATGGGAGTTCACAGGGAAAGGACAAGCGACTCCCGTGGCCGTGTGTCCTTTCCCCCACACCTCGGATTAGCGCGATTGGCTACGTACGGTGCGAAAAAATGTTCAACGTACATAAATGCGTATTGTAAAAACATTGACCGCTCGGCATCAACTTGTGATTCAGATGGGAGAGCAACGAAGCGGGGCATATTCAAAGCGATGGAATTCCAAGCATTCGGGGGACTAACCGAGACCGAGTGAGAGACGCAGCGCCCTCCCGTCCGCGGAAAGGCGCTCAACGCGCCGCAGCCAAGTCCGTCCATCGCGGTGGACAAATCGGGAGAGTCGCTTAGCCTGAGCGTGGGGACACGAAAGAGGGAAGAGAATAAATACACGAAACCCGCCGGCCAGGTCCGTCACGGCAGCCCTCCCTCTCTGTGGCTCGGGGGGTCGCGTGGATCTACGATCTTTCCCGCCGTTAGTTGGTGGCCGTGGTTTTCCGGGACGGGGTGCGACAGGCTCCCATGCTGTGAGTTGGTGTTTGCGCCGATTGGGCAGTAATTCCATTCCATCCCCCCCCTCCCTGCACGCATGCACGTACGCACGTACGTACGCACGCACGCACGCACGCATGCACATACGCACGCGCCCCGTTCACATTCTCGCGTCGAAGGCGACAAAGTTAATTGGCACGATTTTGGCTGCAAAAATACTCGACCACAGCCCACCGCAACGATGGGACACCACGGCGTGCACAGGGCGGCAGGTTTAAGGGGTCCCTGCAATTGGCGCCGCGGTTAAAGAGACGGCGTCAGTCGTGTTCCGTCTCACTCGAGCACCTGCGGCTATTTTGTTCCCCCTTCCCGACAGTAAATGTAATGGGGGGGAAATAAACCCAATTTTCAATTGCGCACGGGTGATTTTAAACCCTACGTTCCAAGTGCTACTTTTTTATTGACAAAACAAATATCTATGTCTTTTAAGAGTAAATCTTCACAATTACAGTTTTAATCGAAATATGAATCATCCCTGAATCATGTTGGTTCAGTTTCTTTGACCAAACAGCACCAACCACCACCTCCTCAACCTCCTCTATGAAACCCAGCGAATGCGATCACCACGAGTGATGAACTTCACATGCACAAGTTCCCCCCCCCCTCCCAAGTGCTCTTCCCCTGCACGTCTCCCCCCTCCCCAAGTCTCCCCAATGCCACCTCGCAGAATAAATCCTATGCTGCTGGTTCAGTGCCCTTTAACAGTTCGCAATGTGGTGTAAACGGAGAGTTTTTACAGCGAGCTGTTAACCCTTTAACTATTGCGAGAGGTATGCAAGTTGCAGGGTGAATCTCGGAACGTGCGAGCGGTTCAGTGTTAATCTCCAGCATGGCCTTGTGGGAGCCTTGGCACGTCTTCCGACCTGAAGACGTTAGTTATTTAAGTTTTTCGATTTAAAGCTTTCGTGACTGCAGGGATTCATTTTCTTGGTTCTTACAGTTAAGTTTTCTTCCGATTCTGTTCAGATGACGTAACACGTGCATATGTCATTGGAACTGGAAAGGGTTAGAATCAAAGCCTTTTTCATCGCGTCAGGCAGTCAATCCCTCTTTAATAATGTTGCACCCCGCTCGAAAGCACTCCCAGGGATTGAACGACGGAGCGTGTGCCGGTGATGTTTGCTTGCCTCTGCTTTGATATTTCCTCCACGCGTTGCCCTCCCCATTTACCACGGATTTATGCCGGGACAACAATAATGCGCCATGATCTATGTGCGTTTATTCACCTTGTAAAATTAGAAAGAAAGAATGCACATATTGGCGGCTCTTCTGGCTGGAGAGTGCGAGAGAGGGAAAAAAAACAACGGTCCACAAATATCACGCATCATTTAACACGACAGCGCACGAAATTATTATTAATGGTGTGCACATTACAACTCTCTTGGTCAATATTCCACGTGGTGCTGTGGGCAAAGCACCAGACTAAGTAATTGGAAAGTTGTGAATTTAAATCCTTTGCCAAAAGGTCAACTCGTCGTGCTGTTCCTCTGCAGTCAATAAATATGAGTGTAGCTTCATGGGAATTTACTCACTATGCAGTGGTTCACCTGTGGTGAGATCATTCCCTGCCACAGGAACGTGGAATTTATGCCACGTTACCGATGGCCCGGGACTGCCATCGGAAATAAATTTACTGCTCTGGGCAGGGTGACATTTCAATTGCTTTTTCGATAATGAAAGTTGCGACCTATTTTTTAAAATATTTACTGTAATATACACCGGCCTTAATATCGCGTGGAAATATTTTCTGGGTCACTGGTAGACTGGAGTATAAATACCGATAGGTGTCCTGGATGTGGTCTGCCGGGTGCAAACATATTTTCTGGATCGGTTTGCATGTTCTCCCCATGGTTGTGGTTTTTTCCCTCCACATTTAGAAATCGACATGCATTTGCAGTATTTGGTTCACTATACATTTCCACTTGATAAGCCATTTCCGATTGGCGCGGTTGGCTAGGTGTAGTGCGAAAGAAGTTAAATGTTCTTTGGTCTTTCGGTAAAGTCATGTAGATATCAAAATTATAAAAACGTAATTTTTGTTATCATTTTATTATTTTTCTATCTACGTGACTTTACCGAAAGACCCAAAGAATGTGAATTCCTGCAGTCACGAAAGCTTTAAGTCAAAAAGTCCAATGTACATGCTTACGAACATCTTCGTTTAGCTAGAGAGCCAGGTTGCTTCTGAAAATAGCTATATAGCTCAGTGTGCCTTACCTGGTAAAAAAAAATAGTTTAGATCATGATCTCTCCAGATTGCTTTCAAAATGGGTACCACTGTGTTGAAAGTCAACAGTTGGCATCCTATGGATGGGCTGGTTACCGTCATGGTAGCCAGTCCATCCTTCCAATTGGCACGGTTGGCTACGTACGGTGCGAAAGAAGATCACCGTATGTACAAGCGTACATTTCATGTGTGATAGCCAGGTCGTTTACGAAAAAGAGCTGCAAAGCTCAGTGGGTTCTTACTTTGCGAGCGCAGTTCGTTTCTCCGGGTGGTGGTGGCGAGGCACGCGCCACGCTCGGACGATTTACGGCGTGGAACCGGGTGTACCGTTGGTGGACGGATCTCATTATCTCGGCAGTGATGCTGAGAAGTAATTGACATCGCCGCCACACTCGAGGCGTGGAGGGGAACGGGCACGCTGTCGTGCGCAGCGATCCGTCCTTTTTATTTTTTATTACCACTACCGCTACTACTAACTACTACGCAAGCTTTTGGGTCGTCGTGTAAATTTCCACGGGCGATTCGCTAATGAAGGGGCATGTGTGTAATCACGAGGGCTGCGGCAGGCCGACAGGCAGCCTCGCTGGACGATGCGTTCGGGACGCACGATGGAGAAGGCAATTTGTTGGGTGCTCTGACCAGCACGGCGGCTTGCGGCGTGTAACGCGCGCGGTGATTATTCAATCTGAGCCTTGTCTCCTCGGGAATGGGGGGGGGGGTATGCTCGTAAATGGTTCGTGGCGTTGAAGTGGTGAAGGTGGAAATAATAATAATTGTCGTTGTTATTTTTGCTCCCGTTAGATTAAAGGGCTGGGTTTCTCCCAATTTAATTACGACAAAAAAATTGAATTGCTTTATTGTCGCGTGTTATAAAAGGAGTGTGTAGCTGTGCGAGGTTATTGCAGAAAATCCGACCATGTTGTTTCAGTGTCTACGAGAAGCCGTGAACAACCGCGATAGTATTTTGACAGTTAAAGACACTGAAAAGATCATCAGGAATATCAGAATATTGAAACCCCCCATCCCCCTCGCCGGCTGGTCTGATGAGTCTGATTTGCCTGCTGATACCTCCGATGCCCCTGGTAATGCCGTCCAGAACGTCAGGATGTTGCAATGTACGATGTGACGGGAGGATGTAGAGGTAAAAAGATTATTTTATTTGAAAAAATTTACCCGTAAAAACAAAGTTTTTCACTATACATCCTTTATATGCGTGGCGGCTAGAGTCCTCTCGTCCTCTGGCTTGAGATGGCTGCCACCTATGGGTCAGATGATTGCCTGCCACCATTAAGCAATTGGTAATTAAATATAATTTATTTTTTCCTAAAAAGTGTAAAATTTAGGAGACATTTTTTCCACGAAAATACATTGTCACGCACAACGAGTCTGTGTGCAAAATGTCAGCTCGATTGGATCACGGGAAGTGGGTTAAAAAACGACCGAAAGATTTGCACGGTCCTAAGCAAGCAAGCGAACTTAATTTAAAGGATTTAAAATATATTCGCCTGTGGAGGACGCGGGGATCGATCCCGCGACCTTTGGCATGGGAAGCGAGGGCGCTACCAACTGCCCTACTCCGCCACGGCCTGTGGAGGGGTTACGCTCTGGGCTCCTATACTGTGACGTTCAGCCAAAGCCATGAATGAGTTATATTTGAATAAATGTAAAATACAAATTTTTTGCCTAAAGAGTGTAAAATGTTTTAATTTTTTTCACGAACATTAATTGTCTGTCACAACGAGTCTGTGTGCAAAATGTCAGCTCGATTGGATCACGGGAAGTGGGTTAAAAAACGACCGAAAGATTTGCACGGTCGTAAGCGCGCAAGCAAGCAAGCAAGTGAACTTAATATAAAGAATTTAAAAAAGAACGTCAACGGTGGTTTAATCATTACCCTGTCACTTACCCAGGAAAAGCATCGCAATGAGTCTCAAGGCTTCATGTGTTTCATGAGGATCCTGCCAAGGCTGTAATCCCCCCCCCTCCCCCCAAGTCACACGCAGGAAGAGATAACGCTTAAAAAATATAAATATACTAGCGGGAAGTACCCGGCATTGCCCGGGTCTTAAAAATATTGTAAAACTATTCTTAAGAATCTAACAGCAGTGCGTACTGACTGGTGGTACCTGAGGAGCCTTTCAAGACCATCACCTTACCCTACATTGCTGGGGTCACAAAAAAGATCTCCAAAATCCTGATTAAACACAAGATCCAGGTCCGATTCAACACAGTACATAAAATCCGCGATCTGGTACCGTCTGTAAAAGATCTGGTTCCAGACATACAGTACCCTGGTGTCTACAAACTAAGTTGCCTCTGTGGTAGCAGTTACATTGGGGAAACCAAACGACATGTCTCGGACCGCATCCGTGAACATAAAGCTGACCTGAAACACGGTAGGACAAACACCTCAGCTGTGGCAGATCACTGTTACAACTCAGTGGGTTCACATGACATTGACTTCTCCAAGACAGAGGTTCTCTGCAAGCCATCTGGCTATCATGAGAGATTCGTTCATGAGGCGATCCACATATACAAACACAGAGACAATTTTAACCGAGAAGATGGATTCTGGCTTAGCAATCACTGGAAGGACGTAATAAACCATTTCGATACACATTAGGGTGGGTAGAATAATACATAGTGTTATATTAAAATGTATAAGGTATAGGGTGGTTTATAGCAATACAGTATGTAATTTAATGTTGGGTTTGTCTATGGCAGTATATAGTACGGTATAGACGCGTGTGATGTAAGAGAATAAAGTTTAGATGGAAGCATATTATATAATTTTTTACAACGTAGAATTTTTTATGTATTACTTACTGTTAGTAACTCAGCTTATTGTAGAGTATAGTAAGTACACTGATGATGCTATGTAGTTTATACTTTAGTTTGTTATGCAGTTTTTACTTTAGTTTTTTACGTGGTTGTTTAGTAACTGCAGCTACATACTATTAACATTCCTTTCCTTTGTTAATGCTACCCCCCCCCCCTTTGATGCTGCTAATCCTGCATAATGCACGGGCATAGTATTGATTTGGAACCCCCCGCCCACCTCCTACGCATTTTCCATATGCTGAATTCCTCTTGATATGCAAATTATTTTGTCTAGGCGCTCTTCTTCCCACCTCCCCCCCTCTAACCCAGCTTAAATATACGCTCCAAGCTTGGTGGTGTTTCATTCTTCGCCTGAGGACGGCTACTTGCGTTGTGGCCGAAACGTCGTGAGAATTGTTTTATTATGTTTTATTTTTATTATTTTATTACTTCCCTTCTACGTGACTTTACCGAAAGAACCAAGAAGATGGTGGTACCTGCTATGATTAAGCAGTGCATACCGACTGTAGTGGTACCTGCTATGATTACAGGAGTGCATGCTGACTGTGGTGGTACCTGCTAAGATTACAGCAGTGCATTCCGACTCTGGTGGTACCTACTATCACTACAGTAGTACATGCTGACTCTATAGCAGTATTTATCGACTCTATAGCACAAAGTACGCACCTGACAGAGTGGCGTGGTGAGGCCTAGTCCCGTGCAGAGCCTCTGGCTTCGCCTAGATTGTCCAGCCGCCCGAGGTGGAATCTTGGCAGGCTGGGGCTGGGCTGCTACCCCTGACCCCCTCCCCCCCCAGCCACGATGTCCCCGGCCGTTCTGCAGTAATATATACGGCCTATAGTGGTTGTATCTACAGACTGTATAGTAGTAATAATTGCACGCATAGGGGTGGGGTGGACATGAGACAGTGAAGAATTTCCTTGAGCGTTTAGTAAATTTTTATAGGATTTTTTACGCGAACGAAAATGTCCCCCTCACTCCCACCGAAGGCGTGCGACTTGGCATTGGCCGCCCTCCCCACCAAAGGCGCATGAGTTGGTATAGTCGTGCATGCGTCATAAATAACTAAGCAGCGCACAAAAATCGCACAAAATCGGTAATTAAACAATTTAAAAGTTGACGGATGTGAAAAAGGAATTGCTCTTGCTCACCGTGGGGCTTACGGCGTGGTACCTGGCTTTTTTTCTTTTTTTACGTAAACCCCACCGTTGGAGAGCCAAGCGCGCGGCCACACAAACCCACACACAAACCCCGCTACAAACCCACACACAATTTTTGACTTTTATATATATAGATGAAGATGAAGATGATGAAGATGAAGAAAATATACACACGCGTGCACATCAAAATCCTTCTTGCTGTATTGCCTCATGCTGGCCATCTCATAGCCCTGCAGGTTGAGTGTTTTAACACACATGCAGGTTGAGTGTTTTAACACACATGCAGGTTGAGTGTTTTAACACACATCCAGGTTGAGTGTTTTAACACACATGCAGGTTGAGTGTTTTAACACACATGCAGGTTGAGTGTTTTAACACACATGCAGGT
Source organism: Lampetra fluviatilis (assembly GCF_964198595.1). Lineage (NCBI taxonomy): Eukaryota > Metazoa > Chordata > Hyperoartia > Petromyzontiformes > Petromyzontidae > Lampetra > Lampetra fluviatilis. Next base: position 27,841,735 of record NC_136275.1, on the reverse strand, counting down.
TGAGTGTTTTAACACACATGCAGGTTGAGTGTTTTGACACACATGCAGGTTGAGTGTTTTAACACACATGCAGGTTGAGTGTTTTAACACACATGCAGGTTGAGTGTTTTAACACACATGCAGGTTGAGTGTTTTAACACACATGCAGGTTGAGTGTTTTAACACACATGCAGGTTGAGTGTTTTGACACACATGCAGGTTGAGTGTTTTGACACACATGCAGGTTGAGTGTTTTAACACACATGCAGGTTGAGTGTTTTAACACACATGCAGGTTGAGTGTTTTAACACACATGCAGGTTGAGTGTTTTAACACACATGCAGGTTGAGTGTTTTAACACACATGCAGGTTGAGTGTTTTAACACACATGCAGGTTGAGTGTTTTAACACACATGCAGGTTGAGTGTTTTAACACACATGCAGGTTGAGTGTTTTAACACACATGCAGGTTGAGTGTTTTAACACACATGCAGGTTGAGTGTTTTGACACACATGCAGGTTGAGTGTTTTAACACACATGCAGGTTGAGTGTTTTAACACACATGCAGGTTGACGGTTTTAACACACATGCAGGTTGAGTGTTTTAACACACATGCAGGTTGAGTGTTTTAACACACACGCAATGTCAATGTGTGGTCCACCAACTCCAGCTGTGTTCAGAGAGGGCAGCATTTTTTTATTGATTCTTGTTGTAACGTTCTGACCTGCCCCTGCTGGACATGTGTGAAGAAGAGCTTTGGGGCTCATCGGATTCTTCCTGTGGTATAAATAAATATTCTCATTTGTCGTCACTCCTCGGCGTTCGCTGTAAAATCGACCGCAGGCGTCTCTGCGACGATTTCACGTTTTCCGCGTTTTTTCCCCCCACTCGGTACTCCCAGGTGAGGTATTTCTCGCGACGAATACTTCATCTCGACCGTCTGTCACCTCTCGGCCTGACCGCCCAGGATCGATTGCGTCTCGCGGCGCGATTGGGGCGGCCACGGCGAGGTAGCGGTCTCCTGCTTCATTGCTGGAAGGTTGATTTTGTCAGTCGCCGTTCTTTTTTGCCGAAGCCTTAAAAACTTGACAATGTCAAAATATTCGTGCCTCACAGGCTCACAAATTGCGGTGTGCGATTGCCTATTTCCTCATTTCTTCCGATATGAAGTGCATGGCGGCGTTTTGTTGTTGGTGTTATTTTATCCAAGTCAAAGCAATTTGCACGTCGTTCCCACCACGTTAAACGGATGATATTCCGGCGGGAGGGAGGCTGCAGGTGGCATTTTAAAAATGTGTAACTTTTTCACAAACCCACCGGTGCAATCCTGCCATTTTTGGGACACAGGGTTGATGAGTCACGCGAAGATCACCGTGAGCTGTGAGACTCCCCACTGAATGAGCTATGAGGAGGGTTCAGTGGATGGCGGCATATCAACATAAGGTTTATGACCCAGTCGTGCAGATTTTTTTTGGTTTTACATGATTCTCTCGTGGTCGTATGCGTTTGTTTCCTCTGGGTAATCTGGTTTCCTTTCCACTGATAATAACAAATACTCAATAAGTAAGAAGTTGGCCAATTTTTTACAAAAATTCTGGATCCTTTTAAATGTACAGTTGAGACTCTGTGTTGCTTTCCACATTATACTCCAGCCCCTCTATTTACATTAATGTGGTGGCAATGAGTCACTTCAAAATGTATAACGTATAACTACAGCACAGTATCAATAGAAAGTGAACTCCAGACTGTGCCTGGCAGTCAATATAATCGCATTGCTCTTCTAACTCTTACTTATATGAGAACTTAATGTATTATATATTCACACTTATATGTAAATTGGGTAGAGTGGTGGCACAATGGTTGACCTACTGAGATTTTGAGCCCGGTGAACACCGAGTTAGATTCGCACGGCCAACATCAGTGACGAGTGATTGTTGAATAGATTTCTGGGACTCGCCTCCCCCCCACTTCACTAACCCACGCTGACCAGCACGGCCAAAAAGCCGCCCCACGACCAACAATGGCATGGGGAGACCTTCATCCAACAGTGGATTGACCATGGAGCGAGGTGACTTCCCATGCTTTAGTAGTTGGCCACTTAATCTGCGTTACCCAGTGATGCTGCTTTACATCCCGGAGCCCTGCGGGTGCAGCCTTGTCAGAGTGATGATGGGGGGGGGGGGAGTCAAGGTGATTTTCCGCGAGTAATAAATTCAGCCTTCTCAACGCTCAGAAACAATCGGAGTAATTACCCCTTAATCACCGAGCCGGTCATAACCCAAGCCAGGCGTGACATGCCGCAGTTACAAGGCAGACGTTAATTAAGATTCGGGAGGCCTTAATTAAGACACCGACGCATTATTCACGGTGGGGCCTGCTGTGTACCGTTTCAATGTTATGGGCTGTGCGTCTCTTTCAATTTATTTTGCTCAATTTAAGTGCGCATATTTTTTTGTAACATTCCAAACAAATATGCACTTTGTGTAGTAACAGTTTTTTTTGCCATCTGTAATGGGTGGCCTTCATCCGGCAGTGACGAGATCATGGCTGATGTTGATGGTGTATGGGTGGCGGGGGTGTCACAGTGGTGACGCTTGCGCATCGGCAAGAAAGCCCTGGGTTCGATTTCTGCCTTGGGCGCCTCTCTGTGTGGAGTTTGTATGTTATACCCGTGTTCTGCTTGGAATTCCTCCGGGTTGCTTGGCATCCTCCCCTTAGCTAAAAAAACCCTATTCATTGTAATAAAAATATTTGCTGAAAAGCATCGATATGCGACAAAAATAACCAGCATCTCCACTTGCTGCTGCCAAAACTTGGCTGGACCTCTCCTAACAAAGAGTCTTGAGACTCGGTGAGGCTTTGCTGTATAAACAAATGTGATGATGATGAAAAAAATAATCGGTGGGACGGTGGCAGAGCGCCTGACTAACCATCGGAAAGACGAAGGTTTAAATTCCCGCTTGACGGAGCGGGCTGACGTACGATCGGGACTTGAACCCTGAGACCTTCCGACTGTGAATCAAGCTTCCCACCACAGGGACAAGGTGGCTGGATTTACGACACTTAACAAACACGCATAAATACAAAGATCCCCCGTGTAGCCTTAACAGACTGTAGGGGCAAGTTAGCGGGTAGCCACCTATAAAGGGGTGGTACGACACACGAAGGGGGCTCGGCCGCCTTTGTCTCCCCAGTGGCGATGTTTACACACCGCACTGGGTACTCATTTGAGGTCGAGACTACGCATGGGAGGCTCAGGACCGGTTCAGATCATTGTCATCGGGTTCTTAGAGCAGAGTCGCACTAAACCGTTGCACTCCCGCACACACATGCGCACACAGACAGGCAGGCTTATCCGTGAGTGTGTGTGTGATTAATGTTACTATTCTTTTTGTGTTATCATCATCATCATCATATTTGTCAGCGACCTGAAGCAGCGTCTCGTGGAGGAGGAGAGCAAGCGAGTCATCCTGTCGCGCCAAGACAATTTCAACGAGCGCCACTGCATCCGCTGCTGCGTCGCCTTCCACTCGCTGCTCAACGCCGCCCACCGCTGCCTCGACTGCTGCTACAACGTGTGCAGCCGCTGCGCATGGCGCAGCGAGAGCGAGCACGGTTGGAGGTGCCGCGTCTGCATCGACACGTGGTGAGGACGCGCCGCGCCGGCAGCGCCGCGGGGGTTGCTCGAGGTGCGCGCCCCCACCCGCCCGCCCGTCCACCCGTCCGCGGGTCCGCCCACGAGACGATTGGACGATGGGAGGATCTATCCTATACATTCGGTGGCGTTAGCGCTGTTGCCGTTTGGCGCGGAGCACGATTGAAATGAGGGGGGTGGCGTGGAGATCCCCCACCCTCCACTCCCCCCAACCCGAACCCAGCGCCAGGGCCCCTCCAGTCACGTGGTCGCCGGTGCAGTTGCACCGCCTGCGCGCTCGATAAGCGACGCCACCATTGTGTGCGTGATGAAACGATCGATGACAATTTCTGTAAGCGTAGTAGCGGCCGTGTTTGCGATCGAGGCTCGACTGGAGAGCCGCCGAAGGGGGTGGGTGGGGGGGAATCTCCCGAAGCGACTCGCAAACCTCAAAACGGTGGCAATTCGTGAAGTCGCCGGTGGGTGGGTGGGGGGCTTGTTGCTGATTTGGTTATGGCCACATGAGTGCCATGTAGGTGGGGGTCACAGGTCACGGAGCGATGGCCTTAACAGTGACTGCTTTTTTTTTCCGTAAACCCACGTGCCCCCCCCTTATATATCAACGCGTGCGTGTGTCTCTCTCTTTTTAACGAGCACGTGTCCTCGTGATCACTCTCGGCCATGCCGCCACTGTTATAACGATTGCCGCCGTTGCGCTTTGACGGTCGGCATTAGAGCCATCGTTGTTTGGTGCAACCGTCGCCGTCATTGTCACGGATGGCATCGTCATCATCACTCTCGTCGTCACCATCATAACCAGCATCGTCATCACCAACATTGGCATCATCGCCATCATCATGTATGCAAGTCGAACTTCTTTGGCGCCGTACGGAGCCAACCATCATCGTAATTTTTGTCACCATTTTATTTGATCAGGCCAGAGCTCACTGAATATGGAATCTGCTTCACAAGTGATTTCTGAATTAAAGAAAAATGACAACAATCAATCAGTGGTCATACTTGTGCGGGAGAATGAAGGCAAAGGGCAAAATAAAAGTAACTACGCTGCCTCTACATTACGCACATTTGTTAGCTGCACCAAGAGGATCGATGCTGACGTCAGGAGAGAATAATTAAGCTGCATTATTTGTGTATGCCCCTCGAACGCTGCCAGGGGCAAATTCGAGCCCCAACCTCCGTCTCCCCCTCGTCCTCCTCCCCCCGTGTCCCTGGCACAGTCGCACGGTAGTCTACGGCCCTCGACGGCCGCCCCCACCGGCGGGGGGGGGGGGAAGTCTGCGGCCGTGGAGCCGTGCCCTGCTGCCGCCACGGTCATTTGTATTCTGGTGACGTCCGGCGCTCGCTGCAGTCGCGCCCGTTCCCTGCGTGTCGATTCGCCGCGCCCCAACCAAAATCCTCCCCCTCCTCACCCCTCATCGCCCCCCCCGCCTCCCTTATACCCCGCTCCCCCCGTCCCCCCCCCGCAACCGCCGCCCGAGAAAATAAATCTGCGTTCATCCTCGTAGATCTCGAGTCGAGAAGATTTCCTCTGGCGAAAGCTGTCGGGCGTTGGAGGGTGGCGGGGGGCCGGCGTGTCTCCTGCTGAAAAACCGGCGCTCGGCGGTCGGGGAAATTCCACGCCTGCGCTCGGGGGCGCCGTCGCGAGCGGCCGAGTGGGTGGTCGTGGCTCGCTGTGTCACGACGGCGGGTGCAATCGTAACGATAGCAGTGATGTCCTTTGCGCCGTGTGCGCAATGTTTCACGGGCGTCACGTAACCGTAACTCCTGATGTGCGGAGCCGAGCTCAGTGTCATTCGAAAGCCGAGTGGAAGGCGGTGGGGACCTTTGAGAAAGAAGTGGGGGCCTGAAAACGTCAACGGAGGCATAGATTTAATGCTGCTGCGAACGATTAGCGGGATGGAATTGCAGACGCTGGGGCTGTCACGTGAGAATCGACGCCTGGCAGTGAGAGTCGTAGCCCTCGTTGTAGAGCGGAGGCGGTTGTGAGTCGTTCCTGCATAGAGTTTGGCTGTGAGCTGTAGTGCAGGGTGACAGGAGCTGTGGTGCAGGGTGACAGGAGCTGTAGTGCAGAGTGACAGGAGCTGTAGTGCAGGGTGACAGGAGCTGTGGTGCAGGGTGACAGGAGCTGTGGTGCAGGGTGACAGGAGCTGTGGTGCAGGGTGACAGGAGCTGTGGTGCAGGGTGACAGGAGCTGTGGTGCAGGGTGACAGGAGCTGTGGTGCAGGGTGACAGGAGCTTTGGTGCAGGGTGACAGGAGCTGTGGTGCAGGATGACAGGAGCTGTGGTGCAGGGTGACAGGAGCTGTGGTGCAGGGTGACAGGGGCTGTGGTGCAGGGTGACAGGAGCTGTGGTGCAGGGTGACAGGAGCTGTGGTGCAGGGTGACAGGAGCTGTAGTGCAGGGTGACAGGAGCTGTGGTGCAGGATGACAGGAGCTGTAGTGCAGAGTGACAAGAGCTGTGGTGCAGGGTGACAGGAGCTGTAGTGCAGGGTGACAGGGGCTGTGTAATGCAGGGTGACAGGAGCTGTGGTGCAGGGTGACAGGAGCTGTGGTGCAGGATGACAGGACCTGTGGTGCAGGGTGACAAGAGCTGTGGTGCAGGGTGACAGGAGCTGTAGTGCAGGGTGACAGGAGCTGTGGTGCAGGGTGACAGGAGCTGTGGTGCAGGGTGACAGGAGCTGTGGTGCAGGGTGACAGGAGCTGTTGTGCAGGGTGACAGGAGCTGTGGTGCAGGGTGACAGGAGCTGTGGTGCAGGGTGACAGGAGCTGTAGTGCAGGGTGACAGGGGCTGTGGTGCAGGGTGACGGGAGCTGTGGTGCAGGGTGACAGGAGCTGTGGTGCAGGGTGACAGGAGCTGTGGTGCAGGGTGACAGGAGCTGTGGTGCAAGGTGACAGGAGCTGTGGTGCAGGGTGACAGAAGCTGTAGTGCAGGGTGACAGAAGCTGTAGTGCAGGGTGACAGGAGCTGTAGTGCAGGGTGACAGGAGCTGTAGTGCAGAGTGACAGGAGCTGTGGTGCAGGGTGACAGGAGCTGTGGTGCAGAGTGACAGGAGCTGTGGTGCAGGGTGACAGGAGCTGTGGTGCAGGGTGACAGGGGCTGTGGTGCAGGGTGATAGAAGCTGTTGTGCAGGGTGATAGGAGCTATCGAAAAGAAAATACTTTTTTTTTTAAATCCTTTATATTAAGTTCACTTGCTTGCTTGCTCGCTTGCGCGCTTACGACCGTGCAAATCTTTCGGTCGTTTTTTAACCCACTTCCCGTGATCCAATCGAGCTGACATTTTGTACACAGACTCGTTGTGCGTGACAATTTATTTTCGTGAAAATTTTTTTCCAAAATTTTCCACTTTTTAGGAATTTTTTTTTTCATATTTAATTTAAAATACCAATGTGATACAAATGAAACTCTTACTCAAGAAAAACAGAAATGAATAATAAAATAAAACCGATGCCACGCATATAAAGGATTTATAGTGAAAAACTTTGTTTTTACGGGTTAATTTTTAAAGCACCGGATTATCACGGCTGAACGGACTTCAGTTGGCAGTCGCGACGGTGGAGGAAGAGGGTGGGATGCTGGGTGTTTGGTGCGCTCCCCCGACGCTCACGTGGTGAGGGATTAGGACAGAGGGGCCCTCACATGAAGTGGTCCCGGGCCGCCAATGTCACCTTCACTCATTGTCACGGAACCCCCCCGCTCTCCTCCCAGCCCCCGTTGACCCCTCCCCCCGCCCCCCCCCCATCCGTGACACGTGGTCTTCTTTGTGCCAGCGGATCGCATTAAACACGAGTTGCCGATGATTAAAGCGCGCGACGCATAAAAGCCTTGCTAGAATTGCGCTCGGCGGCAAAGTAAATGTAAAGTTGGCAGTGCGCCGTAAGCCCTGGAAATACAGCAATTACATACCTCATCACACAAACTTGGGAAGTGCCGTAACCCCCCTTGGCCGTGCTGATCCGCCAGCAGACGGTGCGAGCACCGTGCGTTGCACGTCCACCACGATTGATGAGTCGCGTGGGCACACGCGTTCCTTGTGGAGTACCCCCAGAGTCGACCACTGACTTCGGGGGATACGAACCGGGTTTTGCGAGTAGAGCGCTATTCTCTCAGCAGCCGCACAAGACTCGATTTGGCGAACGGCGCCTCGGATCGTTTTGACTCCGCGGCGGTGGTTAAACGTGGGCCACAGAGCGTCGCTAAGTGCGCGCATGTGGCACAAAATCAACGGAACGATCGCTCGGGGGGCACAAAATCGACGGAACAATCGCTAGGGGGAATTATGGCCGAGCGTCGTTCCTCCCACGCTGTAAACAGCAGGGATGCTGGGAGCCTCTGATGCCAGGGCATCGCTAAATACGAGCACTAAAGAGCAATCCTCCCGTTGCAGGTCTTTTGCAGAAGCCGCCCATCTCGCTCCGCGGTAATTGGCGTGCGTGCATTCATGTGTGTGCGTGTCTGTGTGTGCGTGTCTGTGTGTGGGGAGTGGTCGTGCAGTGGTCAGCGCACTGCGATACTAACCCGGCGACCCGACTTCGACTCCCGATTAATTGAAAGGGTCCTGAGCATCCCCTAGGTCGGCTCGGCCTCAAATTGGTAACCAGTGTGATGGTTCAACATCGCCACTGTGGGGAGACAAACGTGACCGGGCGTGGTGCTGGCCACCCACCCCCTCGTGCGCCGTTGTTTTGCTGCTGCTCTCGGCTGCGAAACATTTAGATTTTTTTTCCAAAGCAGACATCACCAGCGATGGCAACGGGGTCAAAAGGTGAGTACTTTGTGCTATAGAGTAGATAAATACTGCTATAGAGTCAGCATGCACTGCTGTAATCATTGCAGGTACCACCACAGTCAGTAAGCACTGCTGTTCGATGTTTAAGAGTAGTTTTGAAATATTTTCTTGGCCCAGGCAACGCCGGGTATATAAACTAGTGGTCAATAAAATCAATCTCACTGTCGGACAAGTCAAATCTGCTTGTCTGATAGATAAGGCTGGCCTCCCACCATGGAAATGTGGAATAGCCACTGCATTCTCTTTTTGACTTGGACCTTAGAGTGTACTGTACTTAATTTTTACCGCAGCTTGTGCAGAGGAGCGAAGCCAAGTGACTGAATTACAAGAGCAAGGCCGGGTGTGTTATATTAGACAGGGCAATGGAATGGGCGTTAGGAGCATTGAACGATGCCCGTTGTCCCATTTTGTGATAACCGGGTTTCTGTAACCCGTCCTGTAATTCAGCTACCCATAGTACTGTGACCGCAATTACAACATAAATGGTCCTACTCAAACGTCAGAAAGTTGAATCGTTGGTTTGTTGTACTGACAACTTGGCGGGACCATACAATACTTCACGTTTTCATTAAACGTCTGAATAATAATGATGGTGAAATATATTATAATACTTAATTCAATGTACGCTGATGAGAGGAATATCACCATGTGTCACGTAATGACATCCATCTCATGATTCTCACTTGGCCAGGGGGGGCAGCTTTTTACACTTCATCAGAAGCGTCACAGATATCCGCCCAAACCCCCCGCCTCCGCCTGGAACGTCAACCATGCACCAATCTTTTTTGACGACCTGGTCAAAGTGATCGCAGCGATCGAACAGAAACGGCAGATTCTTTTCGGGCGTTCCTTTATTTTTGGTCCCCCCCCCACCTTCCGAGAGGACGCGCCTTTCCGCGCGTGCTAACAATGTGTTGTGTGTGTGTCGGGATCGCTGACGAAACGCCGTTTATAAATCTAAAAGGCCCCCCCTCCCCCCCATTTCTGTGCCATGCCAAAACTCTGCAGCCCCGGCCACCGGCTTTACGTGCCGAGGGGACTGCACGGCACTTTGAAGGAAATTGTTCCGTGCAGATGTAAAATAATTATAATAACGCGGCGTGCACGCGGCCATGGAAGAAGTTCATTTTGCGATGACAAACGCGACGATCCCGTAAATGTCGAGCGCACACTTGCCAGCTATTTCAAAAGAAAAGCAGCTCCCCAAACGTATGTGTGTTGAACTTCTTTCGCACCGTACGTAGCCAACCGTGCTAATCGGAGGTTAAAGTCTCAATCGTGTAACGCACATCCGGCGTGCGGCATTGCAAAGCGGTGTGTTTGCTCACTCAAACATCATTGTCATCATAAACCATGGTCACTCCACTGCTGGATGAAGGGCTCACCAGGCCGTCGCCACCTATCACGATCCTGTGATGTAATAAAGTTACGTACAATGCGATAATGATTTTTGTACTCTTGAATGCCTCAGAATGTGAGGACATCTTTTTCAAAATGGCCCTGCTTGAGATGTTGGGTAAATGGATAAAATCAGGAAATAACATTCAATTCTTTACAATATTCCACATCTGTAAGTACGCTCAACAATTTATTAGATTTTCCAAAGGTCACTTTACACCATCCAGAAAATGATGATGAATAATCAATGAACACGCATCACTGCTCTTTCTCCAACACAGATTTTTTTATGTTCACCTTCAGACGTACATGGGAAATTTAATCTCATTACCCGCCAATGGCCAACACTTTACATGTATCGATACTGCACTCGCCATTATCACAATGTGGGGTAAAGTGGGGTAAACAAAAGCAAAAGCCCATTTGAACCTCCGCCCGTGACACCGTGTGACTGTGTGTGGCTGGGTGGGTGGGTGGGTCTGGTCACAATGCTGGCCGGTTTGGCAATAAGCATTATGTGGTCACGTGGAATTATTTTTCAGACAAAAGTTATGAATCAAATTTGCATTGGGTGGTGCTCGTCTCTGTTGATGCTTCTGAGCCAGTGGTGGAAATTTCACATTATTATGACAGGTACCAGTATCTCCATAGGACAAACACTGTTGACTTCCCACGATTTACTGCACGTTTCGCAGACTCTAGACGGATGATGATGGGCTAGTTTATCCCCATACTGGGAATATTGAGGATCTTTTAACTTTTAGTCAGACGCCGCCATTCAGTGGCCTGGATCTGATTTTCCGCAGGAAAAGCTTCACCGAGCCTCTCAGGAGGGCCCTGCATTGGGATATTCGGTCAAATTCCATCGTGACCGGTGGGATGGCACTCAAATGTGCCCTGCCACAGCAGAAAATTTTAATCCGTGGACAGGCCCAATTCAGCCCACCACAACGTAGGTGGACGCTCGGCAACAAGCCTCAGGATGGCGGTGCAGCCAACCCCTGGTCACCTTGCTGCATCTCCCACGCCTATAACACCGGGTACGCTCGGGTGGCAGTCTCGCGGTAGAATAAAGCATTTGCAAATAGAATCCACAAACTTAAAGATATAGCCAGGTACACTGTGACCCCCGGTGAGTGAAAATATTATTGGGTGGGGGGAGGGCATGGTGGTTGCGGTGCTGAAATTAAATGTTTAAAATGCGCACACGTGTGCCACCCAGCTCCTCACTGGAGCGGGTGAGACGCCAGGACGAAGGTGCTTTTTCATAGGCATGGCAACGAGCCCTGTTTGTTTTTTTGCGTTGGCCCATATTTTTTGCGTGGCCCAAATTCTTGTCACGACAGATGTCGCGGAGGCAGTTGTAGGGAAACGTCGTCACACATCGACGTTGAATTCCGTCCCGAAAAGTCTCATGCCATCGACGAGTAAGGAGCTTTATCGGTCACAATTTGATCGATGCTTTGGTAGTGTAAATAATGATATAAATGATGATCCAAATGTCTTTGTGAACGTGACAACACGACTCGTTTCTGAGTAACATGAAGATAGCAGCAGGTACGAAAGGAAAATTAACGAGAATAATTTAGAGAAAGGCAAGGTTAGATTTCTTGGACGTGTGATGAGAAAACAATAAAGCCATTTGAGCAATTGGATGCAACTGGGAAGAGGAGGAGTATCTAATACAAAGTTTATTGAGTAGATAGCATGGACAGAGCAAAACGGAATATGGAAGGCCATGGGAGGCCGGCGTCGTTGAGAGGGGACCACGTGGAGGGCGTCTATAAACAAGTGCACCAAAATTCACGTAAAATCGGCACTTTGATGGGAGACTGCCAGGGAACTACCGGGTGTCGTCGGCTTGGGGCCCACAAGGTGGCCCTGGAGATGGCAGCACGGCAATGGAGGGAGTGTTATCTCCCGTACGCGTATGGGTGGGTTCGATTCCCGCTCACGGCCACCATCGGTGGCGATTATCTGAACCGGTCCTGGGCCTCCCTCAGGTGGCCTCAGTCTCAAATGAGAACCTGGCGTGCAGTGTATAAACATCGCCACGAGGGAGACAAAGTCGGCCGGGTGTGGTGCTGGAATCCCACGACCCTCGTGTGTCATGCCGGCCTGCATTGCTTCCTCGCCAACAGCATCTGCCCCAAAAGTCTGTTCTTCGGGTTCACTGGTTTCCTTTCACGTTACATTGCGAGTGGAATTTGCCAAACATCTCCCTGCATTCAAAGGCCATCTCCCCCTCAAAAAATGTTGAGACTTGGGGAGGCTTTTTTGTAGGCAGAGTGCATCGTTATAAACAAAGAGTTTCGTCATAATTATTTATATATTGGTGTGTGAGGAATGCAGTGTGTGCTACATCCTGGGACCCCTCTAATCGTGGCAAGCCAGTCACAAGTGCGACAGCAGAAATGTTGTCATAACAGGCGCAAAATTAGTTTTGCGGAAAACTACAACCGGGCCAGAGGAACAAAACGGCGCGAGAAACGCGACGAGGTCTCGAAGAGATTGGAAATGGAGAGGGCGGCGGGGCGGTGAGAGGGGGTGAGAGGGGGGAGAGGGGGGGGAGAGGGGGGGGCAATGTCAGAGCAATGCCACGGGAACGACCTCGTTATCGCACGCGCGGTGCAATTCAAGACGTGGCACGTAGTCACGTAGAGGTTCGGCGCTGACAGCGGCAACGCGCAGATTCCTACCCGTACCCAATAGAGCCAACGGTGACGGCAGAAAATGCGTTCGAGGTCGAACGGTTGCGCCTGCTACTAAGGTGACGATACGGTGCAGCGCACGAATGATGATGATGATGATAACGGAGCGTATCCGAGAGAGACGGACTGCACCAAGGAGATGGAGCAACGAAATTGTTTTAACTCGCAGTTCACCCGGGCGGGTCGCAACGTCGTGGGATTGCGAGAGCTCCGTGGCGGCTTGGTTGGAGGTGGCCTCCATCCAGCAGTGGATTGACCATGGCTGGCGATGGTTATATAACATGTGATGCAGCAGCAGCAGCAGGCGTAAAAACGTGGCGAGTAAAGAAAAAAGGGGGGTAATTGCCTTTGGGACGTGATGCATTAGAATAACAATTGCAACATTTGGCATTAACCTACAAAATATTCTTTAATTATTATTTCAGCATTACGGATTGTTTATTTATTTTGTTTGGAGTGCGGAGCTCCGCACCTCCGAGTGGCACGGTTGGCTACATGCGGTGCGAAAGAAGTTCAACGTACATAAATACATCTCCGGATCGCGAATATTTTTTGTGTGACCTTGCAAATTTCTGAGCGTGAATCTCGGCGATGATTGACCTCCACGCTCGATCCCATCACACTCTGCGACGCTCCCCCTCCTCCGCTTCCACGCGTTGCGTAAGCGCTCTCTGTCTCGCTCTCTCGCTCTCTCTGTCTCACTCTCTCGCTCTCTCTGTCTCGCTCTCTCGCTCACACTCTCTCATGCTCTACCTCTCTCGCACGTCCGCTCTGTTACGTGATGCGCAAATTAAACACTCGCAACCGTGAAAGCAGCTCTCCCCTCCCTCTGGCCGCCACCCGAAATTTCATCGCGGTAGAGCGCAAATTCCCAAAGCGTGAACGAGTAAACCGGGAAACAACGGAAGTCCCTTGTCAGGCTTATCCTTACTTGGCATCCGACATCGGACGAGGTCGGGCGCGTTCGGGGTCATCGGTTCGCAGTCTGTCAACGGGCAATGAACCGCAGGGCATTGCACGCAAGGCGACATGGAGGTCGTCAGCCGTCCTGCGACATTAAGTGCCGGGGAAAATGATTTATCGTGCGAAACGTTTATGGCACCGCGGGCACATTAAACCCAGGAATGTATCGTAGGGGGAGTCGCGTTTGAAAATAAATGATGTTGTTGACTCGGGCCGAGTTAATGGGGTTTGTGTTTGTTGAACGCGTCGGTTAATGCGAGGAGCGGCGACGGTCGCTCCAGACTCTACTTTTGTCGCTGGACGTGCCCTCGTCGCCAGCGCACACATCCTCGCTGTCTCTCTCCTCTCGGCGAAGTGCAAATCGTGTCGCGGCTACGTGGCCGAGGCAATGCGTTTCGAACGTGTTGGCAATCTCTGGCGAGTGCTCGTCATCAGTATGTAAATTCCGGCACGGGCAGGATTGGGGTTGACAGCTGCGTTGGCGGAGGCACTGTCAGTTGACTGGTAATTCAGTGGAGCGCTGACAAAGCCGGAGTTTGATGTGGGAATAAATTATCGTGAAGTGCCGATAGAAGTTGGGGGCAGGGGGGGCTGGCGGGGATGGAGGAGTGGTGGGGGGGTAGAATGGAGGAGTGTGCAAACAGGGCAGAGATGGAGAGAGAGTAGGGTGGATGTATTTTACGCAATAGCATCATGGCCGTCCGCAAAGTCCTCTCTCGATAACCCTTGTCAAGGTAAATTTTGGAACACGGACGGTCACGTGATGATGCTGCGCGTCCCGTGATGAGGCTCGAACTCGGCTGAGTCGTGCACATGTTCTCTTGAGGGTCCTAGTTTAATTCCAAACGTCCTCCAGGTGACATCCCGTGAGACCACGTGTCCATTCAGAACTCTCGCCAGAGCGGCACAACCCTGTCAGTTAAAGAACAGCTCGTGGAAGACGATACCATTGAAATGCATCTGAAATCCCTTCAAAGTGAGTTTTTTGTTCGTGTCCAGGGTATGTGCATTTTCACGAGACAACTTGCTGCAGAGGAATGTTTGTCTCATCGTGGTCAGAGTTTAACCAAAGGGAAGTGAAAACACACAATTTCATGAGATTTGTGTGTGTGTGCAGTAACCGGTGACTGAGCTGAGATCACCAACTAATTAGATTTAATCGCAGGTGGCTGAAACCTAGAATCAAAGCCAGGTTCTCAGCAGTGCCATGTCCCTATCGCTGGTGATAGTTTACATGTTTTTTACAGAGCAAATGCAATAAATTCAAGGTGCACATCTATAGACCTGTCCCAGTGCCTTGTTTCGAACAACAAATTCTGTTTGATGGGTTTTTTTTTCTCTCTCAATATCCCGAGGGGGGTGGGGGGGGGAACAAAATTATGCTCATCAGTCACGGGTTTATTTTCCTTGCCCGTTCCTTCCTTGCGCTCTTTCGCGTGCACACATTTGTACCTTTTTCAGTTATTTTGTCTCCTGTAAGTTGAAAAGGCATTTCATCCGGTTTCCTTCAATTTTCCAAAATAAATATTTAATATATAGAGGACCGCAGAGCTTGGGAGGGGGCATTTTTTATCGACTCGCTGCCTGGGTACTTCCTTCCACCGCGCCTCCGATTATCACGGTTGGCTACGTATGGTACAAAAGAAGTTCAACGTACGTACGCACACAACACATCACACCTAAGCCAGAACTATGACGCAATCACCCAGGATGCACCCGATCTCGGAAGCTAAGCAGGTTTTAGCCTGGGCAGTGCTTTGGAAGGTTGGACCACAAAGCCCAAACGGGTGTTGCCACAGCTGCTGTGGAAGCTACGTGGTGGACAGCAAGAAGGGGGGGGGGGGGCATTGCGGAAAATCTAATCGTCGTATTGTACTACCACCCGCATCTTCAATCGGCACGCTTGGCTACGTACGGTGTGAAAGAAGTTCAGCATAATACACACATGCGTGCGTGTGGTTCCTCTTGGTGCCTCCGAGTTGTTCTCTCTCTCGCTGTCTCTCTTTGAGAGGGAACAGACACTGTGTAGCAGCGCGCTACGAGCTGAAATTATTATAATAAGTAGATAACATAAATTATGCATGCCTAAGTCAGAATTTATGCATGTACTGAATATTTAGGTTGATTGTGGTGTTGGCTTCCTAGGTGCAAACATTCCATGTAGCCATACACTGCTAACCACACACACATACACGTGTGCTTAATCTTTCATGAAATGACACGTTAATTTCTGCAGTCGTAGCTGCATACAAACAGAACAATAATACAAGCACACTAATAACCGTTAATAGGGTTTTGCCCACTATTTAATTGCTTTTGCATCACACTCCACAGGAGGCAAATGACTTGGGGCACTCGTCACGGTGAATGTTTATTTGTAAATGTTGAGCACGAAGCTTGAAGCAATGTGGAATTTTAGACTGATCGTGCCCATGAGCGGAACCAATCAACGTCCGAGCCATAATTTCAGGGGCAACCCAAATAAAAAAAATACAAATATTTTGATAATATTTATAATCGGACTTGGGTATATATGTACCGAAGGTCAGCTTTCTACGCTTCTTCTGAAACAATCGACAGATTTCCCATCCAGCACTATCGTCGTTACGCATTAGGTACCGCTTGCCGATGCAAGGCACGCACGCACGCACGGGTAATTTTGCGTGCAACAACTGGTAATTCATATTTATAATTCTCCTAAAATCCACGGGGGACCGGAGGTAAGTGAAGATCTAATTCACACCGTGATGTATTGATGGCGTTATGCATAACCGCATTACGGATCCGGCTGTCTCGGAATCGGAGTGCCAGGGCCCTGCCTCGGTGAGGAGAGGCAGCCGCTGACGCGGGGCTGTCAGCTTGGGGTGAGAAGATAAAAATAAGCCCCCGGGATGGTTTTAATTATCTAACGGAATGATTGGCACCGTTCTTATTGATGCACTTTCTTTACGTAGCGACGAGAAGGAAACTGGCACTATTTGGACACATCTATATGATGGACAGCAACATCAACATTAAAGGTGTGTCGTTGTTCGGGGGGAAATGGAAGGAGCCGGAAGGAGAGGAAGACCAAACGGAGAATGGCTTGACGACGACGTGAGAGATTGGTGCCAGAAAGATGTGGCCGCTACTTGAAGCATATTGGCACAAGGCGGAGAGGAAAGTGGAAACAACAAATGACGAAAATGTGCAGTGGACACCTACGGGATATCTGCCCCCAATGGATCGTGACGATGAAGATGATGTGCGTACAATGTGTATGTTACCGTTTTAGAAGCAGGGCTTGCGATCATTTAATCGAGACGCGTGAAAACAAAATTGCCTCTTGCAATGGTGAACGTATGGTGGCGAGACTTGCATGAGGAGAAATGGCACCCCCTCCCCTCCCATTGTCACAGGCTGGCAGCGAGATTACCGTGAACATAACTACAGCTTTAATGGTCACTGAAGGCCACCTTAGATAAATATATAATTTGCACTGCCGTCGGACAGCTGTGATAGGAGGAGCATGGTGATTGGCCAAGGGGCTCAAAGGGTGGCAAAATTAAATAGGGGAGTGAAAGGCGGGTGAGTTGGTAACTTTCAAGGTGCCATGGTGGCGAGGTGTTAACTTAATTCTAGATTTGAAGCTTTCGTGACTGCAAGGAATCATCTTCTTAGGTTTTTTCGGTAAAGTCACGTAGAAAGTAAAATAAAATAAAAACAAAAATTACGACGTTTCGGAGGCAACACAAGTCTCCGTCATCAGGTGGGACCGTCACAGCCAGATTAGCTGTATCAAGTGAGGCAATGATTCAAGATGTAATCCCTTAAAAGCGAGTTGAGGGGGGAGGGAGAGGGAGGGGGGAGCTCATCAGACTATGGTAGCCAATGAAAGGAACGTATCGGGAGGGAGGGGGGGCGAGGCCAAAAGGGTGGGCGATGGACGTGGAAGCGCTTGTGCGCAAGCGGCCAATTACTGCACACGCCAACACAATGGAGCAATTGTGCGCAAGCGGCCAGCTACTGCACCCGCCAACACAATGGGCAGAGAGGAGGAGGGGAGGTCTAATACACATGATAGACAAAAGAACGAAAATGATGATGGGTACAAACTTAGGGGGAGCTCATCAGACTATGGTAGCCAATGAATGGAACGTATCGGGAGGGAGGGGGGGGCGGGGGGGGGGGCGAGGCCAAAAGGGTGGGCGACGGACGTGGAAGCGCTTGTGCGCAAGCGGCCAATTACTGCACACGCCAACACAATGGAGAGAGAGGGGGAGGGGGGGTCTGATACACATGATAGGCAAAAGAACGAAAATGCCCATGTTTATACCAATGCTGGCTGAACAATGAAGAGAGTACTGTTAAAATAACTGGGGATGTTAACACTCGGTAAAGTACAGTAAAATAGTGCCTGTCAGATAAGATGGTCCAAAAAATGTTGTGATTAAGTATTTTTTGCGTGGTTGATAACATCTTTCCAATGATTACTAAGTTTGTACCCATCATCACGGTTGAAATTATGTCTGTGTTTGTATATTTGTATGGCTTCGTGTACAAACCTTTGATGGTAGCCGGGAGGTTTGCAGAGAACCTTGGTCTCGGAAAAGACAATTTCATGAGAGCCCACCGAGTTGTAGCAATGATCGGCCACGGCAGAAGAATCAGTTCTGCCGTGTTTCAGATCTGACTTGTGCTCGCGGACACGATCAGAAACATGACGTTTCGTTTCTCCAATGTAGCAATCACCACAAATGCAACTCAATTTGTAGACTCCAGGATACTGTAAGTCAGGAACGACATCCTTCACAGATGGAATCAGATCACGGATTTTATGCACTGTACTGAATCGGACTTGATTCTTATGTTTGTTTAGAATTTTGGAGATATTTTTGGTCACGCCAGCTATGTATGGTAACGTGATGGTTTTGGTCGGAGTTTCATGTGGCTGTTTCTGTGTGGTGGGAGAGACAGCTTGGCGGATAGTACGGTCAGAGTATCCGTTCATCCTGAGGGCCCGATGTACATGTCTTAATTCACCGGTCAGGTGGTGTTTGTCAGAAATGCCATGTGCTCTGTGGTATAGCGTTTTGATGAGAGAGTTCTTTTGAGATGGGTGGTGGTGGGAATCCGGTTTCAAGTAGGAGTCTGTGTGGGTGGCTTTTCTGTAGACAGAATGTCCCAAGGAACCGTCAGGACTCCTCTCAAACAGAATATCCAAGAATGGTAGTTTACCGTCTTTCTCCACTTCCATGGTGAATCTGATGGATGGGTGTCTAGAATTGATGTGGTCCAAGAAGTGGTTCAATGCTGGGAGGCCATGTGGCCAGATGACGAAAGTGTCATCCACATATCTCTTCCACAGGGAAGAACGCAGGGTGGATGTCTGGATGGCGTCTGATTCAAAATTTCCATGAATATGTTGGCTATAACTGGTGACAAAGGGGAGCCCATAGGGGTACCCTCATTCTGTTTGTAGAAGGTGCCATTCCAGGTAAAATAGGTGTTGGTGAGGCAATGCCTAACCAGCGCAGGTGCATCAGAATTCAATCCATGTTGGACTAAGTCCTCAATTATTGTTAGGGTGTCCGGTACTGGGACTTTGGTAAACAAAGATACTACATCAAAGCTGACGAGGATGTCATCAGGAGATAGTACCATGTCCTTAACCATAGAGACTAATTGGGTTGAGTTGAGTACTGCTGAAGAGGTCTTGCCTGTGAAAGGGAGCAGAGTATCTGATAGAAAACGGGCTAGTTTGTACGTGTTAACATTAAATGTGTGTGTAAGAGAGTATTGTCTAAATTATCGAGTTCAGATCGGAGTAACCTTATTCTCTCCGAGATTAGTGATAGGCTGGCTTTAAATAAGATCTGTTTGGAGTTCGGTGAGGACACAGCAGCGGATGTGAGTGTGAAAGCGATGGGTATTACCTTAAATTTCGCCATCACCCCTAAATATATACCAGTAGAGGATATGATTTCCCAGATTGATGTAGCCCTCAGAGGCATAGGACACATCCATGCGGATGTAGCAAGAGCTGAAATAGCTACTATTCTTAAGAATGCTAAGAAACCCACTAGTAACATCAGCAAAAACGAACGCTCTGAACTCGCGGACCTAAAAAAGAGAGATGATATAGTCATCCTCTCGGCAGACAAGGGCAATGCCACGGTCATCATGGATAAATATTCATACAACAACAAAATCCTGGACCTTCTTAATGATGGGAGTTACTCCAAAATTAAAAACGATCCCACTAAAAGCCTAACGACGAAAACCAACAGTATCATCACGAGTTCGACTTCCCTAATCGAACCAAGCAAACGTCCCTCTCTAAAACCATCGGCGGCAAGACCTCCCAGACTCTATGGTCTTCCCAAAATCCATAAGGAAGGCACCCCGCTACGACCCATTGTGTCGACGATAAACTCTCCTACGTACAAACTAGCCCGTTTTCTATCAGATACTCTGCTCCCTTTCACAGGCAAGACCTCTTCAGCAGTACTCAACTCAACCCAATTAGTCTCTATGGTTAAGGACATGGTACTATCTCCTGATGACATCCTCGTCAGCTTTGATGTAGTATCTTTGTTTACCAAAGTCCCAGTACCGGACACCCTAACAATAATTGAGGACTTAGTCCAACATGGATTGAATTCTGATGCACCTGCGCTGGTTAGGCATTGCCTCACCAACACCTATTTTACCTGGAATGGCACCTTCTACAAACAGAATGAGGGTACCCCTATGGGCTCCCCTTTGTCACCAGTTATAGCCAACATATTCATGGAAAAGTTTGAATCAGACGCCATCCAGACATCCACCCTGCGTCCTTCCCTGTGGAAGAGATATGTGGATGACACTTTCGTCATCTGGCCACATGGCCTCCCAGCATTGAACCACTTCTTGGACCACATCAATTCTAGACACCCATCCATCAGATTCACCATGGAAGTGGAGAAAGACGGTAAACTACCATTCTTGGATATTCTGTTTGAGAGGAGTCCTGACGGTTCCTTGGGACATTCTGTCTACAGAAAAGCCACCCACACAGACTCCTACTTGAAACCGGATTCCCACCACCACCCATCTCAAAAGAACTCTCTCATCAAAACGCTATACCACAGAGCACATGGCATTTCTGACAAACACCACCTGACCGGTGAATTAAGACATGTACATCGGGCAATCAGGATGAACGGATACTCTGACCGTACTATCCGCCAAGCTGTCTCTCCCACCACACAGAAACAGCCACATGAAACTCCGACCAAAACCATCACGTTACCATACATAGCTGGCGTGACCAAAAAGATCTCCAAAATTCTAAACAAACATAAGATCCAAGTCCGATTCAGTACAGTGCATAAAATCCGTGATCTGATTCCATCTGTGAAGGATGTCGTTCCTGACTTACAGTATCCTGGAGTCTACAAATTGAGTTGCATTTGTGGTGATTGCTACATTGGAGAAACGAAACGTCATGTTTCTGATCGTGTCCGCGAGCACAAGTCAGATCTGAAACACGGCAGAACTGATTCTTCTGCCGTGGCCGATCATTGCTACAACTCGGTGGGCTCTCATGAAATTGTCTTTTCCGAGACCAAGGTTCTCTGCAAACCTCCCGGCTACCATCAAAGGTTTGTACACGAAGCCATACAAATATACAAACACAGACATAATTTCAACCGTGATGATGGGTACAAACTTAGTAATCATTGGAAAGATGTTATCAACCACGCAAAAAAGACTTAATCACAACATTTTTTGGACCATCTTATCTGACAGGCACTATTTTACTGTACTTTACCGAGTGTTAACATCCCCAGTTATTTTAACAGTACTCTCTTCATTGTTCAGCCAGCATTGGTATAAACATGGGCATTTTCGTTCTTTTGCCTATCATGTGTATCAGACCCCCCCTCCCCCTCTCTCTCCATTGTGTTGGCGTGTGCAGTAATTGGCCGCTTGCGCACAAGCGCTTCCACGTCCGTCGCCCACCTTTTTGGCCTCGCCCCCCCCCCGCCCCCCCCTCCCTCCCGATACGTTCCATTCATTGGCTACCATAGTCTGATGAGCTCCCCCTAAGTTTGTACCCATCATCATTTTCGTTCTTTTGTCTATCATGTGTATTAGACCTCCCCTCCTCCTCTCTGCCCATTGTGTTGGCGGGTGCAGTAGCTGGCCGCTTGCGCACAATTGCTCCATTGTGTTGGCGTGTGCAGTAATTGGCCGCTTGCGCACAAGCGCTTCCACGTCCATCGCCCACCCTTTTGGCCTCGCCCCCCTCCCTCCCGATACGTTCCTTTCATTGGCTACCATAGTCTGATGAGCTCCCCCCTCCCTCTCCCTCCCCCCTCAACTCGCTTTTAAGGGATTACATCTTGAATCATTGCCTCACTTGATACAGCTAATCTGGCTGTGACGGTCCCACCTGATGACGGAGACTTGTGTTGCCTCCGAAACGTCGTGATTTTTGTTTTTATTTCATTTTACTTTCTACGTGACTTTACCGAAAAAACCTAAGAAGAAGAGGTGTTAACTACCTCGCCTGGGACGCAGGAGGTCGTATGTTCGATCCCGATCCGGATGCCCGCTGTATATTTGTAGTTTGCGTGTCTCTCTCCCTGTGGTCGCGTGGATTTTTTTCCGGGTCCTCCGGTTTTTCCCCTCCAAATTTCGAATAAACATGCATTCAGAGTATTTAGCTGCTTGAAATTTCCACCTGATAAGGCCACTTCGTTGAGCTATCACTTGTGGCCCGGTCTCTTCTGAAAAAGAGCTGTATAGTTCAAGTAGGCCTTCCCTGCTGAAATAAAAAAAAACATATTCGTAGTTTAGTTTTATAGTGTAAAGTTAAACAAAATCTGGATTCATAGCGAAACATATTTCTGTGGATTGACATAACTATCGTGTGTAAACTGTAACAAAGCTGCGCTGATAAAAAAACACAATAACGTCGTAGTCTGGTGATGAATCCCCATTGCAAGGCATTGCTGTTCAGAACAATTATCCATCTGGCTCGACCACGACGGACACCGCTGAACCCAGCGTTGAATTATTCACGCGACCAACGCCGGTAGCGCGCACACACACGCGCAATTACCCGCTCGCCATGCCCGAGCGCCCGATAACGAAATTCTCGTGTCGCCCGCACGTTCCCGCGCCACGATTTATCGCCTCCAAGCTCCCCAATGGGCAATTTTTTTTTACATTTTCAAGGCAACATTAAGAGGACAGCTTAAAATTGGTTATTGATCGGTGATTTCCACATGCACGCCGAGTCATTTCTCTCTCTGTAAAACGGCGGTGAAACGGCCGGCTTCAGACTTCAGACTTCGGAGCCGTTGGCGCTTCGTCTTGGCCGCCCCTTTCTCTCACCCCCCGCCCCCACCCCCCCCCCCCCAATACTGCCCCCCTTCTCGCATGCCGTGCCAAATCAAGCGTACGAGTCGGCAGTCGACTGCGAGCAGAATGTACGACGTTGTCGAGAGACGGGGATCCCTCGGGTCGCCGGGAGAGGGAGTTGATGGGAGCCGCAACTCGAGCGAGCCGGAGCGGTCGGCCCGCCGCTGTCGGGCGATCGTGGGTCACCAATGAGCCCGAATGAAAGCGAAATGCAGCCGTTTTCCCCCTCCCCGCCCATACTGACAAACACCCTCCTATCGCTCTCTAGCCATTTGGCAAACGTGGGCTTCCGCGATTGCGCACGCGTTCCACGCGGCCACAAGGCGAGCGTGAAGAGAGCGGGGCAGGCACCGACAGGAAGCCGCACCACCGCTCGAGCTACGCCAATGATCGCACGGCTTCAGCCACGTTACCATTAACGCACACACGCACGTGTTCATTTTTTTCTCCGGCTCCTCTGATTTTTTCTAATTCGCGCGCATTTAAACTCCCTGGCTGCGATACATTTCCACGTGACAAGCCACTTCGTTGAGTTATCATTTGTGGCCAGGTTGCTTCTGAACAAAAGCTACACAGCTCACTGGGCCTTACCTTGTAAAATAAAAAGAAAGTTAATAGTAATAGTCGCAGTCTTATCCGCGAATGTGCCAGCGAACCGTCGCCACCGCTAGCTGTGAAATCCTTACTTAATGGACATTTACACCAAGTCTCCTCCCGCGTGCCGCTACATACGCTACAATTACGCGGGGAGATGCGATGTATTTTTCCCGTCGCCACCGGGATGACTTTTGACTTCCAGCGATCTCGCAGTCCGGTAACGGTATGAAGTGATTTAACCGCTTGTAAGTGCACAGTTTCAACCACTCTCCCCTCTCTCACTTCCCTCCCCGCTCCTAGCACCACCCCTCCCATGCCAGCCCCAATTAATTCGATGGATTTCATAGCTGGGAGTGTAAAAAAATATCTAATCAATGGAAGTCGATCGTAAAAAGATTTTAAAGTGCCGTGAGGGAGAGCGTTGTTGCGTCAAACATAGATCCCGCGCGTAATCGGCGAACGAACGGCGCGGTGAGCGGCGCCAGCTCCGCGCGATCCTGGGGAAGTCTTTACAAATTAAACGTCTTGCGGTGGCAGCGGTCCAGTTCAGTTGTTTTGAAGGACCCCCGTGAGCTAAGAAGCTCTTGCATCGGGTTTCATCGACAAAAGCATCGTCGGTTCCCTGGCAAACGCAATGTGTGTATAACAGGTGGCAAGAAAAATGGAAAATAAAAAGGCATACGTAATGAAAAAAAAATGGCAACAAATCACGTAATATATAGTATATTACAAAATTACCTTTTAAAATACTTAACCAAAATGAGGATCGCGATTAAAGAACATAAAACAAATAAGGAATAAAAATGCAAATGGTAAAATAGATTTCCTGAGAAAAATCTAATTTCAAGAGCGCAAAAAAACGAATGGAAACATTCCTCGGCTACACGAATGTTTTTAGTCGCATTGCCATCGCACCTCTCCGATTTAGTACGGTTGGCTACGTGCGGTGCGAAAGAAGTTCAACATACACTCACACATACCTAGAACACTGCGTGGCCTTAAAAGCAAAAAAAAGTCAGCGTTTCGGGGCAATGGCTCTTCTTCATAGCACGTAAAAATGACCAGCAGAGAGAGAGAGAGTGGACGAGGGTTGGAGACTGTACTTAGTGTCACGGGGCCTGATGAAAATTGAATGTCCTCACGTTCACTCATCGACATCCAGTCTCCATAACTCCCGCGGTCTTCCACTATGCCCAATCGGTAATCTCCCCTCCCCTCCACACCAAACCCCCCCTCCCCCTTCCTCTCGTCCCGTGTGCCGCAGGAGGGTGGTGACATGTCCCAGGTTTGCGGTTTCCGCCCGGTGGCGCCTTGGTTAATACTGTGGCTCATACCAATCGCCAAAAATACAGGGTGCTTAAAAAAAATGTTAACACTTATGAGAATTTGCAACAATACCACGAGAAATGTGCCCTCTGGGCTCTGGAGACCACCTGGAGAAGGTTCCAGGTATGCGTTGACAATGATGGCGAACACGGTACACACGCGTGCGCGCGGGTACCGGCAGCGTCGTGGGCCACATTTGATTGCGAATAACCTTGTAGGTTAAAACCGCAAGGCAACATTGACCCCCTACTTACTGGCAGACGGATGCCCGCTTGTAGGATAAATCTGCGTTGCACAGGGACACCTACCTTGCCTGCAGCAAGGCATTGGGACATTTGCCATTAGAATCAGAATCTTTATTTTAGATTGCAGGAATAGGAATCTGATAAGCTGTGAAGCTCTTTTTTTCCACAGATGTCCAGTATGGGCGCGGGGTCGGCAAGATTGCAATGGCAAACAATGCAAAAAAAACGATAGAAGTGCAAAATAGAGAAAATGGTTAGCAGGTCACTATAAATCGTACATTTATTACATAAGTCCGATTTATCAAGATTGAGCAAGGCAGCACAAACAACGACCAAACAGTAGCAGACCACACCAAGATAACACCACACAGTGGTCGCTCGATATTGAACTATCGGCACACGGGTAAGGGTCAAAGTTACATCGAAGAGGTGAGATGAGATGGGATGCGACGCGATGGATTTTGAGCTGCGGAGGCGTTGCCGCGAGCGCCACGTGCACGCTGATTCTCATCCTTGCCCCCTCTCTACCCCCTCCCTGCCGCCCGTTTCTCCCCCTTGGCGCCAGGCGTCTGCGGGTGCTCTCCCTCGACTGGTTCTACGAGGGCGTCAAGACGCGCTTCAAGCATGTGGGCAGCACCAAGGTGGCCCGCCGGCTCCAGGAGAGACTCTGCGAGGGCAGAGGAGAAGGCACCACCTCCTCTCTGGGTGCGTGTCACAGCCTCCCCTCACGTCACTGTGCATGCCCAACATCCCTTGCCTCTTCACGCCGCCGTGCGTGGGGAGCGCTGGTGCAGCGCCACGAACCCGGCGACCCGAGTCCGATTCCCGTCACGGCCAACACCAGCGACGATTATCTTGAACCGGTCCTGGGCCTCCCCTAGGTCCACTCAGCCTTAACATCGCCGCTAGGGAGACAAAGGTGGTCGGTCATGGTGCTGGCCACCGACCCCCTCATGTGCCGTGCCGGCCTTCATAGGTGCTCTCTAACAGCACTTGCCCCCACAGTCTGTTAAGGTTATACGGGGGATATTTGTCTTTGTTGAACTTACTTAGCCAACCGTACTCATTGGAGGTGCAGGGGAAGGACAACAAACTAAACACAAAGCGTTTGTAAATAAATACATTTTCAACCGAGATGACTTAAAAGTGCAGAGCTCGCAGTGGGTTCCTACTATCGGAAGGAAGGGTGTTCCAGACAATGCAGTCACTATCTTTGTCCAATGGTTAACCGTGAGCTGCTGTTGCGAGGATGACCGGACTTCGCGCGATGATGTTTTATGCTCCTTGACGACAGTAGAAAGGTCTTGTGGTTAATTTGTGACAAGCATTTTGTGCGTAACGAGCGAGAAAACACTGCGAAGTGAACACCACACAGCCTCATCGCCCACACCACATCCCATACCTCACGCTACGACCACCACCACCACCACCTCCTCCATCCTAGTGCGCGTCACAGCCTCGTGACATCGCTTCCCACCCCACACATCTCGCAATCTCAGACCTTGAGTGTCTACCCTTAATGGGTAACGTCACCAACCCCGCAATGACCAGGGTGGTGAAGTATGGTAAAACGGCAACTCAGTGACTAAAATGGCTAAGGGAGGCCTCCGTCCAGCAGTGGATGAACGTTGGGCTTAAAATAATTACTATTATTTTGCTATTAACATAATAAAGTTGTTTTTTGGGATAATATTGAAAGCCTAAGTGTTAAACTTGGTATTTGCAGCTTACGTCTTTTCCCGTCTTACCAAAATCCGGGTCGTCTGTTGCTGGATCAGGGCCAGCCGTGCGATGATATTCTGTTTTAACGACCAACTGAGCCTCCACTGCCAGCACGTTGAGTCTGGAGTTATGATTTTTTTTAACAACGCCGCTCGCGCTGTAACTTCTACTCCCGACTCGGTGGTGCTCGCTGCTTGCTGCTCGGTGCTCGGCAGGAAGAATAATGGGGTTCGGGGAGTGGCCTGGCATTAACCGGGACCCTTCCCAGCTCGCTGATTTATGAACCTCCATGAAAGAGGCGAGCCAGGGGGGGCTGGTGAGCGGAGGTCACAGCGCCGCTGGCGATCGTGGCGCGACATTTCCGTGCACGTTATACACTCGGCGGAAGAATTCATCTTCCGTACATACGTATGTGTGTTCGTATGTATGTACGTATGTTGAACTTCTTTTGCACAGTACATAGCCAACCGTGCTAATCGGAGGTGCGAGTGTGTGCAATCACGGCACACGGGGTTATTATATTTACGTTAACAAATCGCATAGTATTCTTACCTACGGCTGACATTGGTCATCATTATCAACATCACCCGTGATCTATCCACTGCTGGGTGAAGGTCTCCCCATGCCGACTGGCACCCTTCTCACGTTCGTGCGACGCCACCATCGATCTCACTCCGGTCATCCTCGCAGCTTTTGGCGAGCCATCGAACAAAGACTCTCACCGCATCGGGCGCTTTCAGTTGCGCTTCTGCGGATGTCTGGAACGCTCTTCCAGTGTTAGGAGGCCACTGGAGCGATGTACTTTGAAATCATCTAGATTGACAAACTAATTTCTTTATAACTGCTTTTTGTGTTTAGTTTGTTGTCCTTACCCCGCACCTCTGATTAGCATGGTTGGCTACGTACGGTGCGAAAAAAGTTCTACATACATACACCCATGCACACACCAGACAACTTCATCACTGTCGGCTCCACCCGCCTCTTTTCCATCCTTTTTGGGACCCAGTTGACGTTCAATTACCGCGCCCCCCCCTCCCCCCGAGGTTAACACTCACTGACTTGCGTGCGTGCGTGTGCGGGGCAGAGATGATCTCCCAAGCGAAATGCTGAGGGAGGGTGGCGCTTGTGCACAGACTGCCCTATATGACATCATAACAACAGTCTGGACCGCTGGACAGGTACGGCAGGATTGGAAGGATGCCCTGGTGGTCCCCCTCTTTAAGAAGGGGGACCGCACAGACTGTAACAACTACAGGGGCATCTCACTCCTCAGTGTGCCGGGAAAGGTCCTGGCAAGGATTATTCAATATCGCCTTGCTAGGCACGCTGAGGAGAGGCTTGCGGAACCCCAATGCGGTTTCAGGAAAGGGCGGTCCTGTACAGATGCCATATTTTCTGTCCGTCTGCTACAGCAGAGGTGTAGGGAATTCCAACAAGACCTACATCTCTGCTTTATTGACCTGGTCAAGGCCTATGATACCATCAGTAGGCCTGGGCTCTGGGTTGTTCTTCGTGCTTTCGGAGTCCCTGATCCTCTGCTCACGATCATTAAAGACCTTCATGATGGTGAGCGGGCCCGGGTAAAACTACGTGGCCGGGAGTAGGAGCCTTTTCCTGTACACCTTTGGATGCGACAGGGATGTCCTCTGGCTCCCACATTATTTAACATCTATTTCGACTGCGTAGTTCGTGAAGCCTTCAATAGCTGTACCGGGGGAATTTCCATTTGGTACAGATATAATGGGAGGCTGATCGACGCCCGGGTGCGATCAAGGGATGGCTCCCTATTGGTCAACCACGTTATGTATGCCGATGATTTGGTAATAGCTGCTCATGCAGAAGAGGAGTTGGAGACGCTGCTGCTGAGACTGGAGCGTGCCACTAAGAGGTGGGGCCTTACCATCAGCCCCACCAAAACTAAGCACCTGCCTGGGTATTTTGTACCATCGGACACTCCACCCCCACAACTCCCAATCGGTGATGGGGCAGTTGTGGAGAGAGTGGAGAGTTTCCCATACCTGGGCAGTGTGCTTATGACCGGCTCCAGTTTATCAGCAGAGGTCTCACTCCGAATCAGTCGAGCAGCATTATCTTTTCATCGGTTGCGTAACGCTGTGTGGAAGCTACCTGGTCTGTCGCTCCGCACAAAGCTTCAGGTCTTCTCGGCCACGATCATTCCCTCCCTTCTCTACGCTTGCGAAACGTGGACCCCCCTAATGGAGCATCTTCGCCGGTTGGAAACATTTAGGCTGGCCTGCCTACGATCCATCCTGGGTTTAACCAGGCTGGATTGTGTGAGGAGCTCACAAATCCTTGAAAGATCTGGGCAAAGTCCCATTGGTGAGCTCCTCTGGCAGGCAAGGCTGCGTTGGCTGGGTCATGTAGCCCGCATGCCCAGCTACCGCATGCCTAAACAGCTTTTGTTTGGCCGGATCGAGGGGGCTAAACGGGCGCGGCACGGGCTAGAGAAGAGATGGAGTGATGTGGTACAGGAGGACGTGCAGCTGAGTGGACTTGCCGATGACTGGTACCAGCGGTGTCAAGATCGGCCTCAGTGGAGGAGGCTCGTGAAGGACGCTACTGGGCAGTTGGAGGCAGTCGCCCTCCAACAACAACGGAGGGCGGAGGAGCGACGCTCACAACAACGAGCGGAGCGCCGGGTGGCTAAAGCACAGCAAGTTGGTACGGTAGGGGGCACAGGTGGTGCATTAGCCAGTCATCTCGGTCATCTCGGTCAGTCGATCCGTGGCACCTGCTGGGTCTGCCCCGTGACCTCCTGCCAGCAGGCGTTCGACACTTCACGTGGCCTCAAGGTGCACTTGGCCTGGCACAAGCGTCGTGGTGACGTCACCGCCACTTAGTGGCGAATGGCGGTTGTTGTTGTTGTGTGTATGTGTGCGTGCGTATGTGTATGCGTGCGTGTGTGTGTACGTGTGCATGCGCGCTCTAATTGTGTTCCTCAAACGGTGGTGTAGCGGTTATCGCCCTGCGCTACGAACCCGGTGGCACGAGTTCGATTCCCGCTCACGGCCAACACCAGTGATGATTATCTGAACCGGTCCTGAGCCTCCCCTAGGTCGACTGAGCCTCAAATTAGTACCTGGTGTACCGGTGTGTAAACATCGCCACTGGGGAGAGAAAGGCGGCTGGGCGTGGTATTGGCCACCTACCCCCTCGTGTGCGATTCCGGCCTTCGTAGGTGCTCCCTAACAGCACTTGCCCCAACAATCGGTTCAGGCTATACGGGAGATCTTTGTCTTTGTACTCTGATTGTGTCCGTCAAACGCCTATGTATGGCTTGGCGAACTTGCTGTACGTCAGTTTTCGGGGTGGGGCGGTCTACTCGTATTTATCTTGAAACCCCAGCTTTGCAGCCTCTCTATTATTACGTTATTCAATCGTTTCCTGTAATTAAATGCAATATGGTATGTCATCAGTGGAACAGAAATTCTATTTTGCAGATGGCTAATGGATATTTTCTGTGTAGGTGTTCATTTCAATGCTAGCAAAGAGCACTGAATATGGAATACAAGCTTGTGTGTTCGGGTCGAATGATGTCAAATAGTTTTCTAATTGCGCTATAAATATATATCCTTTTTCGAACGCTATTCTATTTTCGGTGCCCGTAGCATCTTTTCCCCCCTGCAACTCAATTAAACCCAGCGCTCACTTTTCAAGAAGAGACTGCCGGCTCTCAACGGCACCTTCACGTCGGTGCTCTTGGCTGAACTCCGTTTGCGCTCCACGCGTCTCATTTTCGACGTCACGAGGGTTTTTGCGACCTTTGTTGTGACCCCTTCGTCACGACGATGCCGCGCCGCCGAGAGAGGTTTGCGTCCGTCAGCCGTAGCACGCGGAGGGGATTGAGAGGCTACTCGTGGAGCGCCCGGCCTCTGGGGTCATCTCTGACATGCGAGCGGTGGTAGCAATGACGAGGTCTCGAGAAGAGGAGATATTGTTGCCAACTTTTGGGGGAAGATGAGCGCCAATTACACGAGCTCTAAACCACGACGCGGTGCCTCTGGTGTCACGGTGACGACGCGGAGTTGGCGTCGATTGGTGCCTGCCCAGGGTGGACACTGCGCTGTGGGAAGATTACGAGTTCACATCTCAGTCAGAGATCCGTTCAGCATAATATCATCATCATTAGTCCAGGGTGGATAAAATGAGTATACCTCCATGGAAAGCCAACTGTAGATATGCTTTGGAGAGACCGGTCCTTGTGACGAGAATGTAGAATTTTCCGCTTTGGATATTTCTACATTTACACTTTGGTTCAGTGAAGCTTTCGTTGATAAATGAATATTATCAAAAGAGCACGAGCGAAAGACGATATAACTTTTAAATGATATATTAATTGCAATCAAACGTTACAAAATATGACAACTTGGCATCACGTCAGTACAAGTAACACCACCGCAGGGTTCCCTTCCGGCTTATAAACATTACTCCTGAGGTCACATCTTAAAACCTAAAGAGATGTAATCGTAAATATGTAAAAAAAATCCATGAAGCTCGCACGTTGAGAAAAATCGCAAATACGGCCGCGGCCATCAGGTTTTGCTGGTGAACGATGTCTGCACTCGTCCTCTGGCTGCCCCGCTAACCATGGGGAAGTGCACCTATTGATTTAGCAATTACCGACAAATATGTGGGCTGTCTTTCACAACGCCGCCGGCATCAAATATTTAAACGGCGAATCTCGGAGCCGTGCCGGGCGGATGAGGGGGGGGTATGGGGGTGGGGGGCAGAGTGATGGCAGGGAGAGCGAGTGCCCCCCCCTCCTCGGTGCCTGGACGACAATTAAAGTGAAAAATAAAAGAACAAATAATAATGATCGTCGTAATCACAATGGATTTGTGGGGAAGGGGTGAGCGAGCTGTTGAGCTGCGAGCGAGCTCCCTCCGGAATTCTTTACGGACGCGACGATTTTTTCCCCCTCTGGCCACCGCTCCCATGGGCGGGGGGGGGGGGCTGTGATGGAGATCGGCCGGCGGGGGAATCGCAGAACCGGTGAACCGCACCCCCAGGATGCTCCGGCGACGAGGCCATTGCTGCAAGGACTTTTGGAGCCTTTGTGTGCGTTGAACTTCTTTCACACCGTGCGTGGCCAGCCATGCTATTCTGTGGGGTTCTGTGGGTCTCTATGCATCTGGGTGTCTGTCGGTCTCTGGTTGTACGTATGTTGAACTTCTTTCGCACCGTACATAACCAACCGTGCTAATCTGTGGGTCTACGGGAGTCGCTGGGCATGGGTGTCTGTGGGTGTCTATGGGTCTGGGTGTCTGTGGGTCTCCGTGGTTGTCTTGATGTTGAAGTTCTTTCGCACCGTACGTAACCAACCGTGCTAATTTGTGGGACTACGTGAGTCGCTGGGCCTGGGTGTCTGTGGGTCTCTATGGTTGTCTTTTATGTTGGAACTCTTTCACACCGAACGTAGCCAACCCTACTAATCTGTGGGTCTCGATGGGTCTGAGTGTCTGTGGGTCTCTGTGGTCGTATGTATGTTGAACTTCTTTCACGCCGAACGTAACCAACCATGCTAATCGTAAGTACAGGGGGGGGGGGGGGGTGGGACGACAACAGAGCCCGGAGCTCTAGTCCTCCGTGGGGTGGCGCGCTGTTGGGAGACCACTCGATCCGCACCTCCGATTCGCACGGTTGGCTACGTATGGTGCGAAATATGTTCAGCATACGTATGTTCACAAGTCCAAAGGATCAGCTTTCCAGTGTGTTTGGTTTTACCAGGTGAGAACTAAAGAGATCAGGACGAGTCTCATTTGCTGGAGTGACCTGGGGCATTGATCTTCCAGTAGAGGGTGGGCAGGGGGGAGGGGGGGGCGGGTGGGTGGGTGGGGCGGTGTATGCTACATGTGCAAACCCAATTGAGTAGTTGGTGTAATTTATTAATCTGGTCAATTTGGACCTGGATGCCAACTTCCAAGTATGATGCTGAGTGACGTCTCAGGGGATCCTGAACGGCCACTGTGAAGCGGACGGCCCATACTATCCTTTCGGTTATTACACGCCGGCAGTAATAACCAGGGGCAGACGCTGGATTCGAACCGTCAACGTCTGCAAACAACAAGCGGTGGACGCGCTACCGCTAGGGCCACGCCACTGCCGTCGTCTTCAACGCCGTCGCCCAACACACGAGCTCAAATTTCAGTCGAGGGTCAACTGGGCCCCATCTTGCCTCTGTGGTGGCGAGATGTTAACTACCTCTCCTGGTATGCAGGAGGTCACGGGTTCGATCCCGACCCTGACGCCCGCTGTATATTTGGAGTTTGCGTGTCTCTCTCCTCGTGGTTTGCGTGGATTTTTCTCCGGGTGCTCCGGTTTTTCTCTTCCCATTTATGAATCGACGTCACGCGCTGAGGGTATTTGGCTGCTATACATTTCCACGTGATAAGCCACTTTGTTGAGCTATCATTTGTGGCCAGGTCGCTTCTGCAAAAGAGCTACACAGCTAAATTAAATAGTTTTAGTTTTTAAAATACGTAACATGCTGGGGGACTTCGACGGTTGGTCACTCTTGGGGTGCGTCGGATGTTTGCCCTCGCAATGTTCACTTTGTGGCGATGGCTCAGGGCTGCCGAATGGGAGGAGCCCCTCCCCGACGCTCGCCGGTTTTGGGCTCCGCGCGACCATTTCACCAACGCGCCACGTGCTGCTGCGTCCTCGACGCCGCCGCCGCCGCCATAACGGCGTGGCCCCAGCTAAAGGCGGCACCGCGTCAGATTCTCCCGTTGTCCTGCGAGCGCTGGCGTCGACCCTGGGTCTGGGCGGGCGGGCGGAGAGTTAATTTACACGGTCGTCTCTCATCAGACGAGTGGGCGTCAGGGGTGAGATCGCTGACTTCCTCTGCGCACGCGTGCATGTGTGCACAAGTGTGTGTATGTGTTAGTGGGGAGCGGTGGTGTAGCGGTTAGCTCACGGCCAACACCAATGACGATTATCTGAAGTGGTCATGGGCCTCCCCTAGGTCGACTCGGCCTCAAATGAGTACCTGGTGCATTTCCACTGGAGAGATAAAGGCAGTCGAACGTGGTGCTGGCCACCCACCCCCTCGTGTACCGTGCCGGCCTTCATAGGTGCTACTCGCTAACAGCACTTGCCTCATTAGTCTGTTACGGCTACACGGGGGATCTTTGTCTTTGTGCGTGCGTGTTACGATGAGGGCAGAGCGTCACCCGTGACGTGCGTTCCGATGTTCCAACACTTACGGAAATGCCTCCTCCTCCTGCTGCTGCTTCTCCTTCTCCCCCCTCTCCCTATGCCCAGCGAATAACAATGACGCCTGGTACTCGGTGGAGAGCGCTGGGCTGAGTGGAGGAACGCCGCAGCATCTCGGGTTTTGTGACGGTAAGGTGAACCGCGGGGGGTTCGGCTCACTGTCACGGACACGCTCGCGTTGCGTGCAGGATTCCAATTTGATTTTGTTCAGAAATTTAAATCGTTAAGTTTCGTGGGGATTTACCGAAATGAATGTGCGCACAGCGGCTATGTGTGGGGCGGTAAGTATTACCAAGATGCGGGTGAAATCTTTTCAGAAATTCCACTTTATAAGTTAATGGACAATTGATTTGAATTGTTTTCACGGGGACTTCATAACTTCGTCGAAACGTACTGCACGCACGTGGTTATTTGCCTACATTTGTAAATGTTGACGTTCACGTCTGATGACATTTACGGACGCACGGTTGTGTATTATATATTTTTTACGATCACCATCATCACACGGAAGCCCCATGTCATGGCCGTGGTGACCTTGCGGTGGCGACGGTGGTGGTGGTGACGACACCGTCTGTGGCGGTGGTGACGTGGCGCTGTTGCGGTGACCGCGTGCTCAGGGCCGCTGGGCGAGGCGCAGGCCGTGGTGTGGCGCGTGGCCTACGAGGCGGTGCTGGAAGCGATCGGGAGGACCGAGCTGCACGAGCGCAGAATGGTAACGACGCAGCCTGCCGAGATGTTAACGACCTCGTCTGGTGTGGAGGAGATCGTGGGTTCAATCCCGACCCCCAATGCCTGTTGTATATTTGGAGTCTGCATGTCTCTCTCTCTCTCTCTGTGGTCGCATGGATTTTTCTCTGGGTCCTCCGGTTTTGTCCCTCCATATTTAGAATCAAACATGGGCTTAGAGTATTTGGCTGCAATGCATTTCCACGTGATGATAAGCCACTTCGTGTGAGCAATCCTTCGTGGCCACGTCTCTTCTGAAAAAGAGCTATAGATATATTCAGTGGGCCTTGCCTGGTAAAATAATAATAGTTTTAATAGTTGTTGTCGTCGTCGTCGTTATAACGCGTGCGTGCGTGCGTTCGCGATCGCCTCCACCATCGACAGGACTCAAAGTCCGGGCTGAGCGACCTGCAGGGGAACACGGAGCAGCTTGTGCAGGAGCTCGCGGGCAGCCTCGCTCACAAGGTGCTCGCTTGGAGCCAACGCGGCCGTCGCTAACCACGCCGCACCGGCGACCGGTGGGGGGGAGGGGGGGGGGTGCGCTCTGGCAGCGTCCAGTCACGGCCCGCACGCTACTCACTCTACTCACGCCACTCACGCTACTCACTCTACTGACTCTATGCACGCTGTGCGTCCGCCTTCTACGGCCAGCGGCTTTTTGGCGAGCCTTCGAACGAAAACGGCGACCGAGTCGCGCGCGCGCATGCAGATGCACTTCTGCGGCCGTCTGGAATGCTCTTCCTTCCGATGTTAGGAGTCCCCCGGAGCTGTGCACTTTTGAATCGTCTAGAATGAAAACTCGTTTATCTAGAACTTCCTTTTGTGTTTAGTTTGTTGTCCTGCTCCCCCCTCCCGCACCTCCAATTAGCACTGTTGGCAACTATGAATATCACTTTTGTGGAATTGATGGCAATCCTGTTAGAGGAAGCTGCAGGGAGCCCCTTTTAGATGCTATTGTTGGTCTACGGTTCCACGTTAGCCTGACGTAGTTTGAAGAGGTGGGAGTACCCACACTTTATCCCACCGCCTGCCAACCCGCCAACAAAGCCACTCCGGCGTTGCCTATTCACACCACTGGGTAGACAGAAGAGGTTCGTCGCT
The DNA here is from genome assembly GCF_964198595.1 of Lampetra fluviatilis. Lineage (NCBI taxonomy): Eukaryota > Metazoa > Chordata > Hyperoartia > Petromyzontiformes > Petromyzontidae > Lampetra > Lampetra fluviatilis. The sequence continues at coordinate 27,805,895 of NC_136275.1, read as the reverse complement.
TTCAACTGCCTCGCCGGCGAGGTGAAAGCGCAGCGACCCGCTCGGGAGGTCGCGTGGCGAGCATGCCGAACCATTTTACACCGCCGTCGCGGCCGCCCTCGTCATCCGTAACCCCATCCAACCTCTCTCACGCTCTCCTCTTCACTTCCCGTTCCAGCTGCTGCTGCTGCAGCAGCGGACGAGTACGGACTCCGACGGAGAGCGCCGTCGCCCCCCTCCGCTCACGGTGAGGAGGTGCCGCGCCGGTGGGTATGGTGGAGGAGGTGGCCAGGAGTCGACTGGCACAGCGGGCGACTTGCCCGGCAAGCATTGCCAACGCTGCGCCAACGTTGGCACATGGTCGGGACCGTTGTTTATGAGCAGGACACGTTTGAGTGTCGATGATGATGACGACGACGACGGCGATAATTTTACACGGGGCCCACGTGTATTCTCGTGCAGCACTCGCTCGACTATGAAGAAGCTGGCACAGACGAGGCTTTGCTGCACAAGGCCGATCCTGTGTGCCCGGCGCTGGAGGGAAACCACGGAAGTAAGGACTGTGTTTCTGCTGGAATTGGGATCCATAAATCCAGTGCATGATCCGAGTCCGTGTTTCTAAATCCCGGTCCTCGGGATCGGCTATTACCGACCAACAGGCATGTGCAGTGTGCACTGGGTTAATTTGCATATGAATATAAAAGAAAGGTCATCACGGAAAGGTGGACTGGACCCCGGGGAGGCGTGCGAAACGGAGTCCATAAACTCTTTGCTTGGAGTGAAATAACAAATATAGTACTCTGGTTTGTGCAGTTGGAGTGGGTACCCTGTAGGAGCCTTCATTGTTAAAAGAGTGAAAGGGTTCGTCAGTTCTAACACGCACTGCGGGGGGTGTAGGCTAGCCCTGAGCCACCAGTCGGAAATCTACATTCCCATACAAGTAAACATGCAACGTTGGGTAAACGTGGGTCCAACGGTTCTAACCACGTGCCAAAAACGCTGGCATGCTTACTGAGATGTTGGGGGCCAGTTAATCTATGGAATCACCGTGGTTAACTTACTTCTGAGTGCTCCTAAATGTGTTGGTGGCAAGGAATCACTTGGGTTGTTTGACAAATTACTTTATGAATTTCGAACTTCGTTTCAGGAGAAATGTTTGCTCCCAGCAAATCCCTTCGGCCAGGTTCGCAACCTACTTTGTGTACTGCCACCCACTGGGCACAACGTAGTTACTGCAGGTTGGCTGAGCACACAGGCGACCCCTCCACCTACGACTGGACGACGGTGGGAAGTCGAGCCGTCGTAAGTCGGGGGTCACACCTCTGCCTCGTATGGTCTTTTTTGCTTTGCGAAAGGGAAGTGGGGCCCTTCATTGGGCTCGTTCCTGGTAAAAAAACAAACGCAATGGATCGATAATTATTATTCACTTTCGGTTTTCACCATCCCGTTTGTATTGTTTCCCAGTTTGTTACCTCGTGCTTGTACAGTTTTTGTCTGCTCACTACCACCTGAAGTAACACGTCAGCGCATCGTGTGGAATGCACGTGCACTTGCAAAATAATCGGATTCCTGCTCGCAGAGTTTCAAGCGTGCATCTCACGACCCCGCGCAAGAAATTTGTCTTTTTTTAAATAATAAAAACATTACATATATATGGAAAAATAATAAAAGCTTTTATTATTTTCAATTGATTATAAAAAATGTTTTATCTACCTGACTTTACAAAAAGAACCAAGAATATGAATTTCTGCAGTCACGAAAGTTTTAAGTCAAAATGTTTTTAAATGAACGCATCTCTGCTTGCCTATCGCTCGAACAATCCTCTATGCCTGTCACCGCTTCCCAGTAAAGGGTCAACGTTGGGCCAACGTTGGCTCGCGGTTGGAACCGTTTGCTCAACGTTGTTCCCGACGTTCGACGTTTATTACTTTTGCTATCGTCATTTTGGCGACCCCGAGTCACTCTCGAGACACCGGTTGGACTCTTGAGTTCTCGCCCCATTGAACGAAACGATCTCGAAACTTGGAACTAAACTAAACTACTAAAACTATATTTTATTTCACCAGGTAAGGCCCACTGAGCTATACGGCTCTTTCAGAAGTGACCTGGCCATCACAAATAATTGCTCAACGAAGTGGCTTATCGTATGGAAATGTATAGCAGCCAACTACTCTACAATGCGTGTTGTTGATTCTGAATGTGGAGGGATAAACTGTAGGACCCGGAGAAAAATCCACGTGACTACGGGGAGAGAGATCATGCAAACTCCAAATATTCTCCTGCATACCAGGCGAGGTCGTTAACATCTCGCCATCGCAGGCCGTCGCTCGTGCCAGCACGGCGATGGCGAGCTGGTGACACGACGCTCGCCTCGGGGACCAGCAGCGAAGATGGCGGTCGCCTCTCCCCTGGTCGGCGATGGCAACAGCGACACGGCGGACAACTCCGCGGTCACGAGCCGCACGCCCTCGGACGAGGCCTACTCCTCCTGGTCGAACGCCAGGGCCGATTCGGATTGCTCGCACTACCGCCACCACCACCACCGGTGCCGCAGCTGTGCGCCGCCGCTGAGCAGGGACGTCAGCTGGAGCGTCTCCTCCTGCATCTCGGCAGGCACAAGCATGTCGGCGGGCTCCGAGCTCTCGCTCGTGTCGCCCACGAGCTGCCCCGAGCCTCTGCTCTTGCCGGGAAGTGACGCCACCGCGGCAACCGTCGCCGCCGCCGTGGCGGACACGAAGAAGAAGCTGCCTGCGAGCCATGGGAGGTCGACGGATTGCGGCGCCACGGGGTGCCGTTTCGACGCCGTTGCGGAGCGCGGCTTCGTGGCGTCTCGCGGCAGAGACGGCCGGGCAGCGGCGAGCGATGGCGGGCGCGGTGGCGTGCAGGAGAGGCGCGGCAGGCTGCCCGCGCAATTCGGGGCACGCGGCTCGGAGGGCGCCATGCAGAGGCCCGCCGGGAAACAAGAGTGGTCCCGTCAGGCCGCTCCGGGGCCCGTGATGGACTCGATGGAGGAATGCCGGGAGGACACACCCAGCGGCACCAATCAGGTCTGGCTCCATCATCTTACCAACGACCCCTGTAATCGCAATTGTTGAATTGTTACCGCAGCGCATCGACGAATGCGCTCTCAGTCTCCCCTGTGCGATGCGTTTCCTCCATCCGCCTCCCCGCCGTTTCACGTTTTCTTTCTCTTTCTCCATCTGGCTTTGTGCTGTCCTCCCTTTACCACTCCTTGCCCTGCCCGTCCCTCTCTCCCGGCTCTCTTGCCTGCTGGCCCCACGGAGCAGCTGGCAGCTCTGCGTGGCCACCTGTCCGATCTGGAGAGCAGCCTCTGTGCACTGGAGCGAGGCCTTGGCTCCGAGTGCCACTGGGCTAAGGTATTTTTTATTCATTTTGTATGTTTGTATTATGTAATATTTCAGTCTGAGCCTGGTACAGAGCAAAATCCATGGTATGGGGGGGGGGTTACAAAAACGCTGTGCTCCTGAGTTTAGAGGACGGGAGAGATTGGGCTCAAGGTATTTTTATGACTATTGATTACGCTTGTTTAACCACCAAGTGTTGTTAGTGAGCAGCACCTATGAAGGCCGGCACGGCACACGAGGGGGTGGGTGGCCAACTTCACGCACGGTTTGCCTTTGTCTCCCGAGTGGCGATGTTTGCACATCGCACCTGGTGCCCATTCAAGGCTGAGTTGACCTAGGTGAGGCCAAGGACCAGTTCACACATTCGCCACTGTTATTAGTCGCGAGTGGGAATCAAACTCGGGTCATTGGTTTAGTAGTGCAGCATGCTAGTCGTTGCACCGCAGCTCCCCAAACAAACACACACAGACTGCACACGTAATTAATAGCCGGGATAAAATTCAGAACGTATAAATATATTCTTCCGGCACACCACATCCAAGATACAACTCGCTAGGTCTGTGCATTTCCCACGTACTCCAGTCGGCCAGCGGCCAGAATGTATGCAAATTCACAAACATCTTTTAAGAATAAATATTTGCCACGATTCTTGACATGGGTCGAGACTGGGACGAGGTCGGCTTCAGCCCCGGAGCTGCTGTGCGGAGCGGCAGAGCGTGGTTGGGCCGACGGACTGCAGGCGAGCGGAGATTGCCCGTGCAAGGGGACGACTGGCAGCTCATCCACGGAGGAGGAGGACGATGATGATGAGGAGGAGGAGGAAGAGGAGAGAAGCTCCACCGGCAAGGAGCATGGCAGGCAAGCGTCCTCCAGCGAGGACGATGGCGAGCTTGAGGTCATTGAGAAGGAGCTGAGGAAGGTAATGACACCACCTCGCCCCCCCCCCTGCCCTCCGCAACCAGATCATAGTGCCATGGACGGATTGTGCCGACGACTCTACTGTGACATCTGGAAGCCCGATGGCGGTTGTTTAAGAGGGCCCATGTGGTACGCTGATGAGACCTTAAAGGTCGAAACCCGGGGGAGGGGGTGGGGGGATCTTCCATCTTACTTACAATGCCTATGGTGACATTTTACTTTCGGATCAAACACTTTCCTCTTTCATGCGCTTTCACTCGCGCCGCCGTCTCCCAGTAAACGTGCAACCTTGGGCCCAAGATTGGCGTGCGGTTGGAACCGCTGGCCCAACGTCGGCCCAACGTTGGCCCAACGTCGGGCAACGTCGGATCCAACATTGTTCCAACGTTCCATGTTCACTGCGCTGCCGGGCCGCGGGGCCATGTGGGCGGTCCTCCGACGCGATCTTCTCCCCGCTTTCTCTCCTCTGCACTCGCTTCTCGCCAGAGACTCAGATCTCTGCTGTCACCCTTTCCTTCCTTCCTTCTTTCCTCTCCTTCGCCCCCCCCCCCGCCCCCCGCGGCACCAGAGGTGCTCGGCCGCATCGGTGAGCTCGCTCACGGCCCACGCCCTCCGCCTCATCAACACGGCGCAGCAGCAGCTCGTCGGGGCAGCCGCCTCTCCCACGGGCTGCGTGGCGGCCGCCGCCACCTCCCCCCGGGCACTCACGGCCCAGCAGGCCAGGGTCCTCGACTCGTGCCTCTGTCTGCTCGAGGAAGACGTAAGGGATGGGAAGAAAAGGGCGATGATGGAGACGATAATAATAATGATAAAAAAAAATCATCTGTACGGGCGTGCGGCGGTGGCTGCCGCCGCACGCGACTACCTGTACGGCAGCGCTGCGGAGGCAGCAGCGAGAGGGGTTGGTGGATCACCGCGTAGTTTTGTTGCGAGACTCATTTGGCGTCGTGCGTCGAGGAGGTGCCCGTGCCCTGGCTCGCCAGGAGAAGGCGGCACAGCAGAGTGAGCACTCATGGCATGTGTCCCTTCTGAATGTGATAGATCGTTTTCTGTCCCCTTGTACAAGCGTGGGTTTTTTTTCTGGGGACACCTGTTGCATTCCATGAGTTTCAACGCTCATTAACTTGGTTGAATAACATCTTAATGTTTAGTGGACTACAGAGCTTGGGGAATTGTTGGTAGCGCTGGCTCACCGCCTGGCTCAATTATGAAGCATTGTGGGGAGACCGACATCTAGCAGTTGATTTATTGTCAATTCCCGTATTTACAATTTGTGGTTAACATATGCACGACGGACCACTGCAGTGATGCCTCTAATATTGGGGGCAGTATGGAAAATAACAATGCATCAAATCTCTTTGTGGTCTGCTTTATAAATGTTAAAATTGCACGAAAATAAATAGTGAGAGAGGCATTGTAGACGTGGTGTACGGCTGCTGAATGGAGCCCCCCCTCCCCGCCGCCCCCCTCCCTCCCCCTCCCTCCCCGCCCCCCTTCCCTCCCCGCCCCCCCTCCCTCCCTCCCTCCCTCTCCGCCCCCCCGCCCCCCCTCCATCCCCGCCCCCCCTCCCTCCACCCCCCCTCCCTCCCTCCCCGCCCCCCTCCCTCCCCGCTCCCTCCCTTCTCCCCCGTCACTGCAGGTGTACGTGGGGGCGGGCGGCACGTTCCAGCTGGAGATGGAGCTGCGCGAGCTGGAGCGGTGCACGCGCGGGGTCCACGCCCGCTCCAGCGACGCAGACATCGCCATGCTCGAAGGGCGCGTGGCGTCTGCCGTCGCGCAAGTGCAGCGAGCAGAGGGACAGGTACGGGGCGCTGCCAGGTGCGTTGGGGGCTCGGGTGTGGTGCAGATGAGATGCCGGAGTGGAACAGGTGTGGCGCAGGTGTTGGCATAGGTGAGGTGCAGGTGTGGGAGAGGTGGGGTATAGGTGTCGCGCAGGTGTGGCACAGGGGTGGGATAGGTGTAGCACAGTGCTAAATGAAGAGGTGTGAATAGCCATAACCACCCAGCAGGTATAACCAGCACAGGCATGTTACCTGTGTAGGATCAGGTATTTCCGCTTATGCATGTGTGTAGCACAAGTGTGCTACACACCTGTGTGAACAGCATCGGTAAAGCACATGGTCAGGTATAAACGGCACGGAAACAACTCGTAGCGAGCTCATCAGGCTGATTCTCCTCATCACCTGTGCTGATGCCATAATAGCTCACGAATCTCACTGGGCTGACACCTGGTTAAATCATCATCGCCACCACCATAATTTTGCGTCCATCATCAGACCAACGTATTCAGATTATTGACCAACATTTGTATGTGTGTGTGTGGAGGTGCGATAGTGGGGAGCGGTGGTGCAGCGATTAGCGCGCTGCACTACGAACCGAGCGACCCGAATTTGATTCCTGCTCATGGCCACCAACACCGGTGACGATTATCTGAACCGGTCCTGGGCCTCCCCTAGGTCGACTCAGCCTCAATTGAGTGCCAGGTGCAGGTGTGTAAAAACATTGCCATTGGGGAGACAAAGGCGGTCGGGCGTGGTTCTGGCCACCCGCCCCCTCATGTACCGTGCCGGCCTTCATAGGTGCTCACAAACAGACCTTGCCCCAAAAGTCCGTTGAGGCCGTACGGGGGATCTCTGTCTTTAGGGGGCGATGGGCGCGACCGTCCCACGTGTTCAGCATTCCTCTACAGCAGCAGCAGCAGCTGACTCCTGTTAATTCAATAAAACATATACGCCATCGATCTGAAGCGTATGACCTCATCTTGACAAAAAGGGACCCCGCTTCTGGAAGTACGGCGTTTGGCACAGGGTGTCCAATCCGGCCTTGTGCAATGTCTTTTATCTTGACAGGTATAAATATCGGCACTGGCTCCTGCCATTATTTTCTGGAAGATAATCCCGTGTTGCCGCACAGCCCCGGCCGGGCAGGGACACGAGCAGCCGCTCTCGGTTGACGACTGCCGCCCTGGCCGGCATGTATTATTTCTAATTCCAAGCGCCGCACTCTGCTGGGGAACTGGGTAGCGTGAGTTTTTTTTTGGTTTTGACCCACCCAAGCACCGGGACTCTGTTCAATCGCCTGCTGTGCTCTCGCCGTTTCCGCCCCCCCCACCACCAACCCTTCCACCACCCACCCCGCCAGATCTCGGACATCGAAGAGCAGATTTCGTCCTTGGACATGAAAGCGTCGCCAGAGGTCACCCAGAGGAAGAATTCACAGGCCAGTCTCTGTAGTGGATGCATCTTGTTCTTGGTTCTTTCGGCAAAGTGACGTGAAGTCACGTAAAAAAAGAAAACAATTTAAAATCATAAAAGCAAAAAACCCACGACGTTTCGATTGAAACGTCGTGCTTTTTTTGCTTTTATTATTTTCAAAATGTTTTCTTTATATTTACGTGACTTTACTGAAAGAACCAAGAATATGAATTCCTGCGAGTCACGAAAATTTTAAGTAAAAATTGGATGCATCTTGTTCCTTTCCATTTTGCCTCCGAAGGTTTCTGTCGCCGTTCTCCGGCTGCAACACGTCACCCAGGGTTTCTCAAACTTCAGTCCTCGTGGCCACGGCCCACCACAACCACCCACAACCACCCACCACCGGGCTCCGTCTTTCCGCGTTTACCGAATTATCCCTCCACGTACAAATTAACTAGTTTCACGCTACACGCACCAGATGATTGTTAAACACGTTCCACGTAACGCGCTAAGCGACTAGTGCTGCCTACGTCACGTGCAGCGTGTACACGCACGCATACACGCACATAGACGCCGCACACTTGAGATCTCATCTTAATTTGAATCGGATCTTTTAACACAGACATCGTTCATTGCTTCGTGTTCCACGGCAGCATTTGTTTAGACAGGTGTAATGCGGGCGAAAGCGACCTTCCGGATGTGACGTCACGAGGAGGCGGAGCCAGGTGACGTGGGTGAAAGGTAGGGGGTCCTTAAGCGGGGAAACCGGAAGGAGAAGGCAGTCGGGGTGTGAATGGAAAGGTGTGGGGCCACGCGGGCGTACGAGCCGAGGGGGCACCGTCAGAAGCGGGAGCCAACCCTGGGAACAGTAGGGAGCTACTGGGAGGTGTAAAGCTGCAGATAGAGATAGGCAGTAAGGTTGTGTGTGAGGAGCAGCGGGGTGGCTGCCAGGAGTCGCAGGAGCGACGAGAAGGCGAGACAGCACGAGACCGTGAGAGCTGCAGCAGGAACAGCCAAGGGAGCTGTGTGAGAGTACAGCAGCGGAGCTGCTGTGGGGCTGCAAGAGCGACAAGAACAGCAGCGGGGCTGCTGATGTGGACTGGAGTGACATCGGAACCAGCACAGAGAGAATAAGAGAGACAGCCGTGTGGGGACGCAGTACGGACCGAATAAAGGACACTGAGCCAGATATCGTGGTCAAGTCTTTTATTACACTGGGGTCAGAAGTGAAACGGCATGTCTAAGCAAGTAAGGAAGAAAATTCCCCCGGCGCCAGCATCGGCTTCTTCGTCCGACGACGACGAATTCCCTCCGACCACGGATTTTGCTGGGGTGGTGGAGGAGAGCCCTGCTGAGGCGAGCACGGGGACGGGCGTGGAAGATGTCGGCGCGATGGCGGGTCCGTCAACAACATCGGACGCTGAGCAAAGATGGCAACAGGTGGCAGAACAACTGGAGACACTCAAGGACGTCCTGGCGCATCTGTGTCATCTCGTTACGCCAAGGACGACGATGGAACAAGAAGGTGCTCCACGGGCCGCCACGTTGCCTGCCCTGCCGCCGCCATTGGCCACGCGGCAAGAAGACGCCATCTTGCGCGCTCCGCGGCGCCAAACCGCCATCTTGGCCACGCCGCGGGCCGACGCCATTTTGAATTTACCTCCACAACAACCATCATTGGAAGACGGCGTGAAAAGGAGTCGGAGTCGCCACCTTACTACGGTTAAGGAATTCTCTATCGGGGGCGATTGGAGCGCTTTCGCCTGCCGATTTTTGGCGGCGGTTCGTTCAGCAAGATGGACCGATGCGGAGGCCTTGGAAGTGTTGCCGACTCTACTGGACGACGAATCTGTGCGATTTTTCCGTTCCATAACGGCCGATAAGAAGAAGACGTTATGTGGAGTTTTTGAGGAAATGGCCGACGCCTATGAGCCACCTGACGACGCGCATCGGCGATTCGCTCAACGACAACGAGCACCCGAAGAATCGCCCGTGGCGTTCAGGGGTGCGGTGTTGGAGCTGGCCATGGCGGCATATCCTGACACGCCACAGGATCTGCTCGAGCCCCTCATATTGGGAAAAATGCTGGAGCTGTCTCGGGATCTGGGGATCCCCATGCCTGTGTGTGGGCATGAGAAGCTCACGTCCCGGGCGGCAGCAAAGTGTCTGGACGCGCAGTTTAATCTCCGTCGCTGGAAGCAAGTGGCGGCATGGACGGGTGGGCCCGTCAAGGAAGGAGGCGCGATGGGGTGGGACCCCACAAAGGCGATCTATGTGCCGGATGAGCGGGGTCCACAGGAGCTGACGGCTGCCTCCTCTCCATGGCCGGGACGCGGAAGGCCGGGGCCGCGCGCTACGCCATCGGGACGGGGCCGCCGGGACGCAGGACCTGCGCTTCGGCGCAACGAGGCCGATTGCTTCCGCTGCGGCCGTAGGGGCCATTACGCCAGAGATTGCTGGGCCCGCTTCCCGGGTCCGCCGCAGCAGGAGCCCACAACACCGGACAAGCCGACCAAGGAACCTCCGAAACAGGCATGTCGGCACGCACCAGACACTCGGCAAGGCTTTACACCTCACCCACCACCTGTGTTGCGCGATCCTATTGTTGTTGTTAAAGAAAGGCCATCGACGGGGCCTTGTCATTCAGTTACGCAGTGGCGCAAATTGGCACGGAGAGTTGTCGCGGCCGCTACGGGTTCGTCCACTGTACCGGGGTCCATACAAGGTGTGGACGTGCGCATTTTGGTCGACTCGGGAGCGTCTGCGACTATTATATCGGATGTCATTTTCCATCTGTTGGGCATTCCGCCGGGGGCTGTGCGTCCGGTTTATGGGTCTTGCGTCGCTGCAAACGGGGGTAGTATGGGGATTGTGGGCCAGGTGGATGCTAAGATATCTATAGGGGATGTGTCGGCTTCGGGCGTTGTGTTAATATCGAGATCTTTGGCGGTTCCTTGCTTACTAGGCACGGATTTTTTGGCTAAGATGCCCATTTTGATTAAAATCAATGAGAATTGTATTGAATTGCCGGGGGGCCGTCGAATCTCGTTTCTGCCGTCGCCCTGGGGGCGACCTGCTTCGGCCGTACAGGTGCAGGCGCTGTCCGTCGCATCTGTGGACATCCCACCTGGTTCACAGATGCTTATACCCTTGCGGTATCGGAAGCCCCTGCCCGATCGGCTAGGAGCATTAGGGGTCTTGTTGTCACCATCCGCCACGATAACAACGGGATTGGCGTTAGTTGGGGCACAGACCATCGTCCGGCCGGATCAATTACCGGTTTTACAGGTGCTTAATGCGGGGGCGGAAAACATCCGTGTTCCGGCCGGTACGGTTGTGGCACATGCCACTACGACGTTTGCGACGCACGATTGTCCGCATCGCCGAGGAGTGGTCGCTGGTGTTTCCGAGCCAAGGAGTTCGGACAATCGTTGGATCGCTACCTTATGTGACGAAAATTCTTCCCTGTCCGTGGGGCAACGTGATGCGCTGCGTAAATTGTTGCTGACGTATTCGGATGTATTCAGCTCCGACGATTTGGATTTGGGACGCACATCCTTGCTTTCCCATCACATTGAGACGGGCGACGCTGCCCCTATTCGGTTAAATTCGCATCGGATGAGTCCAGCGGAGCGAGAACACGTTCGGGGGGCGGTGGAAGACATGTTGGCTGCGGACATTATATCGCCATCTAACAGCCCATGGGGCGCTCCTGTGGTCTTGGTTAAGAAAAAGGATGGCAATTTGAGATTTTGTGTCGATTTCCGGAAATTGAATAAGATATCGGTGGCAGATGCGTACCCCCTGCCGCGTATGGACGACTCCCTTGACGCATTGTCGGGGGCTAAGTTCTTTTCCACACTGGACCTCTCTTCGGGATTTTGGCAGCTTCCCCTTGACGAGTCCTCACGGGAGAAAACCGCATTCCGTACGCCGCAGGGGTTATTTCAATTCAACTGCCTCCCGATGGGATTGAATGCGGCCCCTGCTACGTTTCAAAGATTGATGGAGCTCGTTTTGACGGGGTTGCAGTGGGAGACGTGTCTTATATATTTGGACGATATTATTGTGTTCAGCCGCACATTTGAGGAACATTTAACGCGGCTGGAGACAGTGTTCACGAGGATGCGCTCTGCCAATTTGAAATTCAAACCAAAGAAATGCCACCTACTGCAACGGTCCGTCCGTTATTTGGGGCACATTGTGAGTGCCGAGGGGGTGTCCACGGATCCGGAAAAGACGGCGTGTGTCCGGGATTGGCCGACTCCGGCCTCTGTGGGGGATGTTCGACGGTTTCTGGGATTTGCCTCGTATTACCGAAGATTTGTGCCGGGGTTTGCGACGATTGCGAGGCCCTTGCATCTCCTTACGGGTAAAGGACGGAAATTTGTTTGGGGAGAGCCGGAAGAGGCGGCCTTTCGGAGTCTGCGCGATCTATTGGCTACGGCCCCGACATTGGATTATCCCGATTTTGATCGCCCTTTCATTCTAGATACGGACGCGAGTGACACAGGTATTGGGGCGGTATTATCACAGTCTAAAGGGGGCGTAGAGCGCGTCGTGGCGTATGGTAGCCGAGTCTTGTCGCCTGCGGAAACACGCTACTGTGTCACTCGTAGAGAACTTTTGGCGGTTGTTTTTTTCCTACGGCAATTTCGACCGTATCTTTACGGTCGTTCTTTTATTGTGCGTACGGATCATGCGGCCTTGCAATATGCACTTAAAATGGACCAGCCATCGGGACAGTGGGCACGTTGGTTGGACACGCTGCAGGAGTTTTCCTTCCAAATTCAACATCGGAAGGGAGTGCGCCATGCGAACGCTGACGCACTTTCCAGATTACCAGGGCGCGCCCCTTGTAAATGTGCGTCGGGGACGCATAGGTGTTCGCCGATTCTCAACCCCTCTCAGCCGCTCACGTTGGCCGTCGGGAAGTCGGATACTCCGATGGAACCGGGACCGACTGATGGGGTTTTGAATCTGCCGCGGTCTGTCTGGATTCGGGAACAGATGATGGACGAGTCGTTGTTGTCCATGCGGAAGCGGTCTATGAGGGACAAGGGGAGTCCGAGTTCGGCTGTGGGGCCGCGAACCGCTCTCCGAGATGGTCTGCTTATGTGGCAAGAAAGGTTCCAGGAAAGCTGGCGTGTGGTGGTACCAACGTCCTTGCGATTTGAGTTGATTAGAACTCTCCATTGTGATACACTATTGCATTTAGGGGTGCAGAAGACCTTGTTGACGTTACAACGTCATTATTTTTGGCACGGCATGGCGACAGATGTCGTAGGGCACGTGCGCGCGTGCCCTGAATGCGCCTGGCGTAAGCCGCCTAAACATCCTTACGTGCCGCCTCTCCAGTCGATTCAGGTGTCTCGAGTCAATGAATTGGTGGCACTGGACATATTGGGACCCTTCCCACCATCGGCGAGGGGAAATAAATATTTGCTGGTAGGGGTCGAGTATCTCTCCCGTTGGCCGATGGCCTGGCCGTTGCCCGATCAGTCGGCCGCGGCCATCACCGACGCCTTTTTGTTTGGGTACATTATGGACAAGGGGGCGCCGGAGAGACTCCTCACGGACCAGGGCCGAAATTTCTCTTCTAAATTGTTGGCTGAAGTGTGCGCAGGCCTTGGGACTAAGAAGATACGGACATCTCCATACCATCCGCAGACGGATGGTATGGTTGAGCGGCTGAACAAGACATTGTCTGCCATGCTTTGCCATACTGTGAGTGAGCAGCAATCGGATTGGGATCTGCACATCCCCGGAGTGCTTTCGGCGTACAGGATGACGCCCCATGCGGCTACAGGGTATTCGCCGTTTTACCTTATGTATGGTCGGGAAAACGTGCCTCCGGTGGATGTGCAATTGGGTACTGGGGTGAAGGGACCTCGTAAACCACTCCCTGAATACATTCAGGACACGGTTCGCCGGGTTACGGAGGCGCGGGAAAACGCCCGCGTGGCTACGGCCAAAGCCCAGGCCCGGAACGAGCGGTATGCTCGGCGGTCTGAGGGGGAATGCCCCTGGAAGGTGGGAGACCTGGCCTGGCTCCATTGCCCGCAGGTGCGGCCGGGGACCTCTCCTAAATTGCACAAACCTTGGCATGGTCCTGTGCGTCTCATTGAGGTTCCCAATCCACAGTCGGCGCGTGTTCAGTTTGGTTCTCGCCGTTGGTTTGTTCATACGTCGCGGTTGAAACCATATGTTGCTCCCCTACGTGATGCGTCATCTCCCAATGTTGCCTTGCCGGGGTCTGTTGCTGCTGACTCTGACTCTTCCCCGCCTGCGTCCATTGATCTTGCTAGAGCGCCTGTCGTACCTGTTCCAGACAGGCCGACCGTGACACCGCGGGGGAGGAGTGGGCCTGCTCGGAGGGCGCCTGCCAAGGCTGCGGGACCTTCAAGTCCGGCGACCCTTCCGACCACGCTGCAGGCGCATTCGCCGAATATGACCAAGACTGATTCGTCAGGGACACGAGATGTCGGTGGACTTCCAATCGCAGCAGGGGAATTACCCCCTGTCATTTCTCGTGTTCCATCGCGTCCCCGTTCTACGAGTGGGCCGCCGACCGTCCGGGACGGGCCGGCGACCCGTACTCGTTCCAAATCGCTTACGTTTCGTTGATTGTATGTTGTTATTGTTCTTGTTCTTGCCGTCGTATTTATCGCATGCTTTCGTACGTTCGTCGATGTTACTTGTGTGTTGTTCTTGTTGTTATATTGCATGCTTAGTGTCCTTTAAGGGGGAAGGTCGGTTCACCGCATTACGCTTTGGTGTTGTTCAGCCGAGGTCGGCTGGGTTTTTTCTATGGGGGAGGGTGGTGTAATGCGGGCGAAAGCGACCTTCCGGATGTGACGTCACGAGGAGGCGGAGCCAGGTGACGTGGGTGAAAGGTAGGGGGTCCTTAAGCGGGGAAACCGGAAGGAGAAGGCAGTCGGGGTGTGAATGGAAAGGTGTGGGGCCACGCGGGCGTACGAGCCGAGGGGGCACCGTCAGAAGCGGGAGCCAACCCTGGGAACAGTAGGGAGCTACTGGGAGGTGTAAAGCTGCAGATAGAGATAGGCAGTAAGGTTGTGTGTGAGGAGCAGCGGGGTGGCTGCCAGGAGTCGCAGGAGCGACGAGAAGGCGAGACAGCACGAGACCGTGAGAGCTGCAGCAGGAACAGCCAAGGGAGCTGTGTGAGAGTACAGCAGCGGAGCTGCTGTGGGGCTGCAAGAGCGACAAGAACAGCAGCGGGGCTGCTGATGTGGACTGGAGTGACATCGGAACCAGCACAGAGAGAATAAGAGAGACAGCCGTGTGGGGACGCAGTACGGACCGAATAAAGGACACTGAGCCAGATATCGTGGTCAAGTCTTTTATTACACAGGTAAAAGAGTCGAGTCAATACTAGTTCTATCAAGCATTGCTCCATGTCGTGTTTGGTTGCATCCCTTGCAAAGGGTTCACACACATGGTCCACCCCATGTTCCATCAACTAGACTCTATGCCGTGTTGTGGTGCACACCGTACAGTGCATGTGCACTGCTAAATGTTCTGTCAAGCACACTCAATGCCACGTTGCAGTGTACACCATTCGCAGAGCACACATGATCCAGTCCATGTTCCGTCAAGCCTGCTCCATGCCGTGTTGTGGTACCCACTGCATATCATTGCAGTATGTGCTCTGCCGCATATTCTGTAAAGCACGATCCGTGCCATATTGATGTGTGCACCTGATGCAGCAGCACACTTTCTGCACTCCATGTTCCTTCAAGGCATACTCCATTCCTTGTTGTGGGGCGCGCACCTTACACAGCTGCACACATGCAGCACCCCATGTTCCGTCAAGCACGTTCCATGCCACATTGTGGTTCCCACTGCACAAGCATACACATGGTGCACGTGCTCTGCTCCATATTCCGTCGAGCACGATCCTTGCCGTGGTGTGGTGTGCCACCATGCACAGAGCACACTTCCAAAAACGGTGGACACCTTGCCCCCAGGGGTTGGAGACCCGTAACGCACACACAGCGCAGCAAGGTCAAATACGAGAGACGGTCTCCTTCACAACTGAACGGTTGGCAAACCCTGGCGTGAGCTTCGAGGTGGTTAATGAGTTGCAAAGTCGAGCAGATCGATTTGGATTTGATGCAACGCCGCTTGAATGGAACGATGCAAAAGTTGATTGGACGGCCGAAGGGACAAGTCCATTTGATGCGACATTCCAAAGATTTAGTGGGATGTGAAATTGATTGCTTCGAATTTATTTTGGGGGCTCATGGCTTGTTCGTGATGTGGGGGCGCGGGGGAATTGGTGATGGGTCGGTGAGGTGGAAGAAGGGGGCTAGTGGATTTCACATTTGAAGGAAATCCAGGTCGTGCGAAGGAACTCCGTTGGGGATTTACGATCGGTGTTTGCGTATTTTTTGCGTGTGGTTGCACATTGTCCAATGGATGTTGGCTTTGCCAATCCGAAGATACTACTGCTATTTTTTATTTATTTTACTCTGTAAGGCCCACTGAGCTATATAACAATTTTTTCTGCAGCAACCTTGCCACAAATGATAGCTCAACGAAGCAGCTTATCACGTGGAAATTGATAGCAGCCAAACACTCTCTAAACGCGCAACGTTGATTATAAATGTGGAGGGAAAAAACCGGAGGGCCTGGAGAAAAATCCACGCGACCACGGAGAGAGAGAGATGCAAACTCCAAATATACAGCAGGCGTCAGGGTCGGGATAGAACCCACCGCCTCCTGTAGACCAGGCGAGGTAGTTAACATCTCGCCACCATGGCGCATTGTTGTTACTCCGCTTCGTTTATTCCCGCTTTTCCTTTTTACGAACTGCTCGATCGCGTAACGCCGCGTGACCCCCTCGGCGAGTGGCGGGGTTCCACGTCGGCAGATCGGTCACGGTGTAGGAAATCATCTCTCGGTTGGATCCCACCGACCTGCCGTGCAAACGCACCGGGCGTCTGTCATTCACGCGTTGGCACTTGGACGCTGTGGCCTTCAAAAATTACAAAATATATTTATAACAGGGGTGACATTTTGCTGGGCTATAGCCCTTCTGTATAGCACATAGAATTGGCTCATTGCTATCGTGAACGGACCATTGCCTCAAAAATCGCCGATTATATATATTCCCATAAAGCCACGGCGTGTTTATTGACATGGAATGTGTTGAGATTTTGGTTTGTTAATTGTGCTTGTGCACCTGCTGCCAACGCAGCAGCAGCAGCAGTATCACCAAATAATTTGCCATGTAACCAGTAGCGAGTAACGAGATTACCAGGTCAGGGGCTGCGGCAAATGGTCGGGTGGGGCCCCAATATTTGATTTGTCTCACACGTTCGCACCCAGGCTAATTAAATATACATGAATCGCTGCTCCTCTTGACCAATCACATCATTAAGCATTTTCATCAAAATGAATGTAAAAAAGCACTTTTGTTCCTTGATAACTCGTAGCTTTGACCATGGGGGTGGGGGGGGGGGGGGCAAGGAACGCTCGTCTGACTATGTCAGTAACATGGCGAAAGAAAACGATGTGCATGGTACGGTGTGCGTCCGGTGCTGTCACGACACGCGTTAACCGTCTTTGCGTTTTTCCTATCGATCCAGGTCCCCGTGGAGATTCCCAAACAGCGGAGGAGAAAGCTTCCAGTCCCTCCGGACAGCAGGAGCTTCATGGAGTGTACGGGCATGCATCGTCAGCCAGTCAGCTGGTCACCATCTAGCAGCGGACAGAACTCCGCGTGTTTCCCTGCGTTTAACCAAAAGGCTGCTTTTCGAGCCGTTGAGAGCGGTGGTGCGCGGTGGTCCATTGCCTGCGGGCGCCCGGCACTTTTGAGGCGTGGGTTGGTGAATCGCATCGGGATTTGTGAAGCTGTAGAATTCCACTGGGGTGTGCGCGCGTAGGCCTGCACAAGGCAGTACAGATCGCACGCATTACACACACAAAGTGTTTGCCATGAATGAACCGCAATAGCTCGCTGATCTCGTCAAGGGGCGTAAACCATCACGCGAATTGCGGTCATCCTCGCAGCAGCAGCGGATTTTGGCTAGTAATCGAACAAAGACGGTCACCGCATCGCGCGCTTTCAGATGCGCTCCTACGGCCGTCTGGAACGCTCTTCCTTCCGATATTAGGAAACCACTGGAGCTATGCACTTTTAAATCGAAATTGAAAACTCATTTTTTTTAGAACTGCTTTTTGTGTTTAGTTTCTTATACTTCCCCCTCGCCTCCGATTATTACGGTTGGCTACGTATGGTGCGAAATAAGTTCAACATGCAAACATACAACAAACATTGGTTTGTAAAACCTGTCTTTGTGGATCTATTCAGTGTTATCTCCTGGTACACAGGAGGTCGCAGGCTCGATGCCGACCCTGACGCCTGTATCGTTGGAATTTGTGGTGGCTCTCACCGTGGTCGTGTGGATTTTTGTCCAGGCCCTCCAGTTTTTCCCTCCACATGTAGAATAATGCGTTCAGAGTATTTTGCTGCTATAAATGTCCACGTGATAGGCCACTTTGTTGAACTATCATTTGTGGCCAGGCCGTTTCGGAAAATTAGCGTAAATAGCTCGGTGGTCCTTACCTGGTGAAATAAAAACAATTGTTTAGTTTCCCAGTGACGATTATCTGAACCGGTCCTGGGCTTCCAACTAGATTGACTCAGCCTCAACTAAGTACGGTGTATAAAACATCGCAATAATGAAGACAAAGGCACCACCGGTTGTGGTGCTGGCCACCCACACCCCCCCTCATGTACCGTAGTGGCCTTCATGTCTACTCGCTAACAGCACTTTCCCCAACAGACTGATAAAGACTATACGGAGGGGAGGGATCTTTGTTTTGTTCGTATATATCTGCCAATATAAAGCATGTTTAGTTTGTTATCCAACCGTTACGTTTGTTGTCCTTCCCCCGCACCTCCGATTAGCACGGTTGGTCACGTTCGGTTGCAAAAAAAATTCAACATACACACATACACGTTGGCTTACTCACCTTAAATATACAAGTTCAAAATATCGAGAACGAGCGCAGTGAATGAAACCGCGCGGTGGAATCTCGAGACGGGATTTGTTCCTCCATTGGGGGCCACGCGCCGTTGGTTTCTGCCACTGCTGGTGACATTTCTCGCAAAAACAAAAACATCTAATCCCTCATTGCCAAATCCCTGTGCCCCCCCCCCCCCCCAACTCGCTCCACCAGCAGCCGACTGGAAGCTACAGATGCCGAGCTTCATGAGATTTTGAACAAGGAGCCAGGGCAACAGGTCAGGATTTGCTGCTGAGATGTCACCAATATAATGTCACGGGCGGCAGACTATCGCACGACCTCCCTACTTGCTGGTCGATCAGAGTTCGTCACGCTGGGTGTGTAGCATAATAGCGACAAGGCTTCATTATTGCAGCTCGCCTTCCCTACGGGACGTTTGGCGAACAAAAACATAACCAAGCTGCAGCGTGTACAAAATTATTTGGCACGAGTACTGCAAGATCCCACCATGTCCGTCCAGTGCTCTCTGAGCTGCATTGGCTTCCGTTTACCTAACCAATACATTATAAGGTCGCGCTTATTACATGCAAAGTGTTTGCCACAAATTAGCCACAAGAGCTCGCTGATCTCGTCAAGGAGCATAAACCATCACGCAAACCCCGGTCATCCTCGCAGCAGCAGCAGCGGCTTTTGGCTAACCATCGAACAAAGATGGTCACCGCATCGGCCGTCTGGAACGCTCTTCCTTTCGATATTAGGAAGCCACTGGAGCTATGCACTTTTAAATCTAGATCGAAAAACTCATTATTTAGAACTGATTTTTTTCATGTTTAGCTTGTCCTTCCCTCGCATCTCCGATTAGCACTGTTGGCTACGTACGGTACGAAATTAGTTCAACGTACGTACATTTCCATGTCACGTATCTGGCATCTGTGCGTGTGCCTGCAGGGATAGCAACGTGGCTGCTCCCGCGTCTCGGCAGCGAACGTCATCCAAGTGCCTTAGCAGGAGGACAACCCCACCTGAGAGATGGAGCCTCTACAGGAGAGCGGGAGAGAACCCGCCGCTGCTGCCACTGCTGCTGCCACTGCCGCTGCTGTCTGGAGAACCCTTCCCGCGTCCTGCGTTATCATCCCACCATCGTTTGTCTTGACAGTGAAACCTCAGTGGACGTTCGGCGTTTATACTTCGCACTAAAGATACCGTTTACGACAAAACACAGCTTGGTAAATGCCGATTACGTTGTGGTTACATTTGTGTGATCTCCCCGCCCGTGGATTATGTAACTATTGCGTAACAACGCTGCATCTTTCCGACGAGTCTTCTCCACGCACGCTCCCGCGCCGCTTGTGAATTTCGCGTTTCGCCCGCGCTCGTCAACGCTGCGAAATTCCCCACCGCTTCCTTTGCTCCCCCTCCCCGCCGCTGCATCGCTGCAGTAGTCGCGAGCGCCGCCGCCACCGCTCGCTTGACGACGACGACGAAGGGCACCCTAAACAAACCACGACTTAGCGCGGGAGGAGATGGGCGGGGGGGCGGACGACAGCGCGTAACACCAAACAACGAGGGCTCCGCGAGCACCGTGCGCTCACGGCAACGCTGCACCCTCCTCTTCGAGAGAGTGGTGAGAGAGAGAGATAAAAGAATCAGCGTCGCGGGTGCGAGTCCGATTATAATCATCGGCGGAGGGAGAAGCGCGCCGCATTTCGGACTCGCTCCTAAAACGGCAGCAAGGGTTTTTTTTCTCCCCCCCCCCCCCCACTGATGCGGAGGTCGCCGCTCGAACACCGCAGAGACGACGCCGCCTGGTGGGAGACGCGAACCACACGTGCACGCGGGCCGGCGCCGCGCAGCGCACGCTGAGATTCTATGCATTAATCGTTGACGTTTTGCCTTAAAAAGAAACAAAAAAATCCATCATTACCTTAAACATCCGTCATGACCTTAATTCTGCTTACATTGGCAAATCGACTGTTTTATTTTATTGTGCACACACGCGCGCCTCGGCTGTGGTTCGTATGCATCGTGAAAAGGCCCCTCGTTCTCGTTCCCTGACGGGTTTGCTTGGTGGGCGTGTGGGGTGTATGGGGGTTGGTGGTTACGCACGGCGCGTGGCAGCCGTGTGCCATCTGATCGGTGAAGTGCCCCCCCCCCCCAACAAAACGCGCGCGGGCAGCGTTTGACTTTTCAGATGCGCGCGTCGACCCTTTGCGCGCATTAACCGCACACAGCAGCACCCCCGGGGGGGGGGGGGGTGTGGGGGAGCGGGGTTGGTGGCGGTGCTATTAGTCAAACAATATCCAACCCCGTCCAGCCCGAACGTGACAGGGTGGTCGATGAACGATGAGCCCGAGACGTTGTTGACAACAGACCAGTGCCTCTCTCTCTCACACGGTGTGATCTACTCGTCTGCAGACGCCGTGCATTTTATTTTGACTCATGGGAGGCGATGGCGTAGATAGCCGCCGCTCCCTGTTCCCCCAACCCTCCCCCGCTCTCCACGAGCCCAGCCACTATCGCGTCTCGAGATGACATCAAACGAAATGGCTTCCAGATGCCGAGCCGCCACCGCTGCCGCTCACGCGAGCGCCGTGCCGCGGAGATTTGCCATCTCTGTGGTGAGCCGGCGGCGGTGTTACGCGTGTACGCACGTTGCTGCTGCTGATGCTGCTGCTGATGCTGCTGCTGCTGGCGTTACACGCAAAAAGGCATTTTGACGTTCTCAATATAAATCGGTTCATGCGGTGAGAATATTTGTTTTACTTACGCAAGCGTGGCCGCCACAGGCCCCCCCCCCCCAATGAAATGGGTCGTGGGGCAGAGCCAGCCCGCTTTTGCAGGATCTCCCAAGCCAGTGGTGGAAATAAAAATGTCACCCGAGGGTCACGGTTGACTTACGACCTTGAAGTAAGTCGATCACCGATGGGGTTGTGAAATGTGTTCCCCTTTACAAGTATGACTCCAATGCCCGCCCCCCACCTAGGCGCATTCTATTTTCAGTTACGTTTGTTTTACTTCTGTTTTTAAAACAAACGATCAAAACAGTTCGGCTCAAACTCGGTGCGATTGATTCACTCTTGATTCATATCCGACAGGCTGCCGCGGAAGCAGGTTAAGATTTGAAAAACGTCGCTCAAAATAACAACAACAAATACAAACTCGGAGGTTCAAAACGTTGAATATGCAAGCACTCTGCATGGACCATGTGCTGCGTCATCGCTGACCTCGCAACATCGAAACGAGAGCCTCTGTAATTGCATGAAACGTCGCGGCTCCTGCGGTTAATTGTATCGAATCGTTTCACTTGTCAGTGAAGAGCAACCGATACTTTAATGGAATACTAAAAACGAGACGTTGTGGCGGAGGGTGGGTAGAATCTAATGTGATAAAAAAAATTGCCAAGCCACCAGTTTTATACACCCAAGCAATTGATGTTAAACTTAATAAGGCACTTTAAATACATTGCCATTGTGTCCGCGTGTGTGCCTGTGCGTGCCTCTATAAGTCTATACGCCCCGACCACCAGCGGATCTTTGTGCGCGTGTGGTGCGGTGATAATGGTCCGTATTATTCTTTGCTTATAAAAAAAGGCCACGCACACACCATGTCAGTGTGATACTAAGAACGTGTGTTTTTCAGCTCTTGACCTTGATGCCACAGGCTCAACTGTGGAGAGGCCCCTTTGTTCACCCGTGCAGAGTTGTAAAAAAGAAAGGGGGGCGGGGGGGCTTGAGACAGCAGCACCTTGCCGAGGCGCCACGCTCAGAAAGACGCCGAACTCGCGAGATATTTCGGACGGCGACAAACCAGGACACCTGCTCTGATGCTGTGACAACATTCAAACCCATTTGTTGTTGCACCAAGAGCGTAATGTCTGGAACGATGGCAATCCTTTGGAGTCCATGATCGATTAATTATTAAGCAGTTGACGATGCCCGCGTAAGAATTGACCTGCTTGGTTTGTAATTGGCTTCACGCCAGCCCTCGCATCGACTCGAGACGCCACTCATCACCACGTAAATGGGACAAGAAAACAAAATTCTATTCGTTCTTGCATCGAGCCACGGCGATGAATCGCGCCAGTTCGTAGAACGTCTCGGTGGTGGTTGGAGGTTTGGGTAAACTCGGGGGGATTCACCTCGATTCACCTCGATTCACCTCTATCCACGAGTGCCAGATCAAAGCCAAAGTGTGTCCTCCCAGTCCCAGGTTTCAGACAACGGGGACGGACCTCATTCATTAGCAGTCTTTAAACCAGCAGTGGAAATTCCACATTCCCATAGCTGGTGGGCAGGTGAGGCGGAAGGGGCAGGGTAGGGGGGCGAGTGTTGGTGATGGGCGGGGGGGGGTATTGGAGGGTGATTGGGCAACTCGCAAGTGTCGTGAGATGGTACAGCAGCAGCCATTTTTTTGTTTGGTTTTAACTTGGCCATGTGATCTATCTCGTAAAGATGTACACGACCATCCCGTGGCACAGCGTGCCCCCCCCCCTTCAGGTGGGCTAGGGATTGCGCCGTGTTCCAAAGCAGGTTACCTCGTCACTGCCACGTGGCTGCCGATCGCCCCGTACAATCCCGCGTGTTGTTGTTGTTTACTTTCTCTTGAGCGAAGGGTTAATTCCGTTGTAATCGCGTGTGCGTCGCTGCTGTTGCTGTTGCTGCTGTTGATTCTACCCCGACTCGGTGCGACTGCAGCGTACCGTTATATGTATGGGGGAGCGGTGGCGCAATGGTTAGCGCGCTTTGTTACGAACCCGCCGATCCAAGTTCGATTCCCGCTCATGGCCAACACCAGTGACGATTCCTTGAACCAGTCCTGGGCCTCGCCTAGGTCGACATCGCACCAAAGTACTCATTTGAGGCCATGGTGAACTGGACTACCATGGTGAAGTGCACTACCATGGTGAACTGGACTACCATGGTGAAGTGGACTTCAATGGTGAACTGGACTACCATGGTGAACTAGACTGCCATGGTGAAGTGGACTTTAATGGTGAACTGGACTTCAATGGTGAACTGGACAACCATGGTGAAGTGGACTTTAATGGTGAACTGGACTACCATGGTGAAGTGGACTTCAATGGTAAACTGGACTACCATGGTGAAGTGGACTACCATGGTGAACTGGACTACCATGGTGAAGTGGACTTCAATGGTAAACTGGACTACCATGGTGAAGTGGACTTCAATGGTGAACTGGACTTCAATGGTGAACTGGACTACCATGGTGAAGTGGACTTTAATGGTGAACTGGACTACCATGGTGAAGTGGACTTCAATGATGAACTGCACTACCATGGTGAACTGCACTACCATGGTGAACTGGGCTACCATGGTCAAGTGGACTTCAATGGTGAACTGGACTTCAATGGTGAACTGGACTACCATGGTGAAGTGGACTTCAATGATGAACTGCACTACCATGGTGAACTGCACTACCATGGTGAACTGGACCCTTATGGTCAGGGGTTGGCAACCAAAACAACACCAAGGGACAATTTTGTTTTCGAATTCCAGGAGCCGGGACTGCAGTCTTTAAAGAGCCGCAGCTTGCCCCCCCTCCCTCCCCCCCTTGATATCGAAACTCGCTGCCCTCGCTCCCTGATGCATGTTGACAGACTCCCACACCCCGACGTGATAGGGGCCCGGGTGCGTTCATTTTAATATACTACGCCAAGTGGATTGAAGCTAATATACTCTTAATGCCAATGGTTGTAGAAGGAATACTGTATATATATACATTTAGAAGAAAACATGTTTGTGTGTACAGTTATGGTTGAGGAGAGTTTAAAAAAATGTAATAAAGATTTTGAAAAATAATACGGACTGGTTGTTGTCACGTGTTGTGTTCACGTCTGGGGAGCGGTGAGGATTATCTGAATGAACCCGAAGTCGACCGGCTCTTAAAGGAGTAACTCGTGCGACGTGCGAACATTGCCACGAGGGACACCAATGCGTCCTGGCGTGGTGCTGGCCACACCATCGCTCCGTAATCCGGCCTTCATTGGTGCATCTTGCTAACAGCACATGCGCCAACAGTCTGTTAAGGCTGGTGTGGGGGTAATCTTTGCCTTTGAGCGCACTGATTGAAAAGTCAGCAGCGCCACCTGCCGGAGATGTTGTGGACTGTTTGGCAACCGTGCACCACTGGTTAATTTTCGATTAGCCCAACCACGGTGTGGGGGGGGGGGTGACAACAAACTAAACACCAAAAAGCAGTGAATAAGAAATTATATTTTTGGTTCTTTCGGTAAAGTCACGTAGAAGGGAAATAATAAAATAATAAAAATTAAACACTTCAATGATGAGTTGGACTGCCATGGTGAACTGTTTTATTTTTATTATTTTATTATTTCCCTTCTACGTGACTTTACCGAAAAAACAAAGAATATGAATCACTGCAGTCACGAAAGATTTAAATCGAAAAATAAGTTTTTTTTATTTAATCTAGATGATTTAAAAGTGCATAGTTCCAGAGTGGCGTCCTAGTGTCGGAAGGCAGAGCGTTCCAGACGGCCGCTCAAAGTGCATCTGAAAGTGCTCGATGCGGTGACCGCCGTCTTTGTTTGATGGTTCGCAATAGAAGCCGCTGCTGTTGCTGCTGCTGCTGCTGCTGCTGCGAGGATGACCGGAGCTCGTGGTGATGGTTAATGCCCCTTGAGGGGATAGCGTCAGTAGCCCCCAGGACATTATCGGGGCATCCCTCGAAGTATCATCGGAACGGACACTTCCTGAAATTTTCGTAAAGCGCAAGGTCACGTAAATGTATGCTTTACCGTGGACCAGATGGCAAAAGCAAAACTCCACTCTGTCGTCACATAAAAGCAATCTTTTAGCCCATCAGCCGATGTGTCTTTTCATAAGAAAACCAAAGTTATCAAAGCAGTGTTTGTTTAAGCGAGAAAACACTCTGGACGGGTTTCAACTTTCTGTCTCGTGATAAATCATCATCATCAACAACAGTGAGGTTTGTGAGATAAAAGTTATTGGATTTACCAGCTGTTATTGGCATGAGCACTCAATATAAGATACGGGACGCCGTTCGCTTTTTAAAGGGCATCTACTGTCCCGTAACCAATATTTTATAAGTAACGCAACTGAATATTTAAAACAAGATGCTGTAATGCGTCGTCTGGAACGCTCTTCCTTCCGATATTATGAAGCCACTGGGGCTATGCACTTTTAAGTCCAGATTGAAAACTGATTTCTTTCGAACCGGTTTTTTCATGTTTAGTTTGTTGTCTTTACCCGGCACCTCCGATTAGCACGGTTGGCTAGGTACGGCGCGAAAGAAGTTCAACAAATAAGGGACAGAGGAAGTGAATACGAGGGTCACGTGTTAATGATAATGATACATCATAGTCCTTTGTCAATCCACTTCTGGACGAAGGCCTCCCCGCGCCGTGTCCTTCTTTAACCATACTTCACCACACTGGTGGAGCGCGAGTTGGTGAAGTGGGCGGGCCACAGGATCGGTTCAGATATCACCCCGCCACGCACGTTTGCCGTGATCGGGAAATCGAATGTGGGTAACAGTCGATGCCAACCTCACACCACCACCCCAACACCCCTCCTCCTCCCCCCCCACCGACCCCCCTGGAACATTGCCGTGGCGCCGGTGCCGCCCCACCAACAACGGGGCACGAGTCGCCCACCCCCTCGCTTGCATCCGTCGTCATCTGCACACAACTGCTGAAAGCTGTACGCCTACGGAATCGCCTCAAACGTTCTTTGTCAGGCGACAACACAAGCAGACGAAATATTTAATTTCATGTTAACACAAGCCCTCGAAATCACTGCATTGTGGGCAGTGCGCAGTCTTCGGCAGCGTTGTTCCAAGCTCAGCAGCCTCTGGATCGGCTTCGACACGCGGTGTCTCATCGACAGGGTCAGGCTCGCTCACAGTCAACGCTGGCCGGATCCGCCGATGTCAAGGCCTACAGTTCTCCACCAGAGGGCAGCAGCGCACAGCGACGAGGAGCACGTCGTGGGGCCCTGACAATATCCACGCTCCGCAATGTCCCATTGCACGTGTGGTGAGAGCAGAGACTGCATGCGCTGCGAGTGGACCAGTGGCCACGGGAGGTAATGACAGAGAGGTCGGCTTGCAGTACGAGTGACAGGGGTGAGGGGTACCGGTTGTGAGTGCGAGGGGACTGGTGGCTAGGGGAATGTTCGAGAAGGGAGCGTGGTCAGATGACGGAAGAGGACGGTGGAGTCTGCCGGTGGAGCGAGCGTCCAGAGTCAGCGAGAATGATCGAGAAGGGAGCGTGGCCTCGTGTCGGTAGATGACAGGGAGATGCGCGGGAGACTCGGGGCTGCTGCGGTGGGGGTCTCCGCCTGGCGTCAAGTGAACGCGTCTTCAGTTAAAGTGGCATCTCAAGAGAAGTGTGTCAAGTCGTCACTGCACGTGTACACGCATGTGGAACTTCTTTCGCACCGTACGCAGCCAACCGCGCTAATCGATGAGGTCGCTCTTGCAATGGGATGCTGCGTGAGCCGAGGCTTGGCACGACGAGTCCCTTGCACCGTGGACAATAGATGGGCCAGGCCATCAAAGTCATCGCGTTACATGTCGATCCTGCTGCTGCTGCCATACACGCCACTCAAATGGGTTAGCCCCCGTAATATTCACAGGAACCGATCCATCTTTACGCACCAAGGAGGTCCCTGAGATCTTCGAATCGCCTCCTCCTAAGTACTCCGATGTCAAGGCTCATTTCTGAAACATCCGTGAAACTACTGGACATCTGTAAAAAAAATTGCTTCATAGGCCCATCGGATTCCTCGGGTATAAGACAAATACTGATGCTCGTGATTGCCTGGGGGGATTGGGCTTTTGCCACTGTGCAGCTCACACGCTTTGGAACGCGTCGCCGTTGCTAATAAGACGACCAGAGTCGTTAGATATAGTTAAGTTCTGTCTTGAAAGTCGCACCTCTTAACGCTGTTTCTTTACATTCCACTCGTTCTGGCCGTGTGCCCTGCAGGGCCCTGTCCAATTACCGCTCTCCATACACGGTGGCGTATTGGGATCTACGGATGAATTGCGCAACTTTACAAATGTAAATTCTTCTTCTGATTAGTATTATTTTAATTGTTACCATCATCATCATCTCTATATCGCCGTGGCCGAGCCCTGGACGTGCTGATAACTCCCTAGGGGTGGCGAGGCGGCCAGTTCGGATCGGTGGCCGTGGTGGGTGCCCCACCAGGGCCACCGATGTGAACAAAAATAGCCTCGTAGCTCATCGGATTCAAAAGGTATTAATACATATTCTGATTGTGATTGTGGTACCCAACGCTCTCCCCCTCCCCACCCCCATTTAGGCAATAGACCAGAGCGGGAATTGATATCAACTCAGGTACTCAATGCGTCAGTAGCACCAATATATTTTTACTGCCGATGAGAGTGAATTATTATGTATTTATTATACTGCCGATGAGAATGGATTATTATGTATTTATACTGAAGATGAGAGTGAATTATTACGTATTTATTATACTCGTTACAAATGGTTACCTAGTAATTCACTGTTATTGGCCTCATGAAGAAACTGGAACAGCTCGAGTTACGCCACCCCGGGTGGTACCGACCAATTGACAGTGTCTGGTCTGGTGCCGTGGACTAAGCACCGTGTAGACATGAACAAGAGACACAGAGAGACACCGAGAGACAGAGAGAGACACTCACACCACCTGAGACGACAACAAACATTCCCGGGAATTGTTTTACTCTCTCCCTTGTCCCCTCTTCAGCAAGGTGACGTGAATCAACCACGGCCATGGCTCCTGTGCCCGTGAACTCGACTCATTGGCTCCTACACCCACATGACGAGGCCTCGTTCTGCCAGAAACACTTGGTTGACCCACCACGCTGCAGATCATAACAACACACCCCGCCCACTCAAGCGAAGACAACGATCCCCTGTGTAAGCCTTAACATACCGTTCAGGCTATGCAGTGCTGGGACATCGCAATAAGAGGTCGACAGACACGCTATTGTTGAGACGAGGCAGTTTTATTGAAAGCTTGACAATTTAATGAATCAACACGATGCGTAGACCAACTACGGTGCTATCAACGTTTGGTGCCGTGTCAAACATTGCTCTCCGCAGTTTCGCTGCCCCCATCGCTGCTCCATTTATCACAGTGGATTCAGTCTGGAAGGTGCCAAATATTAATTTCAGGAGAAAGCACCGCTGGGGTATTGCTGTGAAACCAAACTATGAATTACAGGATTAGGGCTTTCAGCTCTTCATTATGCGCACTTAGTCTGTGCACACATTGTGATTTGTGAATGGTATCTTAATAAGCAATTATAGTGTTTTAGGGCGACCGAGGAGAGGTTTAATACCGGCCAAAGACAACATTTATAAGATATATAACAAACGCAAAATCTGAAAATGCAATTATGTGTTCACTGATACACATATAACATTATGAATTGCTAGCCACAGGGTATTCTGTCTGCAGGAAAGCGCGCAGCAGATCATCCTTCTTGGCCGCCTGCGGACAGTAAATTAGTCCACGGCTCAGAGTGGAAATTAATACCACCGAATGGTATCAATGCACGAGTAGCACCGATGTAATTATACTGCCCGATAAGTGGATAATTTGATAACCAACTCATTTCGAATGGTTATCACATAATCCTCTGTTATTGACCACATCAATAAATGGGAATCGCTAAAGTTATGCCACCGCAAGTGGTAACCGTTAAAGTTAAATTATTTGGTCTGGGCTCGTGAACTAAATACAGGATGTGTGGTGGTCTGGGTGTGAGGCGTAAGGTGGGGAGTGTGGGGTCATGAGGAGAGGTGGGGGAGGGCGGGATACACAGGTGCTTTAAAGGGAGCCAGAGAGGGCTTCTCAATAAAACAGAGGCCAGACGCTATCCCGGTTCCATCGCTGCTGTATCTGTCACGGTGCAGGCGGGGCACGGAGTTACTCGTGCCCGCGATGTCTCCCGTAATCACCTGGCACAAATTATGGAGTCGCGGGGAGGGGGAAATTCGAGCCTGGGGGCTTTGAAAGCTAACAGCAGCCGCCCTAATCACCTGACCTTAACCATCATTCCGACTCTCTCTGCCATAAAAATACTTAATTAGCATCGTTAAGGTCATGCAGACTTGCACAAACGGCAGTTTAGCGCGGCGGGGCGCAGCGCAGAGCACCTGGACGACGCGCGGTCGTTGGGGCAGACGAAGTGCCCGCGAACCGCCCGTTCATCACGGGCGGTTCGCGCGCGCGCTGCCATTAATATTTAATGATGCCCTAATAATTAGGGCGCCCACCCCACCAACTCCCCTCCCCCCCCGCGCTGTTTATTCGGAGATGACTTAGCGGCGGGTTAAATCTGCCGCGCGCTCTCCGCGCTGCCCCGTCCTTCCTCCCCCCGTTCGCGTCCTCCTCGTTAGCGGGACGGGGACGGAGACGGGGGAGCCGCCGCCGCCGCCGCCGCCGCCGCCGCCCGGGGTTGCGAGACGGAACGTTGGTGGAGCCCACAAGCCACAAATGAAAACGTATGGGGGGCAGGGGGCGGGGGGCGGAGATAATAACGCAGTGAATTTACGCGCGTTGTTTATAGGAGGCCCGTCGTTATGACCCGCAGTAAATGTTGTTGTTGTTGGTGTTGCTGGTTTATGCCCGCGAATTAATAACGGCGAGGGGATGCGCGTGTGCGCGTGTGCGCGCATTGACGCGGACTCCGCACAGACCCTGTGTGTGTGTGTGCGCGTATATACCGACCTTCACCACCCACCCCCTCGCGCCGCTTCTAAAGGAACCTCGTGCATCTTTGTGGTCTGGATACGAGAGCATGCACGTAACAGTACATTAACGAACCTCCCCCTTTTCAAATGTAGAATCGTGCCACAGTTTCATTGTCTGATACTGCGCCACGTCAAGTTAAAGTCACCGCGAGGATATACTTGTCGAGCAGCAAGACGCATCATGGTGAGGTTTTTCGTAGCTCTCTCCGGCGGCGTCGTGCCGCATGCTGTCTGGCACGGCGTCCGACGTTTCGGTCCACGGGGCCGGCAGCTTTCGGTTCTCGCACCGCATGCCGAACAACGCGCGGTAACAAACCCTCCAAGCGAGAGGAGAGCGTTGGCCGTCGGAGTCCAGAAGGACAGTGAGCACCCGACCACACCATCATCCTTGTATAGGAGTCACCCTGGCACGCTCCTGATCTACCCCTGAACGCGTACGGCGCAGCTCCACCACAGCTGTCTGTAATGAGGACGCCTTTACATTTCACGGCAGCGAGCATTAGGCCCACGCTGTGTAGATTTAATTAGCGCTCTAATGCCCCTCCTGGCAGCTGAGTCGTCAGCTTTTTTTTCCTGCGGCTTGCGAATCGCGGAGAGCGGAGACGCGACTCAAGGAGACGGCGGTGTCAATCCCTCTCTCTGTGCGTCCTCGTCTGCGCCGCATGCACCTTGGGTAAATTCCGGCTTTTGGGTTAATTCCGGCTTTTGGGTTAATTCCGGCTTTTGGGTGAATTGCGGCTTTTGGGTGAATTCCAACTTTAGAGCTAATTTCGACTTTTTTGTGAATTCCGACTTTTGGGTTAAATTCGACTTTTGGGTGAATTTCGGTGTTTTGGAGAATTCCGGCTTTTGGGTGAATTGCGGCTTTTGGGTGAATTGCGGCTTTTGGGTGAATTGTGCCTTTTGGGTGAATTCCCGCTTTTGGGTAAATTTCGACATTTGGGTGAATTCCGACTTTAGGGTTAATTTCGACTTTTGGGTTAATTTCGACTTTTGGGTTAATTACAACTTTTGGGTGAATTCCGACTTTTGGGTGAATTGCGGCTTTTGGGTGAATTCCGACTTTTGGGTGAATTCCGACTTTTGGGTGAATTTCGACTTTTAGGTGAATTCCGACTTTTGGGTGAATTGCGGCTTTTAGGTGAATTCCGACTTTAGGGTTAATTTCGACTTTTGGGTTAATTTCGACTTTTGGGTGAATTCCTACTTTTGGGTGAATTCCGACTTTTGGGTGAATTTCGACTTTTAGGTAAATTGCGGCTTTTGGGTGAATTCACTGGAAAGGCTTCCACTTCCGCCTTTCCAGTGAATTCTCGCTCTTGGGTGAATTCCGGTTTTCAGGTGAATTCCCGCGACGCGCAATTATGTCGTTGGTGTCAGAGACCCGTCGTATAAGTTGTTCGCATCCCGTGCCGATATTCATCTCGCATGCTCGATTCCGTCACGAAATTACACGGAGCACGTTTCAATTGATTATGAGCAATACCATTTTACATTTATGGAGCGCGGTATTAGTTTTACCATCAAAATACCGTTCAAATAAATTGCCCAGACATGTAGTTGTCCTAAAATAATGAGTCGTTAAAAGTGGATGGAGGTGGGTTCGGGTAACGGGGTGGTGTTGTGGGGCTGGAGAATTGAAATGCAACGACGGAACAGATACGGCCGCGAGAAGAGTTGTATATTTCGCCAATTACGAGCGCGCCCCCCCCTCCTTCCCAGAGGGGACATTACCCATCTGGTACCCGAGTAACTCATTCTAATTATCAGCGGCGCGTTCGCTCGCTCGCTCGCCCGTCCGCGCGCTCTCCTAGTCCACCCCCGCCTCCTTCTCATCACCTTCTCATCATCTCCCCACTTTTGCCACTTTGCTCGCAGTTATCCGCGAAGGCGGCGGCTCTGCCCGTCTCGGTTGTCCATGTATCGATCCTCCCCCGCCGCCTGACACCCAATTATCCGAGGGCTGTGGGAACACACTACAAAGACGAAGTTCCCCCCCATGGCCTTAGTAGACTGTTGGGGCAAGTGCTGTTAGCGAGTAGCACCTATGAAGGCCGGCATGGTACACGAGGCAGTGGAGTGGCCAGCACCACGCCCGGCCGCCTTTCCCTCCCCAGTGGTGATGTTTCCACACCGTACTAGGCACTCATTTGAGGCTGATTCGACCTAGGGGAGGCCTAGAACCGGCTCGGATAATTGCCAATGGTGTTGACCGTGAGCTGGAATCGAACTCGTGTCGCCGGGTTAATCGCGAGCGCGTGTGCGTTTCGAGAAATCTGATTTAAAAAATCTAAAAACAGGAAACTGAAAGGGGAAGCCACGAATCAAGGTGATATTTAAACTGGGATCCCGCGCCAAGTTGACACCATGAATGCCGGGCGGTGCTGGATTTGCACATGGCCTGTAATCCCGCATTGTTGATGCAGGGAGGGTTGGTGGATGACCGCGCAAACAACATAGTTAATATATATTTTTCCCATTGTGTAGAAATGTTTGTTATGTTTTACGGGTGAGTACGAATGTGACAGCACGTTGAGTGGCAGATTTGTACCACAAAGGAGCAGCGTGTGAAAAAGAACTTTACAGCTCATCGGATTCCTTCAGTCTAAATAAGGATTCTGATTCGCCTTTTGGCGTCCTCTGGGCTAACACTGTTTGAGACGAGGCTCTAAAGAAAGCTGTCTCTGGTGTGGACCAATCAGTTTCAGAGACAATGCCATTTATTATCAGTGTATGTTTTTTTGTTTGCATTCTGTCCACAAGCATTGTGGTTAATGCAGAAACGATTCCTCGTAAAAGGTTTCAGTTTGATGTTTTAACATCTTAACACCTGTTTTGTTGCCAAAAAAAAGGGGAAAACCTATTCTTATATTTTGGTACTGGCAAAGAAGGTCCCATGATGAGATGCATATACTATCTGAGCATTTTTGTTTGTTTGCATGTTCACCACAAGCATTGTGGTTAATGCAGACATGATTCCTTGCAAAATGTAGATTTTTGGTGTATTAACATCTTAACACCTGTTTTATTGCCAAAAAGGGATTAAACATATTTTCATAAACTTGACATGACTTGCAACACTCCCTTGTCAGCATCGAGGTGCAATACCGTGGCTCGTCAGTAGAATGCAGTACAGAAGAGTGTGAACTAACATCACTTGTTATCTTCTACACGGGATAGAGTGCTGCCCCTTTGCATGCGTGGATGTTTTTGTCCGAGTGCTCTAGTTTCCTCCCACACACATATATAAAATACTCACTACTAATTGGTTAAAAAAACATCTTAATATGTCGAGAACTGCAGAGCTAATTGTTGTCGCTGGCTGACTGACTGGCATCCTTGTAGCTTGGTATGTGGTTCCTACTCAGCGATTGTGAGAGATGCAATTTTTTCAGCATTTACTACGACGCCGTAGAAAATGTTTTTAGAACATCAATTGCGTCCACGGTGATACAAAACGAGCGTCGGGTGTTGCTCATCTCCAGCTGTGGCTCCACGAGCCCGTGACGCACATTTATACGGTAGCAGCGGTCAACTTTACCCGCAGCAGAACAAGCTGGGAACCTCTCACGCAGTCTGGCTCGAGCTCACGCCACGTGCGCTCGCACCACACACCGGATGATGCGAGCGCACGTGGCAAAGTGACGTTCGTCGGTGTCGCCACCGCCGTCGTATTCGCAACGGTCTGTTGCCACTCCACGTTCAGTCCATTAAAAAAAAAACTTTTTTTATATTACCAGGTAAAGTCCATTGAGCTGTGTCGCTTTTTTTCAGAAGCCACCTGGCCACAAATGGTAGCTCAACGAAGTGGCTTATCGTGTGGGCATGTATAGCAGTCAATTACTCTAAACACGTGTTGATTCTAAATGTGGAGGGAAAAACTGGAGGACCCGGAGAAAAATCAATGCTACCACAGAGAGAGAGACACGCAAACTCCAAATATACAGCAGGCGTCAGGGTCGGGATCGAACCCACGACCTCCTGCATACCAGGAAAGGTAGTTAACATCTCGCCACCCCTGGCCACGAAAGGTATAATTACCAGAATCATGATGTTTATGTATACTGGAGGAATCAGATGAGCTATAAAGCTCTTTTTCACAGATGTCCAGCAGGGGCGGGTACGAAAGTTACGAACTCTCCTTTGCGAACGCTCCTCTTGTGACCCAAAACAAGGAAGAGCCTCTTAAGGGGATGCAACAATTGGCGCCCAATATACATCCCTCGCACACGCATGTCTGGAAATGCATAGCAATAGTTACTCTTCATCTTCTTTCGCACCGTACGGAGCCAACCGTGCTAATCGGAGGTGCGGGGGAAGGACAAAACACTAAACACAAAAAGCAGTTCTCAAGAAATGAGTTATCAATCTAGATTTTAAAGTGCATAGCTCCATTGGCTTCCTAATATCGGAAGGAAGAGCGTTCCGGACGGCCGCAGAAGCGCATCTGAGAGCGCGCGCACGCAGTGACCGTCTTCGTTCGATGGTCAGCCACACTCGACGTACGGTGCAGCAACCCTCGCTTTCCCCCGCACGCAAAAAACGATCGGCTCACGCGCCTTCCTTTGCCAATGGTGAGAACAACGACCGTAACTGCAGCGGCAGAGCAATTTGCGAGGTCGCGCTGTGTTTTCCCCGGACATCGCTGACCGTGACTCCGATGCTTGGAGCCGGGGATCAGTGTTGCTCGCGGGCCAGGCGAGGGAGGTCGTGAGCCCTCTTAAGCGTCTCTCTTAGAAGTCTCCGCAGCAGCGGCGGGATGACGTCCGCGTTCCAGGCGGCGTGCGTGAAATTGGTTTGTTAGTGCGTGAGTAAGTGACCGCGTGAGTGCGCGTCTCTGTGTGTGAATGCGTGTTGGTGAGAGTGCATCCGTGAGTGCGTCTGTGAGAGTGAATGCGTTTGTGTGTGAATGCGTGTGCTGTGAGTGCGTTTGTGTGTGAATGCGTGAGAGAGTGAACGCGTGAGTGTGTGCGTGAGAGAGTGAACGCGTGAGTGTGTGCGCGAGAGAGTGAACGTGTGAGTGTGTGCGCGAGAGAGTGAACGCGTGAGTGTGTGCGCGAGAGAGTGAACGCGTGAGTGTGTGCGCGAGAGAATGAACGCGTGAGTGTGTGCGTGAGAGAGTGAACGCGTGAGTGTGTGCGCGAGAGAGTGAACGCGTGAGTGAGTGCGTGAGAGAGTGAACGCGTGAGAGAGTGTGTGCGCGAGAGAGTGAACGTGTGAGTGTGTGCGCGAGAGAGTGAACGCGTGAGTGTGTGCGCGAGAGAATGAAAGCGTGAGTGTGTGCGTGAGAGAGTGAACGCGTGAGTGTGTGCGCGAGAGAGTGAACGCGTGAGTGAGTGCGTGAGAGAGTGAACGCGTGAGAGAGTGTGTGCGCGATAGAGTGAACGTGTGAGTGTGTGCGCGAGAGAGTGAACGTGTGAGTGTGTGCGCGAGAGAGTGAACGCGTGAGTGTGTGCGTGAGATAGTGAACGCGTGAGTGTGCGCGTGAGAGAGTGAACGTGTGAGTGTGTGCGCGAGAGAGTGAACGCGTGAGTGTGTGCGTGAGAGAGTGAACGCGTGAGTGTGCGCGTGAGAGAATGAATGCGTGAGTGTGTGCGCGAGAGAGTGAACGTGTGAGTGAGTGCGTGAGAGAGTGAATACGTGAGTGTGTGCGTGAGAGAGTGAAGTGCCGTTGCTGGGCGCCCTTTCTGCTGCGGCTGCCTGTCCGCCGCCTCGCCTCTTCCCTGCCGCCGATCGATAAAGTCAATGCCGCTATCAGAAGCGTCGCTCTGCACGGATGCGGCGCAATTGGCTCCGTGGCACGGGGCGTCATCCGTGGGATCGATGTCACCTCGTCCTGATGCCGTCTTCCCCTCCTCCCTTCCTCTCCCCACCCTCCCTCCGACTCTCACCCATTCCTCCCCCCGTCCCTCTCCCCTTTCTCCCTCCGACTCTCACCCATTCCTCTCCCCATCTTCTCTCCGTCCTCTCCTCGTCTCCCTCCCTCTCCCTCCCTCCCTCTCCCCGTCCTCTCGCGTCCACTGATGACCGCGCTTGATTCCGCCGATGGTAATCGGGTTTTGGGAGCACGCGGCTCTGGAGTCGGGTCGCCGTGTCAGGAGATGACGAAGCGAAATGCTGACGCGTCGCTCAGCCGAAAGGTTTCCGGCACTGCTCTGGGGATTAACAATCGTACACGCCGTTCAGTTATTATATCTGTAATGTATATATGTGTGCGTGTGTGTGTGCGTTCGTAATGTGCAGGCGCATGCGTGTGTGTCTTCTCTTAGCCTCAAATGAGTACCTGGTGCGGTATGTAAACATCGCCACTAGGGAGACAAAGGCGGTCGGGCGTGGTGTTGGTCACCCACTCCCTCGTGTGCCACAGTGCAGGCCTTTATCAGTGCTCGCTAACAGCACTTGCCCCAACTGTCTGTTAAGGTTATACGGGGGATCTTGGTGTGTGTGTGCGTGCAAGCTGTTGCCGCGCTCACAGCTGTGAGCGAATATTGGCAAGATTGCTCTCACCGGGACGAGAATGTCGCTCTAAAGGTTAGAGGAGCGGTGCAATTGTTGGATTGCCATCCGAAGAATAAAAATACAATGTTTGGATGATGACGATGCGCGCGTGGCTTTCATCAACTTCAAAGATTACCCGTCTCGTGGTATAACTTGAAGCGGATGCACATGATTCAGCGACTCGCTTTTTTTAAAACCCGGTACAGCTCCTTGCCTGTGTAGCTTTAGAAGACAGGAACGGTCGCCTCTCTCTCTCTCTCCTCTTTGCGTCACGACCACGGAACCCGTTACCTGTGGCCCCGCAGCACAGCGCCTGTCACAAACCAACCACCAATAACTTCGCCTTTCTCGTCAAGGACCATAAACCATCGTCACGCGAACTCCCCCGCTCATCCTCACAGCAGCAGCAGCCGCAGCTTTTGGCGAACCATCGAACAAAGACGGCGGTCACCGCATCGCGCCGCTTTCGGACGCGCTTCTGTGGCCGTCTGGAACGCTCTTCCTTCCGATATTAGGAAGCCACTGGTAGCGATGCACTTTGAAATCCCTATTTAAAGCGAATTTATTCAGAACTGCGTTTTGTGTTTAGTTTGTTGTCCTTCCCCTGCACATCCGATGAGCACGGTTGGCTAAGTACGGTGCGAAAGAAGTTCAACGTACAAATATACCATTTACGACGTTTTCATTCACTAGGTTGAGGCCCAGTGATAGACGGAGAAGGCTTTGGTTGTCCTTCGTACAGCAGTGAATAAAACTGATGAAGCTGCGCTATTTCTTCTGCTGATTAATGTCAAATCCGTTTAAAGAGGTGGCGACGACTCGTGAAAGTTTTCCCCCAGCAGTGGATTGACCACGGCTGGTGACAGTGATGATTAATGTAATTCTAAAAAAAAAAACCCTGCCCGGTGATGAGAGAGACTTCCAGCATCAGGAGGAGCATGTTTGGTGGGTGTCTGGTTGCTATCGGAGTGTGTGGATGTACTCAGCGCATCCACTCCCTGCCCCCTCCCCCCCACTGCTGCCACCGTCTAATTGGTGAGCACGTGTCACCCGGGCGTGCGGACAGAGAGAGGAGAGCTCCCTTGCGTGTCCCTGGAGGGGGGGTGGGTGTTGGGGGGGGTACTTCCCCCACGTAAGAGGAGGGAGGTCACGGAGTCGCCCGATTCTCAAGATCAGGTTCATTCATTTACATTTGGCGAGGGTGTGTTTGTATTAGTCACTACTGGACGACTGTGAAAAAAAATGCTTTATAGCTCATCGGATTCCTCCAGGATAAGTAAATAGTCTGATTATTATTCTGACCGAATCTGGCATCCAAAGAAATAAATACACAGCCATTACGTCCCCGTCCCACATATATCGGCCCACATGGATAAATCAGAGTATATTTTTACATATCCTATCGGTCACACAGCCCTTTTTGTGTTTTATTGGGAGTGCACGTGTCCATCAGCATTGGATTAACGCGCGCAAAAACCTCGGGACGGGTTTCGACATTAAGTGTCGCATCTGTTTAGTCAGGCTTTACTTGAACCAATGCTGGCGAAACTGTCCAATGTTCATACTGTGTCGAGAAGGACCCTTCCTGTTATATGCGAGTCCTCGCGTATAACGGTGCAGTGTGTGTGTGTGTACGTAGATCGGAATGAGACTCTTTATTTACACTGGAGGTAATCCGATTAACTATGAGGCTCTTTTTTCACAGGTGTCGGGGCGGGTCAACAAAACGATACAAAAACACGACAGGCGTGCAAAGTATAGGCAAGGTAAGAAAATCACTATGAAGAAATATATATAACGGAATAACAAAGCGTGTCAAGGGGGCTTGTTCGGATGCAACGCAGTGACCCTGCATGGCTGCAGAAGCTCCCGTCTTTTGGGGACCACAGGTGATGATGATGAGCCGGTTGGTGTCCACGGTGAGCCGCTGTTGTCATCCCACTGCTGGGTGCTTTCCCTCGCCACGCTGTACGTGGCCATTGGAGGGGAACGCGACCGCGTCCTGGCCCAGCAGAGGCCATTGCACCGCAATGCATCGTTGTACCGTACTTCTATGGCGCCGCGTCTATGCTCCCCTCCCTTGCTTTGCACCAACCCGCACCCACCAACGTGTGGTCAAACAACGCCCGGGACTCGCATTGGCTCGGGGGAGTCCATCATCTTAACCGAGGATTTAGTCCATGCTGAAGCATGCTGAATGCTTCAGCATTTGTTTCTTGCTGTGGTTGTCCCACCTGATGACGGACGCTTGTGTTGCGCCCGAAACGTCGTGATTTATTATTTTATTTATATTATTATAAAAAATTATTTATTTATTTATTTATTATTATTGATTTTCATTTTATTTTTACCTACGTGTCTTTACCGAAAAAACCTAAGAGTATGAATCCTTGCAGTCACGAAAGCTTCAAATCTAGAATGTGGGAGGAAACCGGAGCGCCTGGATGTACCGTCTTCTCGCGGCGAGCCAGGCCAAGGCTCCTTCCTCGACACCCAGCGAAAGGGGAGTTTCACGACATTTGTATTGCGGCGACCCACCAACCCTACTGGACATCTGTGAGCTCCTCGGATTCTGCCGAAGCCTCGCCACGTGCGTAGCCACGACTGCGCGGCTGAGAGGGCAGTTTCATGTCATCATCATCATCGTGTGCATGCCTCTCGTTGCGTAGCGGTCCCCACTAGCCGCCACCAGGCAATCGTTAATCCCGCGTTAGCCGCCACGCTGAATGCAAGCCAAGGCCGTGGTTCCCACGATCGTGTCCAAATGTAGACGTGTTCATGCGAAGGGCGCGAGACAAAATCTACCCACATTCGTAAAAAAAACAAATTGCCTCTCACTCAAAACAAATTCGGTCACGTGCGCCCCGCCCCCCCCGGGCCGGATTATCCCAGTAGCAAAAGTAGCTCCATGTGTAGTAGCTACGGGCCCCGCACTTTCAAGGGCCCCGCGCTAAATGCTTCCAAGCTATCAATTCCGGTTCAGTGATTCTGCACTTTCTCTATTACTATAGTACTATACCGCATTCGACTTTTACGAACGACTGGGTGTTTAAGGTGAGCGATTTGTCGTATTATCTGGCTGTATAGCAAATGAAAAAATACAATTACTTTACTATGCAAGTGTAAAAATGTATGTGTTTTAATATTTACGTGTTTATTTATTTAGGGCCCCTTTATAACATATGCTACAGGCCCCGCACTAGCTTAATCCTGCACTGCCCCCCCACTCAAATTTCCCCTCCCCATGGGGGGGGGGGGGGCGAGGGGCCTTCCATCGGCTACGTCTTTAACAAGCGCACCTCGCTATTATGTGGGGACCTTGCCCATAATTAGCGCTCAGAGTCACTTTTTTCCTCTCTCCCGAATCCGTCCACACCGCGGGATAATTCATCATCGCGCAGGCGAGGGCTGTCAGGCAAGGAGTCGCAAATAATGAACGCGCTGCTGCGTGTGAACGGAGCTCGCGCAGAGAGAGAGGAATGGGAGATGGGAGATGAGGTGGTGGGGAAAGGAGGGTTGGGGGGGACCCAAGTGCCCGTTGTTGAATGTGTGGACGCTACACGCCGTGTAGCGTCCACACATTCAACAACGGGCGCTTAGGTCCCCCCCCAACCCTCCACACCCCACCACCTTCCTATCGTACCAAAGATAAAGATCACCCGTACAGCCTTAATAGACTGTTGGAGAAAGTACTGCTAGCGAGTAGCAGCACCTATGAAGGCCGGCACTGTGGCGCACGAGGGGGTGTGTAGGCCAGCACCCCGCCCGGCCGCCTTTGTCTCCCTCGTGGCGATGTTTACGCACACCACCATAGGGCAGGTCCAGGACCGGTTCAAATAATCACCACCGTTATTGGGCGTGAGCAGTAAATCGAACTCGGGTCGCTAGTTCGTAGCGCAGCACGCAAACCACTGCGCCACCGCTCCCCTGCCACACCCCCTCCTCCACACACACACACGTGTAGAACACTCTCTCGTGGAATGGGGAAGCTTCTCTTTCCTGGAGACTCCGCGAGGTTTTCCTGGCTAAGTCGCCACGCGCTTTATAACTTCTCGTGGATACGTGGAGGTTTTGTTTGGCGGTGACTTTTTTATTTTCGTAAAAAAAAATTTGTGGGTGAAATAAACACACAGCTTTTGAGCCTCCTCTCAATCCACTGCTGACATGGAGGAGACCTCCCCCCTCTGCCCCCACCACCCCACCCCACGCCGCGCCAGTTAAGGGGATTGTTTGACCGCACTTCACCAAAGCTGGTCGGTGCAGAGGTTGGTGGGTGATGGAATGAGGAGGGTCCCCGGGGGTGGTTCGGGTTATCCACTGGCCGCTTGGCGTTGTTACATCCGTGGCCAGTTGAATCTCGGCAGGAATTACAAACATTACTCAACGTGTAACTGCTCAGTCCGGGCTATGAATGCTTTGAGATTTGCATTTCCGTTCGTGGTGTTCGACATTCGTCGTTGTTCTCTGCTCTGAACACTGTTGGTGAGACAAGGCGGTGGAGGCCAATCGGTTTCGAAGACAACGCATAGATAATTATTATCAAAGCACCCTTGTCTGCATGATTTACCAAAAAGCATGTGTGGTTAATGCAGACTTGATGCCTTGCGATGTATGTGTGTTGAACTTATTTCGCAACGTACGTAGTCATACGTGCCAATCGGAGATGCGGGGGAAGGACAACAAACTAAACACAAAACGCAGTCCTACAGAAAAGAGTCTTCGATCTAGATTTAAAAGTGCATAGCTCCAGTGTATTCCTACTATCGGAATTGAGATACAGGGTGTCTATTGGGTGTTTGCACATCTTAACACCTCCTGCATTATTGCCGGAAAGGGTAAAGCCCGATTCAGTTTGTTTCATCAGTGCCAGATAAACGAAAGCTGCAATCATTTTTAAATCCTTTATATTACGTTCGCTTGCTTGCTTGCTTGCGTGCTTGCGTGCTTGCTTGCTTGCTTACAACCGTGTAAATCTTTTGGTCGTTTTTTAGCCCACTTCCCGTGATCCAATCGAGTTGACATTTTCCACACAGACTCGTTGTGCGTGACAATTAATGTTCGTGAAAAAAAATTCCCCAAATTTTACACTTTTTAGGCAAAAAAAATGTATTTTACATATATTCAAATAGAACTCATTCGTGGCTTTGGCTGAACGTCACAGTGTAAGAGCCCAGAACGTAACCCCTCCACAGGCCGTGGCGGAGTAGCGCAGTTGGTAGCGCCCTCGCTTCCTATGCTAAAGGTCGCGGGATCGATCCCCGCGTCCTCCACAGGCGAATATATTTTTAAATCCTTTATATTAAGTTCGCTTGCTTGCTTAGGACCGTGCAAATCTTTCGCTCGTTTTTTAACCCACTTCCCGTGATCCAATCGAGCTGACATTTTCCACACAGACTCGTTGTGTGTGACAATTAATTTTCGTGAAAAAAAAATTCCAAAATTTTACACTGTTTAGAAAAAACAAATTAAATGTTTAATTACCAATTGCTTAATGGTGGCAGACAATCATCTGACCCATAGGTGGCAGCCATCTCAAGCCAGAGGACCAGAGAACTCTAGCCGCCACGCATATAAAGGATTTATAGTGAAAAACTTTGTTTTTACGGGTTTACTTGTTATTCCGTAAATATCAGCTTCGGGTTTCAATTGACCTCGTGCAGACGCACACAGCGGTGCAGA
Source organism: Lampetra fluviatilis (assembly GCF_964198595.1). NCBI lineage: Eukaryota > Metazoa > Chordata > Hyperoartia > Petromyzontiformes > Petromyzontidae > Lampetra > Lampetra fluviatilis. The sequence continues at coordinate 27,763,494 of NC_136275.1, read as the reverse complement.
GAACCTGACACTCGCAGCTCAAAGGACCGTTTTGGTAAGTGCCGTGCTGCATCACAGAGTTGCGACTGCCCTTTCGCGTCCCGGTGTGTAGGAGACGTGCACCCTCGTTAAATTCACCAAAGAGATACAACATCATTGTCTTCACCTCCTTTACTGTTATTTAAGTGTATATCTCTCTCCTCTCTCTCCTCTCTCACCTCTCTCCTCTCTCCCTCTCTTCCTTTCTGTGACACGGCCTTTCTCAAAGACGTCGACGATCACGGCTTTCCTTTCTGCCCTTCAACTCTGGCCGTGATATTTGCTCCTCCCAGTTGCATCGTAATCTTTCACATATGCACTCAATGACACACAAAGCGCTCGTCACAAATGAACCACCAATAACCTCGCTGATCTCGTCAAGGACCATAAACCATCATCACGCGACACTCCCACGGTCATCCTCGCAGCAGCCACCGTATCGCGCGGCGCTTTCAGATGCGCTCCTGCGGCCGTCTGGAACGCTCTTCCTTCCGATATTCGGAAGCCCCTGGGAGCTATTGCACTTTTAAATCATCTCGATTAAAACCCTATTTATTTATAATTGTTATTTGTTTTTTGTTTGTCTTCCTTTCCCCGCACTTCCGATGAGAACGATTGGCAACGCACGGTGCGAAAAAAGTTAAACATACATACATACATGCATGCCCACTAATTGCTTCTGTAACTTCATTCGCTGTCTTCCCCATTGGTTGCTTGGGTCTAGCGATACATATAAACAAATGGAGACGAACTTTGATGTTGCTTGAGGATAATGTTTCAAGCTCTGATGATTCCATCTCCTGCCATCGAGTGGTGATGTGACACCGGACAGGAAATTATTGTCAGGTGTCCACTCATCATCAACGTTGTCGCACCATCAGCGTCATCAATGCAGCTCCATAAGTCGCGTCATTATAATCGTAATCGTTCATCTATTTCATCATCTTTATGTTCATCGTCACCATCATCTCGCCACCGTGAGCACCATAATAACGAGGTGTTAATTACCTCACCTGATATACAGGAGGTCGTGGGTTCGATCCCAATACTGAAACCTGTATATTTGGAGTTTGCATGTTCTCCCCGTGGTCGCGTGGATTTTTCTCCGGGACCTCCGGTTTTCTCCTCCACAGTTAGCAATATGCGTTTAGAGTTTTTCCACACAATAAGCCACTACGTTGAGCCATCGTTTGTGGCCAGATCGCTTGTGAAAAAGAGCTATATAGCTCAGTGGGCCTTACCTCGTAAAAGAAAAATTATTGTCACATCGCCACTGTATCATAAACTGCATCGCAAGCATCACCTTCATCATCTCGATCTCATCATTCTTCAATAATCACCACCACCGTCATCATCGTCCTCGACATTCTTCTTCTTCTGGGGCCGAAATAAAACAAAATACCGCTTCTGTTGGTCGTGGAGTTGCGGTTGTTCCTTGAAAAAAATTGCACTCGCCAAAGGAATGTGGAACGTCCCACTACCGACTCAGGCAGGACCGCTCCGCAGTGCCCCAGGACAGGGCCACAATTGGACTGAGAGAGAAAGAGCATTTCATTTGTGATAGGCAGCTCGCTTTTGAACAAGTGCTACATAGCTCAGTGGGCCTTACCTGGTGACCATAAAATAAAAGCGACGAGCAGTGGGGGGGGGGGGGGGGGGGGGGGGTGGGGGGGGCGGGGGGGGGAGTGGGGGGGGGGTTGGCGGACCTTTGCGAGAGTAACGCGCTCCTCGCGCGCGGTTTGTTATTTCTCAAAGGGTGCTCGGTGAAAAGCGATCGGCTCTGCTGCTGCTGCTGATGATGATGAGAACTCCTCCTCCGAAGTGGACGCCACTCGGAGGGAAGCAACGAGAAGAAACATTCAGGGGGAAATCGCGAGCGAGCAAGAGAGCGATGAGATTAGAGAGTGAGAACGAAAGAGAGCGACAGATAGAGAGGGATCGAGAAGAGAGAGAGAGAACGAGCGAGGTAGGGAAGGAGTGTGGCGGTCGCACACGGACGCGCGGAATTCCGTAATTAACCGACAGGGAATTGAAGGTTGCGGGAGAAGCGGCGAGCGCCCCCCTCCTCCTCCTCCTCGTCTCCCTTCCACGCTCCCCTCCTTCTCCCAGCCCCCCCCCCACTCTCCGCACACCTCCCCCCCCCCCACTCCACAACCCGCGCCTGTCACACGCCGCTCCCTCGTGGACGCGACTTGCCAAAAATACCCGCGCCAGCCCCGCGCCAGCCCCGCGACAGCCTGGACACGACGCTGCTGCCGCTGGCGGTGGAGCGCCACGCTGCTCTTACCCAACCCGGCCACACGAGTTCGATACCCGCTCATGGCCAACACACAGCGACGATTACCTGAACCGGTCGTGGGCATCCCCTAGGTCGACTCAGCCTCAAATGAGTACCTGGGTGCGGTGTGTCGTAAACATCGCCACTCCTCGTGTGCCGTTCCGGCGTTAATAGGTGCTCGCTAACAGCACTTCCTCCAACATTCTGTTAGGGTATGGCGGGGGGGGGGGGGGATTTTTGTATTCGTTTTTTGTGACGATGGTGGTGGCATTGATGATGATTGATAATGATGATGACGCTAACGTGATGATGATTGTGTAGGGGATGGTGGCCATGGTGGTGGTTATGGAAATAATCGTGGTCATCTCGGTGCCGTGGGCGCTGCTACTGTTGATGAAGATGATGGTAGTGATGCATGGTGCCATTATGACATAATGATTACAATGATTATGGTCTAGGTGATAATCATGATGCGGATGATTATGATGATCATTGTGGTGGTGATGTGTGACAATGATGGCTCTGCGGCTGCTATTGCTGCTGCTGCTGATGTGGTGGTGATGTTCATTATCATTATGATGGCGGTGTAGAAGTTTCGAAGGTCATAATTGAGATGTTGCTACTATGATAATGATGAAACTGTGTTGATGATGATTACAGCTTTCTTACAGTTGAGAGATTGAGCGTTCTCAGACACGCTCACGTCTGTTTCCTAAGTTCGCACGTCACCCAACAAGGACTAAACACCTCAAGCGCAGCACCCTCCTTAAAATGAGTCTTGAGACTCACTTGAGGACTGCATAGACAAGACCGCTAACTATTGCATAGGTATTTTTTTTAAATATATGCTATTGTACAGATAATTAGTATATAGATTGTTAGATACGACCGCTAACTATCCTCTAATCTGATATTCGTCTGTTGGGTAAATCACACACATGCATATTCCATAATTCACTGCGTTTTAATTAATTGTTGACAATTGAATCTTATATTTACAGAACGCCTTAGCAAAAACAGAGTGATTCACATCGTAAGCTCGTGAGAGGTGTCTGCGGCTTGGGATGGCCTTTATCGAGCAGTGAATTGATCATGGCTGATGACGACAATGTTTCAAGTCGGGCACAGGCACTGGGATGTTCCTGCGTTGGCGCAAATCTCGCCGGCACCTTTGCCGATACCAAATGAAGGCGACTGTCAGCTCACTCGCGTCGTCCACAAGCGGCCCAATAGGGGGCAGCCTTGGCCAGGAATGATTCACAACGACCCCTTTTGTCCGAGTGATTTTGAGGTTCCCCACTGCTCCCCGGCCAATTAGCATTGCACAAATGTGCCCAACAACGTCAGAGTCATTTATTACCACAGTGAGCATTCGGGCGGTGCTCATCTCCCGTGTACGGCCTTGAGCAAGTAGTGCACGTTCACATTGGCAGGGACGGCTATATCCGTACAACGACCGCCGTTAACTTCCCCTTACAAAGTGGTACTTACGTATTATTACTCTTTGGTTCTTTCGGTAAAGTCACGTATAAAGATAAAATAATAAATTAAATAATAGCATACGACGTTTCGATTGCAACACAAGCAATCATCATCAGGTATAAATGAAATAGCAACAAAAATCTAACCAGAAAACTATAGACAGACATATAAGCAGACAGATATCACCAAGATACATAGAGAGAGAGTAACACAGGCACAGAGAGGGAAATCGTCTCTGTGGCGAGGCCTTAAATAGACAGACGGGGGCGGAGAGAGGGAGGGGTTAGAGAAAAAATTTACATGTCAATGAGTACGGCGACGCGTGGTAAAGTACGCAAGCTTGAACATTAGGAGAGAGGGCGAAAGAACACACTAAATTAAATAACCTAGCAAAATATCGAAATGTTATGTAATACAACACAGAGAGTCGGTCAACACACAATTAACGCATAGCCTGGTCGATTACGTATTTCAAAGATTGCTAAGTTAGAATTTAAGTGTGAAAATTCCAAAGAAAGACAAAACATAAAACAAGAGGAACGGAAACACACAGACAGAGCAGAACATAAGAACTACAAAAAACGAGTGGAGACAGAAAAAGTAATTCCTGCAGTCACGAAAGCTCCAAATTAAGATTGAACCACTTCTACGGGGAAGTTTCAAGTTTTCTCTCTCTCTGGGTTTTTTTTCTCTCTCTGCCTGTGTATTTAGTGTACTTTTTCTGTCTCCACTCGTTATTTGTCGTTCTTATGTTCTGCTCTGTCTGTGTGTTTCCGTTCCTCTTGTTTTATGTTTTGTCTCTCTTTGGAATTTTCACACTTAAATTCTAACTTAGCAATCTTTGAAATACGTAATCGACCAGGCTATGCGTTAATTGTGTGTTGACCGACTCTCTGTGTTGTATTACATAACATTTCGATATTTTGCTAGGTTATTTAATTTAGTGTGTTCTTTCGCCCTCTCTCCTAATGTTCAAGCTGGCGTACTTTACCACGCGTCGCCGTACTCATTGACATGTTAATTTTTTCTCTAACCCCTCCCTCTCTCCGCCCCCGCCCCCCTCTGTTCATTTAAGGCCTCGCCACAGAGACGATCTCCCTCTCTGTGCCTATGTGTTACTCTCTCTCTCTATGTATCTTGGTGATATCTGTCTGCTTATATGTCTGTCTATAGTTTTCTGGTTAGATTTTTGTTGCTATTTCATTTATACCTGATGATGATTGCTTGTGTTGCAATCGAAACGTTGTATGCTATTATTTAATTTATTATTTTATCTTTATACGTGACTTTACCGAAAGAACCAAAGAATAATTCCTGCAGTCACGAAAGCTCCAAATTACGTATTATTATCGACCCCCCCCCCCCCCCCCCCCGAGAGGGATGATGGGCGTTGAGTCGACTCCCTCCATCAGGATGTGAACGCGCAACCTTCCCATTTGCGAGCCGCTCGCCCTACCCGCCGAGCCATCCGGCCAATCTCTGCGCGCGCGTGCGCCTGTTGCCGATGGGCCGAGCTTTCGATCGGGCGGTGCGTACCGACGTTAGAGAGAGGCCTGAGCATCGTCTCGTCTGCTCTGGGCGAAAACAAATGCTCACATCTGGCCCTGGCTGGCAACGGTGGGAATGGCCAGGGGCCAAACAGCAATAGGTTTAAAATGGCCTCTCGCTTGAAGGCGATCGTCACCTCCGCTCGCCGACTCGCCACGGTGAGCACCTGGGGCTTGGTGTTGTTGATCGCGGTGTCCCAGGCATCAGACAAAGACCCGTGGCGCTGGGTGCGACGGCGATGACGTGTGTGCAGCGTTGGAGGACGGCCCATTGCCCTGACAGGCCTTGGACTGGTTTACCACCAGTCCGGCAGCCAACAGGGAAGAGAAGACCTAAGACAGGATTTCCCTAACTTCAGTCCACCACCGCCACGCTACGTATTTCCGCGTTTACCAATGTACACCCCCCCCCTCCCAAAGATACAAATTAACTCGTTCCACGCTGCACGCGCCCGATGATTGTAAAATGCGACCCACGTGACGCGCCAAGAAATTGATGCTGTCTGCGTCAATAGAGCCGATTGAAATCTCAGTGTTCCACGTGTTCCACGTGTGTGCGTGTATAAGTGTTCCACGTGACGGATACAGCGTTAATTGCAATGCACGTCCAGTGGGACGCGTTTAATAACAATCATCGGGCGCGTGCAGCGTGGAACGAGTGAAGTTGTATTTGAATGGGAAGAAGTAAACCGGTAAACGCGAAAATACGGCGTGAGCGTGGTGGCGGCGTCGGTTGGCCGCAAGGACTGGTGGTTGATGGGACACCCTGAGCGCAGGGCAGATGATACGAGACTAAGCGAGGCGGACCTTGGGAGGTCGATTGCGTGGTGACCGCACAGCAGCTGCAGGATCTGGCGGAGGGTAGAACGCGTTGGCGGGGCGCCGATGGTGGTGGTGGCATCAGCGCGCTTCGTTCGTACATGTCGTCCACATCTTGGTTCCAGGTGGCACTGTTCCCACGTAGTTTGTCCTCGTTCCAGGTGGCACCATCCCACGTGGACCGGCCCCCACGGTGTCATGACACTTTTTGTTGTCGTTGCTTGTTGTACTTTCCATATGGCCGAGGTCCGGTGCTGGGTGGCTCACGGTGTGGCTGACACCGTGAGCCAACAATACGCAGTGGTGTCGGCACAAAGACAAAGATCCCCCGTATGGCCTTAACAGACTGTTGGGGCAAGTGCTGCACCTATGAATGCCGGCACGGCACACGAGGGGTGGGTGGCCAGCAACCACGCCCGGCCGTCTTTGTATCCCCAGTGGCGATGTTTATACACCACTCTATGTACCGGTTCGGACAATCGTCACCGGGTTCGTAGTGCAACGCGCTCACCGCCACACTACCTCGCGTGTGCCCCCCCCCCCCACCGTCTAACTCCGCGAATTAATTAATTGCAATAATTGGGGGTTGCAGTCACGGGCCGCTTGCCTGCGCCTCGCGTCTCCGCGCAATTAGCCACCGCCACGCGGCGCCAGGTTAAACAGAATCACGCGCGGGTCCCGCCGGTTCGCGTCATTTATTTAACGCAAAGGGCGGCTGAGCGACGCGTTAATCAGGCAACGGGGCAGTGTTCGTCGCTAATTTTGAGAGGGGTGGTGGTGGAGGGAGGGGGGAGTCCACTTTCGCCGATAAGACATCATGAGTGTGAAGCTCCGACACACAATTGAAACCATTGGGGTTTGACAGCAGTACGATGGTGATGGGGCGGGGGGTGTTTTCACTCTTCGTGTACTGTCGGGGGCCGCACTGAAGGCTGCCAGAGGGACCGACCGTGGCCCGCGGGCCTTGCGATGAAGAACGCCGGCCAACAGCGTCAACACTCAGCTCACCGGGTTCGCTTCCTTTCATATAACTCGGGCCTGCCGAGTTGTGTTTGCCACGCGGCGATGGGTGATGGCGATGCTGCTGCACGTGAGCTGCCTGTAATCCAGTGTTGCGGAACTCCCGTCCCGTGGGCCTCGAGGTGCTAATACATTGCCTCGCCAGCAGAGGGCAGCGCAGCAAGTGCGGACTAATCGTCCCCTGTGTCCATCTGTGCTGGGGATGAAGCGTTGTTGTTGTTTTTGTCCCTCTCGTGTTATCTTGAAGGCATTTAAATAGCGCCTTATTCAAGGCGCTTTGCACAGAATTAACAATAGTGCATATCGATGCCATGTTGGAGATGAGGTGAATGAATATATGCGAGGAAGCAATGGGTGGCAAATCCGGGATGCGTCAATTCGACGAAAGTGAAATTGATGGCAGTAAATGACGATGACTGGATTGAATGAATGAATGATTGGAGAATGAGTGAAAGCCATAGAATGAGAATATGGAGAGGTAACGGTTGCAGTTATGAGGGGTGGGGGAGAGATTAAGGGGCCGCGGGGTGACTGGTTGCATGTGGAGGGGGGGAAGTTTGTTCCAATGAAGCGTGTGGACAAGGAGAGAGTAAAAAAAGCAAACGCGTGGATTGAGCACAAGGAGAAGGAGGAACAGAGAGATAGAAAGAGAAACAGCAAATATTGAGAACGGAGAGGGCGAGGAGGCGTGGCCAAGATACGGTGCGGCAAGTCAGTTAAGTAGATTTGTGGAGCACGGTGGGTAATATAATAATAGGTTTCACCCTTTCAGGCAATAAAACAGGAGGTGTTAAGATGTTTAAACGCCAAACAGAAACCTTTTGCGAGGAATCATGTCTGCATTAACCACACGTAATTGTGGTGAACATGCAAAAAAAAAACATGCTCCGATAATTTTTATGCACTCGCCTTTTGCCCGTCCAAGGACGGGTGTATTGCGGTAAATCTGAAACTTGCAAGCGAAAAGCAGACCGCGACGTGATATATTCATTGAATCAATGTGTGTGCAATTTGTAAGGGCGCGGTTGACACAGACTTATTTCATTTTAAGGTTATAATCCCTTGTTCATCATGACGTCCTTTTTACTTTGATGTCTCAACAGCGTTACGGAGATCGCGTGACGTGAGGGTTCTGCCTTTGTAGTGAGGGTTGTGAGTTGACGCCGAGGAGGGGAGAGGAGGCGCCTCGGCCTCCCCCCATGTGGAGTGACGTCACCCGCTAATTATTATGAATGGGGGGGGGGGGGAGTTCATTTGTAGGACGTCACCTTATAATGATGATTAATGAGGGGGAGGGTGCTCCATGTTGAGTGACGTGACCTGCTCATGATTATTAATGAGGGGGGGGTCAATTTGGAGGACGTAACCGTCATGAGCGTTAAAGACAGACATTCCTGGGTGAACACGTTTCTTCGGAGTGGACAGGCAGGAACTTGGTTGGACAGCGAATTCGTGCACGACAAACAAATATGCACGACAGACAGACAAATAATCCCTGGTGGGCAGTGTGGAACCTGTTGTTCCTACCTGTATAGAAGATAACTTGACTTGAGGTAGCCAGGCAGCCAGCCAGGAAGCCAGCCCCCTTAACTCTCGGTCCCTCCCCCTTGCTTAGGCACCTCCCCTTACCCCCCCCCCCTCCCCTGACCCCCCCCCCCCTCAGGCCCCTCCCCTGACCCCCCTTCCCTTAGGCCCCTCCCCTGACCCTCCTCCCTTAGACACCTCCCCTCTCCGTACCCGGCAGTAGGTGTCCACCAATCAAAGAGCTGTTTATATTATATATATATATATCTATGCACGACAGACAGTCAGACAGACAACAAATCCCTGGTGGGCAGTGTGGAACATATTGTTCCTACCTGTATTATAGTCGGCATTGCCCTGACAGTGGCATTGTATTTGTGCCGTTCGCCTTTTGGCGTCCTCTGGTCTCTCACTGTTTGAGACGAGGCTCTAAAGAAAGTAATCTCCGGTGTGGACCAATCAATATATTATCAGAGCATGTTTTTGTTTGCATGATCACCACAAGTACGTGTGGTTAATGCAGACAGGATTCCTAGAAAACATATTGGTGTTTTAACATCTATTTTTGGTGTTTTAATATCTATTTTTGGTGTTTTAACACCTGTTTAATTGCTAGAAATGGTAAAACCTATTGTTATATTTTAATACTGGCAAGAAAGCTTCCATATTGCAGGGTGAGGAATTTGAACAGGCAGCGGTAGTACGCACGTTTTCTCCTGACACGTGGATAATAAACAAAACTCGTCATTAATTGGCTAAAAACATCTTAAAATTATAATAATGACTAAATGTAATTAGGGCCCTCCTGAAAAAGAGTCCTACGATTCGCTACGGCTTTTCCTGGATGCACGAGTACGTGGAATTGTGTAGAATCTTTCGTAAATCCACTGCTGGATGAAGGCCTTCCTCGCGCCTTGTGTGTGGCACGTGGGGGGTGGGGAGGCGTGGGATATTCGATAACACTTCACCAATCTGGTCACTGGTGAGTCGGTGAATGCCGGGTACACCCGCTCACCGACTCTCCTCAAGGAGCTATAAACCTTCACGCGAACTCCTCGCGGTCATCCTCGCAGCAGCAGCAGCAACATCAGCGGCGTTTGGCTGGCCACCGAACGAAGACGATCGCCGCATCAGGCGCTTTCAGATGCGCTTCTGCGGCCGTCTGGAACGCTCCTCCTTCCAGCCACAGGAGCTATGCACTTTTACATTATTATAGATTGAAAACGTATTTGTTTAGAACTGCTTTTTTGTGTTTAGTTTGTTGTCCTTTCCCCCGCACCTCCGATTAGCACGGTTGGCTACGTACGGTGCGAAAGAAGTTCAACATACATACTCAAACATCGGGGGTCATATTCATGTCATGGTAAAACTGGCTGAAACGGTTCCTGTTTGGGATGCCACTTCACCCATATCGGCAATGGAAAGATTGGTACAATTTCAGCCCCAACTAAAAAAAATATATTCACAAGCACGCGAAACGGGGCCCTCGACCACAGTACAATCCACCGGCACGAATGTATTCACGCCCTTTTATTCGCCTGGGAAAAGACTCGCTTAAGTCTAAAATACGAATACTTTATATAAACACCCAGCTCTGTGACTCTGTCATTGTGGATTAACGCGGCACGGATTGGTTGAAGTGCGTCACGTGACCGCGAGCAAGCAGCCGGGTGAGTGAGACGGAGGAGACGGGTGAGTGACAGTGAGGCAGAGCCGTGCTCTGTCCACTGCTGTCCTGAGGGAGATCCGCACTATCTCCACTGCTGCCGTGAGGGAGCCAGACGCGCTCTCTCCACTTCTGCCCTGAGGGAGAGCCGTGCTCTCTCCACTGCTGCCCTGAGGGAGAGCCGTGCTCTCTCTACTGCTGCCCTGAGGGAGAGCCATGCTCTCTCCACTGCTGCCCTGAGGGAGAGCCGTGCTCTCTCCACTGCTGCCCTGAGGGAGAGCCGTGCTCTCTCCACTGCTGCCTGGAGGGAGAGCCGCGCTCTGTCCACTGCTGCCCTGAGGGAGAGCCGCGCTCTGTCCACTGCTGCCCTGAGGGAGAGCCGCGCTCTCTCCACTGCTGCCCTGAGGGAGAGCCGCGCTCTTTCCACTGCTGGCCTGAAGGAGAGCCGTGCTCTGTCCACTGCTGCGCTGAGGGAGAGCCGCGCTCTCTTCACTGCTGCCCTGAGGGAGAGCCGTGGTCAGTCCATTACATTAGTACTGGAGTTTTTTTGCTTAAATCCACTGCTGGATGAAGGCCCACCGCATAATCATAAGGATTTACTTGACCAATCTGTTGGGGGCCGCCGCACGCTGTGGTTGTTGGGGGGCGCCGCAGGCTTAGGCGCCCCCCAACAACATAATATTATTATCTCACGAGGGCCTTGCAGTGGTTACGATTCTCCCGATGCCATTTCGTGAGAGTCTCGCTTCGTGCGTGGCACACCGGATGACCCGGGGCAAAGCCACGAATACGGGTGGGAAGCGGGACGCGTGGTGGTGGTGGTGGGGTGGTTAATACTCAACATCGTCCTTATCTGGGCCACCTAAAAGTTATTCGTATCCCCACCCAGTGTATACAAGTAGAGTATGAACATTCCAAAGCAATTCGGCGAGTTGTTTTTTTTGCCGCTCCGTGTAATTCGCCTGTGACCTGACATTGGAGCCGAGGAACACAAAGTGTGGGGCGACGCGGTGGAGGGGGTGGTCCGGGGGGTCCGTTGCATTATTCAATTACCCCTTTTAATTCACACAAATTATTGGCCATCCCCTGAGAGCCGAAATGCAGTGAGTTACGACGGCGCCAAACGCAACAATCCTGCAAAATATTAAAACAAAAACAGCGCGGACGTCCACAATAAAAAAAAATATATAAAATAAAAACAACACAAACCCACCAATTATTCTGCCCGCCTGGGGCAGGCTGGGCAAAAAAAACACCCTGCAATTTTCAGCATTGCGAATTTATAACTGATTTGATTTCTTTAGGGCGATTGCAACAAAGAAATGAAATCCCATGTTGGAGCGCACCAACATCCTCCCTCCCCCCCTCGCCGTCATACGAGAGAGCGCGCGCGTGCCAAAAGCGCGCCCCCCACCCCCTTTCCCAAAGGGCTCTGATTAGCGCGCTGATGAACAGAGCGGCCCCGTTCTCACATTAATATTCTGACAGGCCGCGTAATGAGGCCGGCGCTCGCCTTATAAAGCGGGTCGGGGTTGCCCTGACACAGAGGTGGGCCGGACATCTACTACCAGTCTTGCTCCGTGACTCGTATTACCCAGCGTTATGATAATAGGATTTTCCCCTTTGTTCTGGCAACAAAACAGGTGTTAAGATGTTAAAACACCAAACTGAAACCTTTGGCAAGGAATCATGTCTGCATTAACCACAATGCTTATGGTCAGAATGCAAACAAAAGACATGCTCTGATAATATATCCATTGTCTTTGAAACTGGTTGGTCCACACCAGAGACAGCTTTCTTTTGAGCCTAGTCCCAAAACGGTGTTAGACCAGAGGACGCCAAAAGGCGTACAGCACAAAGGCAATGCTACTATCAGAGTAATGAGAGCTCGGGGTGAGCATCTACATCATGGGACCTCATTTCATCATGGGACTTCCCAGTGTTGTTTTCTCACTTTGGTAAACCACAGCTCCGCCAGTGGGTCGTTTGGAATGCAGGCGGTACCCGCGGTACGCTTTGCAATGCCTGTCTGGCAAGTGTTTGGTTTGGATGTTTTATTTAAATAAAATAATGCATGCTCCTGCATAAAAAAACCCCACAATAACCCCCCCCCCCCCCATTTTCACGTGCAGTGTAAAACTAAAAATATAAACAACGTGCTTGGCAACGCGTGTAAGAATGGATGTCAGTCTAAAAGTTGATAGCTCGATAACAATGCAGTGTAGAAACATATGCTGTGGATTTACGCGGCGTCCAAAACGGCAACCACAGCTCACGGCGATGCACACAGAACTAGCGGGGCATGTACGTGCGTATGCTGAACTTCTTTCGCACCCTACGTAGCCAACCGCGCTACGCGGAGGTGCGTCGAGTGGCATGATCGTTATTCCGGAGACCAAGGGGGTTAGTAGTGGTGGGGGGTAGGGGATTCATCCGACAATGAATGGACCCGGGGCTGTATATGTAAACATTGATCACTGGCTTTTAATCTGCTCATGCACCTACCAACGAGCACCCTCGCGTCTCGATGCTGCCACGCATCCTATTTTACGCCCTCGCACAGCGTGCGCGCGCATTTAGGGCACATGCCCCCCCCCACCACCAATTTCCCCATGCCTAGCCCAAGAACACGATAATTATATAATAGAGGACGTTTCGGACAATGGTCCTTCTTCATAGCACATGTTAAAACAAAAACCCCCATCAATAATACGCGGCTCGACCTGGAAGGGTTTCTAACGAATTTGAAAACGCAACCCAGGAGTGGCCAGACCGCGCATCACGCGTGCTCCGCTGCACGTTACCACTTCCGGCCAAGATGGACTTTGTGAGCTTACGTAAAAGAGATTTCATGGCGTGCCGTAAACCCCACATCGACTCGGTTTTTCTTTTGTAAAATATATACTATATATATAATTTCGTGTAATCATAAATCATAAAGCTTCGCAGCGTCAATGGGTTGCAAAGAAACCGCCGCAGTGAATTGTTGAGACGGCGAGGAGAGAAAGGCGATTCCGACCACAGCACCGAGTCCCGCGTTGAATCAGCGAGGCCGCGCTGCTCGCTGATGGCCTGCACATTGTGAGCGATGCGTTCAATTTGGCACGCCGCTCAAAATCCGCTCCGGACGCCGTTTAGTCATTGTTTCTCTAATAGGAGGAATGGGGGGGAGGGGGTGCTGCCAGTCGCCGTGGTAATGTGGAATTTCCTCCACGTACTAAGGACCAGTTACAGACGAGCATCATCCGATTGCTAGTTTGAAGTCGAGGACGATGGATTTGTCACATCCAACCTTCTAATCCTCAGAATCAGAACCTTTATTGAGACTGCAGGAGGAATCCGATGAGCTATGAAGCTCTTCTTCACAGATGTCCAGGGTGGGCGGGTCAAACTGGCTCGGCACCACATGCCATCAGCTGGACGGTTATTTAAAAAACACACTATACGTCCGGTGTATTAAATTGCACCGAAATAACAATCGTAAATACATCTATAGATAATAACAGCCACTTGTAAATCCACTACCAGAAGAAAGCCTCCATTGCAATGTCGGTTATGGGTGCTGTTTAACCATACTTCACCACGCTGGTTCACATCACTCGCCACTGATGTCAGCCGTTGAAGTCGGCAATCAAACTCCGGTCATCGGGGTGCATAGCCCAGTGCGCTAACCACTGCGCCACCACTCCCCCGTTACAATCGTAATCACCATCAAAAGCGAGACCATGGGCTGGACGCGCGTGGTCGAGCTCAGCCGAGGCGATGCCTTCAATCGTCTCTTCGTGCCACGTTCTAGCGCGAACGAATGAATCAAACAGGAGCATGAGAACGATGTGGAAGTTTGGGGACTCAAGTAGCTATAAGGGGTGGGGGAGGGTCCTTGTGAAACAACCGAGGTTTGGTGGGGAGGGCTGATGAAGGGTTATTAATCGAGGGGGGGGGGGGGGGCGCAGCTTACGGCATGTCCGCTCTGCATAAAAGTTGAGGGACTGAACTTTGTCCATGTGGCTCCCTCCTTCCCACCCGCTCCCCCCCGCGGCCGTGTCCCCACATGCACGTTGGCGAACGACTCATCAAGTGTCTTTGTGTCACACAAAGACACGAGGGAGTTGGGCGGCGAACACCACGCCCGGCCGCCACTTCGTTTCGCCAGTGCGTGCCGGCGTTTACACACCGCACCAGGTACTCATTTTGAGGCTGAGTTGACCTAGGGGAGGCCCAGGACCTTCTCAGACGATCGTCACTGGGTGTTGGCCGTGAGCGGGAATCGAACTCGGGTCGCCGGGTTCGTAGCGCGGCGAGTTAACCGCTACAGGAGCACACACACACAAAGACAAAGATCCCCCGTATAGGCTTAACAGACTGTTGGGGCAAGTGCTGTTGGCCAAAACGGTACACACAACAACGACAACCGCCATTCGCCATTAAGTGGCGGTGACGTCACCACGACGCTTGTGCCAGGCCATGTGCACCTTGAGGCCACGTGAAGTGTCGAAAGCCCGCTGGCAGGAGGTCACGGGGCAGACCCAGATGCCACAGGTCGACTGACTGAGATGACTGAGATGACTGGCTGATGCACCACTTGTGCCCCCTACTGTACCAACTTCCTGTGCTTTAGCCACCGGGTGCTCCGTTCGTTGTTGTGAGCGTGGCTCCGCTTTCTGTTGTTGTTGGAGGGCGACTGCCTCCAACTGGAGGGCGACTGCCTCCAACTGCCCAGTAGCTTCCTTCACGAGCCTCCTCCACAGAGTCCGATCTTGACACCGCTGGTACCAGTCATCGGCAAGTCCACTCAGCTCCACGTTCTCCTGTACCACATCACTCCATCTCTTCTTTAGCCCGTGCCGCGCCCGTTTAGCCCCCTCTATCCGGCCGAACAAAAGCTGTTTAGGCATGCGGTGGCTGGGCATGCGGGCTACATTACCCAGCCAAC
Organism: Lampetra fluviatilis; assembly: GCF_964198595.1. Lineage (NCBI taxonomy): Eukaryota > Metazoa > Chordata > Hyperoartia > Petromyzontiformes > Petromyzontidae > Lampetra > Lampetra fluviatilis. Next base: position 27,748,207 of record NC_136275.1, on the reverse strand, counting down.
GCAACCTTGCCTGCCGGAGGAGCTCACCGATGGGACTTTGCCCAGATCTTTCAAGGATTTGTGAGCTCCTCACACAATCCAGCCTGATTAAACTCAGGGTGGATCGTAGGCAGGCCAGCCTAAATGTTTCCAATCGGCGAAGATGCTCCAGTAGGGGGGTTCACGTTCACAAGCGTAGAGAAGGGAGGGAATGACCGTGGCCGAGAAGACCTGAAGCTTCGTGCGGAGCGACAGACCAGGTAGCTTCCACACAGCGTTACGCAACCGATGAAAATATATTGCCGCTCGACTGATTCGGAGTGAGACCTCTGCTGTTAAACCTCCTCGCGGTGCCGGACGGGCAACGCTGTCGTGGACAGTGCTGTGGGGGGGGGATGGCCAATTCCGATTGGCTTTTCCCCTTATGGCGTCTGTGACCACCACAATGGCTAAATGGGGGCTCTGGACGGGTGGGAGGGGCTGGTAACCCCCCCACCTTCAATAAATTACCACTAAACCACGACTGAACGGCACGCACACACACACAAAGTCCACACACAGGACACACACACAGAGACACAGGACGCACACAACGTCTACAGACACACGGACAGCGAGAAGGGCCAAGCGCAGCGCCGCTAGCGGGCAGCGTGACCTCTACAGCAGCACGAGTCATGCCCGCGGCGCTGGAAACACGCGGCTCAAAAACTGCGAGCTCGGGGTGCCTCTTGGCTCCGCGGCCTTAGAAGTTAAACGATTGCTGTAAACCTCTGACAGAAAGTCCCAGAAGCCCTCTCGAGATGTTTTGGTTATTTCTTTCTTTCTCTCCTCCCAACCGCTCGACAAGGGGCCTGCGGACGAGGGCGCCAAAGCTAACAGCAGACGAATGGCGCGAGGGCTCCGTAGCATATTTTTTTTATAGGACTATAAGCGAGGCTATTACATCCGTCTGTTGGGCGAGACATCGGCGGCGAGGGCCCCCAGGGTTGCTGTAGCGGTGCTCGCGCCGGCGGCGTGCGAATCATTGACTCGCCGCCCGGTACCGTGGACCCACGCGGCTACCCTCCGCCCCCAACGACGACCCTGCCAGGTCATCCTAAGCGCTCGACAGCTGCTGAAGAACGACACCCCCCACCTCGCCACTCGCCACCCCGCCGCACCCTAATTTTATTTAAAATATATTTTTTTTCATCATAAGTCATAATTAAGCTCCTTTGTCATTTCAGCTGCAGAAAAGTCTGTTAGTTTTGGCACTTTCTCTAACAGCAGAATAAAGGACCTGAAAACGGCTCTAATGAGCGACAATTACTCTGGCGTTGAAAGCCAATTAAAGCCTAAATCTGTCTCCCGGGAGGTTGTTTCGCTGCCTCTCTCTCGTGCGCGGCAATAGCCTCGATTCCAGGGCACGCATTTGTCTCACGCTGTGCCTTTCACATTACCGCGCTGCTAAAATAAAAAAAACAGTTTTGTTTCGGTTCTAAGTGTTGTGACAGATGCCGAGAATCAACAGCTATCAGGATTTTTTGATTTGCCACACGGTACAAAATCCCCAATTGCACCTCTCCGAGCAGAAACCGGAGCGGTGCGAATCTGCGACATAAATCTCGGGCGATTTAGAATTGAACCCGGGGCGCGGTCGCCGCGGTTGTGCGGATAACGGCGCAACAAAGTAGCCACCTCCTAGGAACGGCAACTAGCGAGGCGTCAGCGCTGTCGCGGACGGTGCCGAACTCTAGAGCACTGTCGCCGTGGTGGTGGTGGTAGTAATGCAGTGAAGTTATCGTTCTGTAAAAAAAAAACAATGGCTTTGCAACGGCACGCGAGGGGCTCGCTGTTTGTGTGCGTGCAAGCGTCACCCTCGGCTGTTTCACAACTTACTGGGGGTCAGTTCCCGCAGAGCTGCCTCCGCGCGGAGTGTTGGAGGGAGGAGAAGGGGGGGGGGCTGACAACAACGGGTTGAGATGGGGAGAGGGGTTTAAGTGCCCCCCCGGGTGGGGGTTTGATGTACTCGCTCCTGGAGCCGCGTGAGCGGTCCATAACGCGGCCTCCAAAAATTGCACGCGGCCAAGATAAATCATCATAATAATTACCGCGTGGGCGGGGGGCTCTGTCTCATTTTTTCCCCCTTTTTGAAATCGTTCGCCTTTCGTCAACGCAGAATCCTCACGTGGACTCGAGGAAGCGAAATGCCACCGTTGGTCGCTTTCAACTGCTGTATTTTATGATGACCGTCGGTTTTATGAAATATAAAAATATATATTAACAACACAGCGTTAATTTACGGGGGATAACAACGGTAACAAATTAGTAATCTCCGCAATGTCAAATTGTATACGAAGGCAATTTGTTTAAACATTGCATTTTATGTGTGTACAAAAATCCAGAAGGTCCAATATAAGGACCGAGCCACACAAACATGATTGTAAAAGTGCGTTGGCGAATATGGCAAAATAATTTAATGTTACGTATTATTGGTCAGTATTTTCAGCTTGCAGTCTTGGCCAAAAAAGTTAAAATAATAATAATCTCACATCAATGCATAGGATTGTGCTTGCCTTCATCGATGGTGACCCTGAGCCTGCGGTAGAAAGTCCACATTCCTATTACAAGTGGGTAGTCCCCCCAAAACGTTGCCAGAAGATAACCCCCCCCCCGCATTTAATAACACAACACACACTGTAGATTCATTCAAGGCCACTGGGCGCAGTGTGCTGGCAAAGAGGAGTCTGGTCACATACATTGCTCAGCACGGGCCCGCTTATGGACTGCGTGATCAATGACAGCGCACTCAACTGGATTCTCGTAGCATTCTTAAAGAAGCGGTTGCTAAATCGAAATGTGGACGCATTGTAAGTGAAAAATTTAAGCATGTAGTGTTTTATTTTTGTATTTTATTTATACGCTTATTCATTATTATGAATACCATTGTCATTTGCAGCTTGCCACAACCACGAAATAAAAAAAAACATCTTCCCGAGTCTGTGTGTTTTTTTCCCCAAAACGGTCCTACATTGGGATCGTTTGGTCCCTACATTGAGCAGTTTTCCACGTTCGATACGATGTTGGTGTCTGGAGAAGACGCTCGCATCTGAGAGGAGAGCACCCAGAGCCGACAGATACACACAGACACTGCCATCTGCTGGCCACTCTGCTGGCCACACGTGATATATAATGATAATTACAGGAGCGGAACCAGACTCGTCATGGCCAACACCAGTGACGGTTATCTGAACTTGTTCTGAGCCTTCCCCTAGGTCGACTCAGCCTCAGATGACTTACTTGTTACGGTGTGTAATCATCGGCGCGGGCGTAGTGTTGGCCACCCACCCCCTCGTGTGTCGTGTCGGTGGTCGTTGTCTTGCGTGCGCGCGCGGTGTGTGCCCTTTCCGATCACCTCGCTCCGTTCTCCAACCCCTCCCCTGAGCCAGGACGGGCCGAGCTAAGGGACGCGACGCGCCTTGTCCGGCTTACACCTCGGGGTCAACTCGGGCGGTCCTGCTGAACCCTCTGGGACGAGTGAGGGGCTCGACGCTCTTTACAACCTCATCAGGCCGGCAGGGGCCACGACGACAACAACAAAACGAGCAATTTCCCACGTTGGACACTGGTTGGCATTTCCCACCCGAGGTGGTGGAGCAACCAACTCCCCTTTAGGCGACATCAGTCAGTACCTGAGCTCGGGCGGCTGGCTTGACCGTGCCAGGCAACAAACCACGCTGTGCACAGCAGCAGCTGCGACTCGAGCAGACGCAGTGAAGACGCGACCAGTTCAAGTGCCACAGTGGCTAGGAGATCTTGACTCAAAGCTTTCTTGACTGCAGCAATTCATTGGGTCTGTCGGAAAAGTCACGTAGATAGGTTGAAAGAAAATAACAGAAATTACGACGTTTCGATCGCAACACAAGCGATTGTCATCCTCCTGATCGAAACGGCTAGGAGATGTTAACTGCCTCGCCTGGTACACAGGAGGTCATGGGTTCGATCCCGACCCTGACGCCTGTTGCTGTATATTTGGAGTTTCTGTGTTCTATCTCTGGCGTGGATTTCTCTCTTCCGCATTTAGAATTAACATCACGCTTATAGAGTATTTGGCTGCTTATACATTTCCACACGGTAAGGCGCTTCGCGTGAGCTGTTATTTGTGAAAGCCAGGTCGTGTCTGTAAAAAAACGAGCTACACGGCCTTACCTGGTAAAATAAAGCGTAGTTACATCTTTTTTTAGGCAGAGACACCGACTAAACCTCGGCGCGGGCTCGCTCGATACAAAACTTGTGCACGGCGCTACACGGAGCTGTAATTTTACAAAGCCGTGCGGCACACACTGTATATATGCAATATAATAATAGATTTGACCCTTTCTGGCAATAAAAAAGGTGTTAAGATATTAAAACACCAAACATAATCATTTTGCAAGGAATCATGTCCGCATTGACCACACAGTACTTGTGGTGAACATGCTCTGATAATATAATGAATTGTCTTTGAAACAGATTGGTCCACACCAGACAGCTTTTTTTAGAGCCTAGTCTCAAACAGTGTTAGACCAGAGGACGCCAAAGGCGAACAGCACAAATAATGCACTATCAAGGCATTTATAACTCGGGGTGAGCAGCTACAACAAGCACACCCACAGCAATGGAGCATCCCCACGATAAACGAACGGCATCGAGTGCCCTCGCCATCGACGACGCCACGAATCCCGGTGTCCACGCGCACGAGACTAATCGCGTGTGATCAAAGGAACTATCATTGTCAACTCTGCGTCAGTGCTCTAGCTGGAAGAAGGCCATACGCATTTCGTGGGCGGTCATGGCTGAATGATTTGACCATACTTCACCACGCCGAGTAACCCGACTGTCGTGGGTGCTCCTGTGCAGTTCGTGCCCCAGGTGCTCGGGTCAATTGTTTTCTTCGCAGGTGGCGGCGGCGTTTGTGGAGGCCTCCGACCAGCAGTGGATTGACCGCGGCTGCAGCTGACGATGTTAACGACGAATAGCGTTACGGCTAATTAGCCTGCGTTGTCAACGAGTGGCTACTAAATACCGCAGCAGCGCGGCCACGCGTGAAAGTCACTTCGGCAGCGCACTCCGGCAGTGAAGGTGAAGACGCGGGCGCGAAGGCCGATAGACTTCAATGAATCTTCATTACCCCGCTATGGATTTTAGAGCGGCTCTCGCGTGCGGCTGCGCCGTTCGCGAGAGCCGTTTTTAACGCTGTCTCCCCGCTCTTTTTTTTGTGGTTCCCCAACGCGATCCCGTGAATTTCTAAGCGCAATCGCCCGTGCGGTTCAATTGACTCGATGCGCCGAGGTGGCAAGGTTAAGTGGCGTGCGCGCGCCTTGCAAATTGTGAGCATATCTCATTGCACTTAGCGCAATGAATCATAATTGACGGGGGGTCGGGGCGGGAGCGGGGGGAGGTGCGACGTACAATCTGTACAGGTGAACCTTACCTATAGATTTTACAGACTGGGTCAACTGCTGTTAGCGAGCACCTATGATATAGGGTCGATGCGGCACACGATAGGGTGGGTGGTTTTACACACCGCACCAGGTACTCGGGTTTTTATGGCTGAATCGATCTAGAGGGGTGACACATGCGCCGTTCAGATATTTTCGTCACCGATTTTTGGTTGTGAGCGGGAATCGAACTCGGGACCGCCGGGTTCGGGAGGCGGGTTCGCAGCGCGGCGCGCTAACCCCTGCACTACTGCTCCACACTGTTGTGAAAGACACGCGCGTAGGAGCGTGCTCACAAAACTGACCCGCGTCAAGCAACGCGGTTACACGTTACAGCAACCCTGGCCTCTGACCCACGGACACAGCAATAAACAAACTCCCCGCTTTGCATCCATAAACACGGGGCGCGCGATGAGCGCTCCTTTGTGTCGGGCGCGCCGGCTTCGAAGTCGCTTTTATTTGTGCCCCTTGAACGTCGTCGGTTCCCCCCCACCGAGGGACCCAAAAAATCGACTCACTCGCTCGCGGGCAGCCGCTTCCTGTCGCGCCGCCCGTCTCTCAGACGCCACAGGCAAAGGGGGGGGGCGAGTGGGTGGGTGGGGGGCGATCGACGATCACGCGCGGGCCGGCGTGATGGAGCGCCGCATCCATCACGTGGCGGCAGCTGCGGTGCTGCTGTTGTTCCGTTGGCAGTGGTGCACTATCACAATTTCAACTAGAAACATATTTTCTCTTGTTCAACCGGGTAAGGCCCCCGCTGAGCTGTGTAGCTCTTTTTCAGAAGCGACCTGGCCACAAATGATAGCCCAATGAATTGGTGTATCATGTGGAAATGTATAAGCAGCCAAATAGTCGAAACGCATGTTAATTTTAATTGTGGAGGGAAGAAAACCAGAGGACCCGGAGAAAAAATCCACGTGACCACGAGGAAAGAGAAAACATGCACACTCCAAATATATAGGCAGAAGGGTCTGGTTTGAACCCACGACCTCCTGTTAAGCAGACGAGGTAGTTGACATCTCCCCACAGCCACAATCCCCCCACACACTCAATGGGACCGTTATTTCCAGTATCAAGATGATCCAGGAGATCTTTACGATGCTCAAACACCAAATGGGCAACGCGTCCGTCCTTTGCTCCAATGCACCGGTGAAACGAAGCCGTCAAAGAGGCTGTTTCTGGTGTAGGCCAATCAGTCTCAAGGACAATGCATACATTGTCAAAGCATGTTTGCATGTTTTACCTCCCAAGTCGGCGTGGTTAATGCATGCCTGATGCCTTGCAACATCGGTGTCTGTTTGGTATTTCCACATCGTCACCACCTCCTGTACTATTACCAGAAAGGGTAAAAGCGTTTTCTTCTTTACACACTTGTCAACATCACTATGGCATTCATAGAGAAATATATATAATCGGCGACGTTTCAGGCAATGGCCCTTCTTTATAGCGCATAGACGATCGGGTCAGCAGGCCAACAAAAGGTGAGAAAGACGGTGGGCAGTATCACTGGCTCAAACGAGCTCACCTGTGGTGGAGATCTCACGTTTCCCATCGTGCCACCCATTGTGCCACCCATCGTGCCACCCATTGTGTCACCCATCCTGCCACCCATCGTGCCACCCATCGTGCCACCCATTGTGCCACCCATCGTGCCACCCATCGTGCCACCCATCGTGCCACCCATCGTGCCACCCATCGTGTCACCCATCGTGCCACCCATCGTGCCGCCCATCGTGCCACCCATCGTGCCACCCATCGTGCCACCCATCGTGCCACCCATCGTGCCACCCATCGTGCCACCATCGTGCCACCCATTGTGTCACCATCGTGCCACCCATTGTGCCACCCATCGTGCCACCCATCGTGCCACCCATCGTGCCACCCATTGTGCCACCCATCGTGCCACCCATTGTGCCACCATCGTGCCACCCATTGTGCCACCCATCGTGCCACCCATTGTGCCACCATCGTGTCACCCATTGTGCCACCCATCGTGCCACCCATCGTGCCACCCATCGTGCCACCCATCGTGACACCCATCGTGCTACCCATCGTGTCACCCATTGTGTCACCCATTGTGCCGCCCATTGTGTCACCCATTGTGCCACCGGTGTTTATTTGTGACTGGGAATTTAACTCAGATGGCCGCAGGGCCTTCACCCAGCAGTGAACCGATGAAGGGCTGTAATTAATAAACGATGTTACTTGGCACCAAACATTTCATAATTATCTTCAAAAATAGATTCGCTTTTTTTTTATATAATCGTTTGGCTAGTACTCAACAGCTCATTTTATTAGTGTAACTTTATATGCCTATTTTAAAACTGATCATCAGAATACAATACATTTGAAAAATGTAATTCTCATCATAGAGGCCATGGTGTTAAGTGCAATACCAAACGTGTATTAGCCACTCTATCTTTATGGCCTATTGTTTAATCGTTATAAATAATGGCCATTTCCCGAAACGTCAACAGTCACATATTTTCATTGTTAAGGCCACACGCAGTGTTGTTATTGACAAATGTGTTCAGTGTTTTGTGTTAATCACGCACCATTGTCAACAACAGCAGCCGCAGCAGCAGCAGCAGCATCATCGCCAAACAACTTGCAATTAATACTTGTGCCGCGGCTTTCATAGACTGAGCGAGTACCACTAATTACGAACGAGATGAAACATTAGACTCGCCCCACCATGAAAGGCCATTTTGTTCCAACCGTACGCGTGCTCCGTGAATTCCATTAGAATACATCCTTCGAGGCTTTCCGTGCCGTGATTGACGGATCCAGCCCGTGCAAATGCGATGTACTGAAAAAAAAATCTCCTTGCTAAAGTCACCCTCCTCCATCAATTACGTGTGACGGCCACAGCAACAACAACAACAACAAAGCATGGAAATGTAGGCGCGCTGTGGCAGAACTAACACACGTGTCGCAGGAGACGAGAAGAGAGCCTTTTATGTGCAGGGGCCAGCCGAGCGAGAAAACAACGCACGAGACATAACTCGCTGTCACCGGGACATCGAGAAGCCATTCCTCTTCCCCCCCCCCACCATCTTTTTTTCGGTTTGTTTTTGGATTCTCCGAGTTCTGATTTGCGACGGTGCGGTCCGTTGCAAGTGTCACGCGTGTCGCCTTGGGTCGCCCCTGTTGCACGATGTTTTATCCGGCGGCCAAAGGCGCCTGCGGTTATGCAGGGGCACACGAGGAGTTGCGCAAACCACCTGGCGCACTGCCCGTGTCAGTGCGCGGTAACCCTTCTATGAACAACAGCAGCAACAGCAACAACAACAAGCAAAGGGGTCCGCGGTGTTTCTCGTCAACAGATGTTGCACTCGTCTGTTGTTGTTGTTGACTGAACACACTTTGCAGTTTAGTTCACAGACGGCCGTGAAGTCACATCTGGACAGACGCACAATGCGGTTGTTCTGTGGTCTGATAGGATCGTTGCGCGAAATAATGATCCTTTAATTTGTTCACGAAAGCCTCGCCGAGTCTTTAATACTCATTTACGGGAGAGACCTTGCGAGTTATGTATGTACGCGTGTTGAACTTCTTTCGCGCCATACGTAGCCAACCGCGCTCGTGTGAAGTGTGTGGAGTGTTTGTCACGACACTCGATGGGCACTTTGGTTTTGTGAGTAGGTTGAGTGGATGGGTAACACAACCGCACCCTTGGGTGAGCGCCACTCAAAATCCGCACGGATTTTGAGAGTGACACGCCTCGTGTACTGCCATCTACCGGCCACCGCGTGGACAAGCAGACCGCGAGGAATTCACGCATACAAGAGCCATGATTAACAGGACCCTGCGGGTGGGCTGGTAGGAACGAACAATTGAATGGCTATAATAAAATTAAATGGCAAAAAATGGGCGCCAATAAGTGGATGCCCCGTGGCCCTGCCCTCCACCCGTGTAACCCCGCCCCGGCCACCCGTGACCCCGCCCCAGCTCGGTGTCCCCGGCCCCAGCTCGTTGCCCCGCCCCTTACAGCCGTAACCCCGCCCCAACCCCGCGTAGCCCCGCCCTCCACCTCGTGCCCACGCCCCCTGCCGCCGTTGCCCCGCCCAGCCCCGTGTAGGCCCGCCCCCTGCCGCTGTAGCCCCGCCCAATACACCCCTAGCGGGGGAGAGATTCCCAGGCCTGGCTCTAGGCTGGAGAGCCGCCGACGAGGAGGGGGTAGGGAGTTGTTTTAATTTAAAAGCTTTAAATGTACATGTTTCTATAAAAAAAACATCAGGGAATGTAACATTGTTAAACATTAACTCCCTTTCACACACGCGGGGGTACGATACGAAGGGAGAGTTTGAGGCCTAGGTCTAGGCTTTAGGCCTAGCTGTAGGCTTTAGGCCGCCGTGAGTTAATTTTTAAGTTAAATGTTTTTATTATTCATGTAAAAGCTTTAAATTTAAATGTTTATATTTAAAAGCATCAGGGAATGTAACATTGTTAAACATTAACTCCCTTGCACACACGTGGGGGTACGATACGAAGGGAGACTTTGAGGCCTAGTTCTAGGCTTTAGGCCTATCTGTCGGCTTTAGGGCGCTGTGAGTTTTTTTATTTAATTTCAAAGTTTTAATTAAAAGCTATCTCAGGGAATTATAAGGGAATGTTACACGTGTTTAGCCAGGAAAGCTTCATTAATTTAAATGTTTTAATTAAAAGCTATCTGAGGGAATTATAAGGGAATGTTACACTTGTTTAGCCAGGAAAGCCTCACAGAGTCTTAAGGTTTTTGTAGGGTCATGCCAAGTGTTTGCAGTAGGGGGCGATGTTGCTACATGGACGGACGGACGGACGGACGATATAATCTGTTGTAGGCTGGTCCACTTCGTTCCTACCAGTAAAAACAACTGCTCTAACTTACAGCACATTGCAATAACATTAACATTTTAACCGGGTCCTTTTTTATGTTCTTCAAATCGCGCCGTGCCTCTCATTGGGGGTTGATTGATTGCGGCTCACCACGTGGTCAGTGCCAGGTTGGTTCAAGTGTGGGGAGCAGAGGGGCAGCACCCATGGTGATGAGAGCCCCTTTCGAGGAGCCGAACTCAGCTCGCTAGGTTTAGAGCGAAGTGCGCTAATCATTGCGCCGCCGCTTCCACCCCCTCCCCCCGCCCCCAAATGTTTATGGCACTCTTCCTGTCGCCGGTCGCTCGTCGCATGGAGCACTATTTTAGGAAAGATGCCGCGTGTTTTTTGTTTGTTGTTGCGTTGTTGTTGCTGACTCGACATCACGTTCCAGTCGCGTGACTGCTGGGATGCTTCCCGCATCTGCCAGAATGTTGCGGTTCCCATTCCGTGGAAGCGAGCCTGGGACGCAGCCTCTCACGAACAGACACAGCCCAGATTTTACCATCACCACCACCACCACCCCGATACCTACAAAAACCTCACCTTTGCCACAACAGAAGCTGTAGTATACACAGTAGTATACCTATTAGTATGAATAGTAGTGTCCATAGTACGGCGTCGTATACACAGCTAAAACTAAAACGTACTTATATTTATATATATATCAGGGCCGATATAGAAAACGAACGAGAAAAGTGCATTTTATGTGTTTTGGGGAATGGAGCGGTGGCACATTGGTTTATTGCGATTCCGCACAAATACACCCGGCGACTCAAGTTCGATTCCCGGCCATGGCCAACATCATTTGCGAGTGATATCGGAGCCGACGCAGGCTGGGTTCTTCCTTTCACTAAGCCGCACTGACCAGCGTGGTGAAGTATGGTCAAAACAACCCACCTCCCCCCCACAACCCGTGGAGAAGACAATCATCCAAAGTGAATTGACTCACGAGCCACAATGTGGAAAGGGCATTTATACAACGCTCGCGCCTTGAAACACTGGGAAGTTCAACGTTGCCATGAAACATTGGTTTCAACTGGAGATAAGGGAGAGCCCATTGGGGTACCTTCAACTTGTTTGTAGAATGTTTGTAGAATGTTTTTTTTTCACCTGATGACGATTGCTTGTGTTGTGATCGAAAAGTTCTGATATTTTAGTTTTTTGATATGTGGCTTTACCGAAAGACCCAAAGAATATGAATTCCAGCAGTCACGAAAGCTTTAAGTCAAGATTTAACCACCTCTACGGGGATTGTTTCCACTCAACTATTAGATATTTTAACAAACTTCGAGACAAGAAGGCTCATCTGATCGAGTCGCTCACTGTCTCGGCCTCGCTGTGCGCTGCGTTGCACCGCGAGCTGAGTAGTTAACCTCGCGTCCAATAAACCCTCAGAGCCAGGATAAACATCCGACTCCAAACGTCATTTATTGAATTTAACGAGGTAAAACTGGCAAGAAAACAGCACAGATACAGCATCTGTTAATACCCGGAAACACCAACACAATGAATGAACACCACAGCACCATAACATTGTCTTAGATAACATGTTTCTAAAAAACTATATCCTGGATGGGCCAGGCACCTACATTACCACTGAATAGCTATACAAGAGCATAAGCTGCTGTGTTACATAAATGCACACCGTGTTATCATCACACTGCACCCCAGATGTACAGAACTACACACTATGAATGAGACATTTCGTCATCCTTGCTCTCCAGATCGCAATAAAGTTACTTGGGTACAAGTTTGACTCGACTTATTAAATTACAAGTAACATTCACAATGAGGAAAGTTGCAGGCTTCGTTGTTAACTAGGCCTCGTATTTATCATAACAATTTAACAGCATTATAAAGGCATTTACATCATTATAACGGTCATTCTAACATTATAACAGCATTGCCAATATTATAAGAACATAAACGAACTTACAGACAATGCTTCTTATAGTCCCACAATGGTTAATTGCGGCTGGCTTCACTGGGACGCGATGTGTACCGCCATCTTGAATTATGTTTGTGATGGCCGATGCCCGCGTGGTTGAGCGGGAATCATAAATCGCAATTTCCTGGTCACGTGACTAAACTTAGCATCAAAAACAGGAAATTCCTGTGTACATACGCCCCACATCTGCCGTGAGGCAAGACACCTGCCGTGAGGCAGAACACTCACTTTTCTGAAGAGATGCCACGACACTAAGGTAATACCGATTGCCTTTACACTCACATCTGATGCTGTCACTTCTCCTAATGCTAAACGGATCTTGTTCAGGGCCAGCCTAGCCCTGATCTCAGAGAGAATAAGATTGCTCCAATTTGAACTACATAATTTAGACAAGACTCTCCTGAAATCACACTTAACATTGAAGAAAAAAATGTCTACATCTGATTGGGAACATGTAGATAACATGACAGCCTCTTCAGCCGCCTCAATGTCAGCTAAACGCAAAGATAACCTGATTTCCAAGTTCAACCTCCTGTCCAAGAAGAAACCAGATCCACACGTTAAAAAGTTAGACAGTGACAAGATTGTTATCAATCAGAGTAACAGTCCAATTTTCGACAGCCTAAAATGGGTTACAGCTAAAGGGTTGAATTTCTCAGTCACCCCTAAACGCATCCCAGTTGATGATATCATTGCCCAGGTCGCCGTAGCCCTTAAGGGTTTGGGACACATTGCTGTAGATGTGGCAAGATCGGGAATCGCTGCAATCCTCAAAAACGTTTAGACACCTATTAGCAACATTAGTAAGGATGAGCACTTTGAGCTTTCTCAACTTAAGAAGAGAGATGACATAGTCATCCTCTCAGCCGACAAGGGCAATGCCACTGTCATCATGGACAAAACCACATACAACAACAAAATGAAGGACCTACTTAATGATGGTAGTGTAATAAACCTTCTTGAGACGGCTTCCGGAATCAGTCCTCTTTATTTTCAACTTCCACAGTTACACTTCACACACTCCCCGTTGCTGACAGACAACGGAAAGCGGGCAGACTTCCCGCCAAGTCCCCACCGCGCACGTGGCACCCAGAGCCCCGTACGCGCGTGGCTCCTGCTTCTCTCGTTCCCCAGTCTGCTCCCGACCTCCCTCTCTCTCTCTCTCTTAATCCCTTCGTCACGTGGTACCCCCCAGCCAATCCTCCATAGACAGCGTTGACTGTTCCCGATGGTTCCCTGTCAATCCCGGGACCACGCCTCTGATCCGGCTTCCCATTAGCTGAGGCCCCGATTGGCCAGGCCAATCACCCCTGCTAACATGCCGTGATCACGCCAAGGCCATGCTCCTTGGCTCACCCCTAATTGGCTACAAAGCAGGACCGGCAAGCCAATCCCCACGTGAACCCTCTATGGCTGTTATTACATCACCCCCCCCCCCCCCGGTGAAAAAAATCAGCCGTCTCGGCTGGGAAAAGGGTGATCAACCAATTCCGTAAAACATCTTATTAGGGCACCAAGGTGCATTTAACAATAGAGGGTGAAACGGCGTCCCCGCACCGAACAACACTTAAAAACAGAGTCACCCATGAAAAAAAGAAACCCGACATACATTAGGGCGCCCCTGCAGCGCGGTAACGACAGGGAAGAGACAGCTAGACGATCAAACGTTAACGAAACGGGAGAGATTTCGATCGTGTACGCGACGCGGGACCCTCTCCGCTTCCAGCGCATGGTCGCCTTGCCGCCAGATCGACAGGAGATGGTAGGCTTGAATCAGAAGGTTGTTGGTTCATGGTCATGTCCAGGGCAGGCCCCGTTGGAGGGGGGGCAGCGGGGCCTTCCTCAGCCCTCAGAACCTGTTCATCTGTAGGAGGCACAGCACAGTCCCCCTTGGAATCAACGGGCGTGGCGATCGGCGTAATCGGCCCAGCAGAACCCGGCAGGTCAGCTAGTGGGGATGAGGGACCGACACGCGCATCAACATAGGGTTTAAGTCGCGAGGAATGAACGTACCATCGACGTTTTCCGTACTGAACGCGGATACTCTGTGAGTTCCGAATATCCACCAGCGTTACGGGCCCCCTCCACGGCCTGTGCAGTTTAGGGGATGTGCCCACCGGTACCTGGGGGCAGTGGAGCCACGCCAGGTCTCCCACTGACTAAGGCATGCGAGTACGCGATCGACGCGCATACCATTCGTTCCTTGCCTGGGCATGGGCCGTCGCACACCTGGCAGCCTCTCGCGCCTCCGTAACTCGTTCAAGCGAGTCCTGCACGTGATCAGGCAAGGAGCGGGACGGTTGTTTACTCGGCTTACCCAGTTGCACATCGATCGGTGGGACGTTCACGGCCATACATAAAAAAAATAATGGTGAGTATCCCGTGGATGCGTGTGGAACCATGTGGTATGCCGCCAAGACGCCTGGTATGTGCAAGTCCCAATTGGTTTGCTTTTCACTCACCGTGTGACAAAGCATAGCCGAGAGGGTACGGTTGAATCGTTCCACCATACCATCCGTTTGCGGATGGTATGGGAAGTGCGAATTTTCTTTGTGCCCAGCGCGTCACAAACCTCCTTAAGCAGTTTAGAGGAGAAGTTCCACCCTTGATCTGTGAGCAGCCTCTCAGGTGCCCCCTTATCCATGACATACCCGTTCAAGAAAGCGTCGGTGATGGACGCAGCCGTTTGGTCGGGTAGAGGCCAGGCCATCGGCCATCGAGAAAAATATTCCACCCTGACCAGAAGGTATTTATTGCCCCTAGCCGACGGGGGAAACGGGCCCAGAATGTCCAAAGCAACTAATTCGTTGATGCGGGACACCTCAATGGAACGTAACGGCGGTACATACTCGTTTCGAGGCGGTTTCCTCTTCGCACAATCATGGCATGAGCGGACAAAGTCATTGACGTCTGCCGTCATGCCGGCCCAGAAAAAATCCTTTTGCATCGCAGCCTAAGTCTTCTGGACGCCGAGGTGCATCAACTTATCAGCGTGCAGAGCGCGAAGCAGGTCGTAGCGAAGCGAAGTAGGCACGACCAAGCGTGGTCGGTCAGACAACCCGTCGGTGCACATTAATAGTCCCGACTTGCCTCAGAACATCTGCCACTTCCATCCCGCCAATTGAGCTTTTTGTTTCCCTATCAATTTCCGTAGTGGAGACAGCGAGGAATCAGCCTCCTGCTCACGTAACCAGACCGCGTGCGGCAGCCGAAAGGTATCATCGGTGTCCACCGACACCTTCTGGTCGTCCTCATTCGCTATCGCCCCCATAACCGGGCAGGGCGAGGCGGCCGGTGCCGCGCAGCGGTGCGTGCCCGTCAGGCAAGTGCACGGAGGAACGGGTGGCAGCCTTGAGAGCGCGTCAGCGTTCGCGTGACGGGCTCCCTTACGATACGTAATATGGAAGGAAAATTCCTGTAACGATTCCAACCACCGAGCCAATTGGCCTGACGGCTGGTCCAATTTCAAGGAGTATTGCAAAGCCGCATGATCAGTGCGAACGAGGAATTTCCTTCCGTACAGGTACGGCCGGTACAATCGAACAAAATGCACAATCGCCAAAAGTTCCCGCCTTGTCACGCAGTATCGCGTTTCCGCAGGGGACAGAACCCTGCTGCCGTACGCCACCACTCGCTCAATCCCCTCCTTACGTTGCGACAAAATGGCCCCAATGCCGACATCACTAGCATCCGTATCAAGGATGAACGGCTGTGAGAAATCTGGGTAATCGAGCGTAGGCGCCGTGGCGAGGTGATCCCGAAGTGATTGAAAAGAACTTTCTTCCTCCGCTCCCCATTTAAACCTTTGATTTTTGCCCGTTAGAACGTGTAATGGTTTCGTCAATGTCGCAAAGTTCTTAACGAAGCGGCGATAATAGGAAGCGAATCCAATAAACTGCCGAACATCACCCACGGAAGTGGGTGTGGGCCACTCTCGAACACATTTGGTTTTCAGAGGGTCAGTGGACACACCGTCCGAGCTGACAATATGACCCAAGTAACGGACGGAGTGTTGCCAAAGGTGACATTTTCTAGGCTTAAACTTCAGGTCAGCCGCCCGGATTCTTTGGAAAACCGTCTCTAGACGTTGGAGGTGTTCCTCGAACGTGCGGCTGAAAACAATGATATCGTCTAAATATATGAGGCACGTTTCCCACTGTAGTCCAGCCAACACCAATTCCATGAGCCGCTGAAACATTGCCGGAGCCGCATTCAAGCCCATAGGCAACCGATTGAATTCAAAGAGACCTTGCGGCGTGCGGAATGCCGTTTTGGCTTTTGACTCGTCATTGAGTGGAAGCTGCCAAAAGCCCGAGGACAGATCGAGAGTGGAAAAGAATTTAGCACCCCATAAAACATCCAATGAGTCATCCATCCTCGGTAAAGGGTACGCGTCCGCCACCGAAATTTTGTTCAACCGGCGGAAATCAACGCAAAATCTTGTACCACCATCTTTTTTCTTAACCAGAACGACGGGCGCGCCCCAAGGATTGTTGGACGGCGAAATAATATCCGCCACTAGCAATTCGTCTACTGCTCCGTGCACGTGTTCCCTTTCCGCTCTGCTCATGTGATGAGGGTGCATACAGATGGGAGGTGTAGCACCGGTGTCAATATGGTGCGACAAAAGCGACGTGCGGCCGAGGTCCAAATCATTTTTGCTGAAAACATCCGTGTACCATAGCAATAATGAATGCAGAGCATTCCTTTGCTCATTCGACAAAGAAGAATTCTCCCTGCATAAATCTGCGATCCAGCGTTCTTGCGAACAATCGCGTGGAGGCCCACCAGCGGGTATCCGGGCGCGCGGCGTTTCGTCACAAGAGGCGAAATCGGTAGTGGCGTGAGCCAACACCGATCCCTCCGGAACAACAACGCGGTCAGGTCCCCCATTCAACACCTGTATGAAAGGTGCCTGACCTGGTCGCACAATCGTTTGTGCCGCCGCCAAAGAAAAAGATTTAGCTACCGAATTTGATGGGGATAATAGCACGCCCTTCGCATCCCTTTCAACTCGAAGGGGTTTTCGGTAAAGCAGCGGAATGAGCATCTGCGCTCCCGATGGAACCTCCACCGTAGCAGCGACCACGGCAGTAACTGCGTTACCTGTAGGCGCACTGGCCAGCAGGGAAGTTAGGAACGACACCCTTTGACCCCCCAGCATTTCCAAACAATCCTGGTTGACCCGTATTTTCAGCGGCATCCGGCGCAGCAAATCAGTACCAAGCAAGCATGGGACAGCTAGCGAGCGAGAGATCAACACAGGTCCTGCGGCGGTAATATTTCCAATAGCGATACTCACATCTAACTGACCACAGATACCCATGCTACCCCCATTTGCGGCTACACACGCATCATTAACCCTGCGTATCCGCGACGTAGGAATGGACAACAAATGAAAAATAACATCCGAAATGATGGTGGCAGATGCGCCAGTGTCCACCAAAATAGGACGTCAATGCCGTCGATGCTACCCTGTACCGTCGACGAGCCCGACGCCGCAGCCACAACCCTACGAGCCAATTTCTTCCACTGTGTAGCAGAGCGTGTAAATGGTGCAGAAGAAGTCAAATTATCATTAGGAGTGTAAGAATGAGTGTGAGTGGATGAATGATGTGACACGACCTGCCGGGTGTCCGATTTGTGCCGACTCGCCCGAGGTTGTTGCAGTTCCACAGCAGGTGGAGGAGATGGAGGTCCCCTCGGCGGAAGAGGCGAAAGCAGAGGTCGGCAGCGGCAGTCGCGGGTGAAATGGCCCGTCTGCCGCACTTGAAACACGCGGCCGTCGTCGGCCAGCGGTCGGATGACCCGGCCCCCGCACGTGGATGGCCTGCGTAGTCACCACGCTGGGCGCGCAGCCGCCGTCCCGGAATCCCGTGCGGAACAGCAGCAGCCAGCACGTCGTCGTCGCCAGAGTCGTCGGAGCAGTGGACAACCCGTCGTGGAGACCACCCCAAGGGCGGCCCGTCGATTTTGGGTTTCCCCGTCCACGCCGCCATCTGGTCCCAGCACTTGATGTTAAACTTAGCGTCCAGGCAGCGTGCCACCCATCGCGATGTAAGCGGTTCGTGGCCGCACACTGGTAGAGAAATGTTGAGCTCCTGAGACAACTCCAGCATACAGGAAAGGATGAGAGGATCCAAATGATCGGCCATCGCGTCGGGATAGGCAGTCATGGCCAGCGCCATCAACACCCCCCGATAAGCCAAAGGCGACTCCTCCGATCCTCGGCGACGCGACATAAATTTTCTGGTGGCTGACGTCGGTGGGTCGTAAAATTCCGCCATCTCTGCGAACGCATCTCGCAGCGTCTTCTTCTTGGACGCCGGGATGGAGCGGAAGACCCCCAGAGAAACATCATCAAGCAGTGTAGGTAGCGCTCCCAGCGCCTCCTCCTCCGTCCAATGCACGGATCTAAAGGCTGACTCGAAGCGCCACATAAAAGCACTCCAATCGCCCCCGGCGATAAATTCTTTAATCTGTGGAAGGCGATGACCGCGGTGGCCAGTGTGCGCCGCGGGCGTCTCCGACTTCGGTTCCCGCGCTCCACCGGTCGCAGCCAAAATGGCGGCCGACGGCTCCGGCGCAGCCGCCCGCCCAAAACGTCGGCTTTTTCCCACGTGGCAGGAGCAATGGCGGACTCCGATTTCTTTGTAGGACCCCTTCCCGCGGCGTCCAGCTGATCCGCTATCTGGCGACCCACGGCTGGTGAGGATGCTACCGTGGTCACCAGACTCAGAAGAATGGCGCGTAACGACTCGATCTGCTCCGCCATCAGCCGCCATCCATCTTTCGTCCCTGAGGTGGTCGTATCTTCTCCCAGATGACGTTGAGAGGCGTCGAGGAGAGCAGTATCAGCAGGTGGCAGAGGGGCTGTAGCCCCCAACAGCTCATCTTCGTCCGTCTCGACCTCTTCCTCCGATGGAGGCTCGGGCAGGTTCTTTTTTCTGAGGTGCTTGGACATCTTGACGATCGTCCAAACGGTCGCAGAAGAACTTCTGACACCAATGTAAAAAACCTTCTTGAGACGGCTTCTGGAATCAGTCCTCTTTATTTTCAACTTCCACAGTTACACTTCACACACTCCCCGTTGCTGACAGACAACGGAAAGCGGGCAGACTTCCCGCCAAGTCCCCACCGCGCACGTGGCACCCAGAGCCCTGTACGCGCGTGGCTCCTGCTTCTCTCGTTCCCCAGTCTGCTCCCGACCTCCCTCTCTCTCTCTCTCTCTTAATCCCTTCGTCACGTGGTACCCCCCAGCCAATCCTCCATAGACAGCGTTGACTGTTCCCGATGGTTCCCTGTCAATCCCGGGACCACGCCTCTGATCCGGCTTCCCATTAGCTGAGGCCCCGATTGGCCAGGCCAATCACCCCTGCTAACATGCCGTGATCACGCCGAGGCCATGCTCCCTGGCTCACCCCTTATTGGCTACAAAGCAGGACCGGCAAGCCAATCCCCACGTGAACCCTCTATGGCTGTTATTACAGTAGCTATACCAAAATCAATAGAGATCCCACCAACCACCTGGTTACGAAAACCAACAATATCATCCCTAATTCGACATCTTTAATCGAACCAACCAAGCGGCTTTCTTTAAAACCCTCTGCTGCTAGACCACCCAGATTTTATGGCTTACCAAAAATCCAAAAAGATGGTACACCGTGTTCGTGAACATAAGGCAGATCTGAAACACGGTAGGACCAATACCTCAGCCATGGCTGATCATTGTTTTAATGATGTGGGCACACACGAAATAGATTTTTACAAGACGAAGGTACTCTGCAAACCCACTGGCTATAAGCAAAGATTCGTTTATGAAGCCTTCCAGATATATAAATACAGACAATTTCAACCGAGAAGATAGGTACAAACTGAGCAATCATTGTAAGGACGTTATTAACCAGGTTAAGTAATGACTGGCTGTGATGTTTAGTAGTTATTTTCTCTCTGGTTTTACATTAACAGGTTAAATGTCTTTACATTAACAGGTTAAATGTCTCACTAACACAGCCACCGTTGCTCGTTTTCCTTGATGTGGTGGTGGCTCTACGATCTTACATTGACATGTTATATCTCACAATACAATGGCCATCGTCGCAGCTTCGTCGTCATGGAGGTATCTCAGCTCTCCGATCTTACATTTACATGCAAATTTCTTCACTAGCCCTGCCAACTTCGCTTATACACAATACAATGGCCACCTTCGCAGCTTCGTCGTCATGGAGGAAGCTCAGCTCTCCGATCTTACATTTACATGCAAATGTATTCACTAGCCCCGCCCACTTCGCTTATGACCCTTGGGCTACACCCATCTCATACCTTTATAACATCCTGCCTCAGCAGCTCTCTTGGTATTTTTTCACCTGATGACGATTGCTTGTGTTGCGATCCAAAAGTCATGATATTTTTAAAATTATCTTTTCTATTTACGTGGCTTTCCTGAAAAACCCAAAGCATATGTAACTGCTACTATGGACAAGGGACAAATAGCTTCGGCCCGGGTCCACGTGTTGGAGATTGATTGAACGGAGAACGTAAAAGAAGGGTTTCTTCCAGGATGAACAACAACCCCTGTCCATCTCGGGACCCGGCTTATATTCTCTGTGGCGTGGCCGGCTCCGCCCATGGCCACGACCACCTTCCAGAATCCTCGGGAAGGATCTGGGTCCCAATCACGTGACCACCCCTAGCCCCCACTTGGGGCCCCTTTGTAGACTTAACTGATCACGTGTCCTCCCGGGTCAACCAGAGTGCCATGGCCTCGAATAACTTCATCCTTCGGCCGGCACCCACACACCCTGTCCTGTAGGGTCGGCACTGCACGCCAAGCGTGGTGCTATCCAGCGCTATTGATCAGCGCTCACCGGGCCCCTCTAGGGCCGGTAACTACACCCACACCACTGGTATCCGCGATGTCGCTACACTGCACGCCATGCCTCTCTAGGGCCGGCACTGCACCAGCATATTGACATCCAGCGATGTCACTACAGATACATTGCCATGTTCTTACTCACAGTTGTCGAGTCAAACAACCAGATCTGCATCTCACGCGCTGAGAAATGTGACCGGGGTAGCCGGCCCAGATTGCCGCTCGTTTTTATTTTATAAACAAATGCTGCGTGAACTATTATTGGTCTGGAAAACCGATAGGATCAATAGATATGTGTATGTATATACCGTGAAATTGCTTGAAGGGATGGCGGACGGTGGATGATGGGTCGAGAATAATTATTGAGTGGCAGCCAAGGATCGGAACGCGTCCAAGAGGACGTCCACCTCGGTGTTGTGCAATGAGTAAGGAACTTTGCCCAAAACGTCGCCGCTCACATATATTATCTGTCCACTTAAGGTCACAATGTTATTTACGACCGTGTGAAGTTGTTTCAGTTTGTTGTTGTGAATTGTGCTTTGTGCACCACTCGCCAAACGCAGCAGGAGCAGCTCCACCGACTGAAACAACCTGGGAGATGGAGCGATGAAATCAGTTCACGCGCAAGTCCTCGATGGATTTGTTGTATCGCATGGGCGTAAGAGGTGTCGGCGGCGTATCCTTCATGCAGCAGTGGATCGATCATGGCTGCTCCTGCTGATGCTGCTGATAACGTTTCACAGTAACGCTTTGAATGAGTGTGCGCATGTTTACAAAGACGGGGCGGGGAGGTGTAAGGGGTGCTGTAACAACAACAAACATCGCTAAAGAGTTGCCGACGAATGGAATCCGTCTCTGGGACGGGAGTAACAGGGCAATCATCCCGCGGTGTTATTGAGATGGATGTCTCCTTCTCGTGGCAGGCACGCACCCTGCCTGCCACCCGCCTTGCCGCGCCCGCCACGGCGCTGTCACGGCGCGGTGGGCAGGTGACGTGCGGCCCGTGATCCCCTCTGCCCTCTCCCCCGCCACCTTACCCCTCTCTGCACGCCGCGCTCGCTGGGGTCTGCAGAAGCTGCCGATGAGCCCCGATCCTTTCACTGCGCACGCGGCGCGCTGCATATGCACACCCTGCACGCACGCGTATATGCAACGCGTGATAAATATGCGCACGTGCGTGCGTGTGCGCGCGCAGGTTGTTTCTTGTTACGCATTTGTGTGGGTGGTGTATTTGTGCGTGTGTGCATGTATGGTTCACGTGCATGACAAATGTATTTGTATGTCCGTGTGTGTGTCGTGAGTGGCTTTTTGTCGTGCTGCTGTAGCATAACAGCAACAACCGCTGATCGCCAGTAAGTGGTGCCAGGCTTGGTGCACCTTGAGGCCACGTGAAGTATCGAAGGCTCGCTGCTGGCAGGTCACAGGAAAAACCACGGTGTTATGGGTGAACTGGCTGACAGGTGCTCCACCTGTGCTCCCCACTGTGCCAACTTGCTCTAGTTTAGCCGCTCGGTGCTCCGCCTATTGTTGTGAGCGTCGCTCCTCTGCCTCCAACTGCCCAGTCGCAGCAGCGTCCTTCACGAGCCTCCTCCAAGTCTATTCAGCTCCACCGTACCGCATCAGTCCTTCTCTTCTATAGCCCGTACCGCGCCCGTTTAGCCCCTTCTATCATACCGTAAGACAAAGATCCCCCGTGTAGCCTTTACCAAATGTAGGGGCAAGTGCTATGAAGGACGCCACGGCCGCCTTTGTTTCCCCAGTACTGATGTTTTACCCACCGCACCAGGCACTCAGTTAATGCCCAGTCAGACAATCGTCATTGGTGTTGGTCGTGAGAGGGAATCGTACTCGGGTCGGCCGGTTCGTAGGACAGCGCCCTGACCACTGCACCACCGCTCCCCCACCCCCACACAGAAAACAGAGAGCCACGCAGACACGGCTATGGTGTCGCGCGACCAGAGCCACGCGTTTAAAGGAGCAAGCGTCATCCAGAGAGGCAATTAAGCAAAGTAGTTATGCAATTCAATAAAAAGCAAATCTTGCCTTCGTCAATGCGCACCACTCTGTGGGAAAGCGGCGGTGCGCGCTGCGTGATGGGGTGTTAGTAAGGGACGTGTCACAGGAGTGAATAATGTCCCGTTTTTCCAAATGTCAGGCCATTACTCATCGCGATCCGTCGGGGGAGAGCCAAGGAAAGAGCTGGCGTAATCTGACAATTATCTGCCTTCTCTCCCCTCGGATGGCAAAAAAGAAGAAGGGGGGGTGGGAAGAATCGCGAGATAAATACAGAGGAGAGGAGGGGGCGGGGAACACTGGGAAGAAAAAGGCAAAAGAAAAATTACACTTTGCGGGACGATGATTAAAAAAATATTTCAAGAATTGAGAAGTAACTCGCTCCCGTGAAGATTTCTCAACCCGTGGAGCGAGTCTCGGGCTCACCACTACCCCCACCCCTGTGCACCCCCCATCCCCAATCCTCCCTTAGGCCCCCACCCCGGTTAAAACATTTTGGTTTGTTTCTACAATTAAATCACGAAGACTGTGGCTGTAAGTGATAATGAAGGCGTTGCGATAATGGCACGAGGTTACGGTGGTCGCCTTTTAATTGTTCGTTTCTCAGCTCGCCTGTCCCGGTGAGGGTTGCGGCAGCAGCGTGTTGAGTAGTGGCGGTCCAGACCTCCCTTTACCTGGCGACAGACTCCAGCACTACTACACTACACTACTACACTATACACTACACTATACACTACACTATACACTACTATACACAACTAGACACTACACTACTATACACTACACACTACTATACACTACTACACTATACACTACTATAAACTACTACACTACTACTACTATAAACTACTACACTACTACTACACGATACACTACTACACTATACACTACTATACACGACTACACACTACACTACTATACACTACACACTACTATACACTACTACACTATACACTACTATAAACTACTACACTACAACTACTATAAACTACTACACTACTACTACACTATACACTACTACACTACCATACACTACACTGCTATACACTACTACACTACTATACACTACTATACACTACACTATACACGACACTATACACTACACTATACACTACGAAACACTACTACACTATACACGAAGCTATACAATACACTACTATCCACTACACTATACACTACTATAAACTACTACCCTACCATACACTACTACACTATACACTACTACACTACCATACACTACACTACTATACACTATTACACTACTATACACTACACTATACACTACGAAACACTACTACACTATACACGAAGCTATACAATACACTACTATCCACTGCACTATACACTACTTACACTACTACACTATACACGACACTACTATAGACTACACTATACACTACTACACGATACACTACGATACGCACTACACTATACACTACACTACTATACACGACTGCACCCTACTACGATGTACACCACTATACACTACAACACTATACAATACTACACTACAATCTTGATTTGAAGCTTTCGTGACTGCAGGAATCCATACTCTTTGGTTCTTTCGGTAAAGTCACGTACATAGAAAATTAATAGATCACGACGTTTCGATCGCAACACAAGCAACCTTCTTCAGGAAAGCTACTGAAACAAGCCCTTGTGTAGGCCTGAGATGGGTGCAGCCTCAGGGTGAGAGGGCGGGGCTAGAAATGGGCTGAGGCTGTGGAAGTGGCCATTGTACTGTGAGAGATCAGCATGGCAATGCACGAGCTTAGTATGCCGCAGCATCGGTGACTGAGCAAGAAGGATATCCAGACCGTCAATACTACACTATACACTACACTATACACTACTACACTGCACACTACTATACACTACACTATACACTACAACACGATACACTGCACTATACACTACACTACTATACACTACAACACTATACACTGCACTATACACTACTATACACTATACACTGCACTATACACTACACTACTATACACTACTACACTATACACTGCCATAATACACACTACTTCACTGTACACTACACTACTATACACTACAATACTATACACTACAACACTATACACTACTACACTATACACTGCTATACTACATACTACTTTACTGTACACTACTGTACACTACAACACTATATACTATATATACACTAGGCCTCGGCAAGGTAAGGTAAAAGTTAAAAGGTAAAAACAACGAGCCCATTTTTACCCTACCTTTTACCTTACAACAATACAATCACTCTACCCTACCTTTTACCCTTTAGCAGGTAATGTAAAAGGTATAAAGCAACGAGCCTACCTTTTACCATACCTTTTACCCTTACCCCATACAAATTACCCAATTACAGGGTAATTACCAGAGGTGGGACAAAGTCATTGTTATGCAAGTCCAAGTCGAGTCGCAAGTCATCAAATTCATGACTCGAGTCTGACTCGAGTCCAAGTCACATGACTCGAGTCCACATCTCATAGGTGGGACAAAGTCATTGTTATGCAAGTCCAAGTCGAGTCGCAAGTCATCAAATTCATGACTCGAGTCTGACTCGAGTCCAAGTCACATGACTCGAGTCCACACCTCTGGTAATTACTAGGGAACTACACATGAACAAGGTTTATAACGGTAAATGCTAGGTAGAGCGCTTTAAGCATATAGAATACTCTCGATGATTCAAATTTTACACGCTTGTTGTCGTCGTTATCATTGTTGTCGTTGTTGTCGTCGTCGTTGTCGTCGTTGTTGTATCCTCAAATCTTGTAACTAAAGTTTTTACCCACTTCCTAATGTGGTATCGACTGCAAACTTGGTATACTTCTGTCATACTGATGACAACACTATATTCTATCATAAATCCTTTTTTATATGTTATGATTCGGCTTGGGTCTAATTGTCCACGCTCAACTGACGGCTGTAAATCACCACGGCCCCTTACGTTGTGGCAAGCATCGGGGCCACTTCCTGGAGTCGTGGAGTTCTGCCATTACTAGTACGTTTAATAAAAGCGTTTTTTTTAAAGTTTGTTTTAATATTACTTATTAAATGGAGGCCACGGACTGCGCCACGGAGCTTTTAGTGTTAAACTAGGTACTGTAATTACCGGGTAATACTTCGCGCTTCCTTTACCCTACCAGGTAATTCTTCCGAGCTACCTTTACCCTACCCTTTACCTTACCCCTTGGCATGTCGACATCTTGACCCTTTACCTTTACCCTTTTACCCGGTAAAGAGTGTAAATTACCTTACCTTGCCGAGGCCTAATACACACTACACTATACACTGCCATACTACATGCTACTACACTGTACACTAATATACACTACACTACTATACACTACAACACTATACACTACACTATACACTACTACACTATACACTACACAACTATATACTACAACACTATACACTACACTACTATACACTACTACACTACACTACTATCCACTACAACACTACTACACTATACACTACACTATACACTACTACACTATACGCTACTATACACCACTACAAAATACACTACTATACACTACTACACTATACATTACTATACACTACTACACTGTACACTACTACTACACTATACACTACTACACTATACATTACTATACACTACTACATTATACGCTACTATACACCACTACACTACAATAAACAGACTCTATCTCTTCCTGGGGGAATTCCCCGGCGTCCCCAGGCCAGCAGCTTGTGCACGTATTGTGATTCGGGAACTCTGTTTAAAATATCTTCTTTAAAATATAGTAGTACTAACAGGTACAGCAATGTACACTAACACTCAAACTACCCAAACGATATGCACGCACAAAGATGACCTCGCGAAAGTCGTGTTTTATGTTTGTGAATGTAAATTGCACGCCTACAGACAGAGCAGAGAGGGCCTTAACAACCGATGTTCAGCCACTGCCCACAATGACTCCCCTTGGCTTGAGGGCCATTGGCCTAAACGTCGCCGATCATGCGTCTTTTTTTTTAAACGCAAGTGTTGTTGACGGATGTGTTGAGTCGTCGTTTGTCAATTTTGCTTGTGCCAAAGGCGTCGTGCAGTGACAGCACTCGACCAGCGGGAGGCGGTGATGACCAACCCACACCAGACCGCGAGTCCGCAACTTTAACATTTTTATTCTCAACAATCCCCCCCGCCCCCATTGTGTAAAGTCGCCGTGCTCACCAACCCTTATCCACTCTGTCTCTCCGTCGTCTCTGTGTACGCACTAAGAAGAAGAGGGGCCATTGCCCGAAACGTCGTCTATTATATACACATGTGTTCTTTCCCTTTTAAGGCAACAGTGTTTTTTACTGGATTTATCGAGGATAAATAAATATTCTGATTATAAAAAGAAAGATTCTGACCATTGAGAGAGTGCTAAAGACGACATATTCAGTTTGTTTATTTCTTGATTTTTTTTTGTAAAGAAAGCTCAGAGATTTGAAAAAAAATCGGGATCCCTGCTGGCCACCCACCCCCTCGTGTGCCGTGCCCGCCTTCACGGGTCCTCCTCCATATGTTGTTGTTGCGTTTAAGTTTTTTGTCCTTTCCCGATTAGCACGCTTGGCCACGTACGGTGCCTAAGAAGTTCAACACACACACGCGCTGCCATGCGACGAAACATCTCTGGCAGGACGCGTGGACGAGAGCAGCGCCCCGGGTGTGGACACCGCGTTGCGCTTCATGGAAGAGATTCTCGCCCCAGTTCTGGCACATCCTCTTCGGCGGACCGCTCTGTAACGAGGATCGCATGCGCCGCCCCTCCGCAAGGGTCCCGAATAGATTCCGTGTCTCGTGGCGCCGACAAGACGACGGAAATCAGAGTCTGGACCAAAAAAAGACAGACATCTTTACGACGAAAAAAAGAGGCAGTCATTTCACCCCCCCACCCCACATTCAAACGAGCGTAAAGCAGCCTCTGACATAGCATTTGGGAATTCCACATTATCATGGCGCGAAACCAATTATCTCCAACGAGCGACCACAATTCGATTAATCAATAGGGGGCAGGTATAATGAACGCGTACACGCCAGGCGGTGCACGGATTTCAGACAGACAGCGAGATAAATGACCTTTATTTATGGGCGGCTGAGAACCCAGCGAGACTGGTGGTCTCTGTGGCTGCGAGATTTACTCTGCCACGCATGGCAGGTGCCGCCGAAGCGGTAATCAGCTTGGCCCACGCTCGATTCACGTGGCACTTTCATTCATTCGTCCGCGTCGGGTGGCGGAGGGTAATACGGCAAAAGTAATAGTCACGTTGTTTTCCTTTGTCTCTCTCCGATGACCACCACCACCACTACCACGTGACTTTTCTTTCGTGTTGTGCGCGCCGCATTTAGCGCTACAGGGCGTGGATTTGTAACGTTTATTTTCATTTGTTTGCTGGTGACTGTATTTCATATCGAAATCGCCTCCAGTGCTGATGCTGCTGGCGGCAATAAAAGTTGTTTAAAAGTCAAAGTCTCCTTTTAGGACAGCGCTATCAACTTTTAATGTGTTGAGGTTTGTATATGTGTGTGTGTGGAGCGATAGTGTAAGTGGTTAGTGCACTGCACTGCTACGAACCCGGCGACCCGAGTTCTATTCCCGCTCACGGCCACCACCCTAGTGCGGTTTGTAAACATCGCCACTAGGGAAACAAAGGTGGCCGGGCGTGATGCCTGCCTTCAGAGCTGTTCGCTCACAGCACTTGCCCCAACAGTCTGTTAAGGCCACACGGGGGATATATTTCTTTGATTGCCGCGGTGTTGAGATGTTGACTCCCTCGCCTGGTCTACAGGAGGTCGTGGGTTCGACGTCGACCCTGGCGCCTGCTGTATATTTGGAGTTTGCGTGTCTCCCCGTGGTCGCGTGGATTTTTATTCGGGTCCTGCGGGTTTTCTCTCCTCTACATGTCGAAACAAGGTCATGCGTTTCGAGTATTTGGCTGCTATACATTCCCACGTGATGATAAGCCACGTTTCGTTGAGCTATTGTCATTTGCGATCGCCAGGTCGCCTCTGACAACAAAAATAGGTTTATAGCAGCTCAGTTGGGGGGCCTTAACCTGGTAAAAAACACAAAAAAACATTGAATTCGTGGCTGCTTTTATCTGGGAGGGAGAGAGAGAGAGAGGAGCTGGAAATGAGCAGCGCGGAGAGGAGAGGGACACGGGGGTACTCTCCTCTCTCCCCTGCGCTCGACGGCAACGAACGCCAGACAAATGCTCACAATTAAGCGAGGCTAATGCGGTGAGCCAGGAGCGCTAATGAGTGCAGCTGCTTCCTGGGCCAGGACTTTGTCGGTGCAGCACTTTTTTGTCACCGTATCCTCGCCGAGGAGAACCCCCCCCTCCTTTGGAGGAGGAGGTGGTGGTGGAGGGACGGAGGGGGGGGGAGCGAGAGAGGGGAGTGAGAGAGAGAGGGAAGCGAGAGAGCGAGAGATAACGCGGTGGAAATGCGCGTGATTTGTTCGTCGAATGCACCGTCAGAGGCATGCGCCCACCGCCGATGTTCACTCCCAACAAGTGCAGGGACTGACACGCCAGCAGCAGAGAGAGCATCCCGTCAAGCAGTCGACATCGTTGTCGTCATCGTCAACGGAGGGCCCAGAGAAAGCTAAGGGAAGAGCTGCTCACGTAAAAAATAAAAATCTGAAACAGATAGGTCGACGTCCTACTTACTGCCAATTGCCGCGTATCAAGCTGCACGTGTATTGTGGTTCTCTCTTGAGATGATTTGCCTGCTATGGATGTCCACATGATAAGCCACTTTGTTCAGCTCTCATTTGTGTCCAGGTCTCTTCTGAAAAAGAAGAAGCTAATAGCTCAGTGGGCTTTACCTGCTAAGATAAAAGCTAGTACGGTTGTATTTGTATGTTTATTGAAATGTTTACCTTTCCTATATTTTGCACTTCTATCGTGTTTTTGTATTGTTTATTTTTATTATCACGTTCTGACCCGCCCCGACTGCACATTAAAAACAAAATAATTTTATAGCTAATCGGATTTTTTGATTCACTACAAATAAATATTGTTATTCTTGATGCATGTGGGTCCATGGACATCATCGACGTGAACATCATGAAACGACCTCATCCGCTCGGAGATGAGAGAGGAGAGGACACACGGGAGAACGAGGGAGGGGGGGGAGAGCACCCAGAGAAACGCCACATCTGAGTGAACATTCAGGATGCAGGCATCTTCAGGAGTAGAATGTAGTACGTGGATCGCTAGAGGATGCGACAATCCACGTGTTAAATACATAACAAAAATACTAAACACACTGGTCAACAACACTGCATCAAAAGATAATGTATATACAGTTTAGGATACATACAGTTTCATATATTACCAATTTAGAACGTTTTTTTTCTCAATCAGTTAACGTGCTTAAAATGTTATTCCTATCAGGGTCCCGTGGTGTAGGTGTATTACAGTGCAGTGTCCACCTCTTATTCACTCCATCTCTTTCTCTCTCTCTCTCTATGTGCCACGAAGAAGGCCCATTTCTCGAAACATCGCTTATTATACATTATTCCGTTAAAGACAGCACGCAATGTTTTTGACGAATGTGTCGAGGTTCGTGTTGTTGTTGTTGTTAATTGTGACACTGCACCTCTGCCAATCGAGCAGCAGCAGCATCGCCAAATAATTGGCGCGTTAACCAGATGCTCAGTCGGTTCACCAGCGCCCCCAGCTTATCGGGAGCCCAATAACGAGCGGCTCTTCACGAGGGCAGGAACGGAGCACACGCCGAGAGAGACTCGCGCCTAGTCTCCAGCCTCGGGGTGGTGTTCACTGCGGGAAGCCCCCTCATCTCTTCCCCTCGCTCCCTCGTCTCTTCCCCTCTCTACGCCTCATCTCCACCTCGTCCCGTCTCTCCCGCCTCTCCCCCCCTGTCTCCTGCTCCCCCTCTTACTACCGTATATTCCCATTCCGTCTCTTCCCCCCTCTTCCATATTTTCCCCTCTCTCCCGCCTCTCTCCTCATCTCCCCCTCCCTCCCGTCTCTTCCCACCAGGCTCTACCGCCCCTCTCCCGCCTCTTCCCCTCTCTCCGCCTCCCTCCCGTCTTTTCCCGTTCCATCTTTTCCCCTCTCACCGCCTCTTCCCCTCTCTCTCTCTCCTCCTCTCCCCCTCTCCCTCGCGTCTTTTCCCACCCGGCTCTACCGGCCTCTTCTCCCATCCCCTCCCCACCTCTTTCCCGGCCCTCTCCCGCGCCCAGGCCCGCGCCCCGCGGCTGCCCATTAGCGCGACCGACTCCTGGCTGTGCGCAACCCCCGACTGAACATCTGTGAACAAGAGCTTCATAGCTCATCGGATTCCTCCCGGTGTACAGTAAACAAATATTCTGATTCTGAGCGCGCGCCGTTCCGCTAGGGGTGTCACGCGTTGCACGCGACGCACAAACGCCTCCTTAATCTGTTCACGCAGCAGTCACCGTCGTGAACTTGACACGCACGAAAAGTGATTCAGTGAAAATTGTTTTCTCTGGTCTAACACCGTTTGAGACGAGGCTCAAAAGAAAGCTGTTTCTGGTGTGGACCAATCAGTTTCAAGGACAATGCATATATTATCAGAGTTTGTTTTTTGTTTGCATTCTGATCACAAGCATTGTGGTTAATGCAGACATGATTCCTTGTAAAAGGTTTCAGTTTGGTGTTTTAACATCTTAACACCTGTTTTGTTGCCATAAAAAATGGGAGAAACCTATTATTATCATCATCATCATCAAGAATAGGGGTTTACCCTTCCCGGCAATACAACAGGGGGCGTGAAGATGTCCAAACACCAAATGGACACACTTATTGCAAGGCGTCATGTCTGCATTAACCGCACATATTAGTGGCCAAACATGCAAAGCAAAGGTGCTCTGATAATATATGCATTGTTTTTTTTAGACTGATTGGCTCACACCAGAGACACATTTCTGTATGGCCTTGTCTCACCAGTGTGTGAGCAGAGAACGCCAAGAGGTGAAGAGCGATTATATTATGTTTTTCATCACTCTGATACGGGCAAAAAAGGGTCTCACAGATTATTATCCATGAGCAATAAATGAATTGAACGGCAATGAACGCATTTTCAGAGTTTAATAATTATAATTTTGACAATAATGATAATTATTATTAAAATAAAGCACAGCCCTCTGTGAAGTCCCTGCAGGATGAGCGTCTCTCCAATACCGCACGGCTAGCACATTACACTCGCAATCACGAGGTGGGTGATTCGATCTTCCGGCGCGGTAGAAGGGAGTTTCACGTGATTCATATGATCCAACAACCATCACTGCCTCCACGGTGCTGCATGCACAGGCCACGTGCGTAGCCAACACCGCCCAGCTGATGTTTGGAACTCCCTGTAACCGTGAGTCTGACTCCACGTGTCAAGGAACAGCCCAGGAATACGACAGTCCACACCTCACCAACTACCACTGTAAGAGGTGCCTACACGGACCTCAAAGTCAAAAATCCCCGTATAGCCTGAGACAGACTGTTGGAGCAAGTACTGTTAGCGAGCACCCACGAAGGCTGGCACGGCAAACGAGTTGGTGGGTGGTCAAGCACCACGCCCGGCCGCCTTTGTCTCGCCAGCTGCGATGTTTACACACCGCGCCAGGTACTCATTTGAGGCTGAGTTGACCTAGGGGAGACCCAGGACCGGTTCAGATAAAACGTCACCGGCGTTGGTCGTGAGTAGGAATCGAACTCGGGTCGCCGGGTTCGTAGCGCAGTGTAGCACTAACCGCTACACTACCGCCCCCCTCCTTCAACCACACACAACACCAGATGCCACTTCTTCGTGGCCTCGACTGGAATGGTGAGACACTGAATGTTGAAACCGGGGCTGAGTTTGCTTGGACAGTGTTAAAATAAATGATGCCGACAGTCGCACTCACAGAAGGCCGCGTGTCCGCTGGGATGTGTCAACACGAACTTTTATTCATTCATTTTTTTTACGTGGAGACGCAAATATATGAAAGACGGCGAAAGTGTCTGCTTATTGATTGTTGTTACAATATTATGTACATTCCCCACAACGACGGTCTAATTTAAAAACAAATTCCAGCTTGCCAGTGGGCAGTCCACACATTACGACGTTTTGATTATGATTCAGACGTCATTGCATGATCAGTCCGAATTTTGATAACAACACCAAATGCTATAGTAGCGAGTCGATGCCATTAAAGTCGCCCTACAATAGCAGTGACCCTTGATGCTCAGAGATGGGGGTGTGGATGCGGTGGGGGTGGATTGGGGAGGGTCAGAATGGCCGTGTCACAAAGCACAAAGTCGAGGGGCTTTGATGTCTGCGTGTCGAGTCTTTGGCTGCTGTTATCAATGTGCACACGATGATAAGCCATTTGTGGCCAGGTCGCTTCTGAAAAAAAAATCTATATAGCTCAATGGGCCTTACCTGGTAAAAGAAAATAAATATATAATTATATAGTTTGTAGTCTCCTTCAAAGCCCGGATGTGTGTTCCCAAACAAGCGATTACGCACATCGCATCTCGAGTGCAGGCGGCGAGTTAAGTCTCTCCGCACGACCACTCGTTAACTTCACAACTCCCACCACCTCTGCACGGCGCCGCCTTCTTTGCAGCTTTGCGAGCCAGGGGTCGAACTGCCCTGACCGCCAACCTCTAAACCGGTATTCAGCTCTCAACCCCAGCCCCTCCGCCCCCACTACTTCCATTCCCACTACAACTATTAATTATATTTTAATTTTACCAGGTAGGGCCCACTGAGCTACCTAGCTCTTTTTCACAAGCGACCTTGGCCACAAATGATAGCTCAACGAAGTGGCTTATTGCGTGGAAAATGTATCGAAGCCAAAATACTCAAACACGCGTGTCGATTACTAAATGTGGAGCGGGGGGGGGGGAAACCGGAGGATCCCGAGAAAAAAAAATCCACATCACCACGGAGTAGGAAACACGCAAACACCAACTATACAGCAGGCGGTCAGGGTTTCGTAATCGAACCCACGACCTCCTGTGCACTGGGAAAGATAGTTAACACCTCCAAGCCACCGTGGCACCCTCCACGATTTCAGGGGCCAGCCAGGTGTGTTTCACACCCCTCGGACTCCCCATCCAACCGGCTCATGGGATCGCTTTGAGGCAAGTAAACCTCGTTAGCGACTGCTCCGCGCCTAATCGCTCCGTGACAGGCGCGGAGCAGAACGCGCCAGCAGAGTCTGTGGGTCCCGCACAGCTCCAATAGCGGTAGTTATGCTAATGGTGAAAAGCGCCTTTCCAAATGATGTTGGCTTCTTGGTCATTAAGAGCACTTCATTATCGCAGGTTCTATCCTGTCCAAATTATAATTGGCTATAATCGCTAATAATTAGCGCGTCCCCTTTGCAGAGCCCTGCCTTGCTCCTCGCGAGCCGCGCAAAGAGAGAGAGAGAGGGTTTGCTCGCGGTCGGTCATTGTGCGGCAGAGGGAGAGCGCTGTGTTTGTGTGTGTTTGTGTTTGCGTGTGCGTGTTTGTGTGCGTGTGTGCGTGTTTGTGTGTGCGTGTTTGGGGAGTGGCAGTGTAGCGGTTAGCGCGCTGCGCAATGAACCTGGCGACCCGGGTTCGATTCGCGCTCACGGCCAACACCCAGTAACGATTATCTGAACCGGTCCTGGGCCTCCCCTAAGACGATTCCGCCTCAAATGAGTACCTGGTGCGGTGTGTAAACATCGCCACTGGGGAGACAAAGGCGGTCGAGCGTGGTGCTGGCCACCCACCCCCTCGTGCACTGTTTCGGCCTTCATAGGTGCTCGCTAACAGCACTTGCCCCTACAGTCTGTTAAGGCTATACGGGGGATCTGTGTATTTTGACACACACGCGATCTACACGCAGACACGGGGAGATCAGGCCGTAGAGCTTGTAACAGACTGTTGGGGCAAGTGCTGTTAGTGAGCATCTATAAAGGCCGCTACAGCACACGAGCGGGTAGTGTGGCTAGAACCACGGCCGTATCGCCTTTTGTCTTCTTCGTGACGATTATTAGCACACCGCCCCATATACTCATTTAAGGCTGAGTCGATCTAGAGGCATGCCCAGTTCCGGCAGAGATAATCGTGACTGATGGTGCACTGCTATCTCGCAAGTAGCGCGCGCTAAGCATCGTCGGGGGCGCGCGCGCGCGCCTGCGCTCTCCGCTTCGAATCTCTTCCTGAGCCCGGGAGAGGCAATTAGGGCCATCCTCGCCGCTGCATTGAAGGGGGCTCGATATCTCTCATTGGCTGGGCCTCTGATCGTCATTATAAGCCGCTAATGGGGCGGGTGGCGAGCGAGAGCGGCTGAGGCAGCTGCCGAGGTGGGGCGAGAGCGTGGACAGGGGAGGGGAGGCCTCCCTCCGTGATTATTCCGAGCAAAACAGCCGGAACGGTTATAGGCGTTGGACGGGGTTGGCGGAGCGAGGGAGACAGCAGGGGGGGGGGGGGTGTGGGGGCGGTGTTGCGGTGATAGGTACGAGGAGGGAGGGAGGCGAGGGGTGGGATAGATGGAGAGGGGTGGGGAGCGGTGGTGTAGCGGTTAGCGCTACGCTGCGCTACGAATCCCGGCGACACGAGTTCGATTCCCGCTCACGGGCCAACACCGGTGACTATTATCTAAACCGGTCTAGGGCCTCACCGAGGTCGACTCAGCCTCAAATGAGCACCTGGTGCGGTGTGTAAACATCGCCACTGGGGAGACAAAGGCGGCCGGGCGTGGTGTTGGCCACCCACCCCCTCGTGTCCGTGCCGGCCTTCATAGGTGCTACTCGTTTACAGCACTTGCCCCAGGAGTCTGCTAAAGCTGAACGAGGGATCTTTGTCTCTAAGCTACTCATGGAGCAGGGCTTAAATGAGGAAGCTCCAACCTTGGCGTTCCTGTGCGGGGTGGATTAACGAGATTAATGCAGCCCTTTTGGAAACGGAGGTGATGGCGCGTGTGTATGTGTGTACGTATGTTGTACCTGCCTGGGTATTCTGTACCATCGGGCACTCCACCCCCACAACTTTCAATCGGTGATGGGGCAGTTGTGGAGAGAGTGGAGAGTTTCCCATACCTGGGCAGTGTGCTCATGATCGGCTCCGGCCTGACAGCAGAGATCTCACTCAGAATCAGTCGAGCGGCATTATCTTTTCATCTGTTGCGTAACGCTACTGTGTGGAAGCTACCTGGCCTGTCCCTCCGCACGAGGCTTCTCTACGCTTGCGAAACGTGGCCACCCCCTAGTGGAGCATCTTCGCCGATTGGAAACATTTAGGCTGGTCTGCCTACGATCCATCCTGGGTTTAACCTGCAGGCTGGATTGTGTGAGGAGCTCACAAATCCTTTAAAGATCTGGGCAACGTCCCATCGGTGAGCTCCTCCGGCAGGCAAGGCTGCGTTGGCTGGGTCATGTAGCCCGCATGCCCAGTCACCGCATGCCTAAACAGCTTTTGTTCGGCCGGATCGAGGGGGCTAAACGGGCGCTGTACGGGCTAGAGAAGAGATGGAGTGATGTGGTACAGGAGGATGTGGAGCTGAGTCGACTTTCCGATGACTGGTACCAGCGGTGTCAAGATCGGCCTCTGTGGAGGAGGCTGGTGAAAGACGCTGCTGGGCAGTTGGAGGCAGTCGCCCTCCAACAACAACGGAGGGCGGAGGAGCGACGCTCACAACAACGAGCGGAGCACATGGTGGCTGAAGCACAGCAAGTAGGCAAAGTAAGAGGCACAGGTGGTGCATCAGCCAGTCATCTCGGTCATCTCAGTCAATCGACCCGTGGCACCTGGGTCTGCCCCGTGACCTCCTGCCAGCGGGCGTTCGACACTTCACGTGGCCTCAAGGTGCACATAGCCTGGCACAAGCGTCGTGATGACGTCACCGCCACTTAGTGGCGAATGGCGGTTGTTGTATGTTGAACTTCTTTCGCAACGTACATGGCCAACCGTGCTAATCGGAGGTGCGGGGAGAAGGACAACAAACTGAACACACAAAAAGCGGTTCGAAATAAATTAGTTTCCAATGTAGATGTAAAAGTGCATCGCTACCAGTGGCTTTCCTAATATCGGAAGGGAAGAGCATTCCAGATGGCCGCAGAAGCGCGTCTGAAAGCAGCGCGAAGCGGCGACCGTCATCGTTCAATGACCAGCCAGAAGCAGGAGGATGCG
The DNA here is from genome assembly GCF_964198595.1 of Lampetra fluviatilis. Classification (NCBI taxonomy): domain Eukaryota; kingdom Metazoa; phylum Chordata; class Hyperoartia; order Petromyzontiformes; family Petromyzontidae; genus Lampetra; species Lampetra fluviatilis. The sequence goes on along the minus strand of NC_136275.1, from coordinate 27,710,937 downwards.
AGGATGGCCGGGAGTTTTCGTGATGATGGCTTCACACAATACCAGCAGCCGTGGTCCAGCACGAGACAACCCTGGGCCGGTGTCGACATTCGTTGCCTCGGCCTGGGCCGGGCCGGGCCGGGCCCGCTCAGTCGAGTCAAACGATGCTCGATTTAAAAAAAAAATCGAACGCCGCCTCGCGCACCACTCCACTGCGACGGCGACAGCGAACGTTACACAAACACGGGATATGTTGCAACGGCCTCTGTGATTAAAGGGCTTAATAGACCCGCGCGGGTCCCCCATGGGACAGCTGGGACCTGGGTTGGCTCGGAGCGTGGAGGGATGTGTAGGGGATGGTCCCGGGAGAGGCTGGTGGTGGGGGGAAGAGGTGGGATTGGTGCGCTGCTGCTCTATTGGTTGTGACTTTGATGCAGTGCCGTCAAATCAATAGCGAGGGCCGCGCGCGTGTGGATGGTGGTGGCGGAGGTGGTGGTGGTGGCGGAGGTGAGCGCGACGCTGCGCTACAAACCCGGTCACCCGGGTTCGACTCCCGCTCACGGTCAACAGCAGTGACGATTATCTAAACCGGTCCTGAGCCTCCCCTAGGTCGACTCAGCCTAAAATGAGTACGCGGTGTGTAGTAAACATCGCCGCTGGGGATACAAAGGCGGCCGGGCGTGGTTTTGCCCAAACAAGACCCTCCTGAAAAAGAGTCCTAGGGCTCAGCGTGGCTTTCCTGAATAAATGCGTAATTTAGTATTATGTACTAGGTTGTTGGGGGGCGCCTATGGCGCCCCCGCACAACCACAGCCTGCGGCGTCCCCCAACAACCACAGCCTGCGGCGCCCCCCAACAACCACAGCGTGCGGCGGCCCCAACAACCACAGCCTGCGGCGCCCCCCAACAACCACAGCCTGCGGCGGCCCCCAACAACCACAGCCTGCGGCGGCCCCCAACAACCACAGCCTGCGGCGGCCCCCAACAACCACAGCCTGCGGCGGCCCCCAACAGACTGGTCAAGTAAATCCTTACGATCCACTCGCTCAGCGTGCGGTGGGCCGTCATCCAGCAGTGAATTTAAACACCAAAAAACTCGAGTACTAATGTAATGGACAGAGCACGGCTCTCCCTCAGGGCAGCAGCGGAGCGAGCACGGCTCTGCCTCAGGGCAGCAGTGAAGAGAGCGTGTCTGGCTCCCTCACGGCAGCAGTGGAGAGCACGGGGGTTCCTCAGGGCAGCAGTGGACGGAGCACGGCTCGGCCTCACTCTCACTCACCCGTCTCCTCTGAGCTGCATGCGATTGTGTGTGAGTGAGTGCGAGTGAGCTGTGTGTATGAATGAGCCGTGTGTGAGTAGATCGACCGTCAGTTTCCTTACTCTGACTCACCCGTCTCCTCTGAGCTGCATGCGATTGTGTGAGTGAGTGTGAGTGAGCTGTGTGTATGAGTGAGCTGTGTGTATGAGTGAGTGTGAGTGAGCCGTGTGTGAGTGGATCGACCGTCAGCTTTCCGTGGCTGCGTCTCCGGCGCTTTGGCCATGATGTTGCTGCTTCTCGAAGTGGGCAGCTCGCGGTCACGTGGCGCACTTCAACCAATCCGGGGGCGTTAATCACAGTCACAGAAGGACAGATATGGGCTATTATATATGTGTATTATTATCTTCAACCACAACCAAGGCGAATCAGCACTACAACCACCTTCCTCCACCACTTACCAGCACCAAAGATACGCCGTATAGCCTTAACTAGCAGACTGTTGGGGCAAGTGTTGTTAGTGACCACACAAACGTGCTGGCCTTCATACGTGCTCACTAACAGCACTTGCCCCAACAGTCTGCTAGTTAAGGATATACGGGGTATCTTTGGTGCTGGTAAGTGGTGGTGGAAGGTGGTTGTAGTGCTAATTCCCCTTGGTTGTGGTTGTAGATAATAATACATAATAATAAATTACGCATTTATTCAAGAAAGCCACGCTGAGCCCTATGACTCTTTTTCAGGAGGGTCCTGTTGTGTGTGTGTGTGTTGTAAACGTTAAGATGTTTTCATCAAATGAATGATGATTGTGTGTATTGTACAGCGTGAGAGGGGGCAACCCTCTATGCCCGTACAGATGTCTACAGATGGAGATGAGTCCACTTGCTGCACTGCCTTCTCCCGGCGAGCCCAGGGGTACGACACCTCCTTGGAGCTCATGGTGGCACACAGGGAGCTTCACAACAACATCTGTGCACGCGGTGATCCACCAACCCTCGCCGCTGCCTCCACAGTGCTGGATTACAGCTCAGCCGCGTCTTGCAATAGCCACCATCGAGTGGGCTCTCGTGGTTGTAGGGATGCTGGTCCGTGGAGATGGTTCGGAGGGTGCCAATGTCAGTGGTTGCGGAAGGCGGCGCGCCGGGAGATGGTGGCGTGAAAAGTGGTGGGTGCAGGTCGTAGGCGTTGTTTTTATTTTTGTTGCGAGGTAGTGATGGACGGTGGAAATCGATGGTTGTGGTGGTGGTGGGTTGTTGGGTTTGGTGATGGTGAGAAAAGGCGGTTGGGCTGTGGAAGCCACGAATGGTGGTGTTTTGGGTTTTGGTGGTGATCGTGGAGAGCGGTTACAATTGATGGTGGTGTTGGTGGCAACCAAAGGGTTGGATGGTGCTGGTGGTGGTGGCCACAACGTTGAGTGGTGGTGGTGGCCACAACGTTGAGTGGTGGTGGTGGCCACCACAAGGTTGGGTGGTGGTGGCCATAGGGTCGAGTGGTGGTGCTCGTGGTGGTGGCCACGATGTTTGGTGGTGGTGCTGGTCGTGGTGGCCACGATGTTTGGTGGTGGTGCTAGTGGTGGTGGCCACGATGTTTTCGTGGTAGTGCTGGTGGCTACAAATGTTGGATAGTGGTTCTGGTAATGGTGTTGTTGGCAGCCACGATGAATGCGTGGTGTGGTGTTTGGCGTGCTGGTTGCAGCCACAATGGTGACAATGGTGGGTGGTGATGATTCCTTATGTTGTTGAAGGCTGGACGAGGAAGTCTGGGGGGGGGGCAAGTGGGGGGCAGTTTGGTGGCGGGGCTAGTGTGGTGGTGAGGGAAACGGTGGTGGGGTGGGGGTGGTACGATTGGTAGTAATTTACCAGGCGCCCTGAGCGTTCCGCAGATGTGGCCGGGCCGTCCCTCGGCGGTCCTGAAGCTCGCCAAACGGGGTCACGCCACATTCGCTTACAAGGTGAACGAACGATTGCGGCAATCAGAGCAATCACCCGCGCCGCACGGGAGGGAGGACTGGTGGGGAGGGGGAGGAGGAGGACGAGCGTGCAGGAAGGGGGCGTCAGCGGGCGACATGGTCGATTGGAAAGGCTCGCTAATTGGACATGATGCCATGCAAAGTTAATTATTTCTCTGTGGCGTGCGGCCAGGGGACCGCGGGAGCCCTCTCTGCTCTGACCGGGACCTCGCGGGCGACAATGGAGGGGTGTGGGCGGGGCTGGTGGGCTGGTGGGGTGGGGGGCAGTCCTGTGGGGTCGTTAATGCGTCGAGGAGGCCGTCTCCCGAGCTCGACACAGCTCATTGAGCCACCCGCACGCTCCGCGTCAGGGCCGTATGGGCCCGCGTGGCATCTGCAGACAAGTCACGCCGGGTGGGGCGGGGGGTGCTTCACGTTTTTTTGTGCGGCGCGGATGCGTTAAGCGTCGTGGTCTCATTGTGTCCCCTCCTTTGTGTCGTGTCCCAGCGGGGAGAGGAGGAGGAGGGTGTCTTTGGGCGTCGATCGGCGCTCATGGGTTATACGGTTTAAATTGTAGCTTATGCTAAATTATTTTGTATAAATAAAATAACGCGATGCGTCATCGCACCGCATTCCCGTCCACTTCTCACTGGCAATTACCTCGCAGCTGATTCATGGAACGGCTGCCAATCGGTGCTATGTAACGCATCTCCAGCGACTTTAACATGGGGCGTGGTCAGGATACGAACGATCCGGAGTAGTCGTAATCAACAATATTAATATTTTTAAAAATCTAATTCAAGAAAATCCTCCTCAAATTCTGCGGGGGCGCGTCGCGCTCATCCGTTTGGCCGATCCCTTTCTGAAAACGAAAGGGGCCTCGTGCCTACGACCTGAACAACAACGCAAGCCTCTGCCCTAATCTCATTACCACTTCGCAATCATGTGACACAAACACGGTGACCCCCGCAACGAGCCCCAGTCCCGCGTCCCCAACTCCGCGCCTCCCGATGAATAAAGGCGCCTCCGGTACGCACGCACGCGCACGCACGCGCGCGCGCGTTTCGTGAACGACGCTGAAATCTTTCAACGTCTCTCCACTGTCCAAAGCCCGCAGGTGCATTGTGTATGTTATTTCTGTTGCTGATTGCTTAATCCTTCCGCGGCCAGGACCCTGACATTCTTTGTCATGCCCTAAAGCAGCGGGGTCTTTTTTTTTGGACCGGAGCCCAGATTTTGCACGGGGGGGAGAAGAGGAGGAGCGGGTGGGGGGGAGAGTTCGTCCCGTGCCTCATTGCATCATCTATCTCGTCTTCACAATTGCCTGTCCCGGCGGAGGCATAAGACTTTCGCCCGCAAATGACACAAATGCTCCCGTAACAAATGAAGGCGCCCTTAAAAAAAAATTCATCTTGTTTAAACGCAAATGCTTTTTTTTATATATCCTATAATTGCGGCATTGTTTACCTTTTATTGGCAGCGATTGGAAAGGAGTCGCTCGCGCGTGTTAATTGTCACTCCGCACTGCGCGTGCACTTAGCAGAGATGTTAAAGTGTCGCAATCTGGCGGGGATTTAGCAAACAGCGCATCTGCGTTAATTATCTCGGACGCGTTTGTTTACAGAGAGAGGGAGAGAGCGCGCGCGCGCGCGCGCGCCCGCGTGCTCCTCGTGCTGGAGGAGAACGCCGATCCTGCGATGGAAGAGACACGCGCTGGTTGTACGCGACACCTCGTGCTCCCCACGATTCGTACGAGTGCGTGTTCAATCTACTGCTAGATGAGGGATGGCCTACAAAGGCAAAGACGAACGTCCACTGTATATCTTTTTCCGGCTCTTGGGGTAAGTACCTCTTAGCGAGCACCTATGAAGGCCGGTAGGGCACACGAGGGGGTGGGTGATCAGCACCACGCCCGGCCGCCTTTGTCTCCTCAGTGGCGATGTTTTTACGCACACCACACCAGATACATTGATCAAGTCTGAGTCTACCTAGGAGAGGTCGTGGCCCGGTTCAGATAATCGCCCTTGGCGTTGCTGGCCCTAAGCGATCATTGAACTCGGGTCGCCGGCTTTGTGGCGTAGCGCGCTAACCACGGCGCCACCGCTCCCCTACATATAAGCACAATTGACACACTCACACGGGGGTATTAAGTGACCCCACTGATCGATGCGGTGTTGGTGAAGGCGGGCAGCAATATACACGGGAATATAGAAGTACAGCACAACAATTGATTTATCTGAACTGACCTCTGCTGCCCATCACGAGCCCTCGCCAGCCAACAACAACCCGCCGGCGCATGACGCTTTACCAGGCTGAACATCCGCTTAGCTTGCGAGATCACGAATAATGGGATAAATCGTCCGTGCAGTGATAGGTGGCGGTGGACCGTTTCGTCAATATGTAAAGCGCGGCCGCACGATTATCGATGAACCATCGTTGAAATTGTTTCAAACTCTCCTTTGCATCTTTTGGCAAATATAAAAAATAATAATGGCAGCCCCGCTCGCCCCGCCACCCCTACCCCGGCCGCCCCGTCTGTTCACCAAAGAAAGTTTACGTACGTACGTATGTTGAATTTCTTTCGCGCCGTACGAAGCCAACCGTGGCCAGGTTTCTGTGAGCTGATACATTTTTTTGTCCCACCTCGTTTAACCCTCAGCAAAGTCCTTACATTTTTCGAGCCTGTTTGTTGGTGTTGTTTAGCTGCATCGCTATCATTCATCAGTCATTTCGCAAGTATTCGAGAGTGTGGCGATATGTCAGAGGGCTCAATCTGAGAGAAGAAAAAAAATCGAGCTCGAATCTCGCTATCGTGCACTATTAACTCAACCCATCATTCTCCCGGGGTCAATAAAATGTCATACCACGGAGTGTAAACACCATCGGCAGTTGGTTGTCTCACAGCTACTGGAGGCCGTGGAATTTTGACAACCGGTTCAGGGCCACCAAACGGATTCGATTCCTGTCCCCGTGTTCCAATTTAGAGCGTTGAAGCCGCTTTTGGCCGCTGAAATCCCATATTGGCGAATGCTCACTTTCGTCATATTCTGGCCAGAGACGCGCCGATGCCCCCTATCACCAACCACGGAGCAAATCAGCCCGACAGAGTTGTGTCAGGCCGTCTCGATACGACGAGAAAGTGCCTCGCCCCTATGACTATGAATAGTGGATTAACGTTTCGAGCGGAGGCCCTGAGTCATGGTTCGCCGAATGCCTTTGGCTGCGGACCAGTGGATAGCGCGACACGGCAGTGCCTCCTCAGAGAGCGGCATCTCTGGCCCTCGCTTCGGGCCCTAAGCGGAGCATCATTACATCAAGTGGCGTTTCCCTGGGGACCTGAAACCAGGAATTGCCTTTGTTCCATTCACTCGCGCTTACACCGTTCCCAAGCTGTTCCGCCTGCTGTCTGCTACCACCCACTACCCTCCCCTCCCCACCCACCTCCTACCCCCCCCCCCCCCGAGATCCCCCCCCACCACCACTCCTTAACCCCCCACCACTATCAACCACTCCTCCTCCCTCCCCTCGAGCCCATGCACCACGTTTTGGTAACGACATTACAATTGCAGTGATCAATGGCAAGCGCTGTTTATTCAGCATTCTGTTTTAAATAAATATACGCGGAGAAGATCATTAATAGCTGATGGACACGCTGAAGCCACGAGACCTCAAATGTATTTAAGTGCTGCGCTCTCTACGAATAATAACAATGCCACACATCGTTTATCCTGGGAGGCCTCGCTAAGTCTCAAGAATTGTGAAGGAGGATCCTGAATTATAGGGTGTTTTGCCAATCGCATGTTAATGAGCGTGTGCTGCTATGAAGATGCCACTTTGCGCGAAACGTCGCGTGTTTGACAAATGTGTTGAGGTTTTTGTTTTGTATTTTGCCCAGACGCACCACTGCCAGCTCCAAGCCCGGTCGCCTTTGTCTCCCCAGTGTTGATGATCGCGCACGGCGCCAGATACTCATTTAAAGGTTGCGTTGACCTAGGGCAGGGGTCGGCAACCTACGGCTCCGGAGCCGCATGCGGCTCTTTACGGGCTGCTTCTTGACGATATGTACGTATGTACATAGATGCATTGCGGCTCTTGAAATACTGAATTTTGTACCGAATTGGAAAGAAATGGCTCTTCTTGTTATTTTGGTTGCCGACCCCTGACCTAGGGGAAGACCTAATAGCCGGTTCAGATAATCACCATTGACGATAGCCATGGGATCGTTGGATTTGGTTGTTGATGTGGTGTAAGTTATGGTGGTTGTTGTGGTTTTGGTGATGGTGGTTGTTGTTGGTGGTGGGGTTCTAAGAGTTGCGGTGGTTATTGTGGTGGTAGTGGTGGTTGTTGATGTGATGGTAGTTGTCGTGGTTTTTATGGTGGTTGTTGTGGCTGCTGTTGTGGTGATGGTAGTTGTGGTGCGTAGTATGGGGAGCGTTAGTGTAGCGATTCGCGCACTGCGCTACAAACCCGGCGACCCGAGTTCGATTCCCGCTCACGGCCACCAACACTGGTGACGATTATCTGCACCGGTCCTGGACCTCCCCTAGATCAACTCAGCCTCAAACGAGTACCTGGTCCGGTGTGTAGTAAACATCGCCACTGGGGAGACAAAGGCTGTCGGGCGTGGTGCTGGCCCACCCACCTCCTCGTGTGCCGTTCTGGCCTTTATAGGTGCTCGCTAACCGCACTTGCCCCAACAGTCTGTTAAGGTTATACGGTGGGATTTTTGTCTTTGGTAGTTGTAGTGTATTGTATGACAGTTGTGGTGGTTGTTGTGGTGGTGGTGCTCAATGCCTGTGCACCGGGGCTGGCGCAGCGACCATTAGGGTCGCAACAAATTATTCGATTCATTCGATCATTCCACAATTTTATAAAAAATAAATATTTCGTTTAATTGTTTTTTAAAATAAGTTTTGCTTGTGTGTCGATTACGTAAAAATTGGGATAGAAATTTCACGATGCAAGAAAAAAATCGAGTTGGAACTTTCACATCAAGTAGTGCACCACCTTCTTTGATAACATAAAAAAACGGCCGGAGAAGATGACCTCAGAGAACTACTTCTGAAGTTACTGCAGGCGGTTTGCTTATATTTACAGCTACCTCCTAAACGAGTGCTTCTCGCGGCCGGGGACACGTAGAACATTGCACAGTGATAATGAGACGAAAATAAATCCCAAACACACTCGTAAATTGCAGTGTGGCCTTAAAATGAAAAAATATATACAACAATCGGTGACGTTTCGGGCAATGGTCCTTCTGCATATCACGTAAAAAGTATTTCAGGTCTACAGTGTTATTGATGAGTTGTTGTGTTTGTGCGCCACTGCCAATGCCGCAGCAGCAGCACCAAATCAAGTTCTATGGTATTGATATGATAGCGCCTCTGGTGGCTGCAGCGATTATGCAAACGGAACGTCATAAGAATATAAATAAATGAAGAAGAAAAAATCACATCGATTCTTGCTCACGAATGCATACGATTGTGCGGATCGATACTAATGTACTGAATCAAGTATCGTTACATCCAGGGCTTAATTTCAGCCAGGTATGTTCGGCTTGGTGAACCGGATAAAAAATGACAATTCCCGCACCTCGGTACACCACATCCAGTACGACTCCTATCGCTGTTGCGTGTGGAACCCAGTCGCGTGTCGCTTGCACCCGACCACCAAACGACTCGGAAAACACTGAGAGAGATCCTGTGCCTGGCCTCCAGCACTATTGCAGTAACTACTTCAGGGTTCAATCTCCCTTCAAAATCCAGTTGAGAGGGGGCGGGTGGGGGTGCGTGTAGGGGGGCTTAAGGGGGAGGGGTGGGGGATTTGAAGGGGGGGTGAGGGGGTATGAAGGGGGGGGGGTGTGGGGGGTTTGAAGGGGGGCGGGCGGGGGGACGTTTGGGGGTTTGAAGGGGGGGCGGGGGAGTTTTGAAGGAGGGGGTGCTGGGTTTGAAGGGGGGGCGGGTCGGGGGGTTGGAAGGGGGGGGGGCTGGGTTTAAAAGGGGGGGACGGGTGGGGGTTTTAAGGGGGGGGCGGGTGGGGGATTTGAAGGGGAGGTGGGGGGGGTATGAAGGGGGGGGGGGTGTGGGGTTTGAAGGGGGGCGGGTGGACGTTTGAGGGTTTTAAGGGGGGGTGCTGGGTTTGAAGGGGGGGTGTGGGGCTTGAAGGGGAGGTGGGGGGGGTATGAAGGGGGGGGGGGGGGTGGGGGGGGTTTGAAGGAGGGCGGGCGGGGGTTTGAAGGGGGGACATTTGGGGGTTTGAATGGGGGGGGGGGTGCTGGGTTTGAAGGGGGGGGGGTGGTAGGGGGGAGTTGAGGGGGGGGGGTGAGAGGCGCAGTCGTGTCCCGCGTCTCGCCTCCAACATCGGCACGGATTGGTTTTGAGTCTTTGTCTCCCTATTGTGATGTTCTTGTTGTTGTGGTGGTGGTGGTGGCTGCCGCTCTTGTCGTCGTTTGTAATGTCCAACGTGCATGCTGTATGCGGGAACGTCTCGCGATTTGCATGTGTCCGAGGGGTGGGGGCCGTATTTGGTAGAGGGGGTGGGGAAGGAGGCGCGCATAGGGGGAGGGGGTGGGTGAGTAGAAGGTGGGGGGGGGGGGGTGCTACCGGGCCGTGATTTGTGAGCCACTTTACGTCGGGGGGAGAGAATGAAGAGCGGCCTGCATAAATCTGCAAGCCGCGGGGGGGGGGGGGCACGCAGATCTCGATCGGAAAGGTTGTAAGGCTCCTGCCGGGTCCGCGGCGCGGCTCACATTTAGGCCGAGTCCACGCCAATTAAGGCACCATCCGTCGTCTCGTCTCTCTCTCTCTCGCTGTCTCTCGCCGCTCCCCTCGGCAGCTCCACTTAGCCGCGCGGGGAGGAGGTTTCCGAGCGAGACCTTTAGCACAGCCAACGCAACGCACACCTCTAGAAATTTGCGCCTCATTTCAAGCGTCTGAATTGCTCTCTCCTCCTCCTCTCTCTCTCCTCTCTCTTCCCCTCCCTCCCTCCGGCGTCTCTCGCAGAACGAGCGAACGCACGCCAGCACTGTTGAGAGATTGAAGCTGCGCGTCGACTCCAACGTTATTTCTATGAATAAATAAATAAATGATGACAAAAAAAAGTGTTTCATAAGAAAATGGAATCGCTGCCAGTTTAATCTCACTGATGGGTCGCTGTGCACCCATTTAAAGGTGGCAGAACATTTACCAACTCTGCGCGCGGTGTCGTGGCCTCCGTGTGTGTCGGTAAGGGCCCTGTGTGTGTGGGAAGCTGGTGGGGGCACATGAACAGAGTTTTTGTTGGGTCTTCCTCAGATTTAATTGCCAAAGGAGATGTTGTAATGCTTTCTGGACACCCTCTGCAGGATGGACAACAAACAGGCCCCCATCACCCGCCAATTCTGGCTCTCGTCTGATGAGGTTCGTTGTCATCACAGGTGGAACATTGTAAATTTAGTGGGTTTACTCTCCAACGCACCCGCGTGCTGGATTAGTAACTAATTGCCATGGTCTTTTTACGTGACAACCCTTACTCATCGGCTGCGTCGGGTGATTGCGGATTTAACGACGCATTTATATTTACGCGGTCTAACCCCCAAAAAAAACCTCTATTGCTCTTTCGTTATTTCGGCAAAGTCACGTAGAAAGAACCAAAGAGTAATTGCTGCAGTCACGAAAGCTTCAAATCAAGTTTTAAACCTCTATTATGGCAAATCCAAAGTGTTGTTATTCGCTAAAATGTAATGAATCGGAAAGAGAGGAAGACTTGATGATGACATCACGAGAAATCGGTGCCGTGGAGATGTGGCCACGACTTTGGAAGATTGGCACGAGAGAGGAAAGTGGAAACTAAAGACGAAACGTCCAGTGGACATCCACGTGCTATCTGCCCATGGATCGTGACGGTGATGACGACGACGATGATGATGCAGCGTTATCGTGTGAGGCTGGACATATCTTCACACCACCCCTATGGATGTATAAAATGTATATATATAATCATACAAGCGTCATCAATACACGAATGTGAAAACCGACATTCAGCCACATATGTACACCGTCAACACTGCCTTGCATTTAAAAAAACAAATTACGACTGACGTTTCGGAGAATAGCCCTGCTTCGGATAATTGTTTCCCTGCAAGGAAGTGTAAATGCCGATTGCCGTCTTATATATTTTGTTTTGTGCACAAAACTGACAAAGCAGCCCGTTGATTTGCATCTTTTTTTTAATTGTACACAAACATGCAGAGTACAGCGATTATCCCTGTGAACGCGTACCGAGAAATACTCCTTCTCAAGCGCCGTCGAAACCCAAAAGTCCCCCCGTGGTAATTGATGCGCTTCATAATGTACTCACCCGCGCTCCATCATTTACGAGGACATCCCCTTCATTGCCTCGTTATTGAGTTAGCAATAATTAACCACACGACAGCTCACGGCGATCCATTATTATTATCGCGCTTGCGAGGAAGACGGCGGGGTAGACGCCGCTAATGACGAGAGAGAGAGAGAGACAGAGAGACAGAGACAGCTCGGATCGCTCCGTCTGTTACCCCTCGCTTGAGTGGACCCCCGCACCGCCTCCACGTCCGCTGGGCCCGAGCGGAGATCTCCGACGAAGACCCCCGCGGCGGCGGCGAGAGACGTTAACGACCTCGCCTGGTATGCAGGAGGAGTCGGTGAGGTTCGACTCCAGGCCTTATTACCTGGTCAAATAAAAACGGGTTTAACGTGGCCAGGGACGAGACAAACAAAAACAATTTGAGCAGGCTCCGTAGAAGGGTCGGAGAGCCAAGCCAAGTCGTCTTAACAACGCGAACTGAACGATCGACTCCATATGCACATTAATCAGTTTCTATGAGAAAGGGTCAAAAGACCAATATAGATATCTTGCCTGTTAACAGACTGTTGGGGGCACGTGCCGTGGTCGAGCACCTGCGAAGGCCGGAACGGGGCACGAGGCGAGTGGCCGACCAACCAGCTCCCCGTGACCGCCTTCTGTACGAAGGGGCAGGCACTCTGCAAGGCACCGTCGAGATAGCCTCGGGGCAGCCTGAACCGATGTTGTAACCACGAAGTAAAAACTGTGCTCGGGTGAAATGAAAAAAACCCCTTGGAATTGGCACGGAATGTAAGTGTGATAATTTAATGAGGTAACATTTGGGCGGGGGGGGGGTGTAATGACCTTTCTTCAAGTAAGGGAGCATAGTGACGTTGAGCAACACGGCGTTGCCATGCGTGGGCGAGACGGTGTCTTACTGTGCGGTGATTTGCAGCAATTTATTTTAATTTAAAAAAATCCTCTAGAAAATTCATCTGATTCTCGTGCGTTCCTCTTTCTGTAGCTCGGTGCAATTCCCAGTACGCGCCCTTGCCCGTCCATCCGTCGCTACGCACTTTTCAGTCCGTGTGCGCGCTTGTCAAGAATCCACGATTTTTTTTTACAGATCCACCACGCGCCGTAAACAGGCAATAAGCACTGATTGAAAACTCGTCCTCAGACACTATTCTGTGATTACCTTTTTTTTTACCAAGATATATATCTACTTATATTGTTTTTTTAGTGAATAAAAAATGCTATTTTCCACGCTTGCCTTGTGTGTTTGCCACTTGCCAAGTGCGGCCGTGGCTCATTAGCTCCGTGATCAAAAAGGGACTCAAATGGCCTTTCCGCTGCGCTAATTCAGCTGCCGCGGGCCGCGTGCAGTCAATGTTACACTCCCAGAGCGTGCAGTCAGTGTTACACTCCCATAGCGTGCAGTCAGTGTTACACTCCCAGAGCATGCAGTCAGTGTTACACTCCCAGAGCGTGCAGTCAATGTTACACTCCCAGAGCGTGCAGTCAGTGTTACACTCACAGAGCGTGCAGTCAGTGTTACACTCCCAGAGCGTGCAGTCAGTGTTACACTCCCAGAGCGTGCAGTCAGTGTTACACTCACAGAGCGTGCAGTCAGTGTTACACTCACAGAGCGTGCAGTCAGTGTTACACTCCCAGAGCGCGCAGTCAGTGTTACACTCCCAGAGCGTGCAGTCAGTGTTACACTCCCAGAACGTGCAGTCAGTGTTACACTCACAGAGCGTGCAGTCACTGTTACACTCCCAGAACGTGCAGTCAGTGTTACACTCACAGAGCTTGCAGTCAGTGTTACACCCCCAGAGCGTGCAGTCAGTGTTACACTCCCAGAGCGTGCAGTCAGTGTTACACTCCCAGAGCGTGCAGTCAGTGTTACACTCCCAGAGCATGCAGTCAGTGTTACACTCCCAGAGCGGGCAGTCAGTGTTACACTCCCAGAGCGTGCAGTCAGTGTTACACTCCCAGAGCGGGCAGTCAATGTTACACTCCCAGAGCGTGCAGTCAGTGTTACACTCCCAAAGCGGGCAGTCAGTGTTACACTCCCAGAGCGTGCAGTGTTACACTCCCCCAGAGCGTGCAGTCAGTGTTACACTCCCAGAGCGTGCAGTCAGTGTTACACTCCCAGAGCGTGCAGTCAATGTTACACTCCAAGAGCGGGCAGTCAGTGTTACACTCCCAGAGCGTGCAGTCAGTGTTACACTCCCAGAGCATGCAGTCAGTGTTACACTCCCAGAGCGGGCAGTCAGTGTTACACTCCCAGAGCGTGCAGTCAATGTTACACTCCTAGAGCGTGCAGTCAGTGTTACACTCCCAGAGCGTGCAGTCAGTGTTACACTCTCAGAGCATGCAGTCAGTGTTACACTCCCAGAGGGTGCAGTCAGTGTTACACTCCCAGAGCATGCAGTCAGTGTTACACTCCCAGAGCGTGCAGTCAGTGTTACACTCCCAGAGCGTGCAGTCAGTGTTACACTCCCAGAGCGTGCAGTCAATGTTACACTCCTAGAGTGTCCAGTCAGTGTTACACTCCCAGAGCGTGCAGTCAATGTTACACTCCTAGAGCGTCCAGTCAGTGTTACACTCCCAGAGCGTGCAGTCAGTGTTACACTCCCAGAGCGTGCAGTCAGTGTTACACTCCCAGAGCGTGCAGTCAGTGTTACACTCCCAGAGCGTGCAGTCAATGTTACACTCCTAGAGCGTCCAGTCAGTGTTACACTCCCAGAGCGTGCAGTCAATGTTACACTCCTAGAGCGTCCAGTCAGTGTTACACTCCCAGAGCGTGCAGTCAGTGTTACACTCCCAGAGCGTGCAGTCAGTGTTACACTCCAAGAGCGTGCAGTCAGTGTTACACTCCCAGAGTGTGCAGTCAATGTTACTCTCCCAGAGCGTGCAGTCAGTGTTACACTCCAAGAGCGTGCAGTCAGTGTTACACTCCCAGAGTGTGCAGTCAGTGTTACTCTCCCAGAGCGTGCAGTCAGTGTTACACTCCCAGAGCGTGCAGTCAGTGTTACACTCCCAGAGTGTGCAGTCAGTGTTACTCTCCCAGAGCGTGCAGTCAGTGTTACACTCCCAGAGCGTGCAGTCAGTGTTACACTCCCAGAGCGTGCAGTCAGTGTTACACTCCCAGAGCATGCAGTCAATGTTACACTCCCAGAGCGTGCAGTCAGTGTTACACTCCCAGAGCGTGCAGTCAGTGTTACACTCCCAGAGCGTGCAGTCAATGTTACACTCCCAGAGCGTGCAGTCAGTGTTACACTCCCAGAACGTGCAGTCAGTGTTACACTCACAGAGCGTGCAGTCAGTGTTACACTCCCAGAGCATGCAGTCAGTGTTACACTCCCAGAGCGTGCAGTCAGTGTTACACTCCCAGAGCGTGCAGTCAGTGTTACACTCCCAGAGCGTGCAGTCAGTGTTACACTCCCAGAGCGTGCAGTCAGTGTTACACTCCCAGAGCGTTCAGTCAATGTTACACTCCTAGAGCGTGCAGTCAGTGTTACACTCCCAGAGCGTGCAGTCAGTGTTACACTCCAAGAGCGTGCAGTCAGTGTTACACTCCCAGAGCGTGCAGTCAGTGTTACACTCCCAGAGCGTGCAGTCAGTGTTACACTCCCAGAGCGTGCAGTCAGTGTTACACTCCAAGAGCGTGCAGTCAGTGTTACACTCCCAGAGCGTGCAGTCAGTGTTACACTCCCAGAGCGTGCAGTCAGTGTTACACTCCCAGAGCATGCAGTCAGTGTTACACTCCCAGAGCGGGCAGTCAGTGTTACACTCCCAGAGCGTGCAGTCAGTGTTACACTCCCAGAGCGTGCAGTCAGTGTTACACTCCCAGAGCGTGTAGTCAGTGTTACACTCCCAAAGCGTGCAGTCAGTGTTACACTCCCAGAGCGTGCAGTCAGTGTTACACTCCCAGAGCGTGCAGTCAGTGCTATACTCCCAGAGCGTGCAGTCAGTGTTACACTCCCAGAGCGTGCAGTCAATGTTACACTCCCAGAGCGTGCAGTCAATGTTACACTCCCAGAGCGTGCAGTCAATGTTACACTCCCATAGCGTGCAGTCAGTGTTACACTCCCAGAGCGTGCAGTCAATGTTACACTCCCAGAGCGTGCAGTCAATGTTACACTCCCAGAGCGTGCAGTCAATGTTACACTCCCATAGCGTGCAGTCAGTGTTACACTCCCAGAGCGTGCAGTCAGTGTTACACTCCCAGAGCGTGCAGTCAATGTTACACTCCCAGAGCGTCCAGTCAGTGTTACACTCCCAGAGCATGCAGTCAGTGTTACACTCCCAGAGCGGGCAGTCAGTGTTACACTCCCAGAGCGTGCAGTCAGTGTTACACTCCCAGAGCATGCAGTCAGTGTTACACTCCCAGAGCGTACAGTCAGTGTTACACTCCCAGAGCGTGCAGTCAGTGTTACACTCCCAGAGCGTACAGTCAGTGTTACACTCCCAGAGCGTGCAGTCAGTGTTACACTCCCAGAGCGTGCAGTCAATGTTACACTCCCAGAGCGTGCAGTCAGTGTTACACTCCCAGAGCATGCAGTCAGTGTTACACTCCCAGAGCGTACAGTCAGTGTTACACTCCCAGAGCGTGCAGTCAGTGTTACACTCCCAGAGCGTGCAGTCAATGTTACACTCCCAGAGCGTGCAGTCAGTGTTACACTCCCAGAACGTGCAGTCAGTGTTACACTCACAGAGCGTGCAGTCAGTGTTACACTCCCAGAGCATGCAGTCAGTGTTACACTCCCAGAGCGTGCAGTCAGTGTTACACTCCCAGAGCGTGCAGTCAGTGTTACACTCCCAAAGCGTGCAGTCAGTGTTACACTCCCAGAGCGTGCAGTCAGTGTTACACTCCCAGAGCGTGCACTCAATGTTACACTCCTAGAGCGTGCAGTCAGTGTTACACTCCCAGAGCGTGCAGTCAGTGTTACACTCCAAGAGCGTGCAGTCAGTGTTACACTCCCAGAGCGTGCAGTCAGTGTTACACTCCCAGAGCGTGCAGTCAGTGTTACACTCCCAGAGCGTGCAGTCAGTGTTACACTCCAAGAGCGTGCAGTCAGTGTTACACTCCCAGAGCGTGCAGTCAGTGTTACACTCCCAGAGCGTGCAGTCAGTGTTACACTCCCAGAGCATGCAGTCAGTGTTACACTCCCAGAGCGGGCAGTCAGTGTTACACTCCCAGAGCGTGCAGTCAGTGTTACACTCCCAGAGCGTGCAGTCAGTGTTACACTCCCAGAGCGTGCAGTCAGTGTTACACTCCCAGAGTGTGCAGTCAGTGTTACACTCCCAGAGCGTGCAGTCAGTGTTACACTCCCAGAGCGTGCAGTCAGTGCTACACTCCCAGAGCGTGCAGTCAGTGTTACACTCCCAGAGCGTGCAGTCAATGTTACACTCCCAGAGCGTGCAGTCAATGTTACACTCCCAGAGCGTGCAGTCAATGTTACACTCCCATAGCGTGCAGTCAGTGTTAAACTCCCAGAGCGTGCAGTCAATGTTACACTCCCAGAGCGTGCAGTCAATGTTACACTCCCAGAGCGTGCAGTCAATGTTACACTCCGATAGCGTGCATTCAGTGTTACACTCCCAGAGCGTGCAGTCAGTGTTACACTCCCAGAGCGTGCAGTCAATGTTACACTCCCAGAGCGTCCAGTCAGTGTTACACTCCCAGTGCATGCAGTCAGTGTTACACTCCCAGAGCGGGCAGTCAGTGTTACACTCCCAGAGCGTGCAGTCAGTGTTACACTCCCAGAGCGTGCAGTCAGTGTTACACTCCCAGAGCGTGCAGTCAGTGTTACACTCCCAGAGCGTGCAGTCAGTGTTACACTCCCAGAGCGTGCAGTCAATGTTACACTCCCAGAGCGTCCAGTCAGTGTTACACTCCCAGAGCGTGCAGTCAGTGTTACGCTCCCAGAGCGTGCAGTCAGTGTTACACTCCCAGAGCGTGCAGTCAGTGTTACACTCCCAGAGCGTGCAGTCTGTGTTACACTACCAGAGCGTGCAGTCAGTGTTACACTCCCAGAGCGTGCAGTCAGTGTTACACTCCCAGAGCGTGCAGTCAGTGTTACACTCCCAGAACGTGCAGTCAGTGTTACACTCCCAGAGCGTCCAGTCAGTGTTTCACTCCCAGAGCGTGCAGTCAGTGTTGCACTCCCAGAACGTGCAGTCAGTGTTACACTCCCAGAGCGTGCAGTCAGTGTTACACTCCCAGAGCGTGCAGTCAGTGTTACACTCCCAGAGCATGCAGTCAGTGTTGCAATCCCAGAGCGTGCAGTCAGTGTTACACTCCCAGAGCGTGCAGTCAGTGTTACACTCCCAGAGCGTGCAGTCAATGTTACACTCCTAGAGCGTGCAGTCAGTGTTACACTCCCAGAACGTGCAGTCAGTGTTACACTCCCAGAGCGTGCAGTCAATGTTACACTCCCAGAGCGTCCAGTCAGTGTTACACTCCCAGAGCATGCAGTCAGTGTTACACTCCCAGAGCGGGCAGTCTGTGTTACACTCCCAGAGCGTGCAGTCAGTGTTACACTCCCAGAGCGTGCAGTCAATGTTACACTCCTAGAGCGTGCAGTCAGTGTTACACTCCCAGAGCGTGCAGTCAGTGTTACACTCCCAGAGCGTCCAGTCAATGTTACACTCCCAGAGCGTGCAGTCAGTGTTACACTCCCAGAGCGTGCAGTCAATGTTACACTCCCAGAGCGTGCAGTCAGTGTTACACTCCCAGAGCGTGCAGTCAATGTTACACTCCCAGAGCGTGCAGTCAGTGTTACACTCCCAGAGCGTGCAGTCAATGTTACACTCCCAGAGCGTGCAGTCAGTGTTACACTCCCAGAGCGTGCAGTCAGTGTTACACTCCCAGAGCGTGCAGTCAGTGTTACACTCCCAGAGCGTGCAGTCAGTGTTACACTCCCGGAGCGTGCAGTCAATGTTACACTCCCAGAGCGTCCAGTCAGTGTTACACTCCCAGAGCGTGCAGTCAGTGTTACACTCCCAGAGCGTGCAGTCAGTGTTACACTCCCAGAGCGTGCAGTCAGTGTTACACTCCCAGAGCGTGCAGTCAGTGTTACACTCCCAGAGCGTGCAGTCAGTGTTACACTCCCAGAGCGTGCAGTCAGTGTTACACTCCCAGAGCGTGCAGTCAGTGTTACACTCCCAGAATGTGCAGTCAGTGTTACACTCCCAGAGCGTCCAGTCAGTGTTACACTCCCAGAGCGTGCAGTCAGTGTTACACTCCCAGAACGTGCAGTCAGTGTTACACTCCCAGAGCGTGCAGTCAGTGTTACACTCCCAGAGCGTGCAGTCAGTGTTACACTCCCAGAGCATGCAGTCAGTGTTGCACTCCCAGAGCGTACAGTCAGTGTTACACTCCCAGAGCGTGCAGTCAGTGTTACACTCCCAGAGCGTGCAGTCAGTGTTACACTCCCAGAGTGTCCAGTCAGTGTTACACTCCCAGAGCGTGCAGTCAGTGTTACACTCCCAGAGCGTGCAGTCAGTGTTACACTCCCAGAACGTGCAGTCAGTGTTACACTCCCAGAGCCTCCAGTCAGTGTTACACTCCCAGAGCGTGCAGTCAGTGTTACACTCCCAGAGCGTGCAGTCAGTGTTACACTCCCAGAGCGTGCAGTCAGTGTTACACTCCAAGAGCGTGCAGTCAATGTTACACTCCCAGAGCGTGCAGACAGTGTTACACTCCCAGAGCGTGCAGTCAGTGTTACATTCCCAGAGCGTGCAGTCAGTGTTACACTCCCAGAGCGTGCAGTCAATGTTACACTCCCAGAGCGTGCAGTCAATGTTACACTCCCAGAGCGTGCAGTCAAAGTTACACTCCCAGAGCGTGCAGTCAGTATTACACTCCCAGGACGTGCAGCCAGTGTTACACTCACAGAGCGTGCAGTCAGTGTTACACTCCCAGAGCGTGCAGTCAGTGTTACACTCCCAGAGCGTGCAGTCAGTGTTACACTCCCAGAGCGTGCATGCAGTGTTACACTCCTAGAGCATGCAGTCAATGTTACACTCCCAGAGCGTGCAGTCAGTGTTACACTCCCATAGCGTGCAGTCAGTGTTACATTCCCAGAGCGTGCAGTCAGTGTTACACTCCCAGAGCGTGCAGTCAGTGTTACATTCCCAGAGCGTGCAGTCAGTGTTACACTCCCAGAGCATGCAGTCAGTGTTACACTCCCAGAGCGTGCAGTCAGTGTTACACTCCCAGAGCGGGCAGTCAGTGTTACACTCCCAGAGCGTGCAGTCAGTGTTACATTCCCAGAGCATGCAGTCAGTGTTACATTCCCAGAGCATGCAGTCAGTGTTACACTCCCAGAGCGTGCAGTCAGTGTTACACTCCCAGAGCGTGCAGTCAGTGTTACACTCCAAGAGCGTGCAGTCAGTGTTACACTCCCAGAGTGTGCAGTCAATGTTACTCTCCCAGAGCGTGCAGTCAGTGTTACACTCCAAGAGCGTGCAGTCAGTGTTACACTCCCAGAGTGTGCAGTCAGTGTTACTCTCCCAGAGCGTGCAGTCAGTGTTACACTCCCAGAGCGTGCAGTCAGTGTTACACTCCCAGAGTGTGCAGTCAGTGTTACTCTCCCAGAGCGTGCAGTCAGTGTTACACTCCCAGAGCGTGCAGTCAGTGTTACACTCCCAGAGCGTGCAGTCAGTGTTACACTCCCAGAGCATGCAGTCAATGTTACACTCCCAGAGCGTGCAGTCAGTGTTACACTCCCAGAGCGTGCAGTCAGTGTTACACTCCCAGAGCGTGCAGTCAATGTTACACTCCCAGAGCGTGCAGTCAGTGTTACACTCCCAGAGCATGCAGTCAATGTTACACTCCCAGAGCGTGCAGTCAGTGTTACACTCCCAGAGCGTGCAGTCAGTGTTACACTCCCAGAGCGTGCAGTCAATGTTACACTCCCAGAGCGTGCAGTCAGTGTTACACTCCCAGAGCATGCAGTCAGTGTTACACTCCCAGAGCATGCAGTCAGTGTTACACTCCCAGAGCGTGCAGTCAGTGTTACACTCCCAGAGCGTGCAGTCAGTGTTACACTCCCAGAGCGTGCAGTCAGTGTTACACTCCCAGAGCGTGCAGTCAGTGTTACACTCCCAGAGCGTTCAGTCAATGTTACACTCCTAGAGCGTGCAGTCAGTGTTACACTCCCAGAGCGTGCAGTCAGTGTTACACTCCAAGAGCGTGCAGTCAGTGTTACACTCCCAGAGCGTGCAGTCAGTGTTACACTCCCAGAGCGTGCAGTCAGTGTTACACTCCCAGAGCGTGCAGTCAGTGTTACACTCCAAGAGCGTGCAGTCAGTGTTACACTCCCAGAGCGTGCAGTCAGTGTTACACTCCCAGAGCGTGCAGTCAGTGTTACACTCCCAGAGCATGCAGTCAGTGTTACACTCCCAGAGCGGGCAGTCAGTGTTACACTCCCAGAGCGTGCAGTCAGTGTTACACTCCCAGAGCGTGCAGTCAGTGTTACACTCCCAGAGCGTGTAGTCAGTGTTACACTCCCAGAGCGTGCAGTCAGTGTTACACTCCCAGAGCGTGCAGTCAGTGTTACACTCCCAGAGCGTGCAGTCAGTGCTATACTCCCAGAGCGTGCAGTCAGTGTTACACTCCCAGAGCGTGCAGTCAATGTTACACTCCCAGAGCGTGCAGTCAATGTTACACTCCCAGAGCGTGCAGTCAATGTTACACTCCCATAGCGTGCAGTCAGTGTTACACTCCCAGAGCGTGCAGTCAATGTTACACTCCCAGAGCGTGCAGTCAATGTTACACTCCCAGAGCGTGCAGTCAATGTTACACTCCCATAGCGTGCAGTCAGTGTTACACTCCCAGAGCGTGCAGTCAGTGTTACACTCCCAGAGCGTGCAGTCAATGTTACACTCCCAGAGCGTCCAGTCAGTGTTACACTCCCAGAGCATGCAGTCAGTGTTACACTCCCAGAGCGGGCAGTCAGTGTTACACTCCCAGAGCGTGCAGTCAGTGTTACACTCCCAGAGCATGCAGTCAGTGTTACACTCCCAGAGCGTCCAGTCAGTGTTACACTCCCAGAGCGTGCAGTCAGTGTTACACTCCCAGAGCGTACAGTCAGTGTTACACTCCCAGAGCCTGCAGTCAGTGTTACACTCCCAGAGCGTGCAGTCAATGTTACACTCCCAGAGCGTGCAGTCAGTGTTACACTCCCAGAGCATGCAGTCAGTGTTACACTCCCAGAGCGTACAGTCAGTGTTACACTCCCAGAGCGTGCAGTCAGTGTTACACTCCCAGAGCGTGCAGTCAATGTTACACTCCCAGAGCGTGCAGTCAGTGTTACACTCCCAGAACGTGCAGTCAGTGTTACACTCACAGAGCGTGCAGTCAGTGTTACACTCCCAGAGCATGCAGTCAGTGTTACACTCCCAGAGCGTGCAGTCAGTGTTACACTCCCAGAGCGTGCAGTCAGTGTTACACTCCCAAAGCGTGCAGTCAGTGTTACACTCCCAGAGCGTGCAGTCAGTGTTACACTCCCAGAGCGTGCACTCAATGTTACACTCCAAGAGCGTGCAGTCAGTGTTACACTCCCAGAGCGTGCAGTCAGTGTTACACTCCCAGAGCGTGCAGTCAGTGTTACACTCCCAGAGCGTGCAGTCAGTGTTACACTCCAAGAGCGTGCAGTCAGTGTTACACTCCCAGAGCGTGCAGTCAGTGTTACACTCCCAGAGCGTGCAGTCAGTGTTACACTCCCAGAGCATGCAGTCAGTGTTACACTCCCAGAGCGGGCAGTCAGTGTTACACTCCCAGAGCGTGCAGTCAGTGTTACACTCCCAGAGCGTGCAGTCAGTGTTACACTCCCAGAGCGTGCAGTCAGTGTTACACTCCCAGAGCGTGCAGTCAGTGTTACACTCCCAGAGCGTGCAGTCAGTGTTACACTCCCAGAGCGTGCAGTCAGTGCTACACTCCCAGAGCGTGCAGTCAGTGTTACACTCCCAGAGCGTGCAGTCAATGTTACACTCCCAGAGCGTGCAGTCAATGTTACACTCCCAGAGCGTGCAGTCAATGTTACACTCCCATAGCGTGCAGTCAGTGTTAAACTCCCAGAGCGTGCAGTCAATGTTACACTCCCAGAGCGTGCAGTCAATGTTACACTCCCAGAGCGTGCAGTCAATGTTACACTCCCATAGCGTGCATTCAGTGTTACACTCCCAGAGCGTGCAGTCAGTGTTACACTCCCAGAGCGTGCAGTCAGTGTTACACTCCCAGAGCGTGCAGTCAGTGTTACACTCCCAGAGCGTGCAGTCAGTGTTACACTCCCAGAGCGTGCAGTCAATGTTACACTCCCAGAGCGTCCAGTCAGTGTTACACTCCCAGAGCGTGCAGTCAGTGTTACGCTCCCAGAGCGTGCAGTCAGTGTTACACTCCCAGAGCGTGCAGTCAGTGTTACACTCCCAGAGCGTGCAGTCTGTGTTACACTACCAGAGCGTGCAGTCAGTGTTACACTCCCAGAGCGTGCAGTCAGTGTTACACTCCCAGAGCGTGCAGTCAGTGTTACACTCCCAGAACGTGCAGTCAGTGTTACACTCCCAGAGCGTCCAGTCAGTGTTTCACTCCCAGAGCGTGCAGTCAGTGTTGCACTCCCAGAACGTGCAGTCAGTGTTACACTCCCAGAGCGTGCAGTCAGTGTTACACTCCCAGAGCGTGCAGTCAGTGTTACACTCCCAGAGCATGCAGTCAGTGTTGCAATCCCAGAGCGTGCAGTCAGTGTTACACTCCCAGAGCGTGCAGTCAGTGTTACACTCCCAGAGCGTGCAGTCAATGTTACACTCCTAGAGCGTGCAGTCAGTGTTACACTCCCAGAACGTGCAGTCAGTGTTACACTCCCAGAGCGTGCAGTCAATGTTACACTCCCAGAGCGTCCAGTCAGTGTTACACTCCCAGAGCATGCAGTCAGTGTTACACTCCCAGAGCGGGCAGTCTGTGTTACACTCCCAGAGCGTGCAGTCAGTGTTACACTCCCAGAGCGTGCAGTCAATGTTACACTCCTAGAGCGTGCAGTCAGTGTTACACTCCCAGAGCGTGCAGTCAGTGTTACACTCCCAGAGCGTCCAGTCAATGTTACACTCCCAGAGCGTGCAGTCAGTGTTACACTCCCAGAGCGTGCAGTCAATGTTACACTCCCAGAGCGTGCAGTCAGTGTTACACTCCCAGAGCGTGCAGTCAATGTTACACTCCCAGAGCGTGCAGTCAGTGTTACACTCCCAGAGCGTGCAGTCAATGTTACACTCCCAGAGCGTGCAGTCAGTGTTACACTCCCAGAGCGTGCAGTCAGTGTTACACTCCCAGAGCGTGCAGTCAGTGTTACACTCCCAGAGCGTGCAGTCAGTGTTACACTCCCGGAGCGTGCAGTCAATGTTACACTCCCAGAGCGTCCAGTCAGTGTTACACTCCCAGAGCGTGCAGTCAGTGTTACACTCCCAGAGCGTGCAGTCAGTGTTACACTCCCAGAGCGTGCAGTCAGTGTTACACTCCCAGAGCGTGCAGTCAGTGTTACACTCCCAGAGCGTGCAGTCAGTGTTACACTCCCAGAGCGTGCAGTCAGTGTTACACTCCCAGAGCGTGCAGTCAGTGTTACACTCCCAGAATGTGCAGTCAGTGTTACACTCCCAGAGCGTCCAGTCAGTGTTACACTCCCAGAGCGTGCAGTCAGTGTTACACTCCCAGAACGTGCAGTCAGTGTTACACTCCCAGAGCGTGCAGTCAGTGTTACACTCCCAGAGCGTGCAGTCAGTGTTACACTCCCAGAGCATGCAGTCAGTGTTGCACTCCCAGAGCGTACAGTCAGTGTTACACTCCCAGAGCGTGCAGTCAGTGTTACACTCCCAGAGCGTGCAGTCAGTGTTACACTCCCAGAGTGTCCAGTCAGTGTTACACTCCCAGAGCGTGCAGTCAGTGTTACACTCCCAGAGCGTGCAGTCAGTGTTACACTCCCAGAACGTGCAGTCAGTGTTACACTCCCAGAGCGTCCAGTCAGTGTTACACTCCCAGAGCGTGCAGTCAGTGTTACACTCCCAGAGCGTGCAGTCAGTGTTACACTCCCAGAGCGTGCAGTCAGTGTTACACTCCAAGAGCGTGCAGTCAATGTTACACTCCCAGAGCGTGCAGTCAGTGTTACACTCCCAGAGCGTGCAGTCAGTGTTACATTCCCAGAGCGTGCAGTCAGTGTTACACTCCCAGAGCGTGCAGTCAATGTTACACTCCCAGAGCGTGCAGTCAATGTTACACTCCCAGAGCGTGCAGTCAAAGTTACACTCCCAGAGCGTGCAGTCAGTATTACACTCCCAGGACGTGCAGCCAGTGTTACACTCACAGAGCGTGCAGTCAGTGTTACACTCCCAGAGCGTGCAGTCAGTGTTACACTCCCAGAGCGTGCAGTCAGTGTTACACTCCCAGAGCGTGCATGCAGTGTTACACTCCTAGAGCATGCAGTCAATGTTACACTCCCAGAGCGTGCAGTCAGTGTTACACTCCCATAGCGTGCAGTCAGTGTTACATTCCCAGAGCGTGCAGTCAGTGTTACACTCCCAGAGCGTGCAGTCAGTGTTACATTCCCAGAGCGTGCAGTCAGTGTTACACTCCCAGAGCATGCAGTCAGTGTTACACTCCCAGAGCGTGCAGTCAGTGTTACACTCCCAGAGCGGGCAGTCAGTGTTACACTCCCAGAGCGTGCAGTCAGTGTTACATTCCCAGAGCATGCAGTCAGTGTTACATTCCCAGAGCATGCAGTCAGTGTTACACTCCCAGAGCGTGCAGTCAGTGTTACACTCCCAGAGCGTGCAGTCAGTGTTACACTCCAAGAGCGTGCAGTAAGTGTTACACTCCCAGAGTGTGCAGTCAATGTTACTCTCCCAGAGCGTGCAGTCAGTGTTACACTCCAAGAGCGTGCAGTCAGTGTTACACTCCCAGAGTGTGCAGTCAGTGTTACTCTCCCAGAGCGTGCAGTCAGTGTTACACTCCCAGAGCGTGCAGTCAGTGTTACACTCCCAGAGTGTGCAGTCAGTGTTACTCTCCCAGAGCGTGCAGTCAGTGTTACACTCCCAGAGCGTGCAGTCAGTGTTACACTCCCAGAGCGTGCAGTCAGTGTTACACTCCCAGAGCATGCAGTCAATGTTACACTCCCAGAGCGTGCAGTCAGTGTTACACTCCCAGAGCGTGCAGTCAGTGTTACACTCCCAGAGCGTGCAGTCAATGTTACACTCCCAGAGCGTGCAGTCAGTGTTACACTCCCAGAGCATGCAGTCAATGTTACACTCCCAGAGCGTGCAGTCAGTGTTACACTCCCAGAGCGTGCAGTCAGTGTTACACTCCCAGAGCGTGCAGTCAATGTTACACTCCCAGAGCGTGCAGTCAGTGTTACACTCCCAGAACGTGCAGTCAATGTTACACTCACAGAGCGTGCAGTCAGTGTTACACTCCCAGAGCATGCAGTCAGTGTTACACTCCCAGAGCGTGCAGTCAGTGTTACACTCCCAGAGCGTGCAGTCAGTGTTACACTCCCAGAGCGTGCAGTCAGTGTTACACTCCCAGAGCGTGCAGTCAGTGTTACACTCCCAGAGCGTTCAGTCAATGTTACACTCCTAGAGCGTGCAGTCAGTGTTACACTCCCAGAGCGTGCAGTCAGTGTTACACTCCAAGAGCGTGCAGTCAGTGTTACACTCCCAGAGCGTGCAGTCAGTGTTACACTCCCAGAGCGTGCAGTCAGTGTTACACTCCCAGAGCGTGCAGTCAGTGTTACACTCCAAGAGCGTGCAGTCAGTGTTACACTCCCAGAGCGTGCAGTCAGTGTTACACTCCCAGAGCGTGCAGTCAGTGTTACACTCCCAGAGCATGCAGTCAGTGTTACACTCCCAGAGCGGGCAGTCAGTGTTACACTCCCAGAGCGTGCAGTCAGTGTTACACTCCCAGAGCGTGCAGTCAGTGTTACACTCCCAGAGCGTGTAGTCAGTGTTACACTCCCAGAGCGTGCAGTCAGTGTTACACTCCCAGAGCGTGCAGTCAGTGTTACACTCCCAGAGCGTGCAGTCAGTGCTATACTCCCAGAGCGTGCAGTCAGTGTTACACTCCCAGAGCGTGCAGTCAATGTTACACTCCCAGAGCGTGCAGTCAATGTTACACTCCCAGAGCGTGCAGTCAATGTTACACTCCCATAGCGTGCAGTCAGTGTTACACTCCCAGAGCGTGCAGTCAATGTTACACTCCCAGAGCGTGCAGTCAATGTTACACTCCCAGAGCGTGCAGTCAATGTTACACTCCCATAGCGTGCAGTCAGTGTTACACTCCCAGAGCGTGCAGTCAGTGTTACACTCCCAGAGCGTGCAGTCAATGTTACACTCCCAGAGCGTCCAGTCAGTGTTACACTCCCAGAGCATGCAGTCAGTGTTACACTCCCAGAGCGGGCAGTCAGTGTTACACTCCCAGAGCGTGCAGTCAGTGTTACACTCCCAGAGCATGCAGTCAGTGTTACACTCCCAGAGCGTCCAGTCAGTGTTACACTCCCAGAGCGTGCAGTCAGTGTTACACTCCCAGAGCGTACAGTCAGTGTTACACTCCCAGAGCGTGCAGTCAGTGTTACACTCCCAGAGCGTGCAGTCAATGTTACACTCCCAGAGCGTGCAGTCAGTGTTACACTCCCAGAGCATGCAGTCAGTGTTACACTCCCAGAGCGTACAGTCAGTGTTACACTCCCAGAGCGTGCAGTCAGTGTTACACTCCCAGAGCGTGCAGTCAATGTTACACTCCCAGAGCGTGCAGTCAGTGTTACACTCCCAGAACGTGCAGTCAGTGTTACACTCACAGAGCGTGCAGTCAGTGTTACACTCCCAGAGCATGCAGTCAGTGTTACACTCCCAGAGCGTGCAGTCAGTGTTACACTCCCAGAGCGTGCAGTCAGTGTTACACTCCCAAAGCGTGCAGTCAGTGTTACACTCCCAGAGCGTGCAGTCAGTGTTACACTCCCAGAGCGTGCACTCAATGTTACACTCCAAGAGCGTGCAGTCAGTGTTACACTCCCAGAGCGTGCAGTCAGTGTTACACTCCCAGAGCGTGCAGTCAGTGTTACACTCCCAGAGCGTGCAGTCAGTGTTACACTCCAAGAGCGTGCAGTCAGTGTTACACTCCCAGAGCGTGCAGTCAGTGTTACACTCCCAGAGCGTGCAGTCAGTGTTACACTCCCAGAGCATGCAGTCAGTGTTACACTCCCAGAGCGGGCAGTCAGTGTTACACTCCCAGAGCGTGCAGTCAGTGTTACACTCCCAGAGCGTGCAGTCAGTGTTACACTCCCAGAGCGTGCAGTCAGTGTTACACTCCCAGAGCGTGCAGTCAGTGTTACACTCCCAGAGCGTGCAGTCAGTGTTACACTCCCAGAGCGTGCAGTCAGTGCTACACTCCCAGAGCGTGCAGTCAGTGTTACACTCCCAGAGCGTGCAGTCAATGTTACACTCCCAGAGCGTGCAGTCAATGTTACACTCCCAGAGCGTGCAGTCAATGTTACACTCCCATAGCGTGCAGTCAGTGTTAAACTCCCAGAGCGTGCAGTCAATGTTACACTCCCAGAGCGTGCAGTCAATGTTACACTCCCAGAGCGTGCAGTCAATGTTACACTCCCATAGCGTGCATTCAGTGTTACACTCCCAGAGCGTGCAGTCAGTGTTACACTCCCAGAGCGTGCAGTCAATGTTACACTCCCAGAGCGTCCAGTCAGTGTTACACTCCCAGTGCATGCAGTCAGTGTTACACTCCCAGAGCGGGCAGTCAGTGTTACACTCCCAGAGCGTGCAGTCAGTGTTACACTCCCAGAGCGTGCAGTCAGTGTTACACTCCCAGAGCGTGCAGTCAGTGTTACACTCCCAGAGCGTGCAGTCAGTGTTACACTCCCAGAGCGTGCAGTCAGTGTTACACTCCCAGAGCGTCCAGTCAGTGTTACACTCCCAGAGCGTGCAGTCAGTGTTACACTCCCAGAGCGTGCAGTCAGTGTTACACTACCAGAGCGTGCAGTCAGTGTTACACTCCCAGAGCGTGCAGTCAGTGTTACACTACCAGAGCGTGCAGTCAGTGTTACACTCCCAGAGCGTGCAGTCAGTGTTACACTCCCAGAGCGTGCAGTCAGTGTTACACTCCCAGAGCGTGCAGTCAGTGTTACACTCCCAGAGCGTGCAGTCAGTGTTACACTCCCAGAGCGTGCAGTCAATGTTACACTCCCAGAGCGTCCAGTCAGTGTTACACTCCCAGAGCGTGCAGTCAGTGTTACACTCCCAGAGCGTGCAGTCAGTGTTACACTACCAGAGCGTGCAGTCAGTGTTACACTCCCAGAGCGTGCAGTCAGTGTTACACTCCCAGAGCGTGCAGTCAGTGTTACACTCCCAGAACGTGCAGTCAGTGTTACACTCCCAGAGCGTCCAGTCAGTGTTACACTCCCAGAGCGTGCAGTCAGTGTTACACTCCCAGAACGTGCAGTCAGTGTTACACTCCCAGAGCGTGCAGTCAGTGTTACACTCCCAGAGCGTGCAGTCAGTGTTACACTCCCAGAGCATGCAGTCAGTGTTGCAATCCCAGAGCGTGCAGTCAGTGTTACACTCCCAGAGCGTGCAGTCAGTGTTACACTCCCAGAGCGTGCAGTCAATGTTACACTCCTAGAGCGTGCAGTCAGTGTTACACTCCCAGAACGTGCAGTCAGTGTTACACTCCCAGAGCGTGCAGTCAATGTTACACTCCCAGAGCGTCCAGTCAGTGTTACACTCCCAGAGCATGCAGTCAGTGTTACACTCCCAGAGCGGGCAGTCTGTGTTACACTCCCAGAGCGTGCAGTCAGTGTTACACTCCCAGAGCGTGCAGTCAATGTTACACTCCTAGAGCGTGCAGTCAGTGTTACACTCCCAGAGCGTGCAGTCAGTGTTACACTCCCAGAGCGTCCAGTCAATGTTACACTCCCAGAGCGTGCAGTCAGTGTTACACTCCCAGAGCGTGCAGTCAATGTTACACTCCCAGAGCGTGCAGTCAGTGTTACACTCCCAGAGCGTGCAGTCAATGTTACACTCCCAGAGCGTGCAGTCAGTGTTACACTCCCAGAGCGTGCAGTCAATGTTACACTCCCAGAGCGTGCAGTCAGTGTTACACTCCCAGAGCGTGCAGTCAGTGTTACACTCCCAGAGCGTGCAGTCAGTGTTACACTCCCAGAGCGTGCAGTCAGTGTTACACTCCCGGAGCGTGCAGTCAATGTTACACTCCCAGAGCGTCCAGTCAGTGTTACACTCCCAGAGCGTGCAGTCAGTGTTACACTCCCAGAGCGTGCAGTCAGTGTTACACTCCCAGAGCGTGCAGTCAGTGTTACACTCCCAGAGCGTGCAGTCAGTGTTACACTCCCAGAGCGTGCAGTCAGTGTTACACTCCCAGAGCGTGCAGTCAGTGTTACACTCCCAGAGCGTGCAGTCAGTGTTACACTCCCAGAATGTGCAGTCAGTGTTACACTCCCAGAGCGTCCAGTCAGTGTTACACTCCCAGAGCGTGCAGTCAGTGTTACACTCCCAGAACGTGCAGTCAGTGTTACACTCCCAGAGCGTGCAGTCAGTGTTACACTCCCAGAGCGTGCAGTCAGTGTTACACTCCCAGAGCATGCAGTCAGTGTTGCACTCCCAGAGCGTACAGTCAGTGTTACACTCCCAGAGCGTGCAGTCAGTGTTACACTCCCAGAGCGTGCAGTCAGTGTTACACTCCCAGAGTGTCCAGTCAGTGTTACACTCCCAGAGCGTGCAGTCAGTGTTACACTCCCAGAGCGTGCAGTCAGTGTTACACTCCCAGAACGTGCAGTCAGTGTTACACTCCCAGAGCGTCCAGTCAGTGTTACACTCCCAGAGCGTGCAGTCAGTGTTACACTCCCAGAGCGTGCAGTCAGTGTTACACTCCCAGAGCGTGCAGTCAGTGTTACACTCCAAGAGCGTGCAGTCAATGTTACACTCCCAGAGCGTGCAGTCAGTGTTACACTCCCAGAGCGTGCAGTCAGTGTTACATTCCCAGAGCGTGCAGTCAGTGTTACACTCCCAGAGCGTGCAGTCAATGTTACACTCCCAGAGCGTGCAGTCAATGTTACACTCCCAGAGCGTGCAGTCAAAGTTACACTCCCAGAGCGTGCAGTCAGTATTACACTCCCAGGACGTGCAGCCAGTGTTACACTCACAGAGCGTGCAGTCAGTGTTACACTCCCAGAGCGTGCAGTCAGTGTTACACTCCCAGAGCGTGCAGTCAGTGTTACACTCCCAGAGCGTGCATGCAGTGTTACACTCCTAGAGCATGCAGTCAATGTTACACTCCCAGAGCGTGCAGTCAGTGTTACACTCCCATAGCGTGCAGTCAGTGTTACATTCCCAGAGCGTGCAGTCAGTGTTACACTCCCAGAGCGTGCAGTCAGTGTTACATTCCCAGAGCGTGCAGTCAGTGTTACACTCCCAGAGCATGCAGTCAGTGTTACACTCCCAGAGCGTGCAGTCAGTGTTACACTCCCAGAGCGGGCAGTCAGTGTTACACTCCCAGAGCGTGCAGTCAGTGTTACACTCCCAGAGCGTGCAGTCAGTGTTACATTCCCAGAGCATGCAGTCAGTGTTACATTCCCAGAGCATGCAGTCAGTGTTACACTCCCAGAGCGTGCAGTCAGTGTTACACTCCCAGAGCGTGCAGTCAATGTTACACTCCCAGAGCGTGCAGTCAGTGTTACACTCCCAGAGCATGCAGTCAGTGTTACACTCCCAGAGCGTGCAGTCAGTGTTACACTCCCAGAGCGTGCAGTCAGTGTTACACTCCCAGAGCGTGCAGTCAGAGTTACACTCCCAGAGCGTGCAGTCAGTGTTACACTCCCAGAGCGTGCAGACAGTGTTACACTCCCAGAGCGTGCAGTCAGTGTTACACTCCCAGAGCGTGCAGTCAGTGTTACACTCCCAGAGCGTGCAGTCAGTGTTACACTCCCAGAGCGGGCAGTCAGTGTTACACTCCTAGAGCGTGCAGTCAGTGTTACACTCCCAGAGCGGGCAGTCAGTGTTACACTCCCAGAGCGTGCAGTCAGTGTTACACTCCCAGAGCGTGCAGTCAGTGTTACATTCCCAGAGCGGGCAGTCAGTGTTACAATCCCAGAGCGTGCAGTCAGTGTTACATTCCCAGAGCATGCAGTCAATGTTACACTCCCAGAGCGTGCAGTCAGTGTTACACTCCCAGAGCGTGCAGTCAGTGTTACACTCCCAGAGCGTGCAGTCAATGTTACAGTCCCAGAGCGTGCAGTCAGTGTTACACTCCCAGAGCATGCAGTCAGTGTTACACTCCCAGAGCGTGCAGTCAGTGTTACACTCCCAGAGCGTGCAGTCAGTGTTACACTCCCAGAGCGTGCAGTCAGTGTTACACTCCCAGAGCGTGCAGTCAGTGTTACACTCCCAGAGCGTGCAGTCATTGTTACACTCCCAGAGCGTGCAGTCAGTGTTACACTCCCAGATCGTCCAGTCAGTGTTACACTCCCAGAGCGTGCAGTCAGTGTTACACTCCCAGAGCGTCCAGTCAGTGTTACACTCCCAGAGCGTGCAGACAGTGTTACACTCCCAGAGCGTGCAGTCAATGTTACACTCCCAGAGCGTGCAGTCAGTGTTACACTCCCAGAGCGTGCAGTCAGTGTTACACTCCCAGAGCGTGCAGTCAGTGTTACACTCCCAGAGCGTGCAGTCAGTGTTACACTCCCAGAGTGTGCAGTCAGTGTTACACTCCCAGAGCGTGCAGTCAGTGTTACACTCCCAGAGCGTGCAGTCAATGTTACACTCCCAGAGCGTGCAGTCAGTGTTACACTCCCAGAGCGTGCAGTCAGTGTTACACTCCCAGAGCGTGCAGTCAATGTTACACTCCCAGAGCGTGCAGTCAGTGTTACACTTCCAGAGCGTGCAGTTAGTGTTACACTCCCAGAGCGTGCAGTCAGTGTTACACTCCCAGAGCGTGCAGACAGTGTTACACTCCCAGAGCGTGCAGTCAATGATACACTCCCAGAGCGTGCAGTCAGTGTTACACTCCCAGAGCGTGCAGTCAGTGTTACACTCCCAGAGCGTGCAGTCAGTGTTAAACTCCTAGATCGTGCAGTCAATGTTAAACTCCCAGAGCGTGCAGTCAGTGTTACACTCCCAGAGCGTGCAGTCAGTGTTACACTCCCAGAGCGTGCAGTCAGTGTTACACTCCCAGGACGTGCAGCCAGTGTTACACTCCCAGAGCGTGCAGTCAGTGTTACACTCCTAGAGCGTGCAGTCAGTGTGACACTCCCAGAGCGTGCAGTCAGTGTTACACTCCCAGAGCGGGCAGTCAGTGTTACACTCCCAGAGCGTGCAGTCAGTGTTTCACTCCCAGAGCGTGCAGTCAGTGTTACATTCCCAGAGCGGGCAGTCAGTGTTTCAATCCCAGAGCGTGCAGTCAGTGTTACATTCCCAGAGCATGCAGTCAATGTTACACTCCCAGAGCGTGCAGTCAGTGTTACACTCCCAGAGCGTGCAGTCAGTGTTACACTCCCAGAGCGTGCAGTCAATGTTACAGTCCCAGAGCGTGCAGTCAGTGTTACACTCCCAGAGCATGCAGTCAGTGTTAAACTCCCAGAGCGTGCAGTCAGTGTTACACTCCCAGAGAGTGCAGTCAGTGTTACACTCCCAGTGCGTGTAGTCAGTGTTACACTCCCAGAGCGTGCAGTCAGTGTTACACTCCCAGAGCGTGCAGTCAGTGTTACACTCCCAGAGCGTCCAGTCAGTGTTACACTCCCAGAGTGTGCAGTCAGTGTTACACTCCCAGAGCGTCCAGTCAGTGTTACACTCCCAGAGCGTGCAGACAGTGTTACACTCCCAGAGCGTGCATTCAATGTTACACTCCCAGAGCGTGCAGTCAGTGTTACACTCCCAGAGCGTGCAGTCAGTGTTACACTCCCAGAGCGTGCAGTCAGTGTTACACTCCCAGAGCGTGCAGTCAGTGTTACACTCCCAGAGCGTGCAGTCAGTGTTACACTCCCAGAGCGTGCAGTCAGTGTTACACTCCCAGAGCGTGCAGTCAATGTTACACTCCCAGAGCGTGCAGTCAGTGTTACACTCCCAGAGCGTGCAGTCAGTGTTACACTCCCAGAGCGTGCAGTCAGTGTTACACTCCCAGAGCGTGCAGTCAATGTTACACTCCCAGAGCGTGCAGTCAGTGTTACACTTCCAGAGCGTGCAGTTAGTGTTACACTCCCAGAGCGTGCAGTCAGTGTTACACTCCCAGAGCGTGCAGACAGTGTTACACTCCCAGAGCGTGCAGTCAATGTTACACTCCCAGAGCGTGCAGTCAGTGTTACACTCCCAGAGCGTGCAGTCAGTGTTACACTCCCAGAGCGTGCAGTCAGTGTTAAACTCCTAGATCGTGCAGTCAATGTTAAACTCCCAGAGCGTGCAGTCAGTGTTACACTCCCAGAGCGTGCAGTCAGTGTTACACTCCCAGAGCGTGCAGTCAGTGTTACACTCCCAGGACGTGCAGCCAGTGTTACACTCACAGAGCGTGCAGTCAGTGTTACACTCCCAGAGCGTGCAGTCAGTTTTACACTCCCAGAGCGTGCAGTCAGTGTTACACTCCCAGAGCGTGCAGTCAGTGTTACACTCCTAGAGCATGCAGTCAATGTTACACTCCCAGAGCGTGCAGTCAGTGTTACACTCCCAGAGCGTGCAGTCAGTGTTACATTCCCAGAGCGTGCAGTCAGTGTTACACTACCAGAGCGTGCAGTCAGTGTTACACTCCCAGAGCGTGCAGTCAGTGTTACATTCCCAGAGCGTGCAGTCAGTGTTACACTCCCAGAGCATGCAGTCAGTGTTACACTCCCAGAGCGTGCAGTCAGTGTTACACTCCCAAAGCGGGCAGTCAGTGTTACACTCCCAGAGCGTGCAGTCAGTGTTACACTCCCAGAGCGTGCAGTCAGTGTTACATTCCCAGAGCATGCAGTCAGTGTTACACTCCCAGAGCTGGCAGTCAGTGTTACACTCCCAGAGCGTGCAGTCAGTGTTACACTCCCAGAGCGTGCAGTCAATGTTACACTCCCAGAGCGTGCAGTCAGTGTTACACTCCCAGAGCATGCAGTCAGTGTTACACTCCCAGAGCGTGCAGTCAGTGTTACACTCCCAGAGCGTGCAGTCAGTGTTACACTCCCAGAGCGTGCAGTCAGTGTTACACTCCCAGAGCGTCCAGTCAGTGTTACACTCCCAGAGCGTGCAGTCAGTGTTACACTCCCAGAGCGTCCAGTCAGTGTTACACTCCCAGAGCGTGCAGACAGTGTTACACTCCCAGAGCGTGCAGACAGTGTTACACTCCCAGAGCGTGCAGTCAATGTTACACTCCCAGAGCGTGCAGTCAGTGTTACACTCCCAGAGCGTGCAGTCAGTGTTACACTCCCAGAGCGTGCAGTCAGTGTTACACTCCCAGAGCGTGCAGTCAGTGTTACACTCCCAGAGCGTGCAGTCAGTGTTACACTCCCAGAGCGTGCAGTCAGTGTTACACTCCCAGAGCGTGCAGTCAATGTTACACTCCCAGAACGTGCAGTCAGTGTTACACTCCAAGAGCGTGCAGTCAGTGTTACACTCCCAGAGCGTGCAGTCAGTGTTACACTCCCAGAGCGTGCAGTCAATGTTACACTCCCAGAGCGTGCAGTCAGTGTTACACTTCCAGAGCGTGCAGTCAGTGTTACACTCCCAGAGCGTGCAGTCAGTGTTACACTCCCAGAGCGTGCATACAGTGTTACACTCCCAGAGCGTGCAGTCAATGTTACACTCCCAGAGCGTGCAGTCAGTGTTACACTCCCAGAGCGTGCAGTCAGTGTTACACTCCCAGAGCGTGCAGTCAGTGTTAAACTCCTAGATCGTGCAGTCAATGTTAAACTCCCAGAGCGTGCAGTCAGTGTTACACTCCCAGAGCGTGCAGTCAGTGTTACACTCCCAGAGCGTGCAGTCAGTGTTACACTCCCAGAGCGTGCAGTCAGTGTTATACTCCCAGAGCGTGCAGTCAGTGTTAAACTCCTAGATCGTGCAGTCAATGTTAAACTCCCAGAGCGTGCAGTCAGTGTTACACTCCCAGAGCGTGCAGTCAGTGTTACACTCCCAGAGCGTGCAGTCAGTGTTACACTCCCAGAGCGTGCAGTCAATGTTACACTCCCAGAGCGTGCAGTCAGTGTTACACTTCCAGAGCGTGCAGTTAGTGTTACACTCCCAGAGCGTGCAGTCAGTGTTACACTCCCAGAGCGTGCAGACAGTGTTACACTCCCAGAGCGTGCAGTCAATGATACACTCCCAGAGCGTGCAGTCAGTGTTACACTCCCAGAGCGTGCAGTCAGTGTTACACTCCCAGAGCGTGCAGTCAGTGTTAAACTCCTAGATCGTGCAGTCAATGTTAAACTCCCAGAGCGTGCAGTCAGTGTTACACTCCCAGAGCGTGCAGTCAGTGTTACACTCCCAGAGCGTGCAGTCAGTGTTACACTCCGAGGACGTGCAGCCAGTGTTACACTCCCAGAGCGTGCAGTCAGTGTTACACTCCTAGAGCGTGCAGTCAGTGTTACACTCCCAGAGCGTGCAGTCAGTGTTACACTCCCAGAGCGGGCAGTCAGTGTTACACTCCCAGAGCGTGCAGTCAGTGTTACACTCCCAGAGCGTGCAGTCAGTGTTACATTCCCAGAGCGGGCAGTCAGTGTTACAATCCCAGAGCGTGCAGTCAGTGTTACATTCCCAGAGCATGCAGTCAATGTTACACTCCCAGAGCGTGCAGTCAGTGTTACACTCCCAGAGCGTGCAGTCAGTGTTACACTCCCAGAGCGTGCAGTCAATGTTACAGTCCCAGAGCGTGCAGTCAGTGTTACACTCCCAGAGCATGCAGTCAGTGTTACACTCCCAGAGCGTGCAGTCAGTGTTACACTCCCAGAGCGTGCAGTCAGTGTTACACTCCCAGTGCGTGTAGTCAGTGTTACACTCCCAGAGCGTGCAGTCAGTGTTACACTCCCAGAGCGTGCAGTCAGTGTTACACTCCCAGAGCGTCCAGTCAGTGTTACACTCCCAGAGTGTGCAGTCAGTGTTACACTCCCAGAGCGTCCAGTCAGTGTTACACTCCCAGAGCGTGCAGACAGTGTTACACTCCCAGAGCGTGCAGTCAATGTTACACTCCCAGAGCGTGCAGTCAGTGTTACACTCCCAGAGCGTGCAGTCAGTGTTACACTCCCAGAGCGTGCAGTCAGTGTTACACTCCCAGAGCGTGCAGTCAGTGTTACACTCCCAGAGCGTGCAGTCAGTGTTACACTCCCAGAGCGTGCAGTCAGTGTTACACTCCCAGAGCGTGCAGTCAATGTTACACTCCCAGAGCGTGCAGTCAGTGTTACACTCCCAGAGCGTGCAGTCAGTGTTACACTCCCAGAGCGTGCAGTCAGTGTTACACTCCCAGAGCGTGCAGTCAATGTTACACTCCCAGAGCGTGCAGTCAGTGTTACACTTCCAGAGCGTGCAGTTAGTGTTACACTCCCAGAGCGTGCAGTCAGTGTTACACTCCCAGAGCGTGCAGACAGTGTTACACTCCCAGAGCGTGCAGTCAATGTTACACTCCCAGAGCGTGCAGTCAGTGTTACACTCCCAGAGCGTGCAGTCAGTGTTACACTCCCAGAGCGTGCAGTCAGTGTTAAACTCCTAGATCGTGCAGTCAATGTTAAACTCCCAGAGCGTGCAGTCAGTGTTACACTCCCAGAGCGTGCAGTCAGTGTTACACTCCCAGAGCGTGCAGTCAGTGTTACACTCCCAGGACGTGCAGCCAGTGTTACACTCACAGAGCGTGCAGTCAGTGTTACACTCCCAGAGCGTGCAGTCAGTTTTACACTCCCAGAGCGTGCAGTCAGTGTTACACTCCCAGAGCGTGCAGTCAGTGTTACACTCCTAGAGCATGCAGTCAATGTTACACTCCCAGAGCGTGCAGTCAGTGTTACACTCCCAGAGCGTGCAGTCAGTGTTACATTCCCAGAGCGTGCAGTCAGTGTTACACTACCAGAGCGTGCAGTCAGTGTTACACTCCCAGAGCGTGCAGTCAGTGTTACATTCCCAGAGCGTGCAGTCAGTGTTACACTCCCAGAGCATGCAGTCAGTGTTACACTCCCAGAGCGTGCAGTCAGTGTTACACTCCCAAAGCGGGCAGTCAGTGTTACACTCCCAGAGCGTGCAGTCAGTGTTACACTCCCAGAGCGTGCAGTCAGTGTTACACTCCCAAAGCGGGCAGTCAGTGTTACACTCCCAGAGCGTGCAGTCAGTGTTACACTCCCAGAGCGTGCAGTCAGTGTTACACTCCCAGAGCGTGCAGTCAATGTTACACTCCCAGAGCGTGCAGTCAGTGTTACACTCCCAGAGCATGCAGTCAGTGTTACACTCCCAGAGCGTGCAGTCAGTGTTACACTCCCAGAGCGTGCAGTCAGTGTTACACTCCCAGAGCGTCCAGTCAGTGTTACACTCCCAGAGCGTGCAGTCAGTGTTACACTCCCAGAGCGTCCAGTCAGTGTTACACTCCCAGAGCGTGCAGACAGTGTTACACTCCCAGAGCGTGCAGACAGTGTTACACTCCCAGAGCGTGCAGTCAATGTTACACTCCCAGAGCGTGCAGTCAGTGTTACACTCCCAGAGCGTGCAGTCAGTGTTACACTCCCAGAGCGTGCAGTCAGTGTTACACTCCCAGAGCGTGCAGTCAGTGTTACACTCCCAGAGCGTGCAGTCAGTGTTACACTCCCAGAGCGTGCAGTCAGTGTTACACTCCCAGAGCGTGCAGTCAATGTTACACTCCCAGAACGTGCAGTCAGTGTTACACTCCAAGAGCGTGCAGTCAGTGTTACACTCCCAGAGCGTGCAGTCAGTGTTACACTCCCAGAGCGTGCAGTCAATGTTACACTCCCAGAGCGTGCAGTCAGTGTTACACTTCCAGAGCGTGCAGTCAGTGTTACACTCCCAGAGCGTGCAGTCAGTGTTACACTCCCAGAGCGTGCAGACAGTGTTACACTCCCAGAGCGTGCAGTCAATGTTACACTCCCAGAGCGTGCAGTCAGTGTTACACTCCCAGAGCGTGCAGTCAGTGTTACACTCCCAGAGCGTGCAGTCAGTGTTAAACTCGTAGATCGTGCAGTCAATGTTAAACTCCCAGAGCGTGCAGTCAGTGTTACACTCCCAGAGCGTGCAGTCAGTGTTACACTCCCAGAGCGTGCAGTCAGTGTTACACTCCCAGAGCGTGCAGTC
Source organism: Lampetra fluviatilis (assembly GCF_964198595.1). Classification (NCBI taxonomy): domain Eukaryota; kingdom Metazoa; phylum Chordata; class Hyperoartia; order Petromyzontiformes; family Petromyzontidae; genus Lampetra; species Lampetra fluviatilis. Next base: position 27,672,148 of record NC_136275.1, on the reverse strand, counting down.
AGTGTTATACTCCCAGAGCGTGCAGTCAGTGTTACACTCCCAGAGCGTGCAGCCAGTGTTACACTCACAGAGCGTGCAGTCAGTGTTACACTCCCAGAGCGTGCAGTCAGTGTTACACTCCCAGAGCGTGCACTCAGTGTTACACTCCCAGAGCGTGCAGTCAGTATTACACTCCTAGAGCATGCAGTCAATGTTACACTCCCAGAGCGTGCAGTCAGTGTTACACTCCCAGAGCGTGCAGTCAGTGTTACATTCCCAGAGCGTGCAGTCAGTGTTACACTCCCAGAGCGTGCAGTCAGTGTTACACTCCCAGAGCGTGCAGTCAGTGTTACATTCCCAGAGCGTGCAGTCAGTGTTACACTCCCAGAGCATGCAGTCAGTGTTACACTCCCAGAGCGTGCAGTCAGTGTTACACTCCCAGAGCGGGCAGTCAGTGTTACACTCCCAGAGCGTGCAGTCAGTGTTACACTCCCAGAGCGTGCAGTCAGTGTTACATTCCCAGAGCATGCAGTCAGTGTTACACTCCCAGAGCGGGCAGTCAGTGTTACACTCCCAGAGCGTGCAGTCAGTGTTACACTCCCAGAGCGTGCAGTCAATGTTACACTCCCAGAGCGTGCAGTCAGTGTTACACTCCCAGAGCATGCAGTCAGTGTTACACTCCCAGAGCGTGCAGTCAGTGTTACACTCCCAGAGCGTGCAGTCAGTGTTACACTCCCAGAGCGTGCAGTCAGAGTTACACTCCCAGAGCGTGCAGTCAGTGTTACACTCCCAGAGCGTGCAGACAGTGTTACACTCCCAGAGCGTGCAGTCAGTGTTACACTCCCAGAGCGTGCAGTCAGTGTTACACTCCCAGAGCGTGCAGTCAGTGTTACACTCCCAGAGCGTGCAGTCAGTGTTACACTCCAAGAGCGTGCAGTCAGTGTTACACTCCCAGAGCGTGCAGTCAGTGTTACACTCCCAGAGCGTGCAGTCAGTGTTACACTCCCAGAGCATGCAGTCAGTGTTACACTCCCAGAGCGGGCAGTCAGTGTTACACTCCCAGAGCGTGCAGTCAGTGTTACACTCCCAGAGCGTGCAGTCAGTGTTACACTCCCAGAGCGTGCAGTCAGTGTTACACTCCCAGAGCGTGCAGTCAGTGTTACACTCCCAGAGCGTGCAGTCAATGTTACACTCCCAGAGCATCCAGTCAGTGTTACACTCCCAGAGCGTGCAGTCAGTGTTACACTCCCAGAGCGTGCAGTCAGTGTTACACTCCCAGAGCGTGCAGTCAGTGTTACACTCCCAGAGCGTGCAGTCAGTGTTACACTCCCAGAGCGTGCAGTCAGTGTTACACTCCCAGATCGTGCAGTCAGTGTTACACTCCCAGAACGTGCAGTCAGTGTTACACTCCCAGAACGTGCAGTCAGTGTTACACTCCCAGAGCGTCCAGTCAGTGTTACACTCCCAGAGCGTGCAGTCAGTGTTACACTCCCAGAACGTGCAGTCAGTGTTACACTCCCAGAGCGTGCAGTCAGTGTTACACTCCCAGAGCGTGCAGTCAGTGTTACACTCCCAGAGCATGCAGTCAGTGTTGCACTCCCAGAGCGTGCAGTCAGTGTTACACTCCCAGAGCGTGCAGTCAGTGTTACACTCCCAGAGCGTGCAGTCAATGTTACACTCCTAGAGCGTGCAGTCAGTGTTACACTCCCAGAACGTGCAGTCAGTGTTACACTCCCAGAGCGTGCAGTCAATGTTACACTCCCAGAGCGTCCAGTCAGTGTTACACTCCCAGAGCGTGCAGTCAGTGTTACACTCCCAGAGCGTGCAGACAGTGTTACACTCCCAGAGCGTGCAGTCAGTGTTACACTCCCAGAGCGTGCAGTCAGTGTTACACTCCCAGAGCGTGCAGTCAGTGTTACACTCCCAGAGCGTGCAGTCAGTGTTACACTCCAAGAGCGTGCAGTCAGTGTTACACTCCCAGAGCGTGCAGTCAGTGTTACACTCCCAGAGCGTGCAGTCAGTGTTACACTCCCAGAGCATGCAGTCAGTGTTACACTCCCAGAGCGGGCAGTCAGTGTTACACTCCCAGAGCGTGCAGTCAGTGTTACACTCCCAGAGCGTGCAGTCAGTGTTACACTCCCAGAGCGTGCAGTCAGTGTTACACTCCCAGAGCGTGCAGTCAGTGTTACACTCCCAGAGCGTGCAGTCAATGTTACACTCCCAGAGCATCCAGTCAGTGTTACACTCCCAGAGCGTGCAGTCAGTGTTACACTCCCAGAGCGTGCAGTCAGTGTTACACTCCCAGAGCGTGCAGTCAGTGTTACACTCCCAGAGCGTGCAGTCAGTGTTACACTCCCAGAGCGTGCAGTCAGTGTTACACTCCCAGATCGTGCAGTCAGTGTTACACTCCCAGAACGTGCAGTCAGTGTTACACTCCCAGAACGTGCAGTCAGTGTTACACTCCCAGAGCGTCCAGTCAGTGTTACACTCCCAGAGCGTGCAGTCAGTGTTACACTCCCAGAACGTGCAGTCAGTGTTACACTCCCAGAGCGTGCAGTCAGTGTTACACTCCCAGAGCGTGCAGTCAGTGTTACACTCCCAGAGCATGCAGTCAGTGTTGCACTCCCAGAGCGTGCAGTCAGTGTTACACTCCCAGAGCGTGCAGTCAGTGTTACACTCCCAGAGCGTGCAGTCAATGTTACACTCCTAGAGCGTGCAGTCAGTGTTACACTCCCAGAACGTGCAGTCAGTGTTACACTCCCAGAGCGTGCAGTCAATGTTACACTCCCAGAGCGTCCAGTCAGTGTTACACTCCCAGAGCATGCAGTCAGTGTTACACTCCCAGAGCGGGCAGTCTGTGTTACACTCCCAGAGCGTGCAGTCAGTGTTACACTCCCAGAGCGTGCAGTCAATGTTACACTCCTAGAGCGTGCAGTCAGTGTTACACTCCCAGAGCGTGCAGTCAGTGTTACACTCCCAGAGCGTCCAGTCAATGTTACACTCCCAGAGCGTGCAGTCAGTGTTACACTCCCAGAGCGTGCAGTCAATGTTACACTCCCAGAGCGTGCAGTCAGTGTTACACTCCCAGAGCGTGCAGTCAATGTTACACTCCCAGAGCGTGCAGTCAGTGTTACACTCCCAGAGCGTGCAGTCAATGTTACACTCCCAGAGCGTGCAGTCAGTGTTACACTCCCAGAGCGTGCAGTCAGTGTTACACTCCCAGAGCGTGCAGTCAGTGTTACACTCCCAGAGCGTGCAGTCAGTGTTACACTCCCGGAGCGTGCAGTCAATGTTACACTCCCAGAGCGTCCAGTCAGTGTTACACTCCCAGAGCGTGCAGTCAGTGTTACACTCCCAGAGCGTGCAGTCAGTGTTACACTCCCAGAGCGTGCAGTCAGTGTTACACTCCCAGAGCGTGCAGTCAGTGTTACACTCCCAGAGCGTGCAGTCAGTGTTACACTCCCAGAGCGTGCAGTCAGTGTTACACTCCCAGAGCGTGCAGTCAGTGTTACACTCCCAGAACGTGCAGTCAGTGTTACACTCCCAGAGCGTCCAGTCAGTGTTACACTCCCAGAGCGTGCAGTCAGTGTTACACTCCCAGAACGTGCAGTCAGTGTTACACTCCCAGAGCGTGCAGTCAGTGTTACACTCCCAGAGCGTGCAGTCAGTGTTACACTCCCAGAGCATGCAGTCAGTGTTGCACTCCCAGAACGTACAGTCAGTGTTACACTCCCAGAGCGTGCAGTCAGTGTTACACTCCCAGAGCGTGCAGTCAGTGTTACACTCCCAGAGTGTCCAGTCAGTGTTACACTCCCAGAGCGTGCAGTCAGTGTTACACTCCCAGAGCGTGCAGTCAGTGTTACACTCCCAGAACGTGCAGTCAGTGTTACACTCCCAGAGCGTCCAGTCAGTGTTACACTCCCAGAGCGTGCAGTCAGTGTTACACTCCAAAAGTGTGCAGTCAATTTTACACTCCCAGAGCGTGCACTCAGTGTTACACTCCCAGAGCGTGCAGTCAGTGTTACATTCCCAGAGCGTGCAGTCAGTGTTACACTCCCAGAGCGTGCAGTCAATGTTACACTCCCAGAGCGTGCAGTTAGTGTTACACTCCCAGAGCGTGCAGTCAGTGTTACACTCCAAGAGCGTGCAGTCAATGTTACACTCCCAGAGCGTGCAGTCAGTGTTACACTCCCAGAGCGTGCAGTCAGTGTTACACTCCCAGAGCGTGCTGTCAATGTTACACTCCCAGAGCATGCAGTCAATGTTACACTCCAAGTGCGTGCAGTCAGTGTTACACTCCCAGAGCATGCAGTCAATGTTACACTCCCAGAGCGTGCAGTCAGTGTTACACTCCCAGAGCATGCAGTCAATGTTACACTCCAAGTGCGTGCAGTCAGTGTTACACTCCCAGAGCATGCAGTCAGTGTTACACTCCCAGAGCGTGCAGTCAGTGTTACACTCCCAGAGCATGCAGTCAATGTTACACTCCCAGAGCGTGCAGTCAAAGTTACACTCCCAGAGCGTGCAGTCAGTGTTACACTCCCAGGACCTGCAGCCAGTGTTACACTCACAGTGCGTGCAGTCAGTGTTACACTCCCAAAGCGTGCAGTCAGTGTTACACTCCCAGAGCGTGCAGTCAGTGTTACACTCCCAGAGCGTGCAGTCAGTGTTACACTCCTAGAGCATGCAGTTAATGTTACACTCCCAGAACGTGCAGTCAGTGTTACACTCCCATAGCGTGCAGTCAGTGTTACATTTCCAGAGCGTGCAGTCAGTGTTACACTCCCAGAGCGTGCAGTCAGTGTTACACTCCCAGAGCGTGCAGTCAGTGTTGCACTCCCAGAGCGTGCAGTCAGTGTTACACTCCCAGAGCGTGCAGTCAGTGTTACACTCCCAGAACGTGCAGTCAGTGTTACACTCCCAGAGCGTCCAGTCAGTGTTACACTCCCAGAGCGTGCAGTCAGTGTTACACTCCCAGAGCGTGCGCTCAGTGTTACACTCCCAGAGCGTGCAGTCAGTGTTACACTCCAAGAGCGTGCAGTCAATGTTACACTCCCAGAGCGTGCAGTCAGTGTTACACTCCCAGAGCGTGCAGTCAGTGTTACATTCCCAGAGCGTGCAGTCAGTGTTACACTCCCAGAGCGTGCAGTCAATGTTACACTCCCAGAGCGTGCAGTTAGTGTTACACTCCCAGAGCGTGCAGTCAGTGTTACACTCCAAGAGCGTGCAGTCAGTGTTACACTCCCAGAGCGTGCAGTCAGTGTTACACTCCCAGAGCGTGCAGTCAATGTTACACTCCCAGAGCATGCAGTCAATGTTACACTCCAAGAGCGTGCAGTCAGTGTTACACTCCCAGAGCGTGCAGTCAGTGTTACACTCCCAGAGCATGCAGTCAATGTTACACTCCCAGAGCGTGCAGTCAAAGTTACACTCCCAGAGCGTGCAGTCAGTGTTACACTCCCAGGACGTGCAGCCAGTGTTACACTCACAGAGCGTGCAGTCAGTGTTACACTCCCAGAGCGTGCAGTCAGTGTTACACTCCCAGAGCGTGCAGTCAGTGTTACACTCCCAGAGCGTGCAGTCAGTGTTACACTCCTAGAGCATGCAGTCAATGTTACACTCCCAGAGCGTGCAGTCAGTGTTACACTCCCATAGCGTGCAGTCAGTGTTACATTCCCAGAGCGTGCAGTCAGTGTTACACTCCCAGAGCGTGCAGTCAGTGTTACACTCCCAGAGCGTGCAGTCAGTGTTACATTCCCAGAGCGTGCAGTCAGTGTTACACTCCCAGAGCATGCAGTCAGTGTTACACTCCCAGAGCGTGCAGTCAGTGTTACACTCCCAGAGCGGGCAGTCAGTGTTACACTCCCAGAGCGTGCAGTCAGTGTTACACTCCCAGAGCGTGCAGTCAGTGTTACATTCCCAGAGCATGCAGTCAGTGTTACACTCCCAGAGCGGGCAGTCAGTGTTACACTCCCAGAGCGTGCAGTCAGTGTTACACTCCCAGAGCGTGCAGTCAATGTTACACTCCCAGAGCGTGCAGTCAGTGTTACACTCCCAGAGCATGCAGTCAGTGTTACACTCCCAGAGCGTGCAGTCAGTGTTACACTCCCAGAGCGTGCAGTCAGTGTTACACTCCCAGAGCGTGCAGTCAGAGTTACACTCCCAGAGCGTGCAGTCAGTGTTACACTCCCAGAGCGTGCAGACAGTGTTACACTCCCAGAGCGTGCAGTCAGTGTTACACTCCCAGAGCGTGCAGTCAGTGTTACACTCCCAGAGCGTGCAGTCAGTGTTACACTCCCAGAGCGGGCAGTCAGTGTTACACTCCCAGAGCGTGCAGTCAGTGTTACACTCCCAGAGCGGGCAGTCAGTGTTACACTCCCAGAGCGTGCAGTCAGTGTTACACTCCCAGAGCGTGCAGTCAGTGTTACATTCCCAGAGCGGGCAGTCAGTGTTACAATCCCAGAGCGTGCAGTCAGTGTTACATTCCCAGAGCATGCAGTCAATGTTACACTCCCAGAGCGTGCAGTCAGTGTTACACTCCCAGAGCGTGCAGTCAGTGTTACACTCCCAGAGCGTGCAGTCAATGTTACAGTCCCAGAGCGTGCAGTCAGTGTTACACTCCCAGAGCATGCAGTCAGTGTTACACTCCCAGAGCGTGCAGTCAGTGTTACACTCCCAGAGCGTGCAGACAGTGTTACACTCCCAGAGCGTGCAGTCAATGTTACACTCCCAGAGCGTGCAGTCAGTGTTACACTCCCAGAGCGTGCAGTCAGTGTTACACTCCCAGAGCGTGCAGTCAGTGTTACACTCCCAGAGCGTGCAGTCAGTGTTACACTCCCAGAGCGTGCAGTCAGTGTTACACTCCCAGAGCGTGCAGTCAGTGTTACACTCCCAGAGCGTGCAGCCAATGTTACACTCCCAGAGCGTGCAGTCAGTGTTACACTCCCAGAGCGTGCAGTCAGTGTTACACTCCCAGAGCGTGCAGTCAGTGTTACACTCCCAGAGCGTGCAGTCAATGTTACACTCCCAGAGCGTGCAGTCAGTGTTACACTTCCAGAGTGTGCAGTTAGTGTTACACTCCCAGAGCGTGCAGTCAGTGTTACACTCCCAGAGCGTGCAGACAGTGTTACACTCCCAGAGCGTGCAGTCAATGTTACACTCCCAGAGCGTGCAGTCAGTGTTACACTCCCAGAGCGTGCAGTCAGTGTTACACTCCCAGAGCGTGCAGTCAGTGTTAAACTCCTAGATCGTGCAGTCAATGTTAAACTCCCAGAGCGTGCAGTCAGTGTTACACTCCCAGAGCGTGCAGTCAGTGTTACACTCCCAGAGCGTGCAGTCAGTGTTACACTCCCAGGACGTGCAGCCAGTGTTACACTCACAGAGCGTGCAGTCAGTGTTACACTCCCAGAGCGTGCAGTCAGTGTTACACTCCCAGAGCGTGCAGTCAGTGTTACACTCCCAGAGCGTGCAGTCAGTGTTACACTCCTAGAGCATGCAGTCAATGTTACACTCCCAGAGCGTGCAGTCAGTGTTACACTCCCAGAGCGTGCAGTCAGTGTTACATTCCCAGAGCGTGCAGTCAGTGTTACACTCCCAGAGCGTCCAGTCAGTGTTACACTCCCAGAGCGTGCAGACAGTGTTACACTCCCAGAGCGTGCAGTCAATGTTACACTCCCAGAGCGTGCAGTCAATGTTACACTCCCAGAGCGTGCAGTCAGTGTTACACTCCCAGAGCGGGCAGTCAGTGTTACACTCCCAGAGCGTGCAGTCAGTGTTACACTCCCAGAGCGTGCAGTCAGTGTTACACTCCCAGAGCATGCAGTCAGTGTTACACTCCCAGAGCGGGCAGTCAGTGTTACACTCCCAGAGCGTGCAGTCAATGTTACACTCCCAGAGCGTGCAGTCAGTGTTACACTCCCAGAGCGTGCAGTCAGTGTTACACTCCCAGAGCGTGCAGTCAGTGTTACACTCCCAGAGCGTGCAGTCAATGTTACACTCCCAGAGCGTGCAGTCAGTGTTACACTTCCAGAGCGTGCAGTCAGTGTTACACTCCCAGAGCGTGCAGTCAGTGTTACACTCCCAGAGCGTGCAGACAGTGTTACACTCCCAGAGCGTGCAGTCAATGTTACACTCCCAGAGCGTGCAGTCAGTGTTACACTCCCAGAGCGTGCAGTCAGTGTTACACTCCCAGAGCGTGCAGTCAGTGTTAAACTCCTTGATCGTGCAGTCAATGTTAAACTCCCAGAGCGTGCAGTCAGTGTTACACTCCCAGAGCGTGCAGTCAGTGTTACACTCCCAGAGCGTGCAGTCAGTGTTACACTCCCAGAGCGTGCAGTCAGTGTTATACTCCCAGAGCGTGCAGTCAGTGTTACACTCCCAGAGCGTGCAGCCAGTGTTACACTCACAGAGCGTGCAGTCAGTGTTACACTCCCAGAGCGTGCAGTCAGTGTTACACTCCCAGAGCGTGCAGTCAGTGTTACACTCCCAGAGCGTTCAGTCAGTGTTACACTCCTAGAGCATGCAGTCAATGTTACACTCCCAGAGCGTGCAGTCAGTGTTACACTCCCAGAGCGTGCAGTCAGTGTTACATTCCCAGAGCGTGCAGTCAGTGTTACACTCCCAGAGCGTGCAGTCAGTGTTACACTCCCAGAGCGTGCAGTCAGTGTTACATTCCCAGAGCGTGCAGTCAGTGTTACACTCCCAGAGCATGCAGTCAGTGTTACACTCCCAGAGCGTGCAGTCAGTGTTACACTCCCAGAGCGGGCAGTCAGTGTTACACTCCCAGAGCGTGCAGTCAGTGTTACACTCCCAGAGCGTGCAGTCAGTGTTACATTCCCAGAGCATGCAGTCAGTGTTACACTCCCAGAGCGGGCAGTCAGTGTTACACTCCCAGAGCGTGCAGTCAGTGTTACACTCCCAGAGCGTGCAGTCAATGTTACACTCCCAGAGCGTGCAGTCAGTGTTACACTCCCAGAGCATGCAGTCAGTGTTACACTCCCAGAGCGTGCAGTCAGTGTTACACTCCCAGAGCGTGCAGTCAGTGTTACACTCCCAGAGCGTGCAGTCAGAGTTACACTCCCAGAGCGTGCAGTCAGTGTTACACTCCCAGAGCGTGCAGACAGTGTTACACTCCCAGAGCGTGCAGTCAGTGTTACACTCCCAGAGCGTGCAGTCAGTGTTACACTCCCAGAGCGTGCAGTCAGTGTTACACTCCCAGAGCGGGCAGTCAGTGTTACACTCTCAGAGCGTGCAGTCAGTGTTACACTCCCAGAGCGGGCAGTCAGTGTTACACTCTCAGAGCGTGCAGTCAGTGTTACACTCCCAGAGCGTGCAGTCAGTGTTACATTCCCATAGCGGGCAGTCAGTGTTACAATCCCAGAGCGTGCAGTCAGTGTTACATTCCCAGAGCGTGCAGTCAGTGTTACACTCCCAGAGCGTGCAGTCAGTGTTACACTCCCAGAGCGTGCAGTCAGTGTTACACTCCCAGAGCGTGCAGTCTATGTTACAGTCCCAGAGCGTGCAGTCAGTGTTACACTCCCAGAGCATGCAGTCAGTGTTACACTCCCAGAGCGTGCAGTCAGTGTTACACTCCCAGAGCGTGCAGTCAGTGTTACACTCCCAGAGCGTGCAGTCAGTGTTACACTCCTAGAGCGTGCAGTCAGTGTTACACTCCCAGAGCGTGCAGTCAGTGTTACACTCCCAGAGCATCCAGTCAGTGTTACACTCCCAGAGCGTGCAGTCAGTGTTACACTCCCAGAGCGTCCAGTCAGTGTTACACTCCCAGAGCGTGCAGACAGTGTTACACTCCCAGAGCGTGCAGTCAATGTTACACTCCCAGAGCATGCAGTCAGTGTTACACTCCCAGAGCGTGCAGTCAGTGTTACACTCCCAGAGCGTGCAGTCAGTGTTACACTCCCAGAGCGTGCAGTCAGTGTTACACTCCCAGAGCGTGCAGTCAGTGTTACACTCCCAGAGCGTGCAGTCAGTGTTACACTCCCAGAGCGTGCAGTCAATGTTACACTCCCAGAGCGTGCAGTCAGTGTTACACTCCCAGAGCGTGCAGTCAATGTTACAGTCCCAGAGCGTGCAGTCAGTGTTACACTCCCAGAGCATGCAGTCAGTGTTACACTCCCAGAGCGTGCAGTCAGTGTTACACTCCCAGAGCGTGCAGTCAGTGTTACACTCCCAGAGCGTGCAGTCAGTGTTACACTCCTAGAGCGTGCAGTCAGTGTTACACTCCCAGAGCGTGCAGTCAGTGTTACACTCCCAGAGCGTCCAGTCAGTGTTACACTCCCAGAGCGTGCAGGCAGTGTTACACTCCCAGAGCGTCCAGTCAGTGTTACACTCCCAGAGCGTGCAGACAGTGTTACACTCCCAGAGCGTGCAGTCAATGTTACACTCCCAGAGCGTGCAGTCAGTGTTACACTCCCAGAGCGTGCAGTCAGTGTTACACTCCCAAAGCGTGCAGTCAGTGTTACACTCCCAGAGCGTGCAGTCAGTGTTACACTCCCAGAGCGTGCAGTCAGTGTTACACTCCCAGAGCGTGCAGTCAGTGTTACACTCCCAGAGCGTGAAGTCAATGTTACACTCCCAGAGCGTGCAGTCAGTGTTACACTCCCAGAGCGTGCAGTCAGTGTTACACTCCCAGAGCGTGCAGTCAGTGTTACACTCTCAGAGCGTGCAGTAAATATTACACTCCCAGAGCGTGCAGTCAGTGTTACACTTCCAGAGCGTGCAGTCAGTGTTACACTCCCAGAGCGTGCAGTCAGTGTTACACTCCCAGAGCGTGCAGACAGTGTTACACTCCCAGAGCGTGCAGTCAATGTTACACTCCCAGAGCGTGCAGTCAGTGTTACACTCCCAGAGCGTGCAGTCAGTGTTACACTCCCAGAGCGTGCAGTCAGTTTTAAACTCCTAGATCGTGCAGTCAATGTTAAACTCCCAGAGCGTGCAGTCAGTGTTACACTCCCAGAGCGTGCAGTCAGTGTTACACTCCCAGAGTGTGCAGTCAGTGTTACACTCCCAGAGCGTGCAGTCAGTGTTACACTCCTAGAGCGTGCAGTCAGTGTTACACTCCCAGAGCGTGCAGTCAATGTTAAACTCCCAGTGCGTGCAGTCAGTGTTACACTCCCAGAGCGTGCAGTCAGTGTTACACTCCCAGAGCGTGCAGTCAGTGTTACACTCCCAGAGCGTGCAGTCAATGTTACACTCCCAGAGCGTCCAGTCAGTGTTACACTCCCAGAGCGTGCAGTCAGTGTTACACTCCCAGAGCGTGCAGTCAGTGTTACACTCCCAGAGCATGCAGTCAATGTTACACTCCCAGAGCGTGCAGTCAGTGTTACACTCCCAGAGCGTGCAGTCAGTGTTACACTCCCAGAGCGTGCAGTCAGTGTTACACTCCCAGAGCGTGCAGTCAGTGTTACACTCCCAGAGCATGCAGTCAGTGTTACACTCCCAGAGCGGGCAGTCAGTGTTACACTCCCAGAGCGTGCAGTCAATGTTACACTCCTAGAGCGTGCAGTCAGTGTTACACTCCCAGAGCGTGCAGTCAGTGTTGCACTCCCAGAGCGTGCAGTCAGTGTTACACTCCCAGAGCGGGCAGTCAGTGTTACACTCCCAGAGCGTGCAGTCAGTGTTACACTCCCAGAGCGTGCAGTCAATGTTACACTCCTAGATCGTGCAGTCAGTGTTACACTCCCAGAGCGTGCAGTCAGTGTTACACTCCCAGAGCGGGCAGTCAGTGTTACACTCCCAGAGCGTGCAGTCAGTGTTACACTCCCAGAGCGTGCAGTCAATGTTACACTCCCAGAGCGTGCAGTCAATGTTACACTTCCAGAGCGTGCAGTCAGTGTTACACTCCCAGAGCGTGCAGTCAGTGTTACACTCCCAGAGCGTGAAGTCAATGTTACACTCCCAGAGCGTGCAGTCAGTGTTACACTCCCAGAGCGTGCAGTCAGTGTTACACTCCCAGAGCGTGCAGTCAGTGTTACACTCTCAGAGCGTGCAGTCAATATTACACTCCCAGAGCGTGCAGTCAGTGTTACACTTCCAGAGCGTGCAGTCAGTGTTACACTCCCAGAGCGTGCAGTCAGTGTTACACTCCCAGAGCGTGCAGACAGTGTTACACTCCCAGAGCGTGCAGTCAATGTTACACTCCCAGAGCGTGCAGTCAGTGTTACACTCCCAGAGCGTGCAGTCAGTGTTACACTCCCAGAGCGTGCAGTCAGTTTTAAACTCCTAGATCGTGCAGTCAATGTTAAACTCCCAGAGCGTGCAGTCAGTGTTACACTCCCAGAGCGTGCAGTCAGTGTTACACTCCCAGAGTGTGCAGTCAGTGTTACACTCCCAGAGCGTGCAGTCAGTGTTACACTCCTAGAGCGTGCAGTCAGTGTTACACTCCCAGAGCGTGCAGTCAATGTTAAACTCCCAGTGCGTGCAGTCAGTGTTACACTCCCAGAGCGTGCAGTCAGTGTTACACTCCCAGAGCGTGCAGTCAGTGTTACACTCCCAGAGCGTGCAGTCAATGTTACACTCCCAGAGCGTCCAGTCAGTGTTACACTCCCAGAGCGTGCAGTCAGTGTTACACTCCCAGAGCGTGCAGTCAGTGTTACACTCCCAGAGCATGCAGTCAATGTTACACTCCCAGAGCGTGCAGTCAGTGTTACACTCCCAGAGCGTGCAGTCAGTATTACACTCCCAGAGCGTGCAGTCAGTGTTACACTCCCAGAGCGTGCAGTCAGTGTTACACTCCCAGAGCATGCAGTCAGTGTTACACTCCCAGAGCGGGCAGTCAGTGTTACACTCCCAGAGCGTGCAGTCAATGTTACACTCCTAGAGCGTGCAGTCAGTGTTACACTCCCAGAGCGTGCAGTCAGTGTTACACTCCCAGAGCGTGCAGTCAGTGTTACACTCCAAGAGCGTGCAGTCAATGTTACACTCCCAGAGCGTGCAGTCAGTGTTACACTCCCAGAGCGTGCAGTCAGTGTTACACTCCCAGAGCGTGCAGTCAGTGTTACACTCCCAGAGCGTGCAGTCAATGTTACACTCCCAGAGCGTGCAGTCAGTGTTACACTCCCAGAGCGTGCAGTCAGTGTTACACTCCAAGAGCGTGCAGTCAGTGTTACACTCCCAGAGCGTGCAGTCAGTGTTACACTCCCAGAGCGTGCAGTCAATGTTACACTCCCAGAGCATGCAGTCAATGTTACACTCCAAGAGCGTGCAGTCAGTGTTACACTCCCAGAGCGTGCAGTCAGTGTTACACTCCCAGAGCATGCAGTCAATGTTACACTCCCAGAGCGTGCAGTCAATGTTACACTCCCAGAGCTTGCAGTCAGTGTTACACTCCCAGAGCATGCAGTCAATGTTACACTCCCAGAGCGTGCAGTCAGTGCTACACTCCCAGAGCGTGCAGTCAGTGTTACATTCCCAGAGCGTGCAGTCAGTGTTACACTCCCAGAGCGTGCAGTCAGTGTTACACTCCCAGAGCGTGCAGTCAGTGTTACACTCCCAGAGCATGCAGTCAGTGTTACACTCCCAGAGCGGGCAGTCAGTGTTACACTCCCAGAGCGTGCAGTCAGTGTTACACTCCCAGAGCGTGCAGTCAATGTTACACTCCTAGAGCGTGCAGTCAGTGTTACACTCCCAGAGCGTGCAGTCAGTGTTACACTCCCAGAGCGGGCAGTCAGTGTTACACTCCCAGAGCGTGCAGTCAGTGTTACACTCCCAGAGCGTGCAGTCAATGTTACACTCCCAGAGCGTGCAGTCAATGTTACACTCCCAGAGCGTGCAGTCAGTGTTACACTCCCAGAGCGTGCAGTCAGTGTTACACTCCCAGAGCGTGCAGTCAGTGTTACACTCCCAGAGCGTGCAGTCAGTGTTACACTCCCAGAGCGTGCAGTCAGTGTTACACTCCCAGAGCGTGCAGTCAGTGTTACACTCCCAGAGCGTGCAGTCAGTGTTGCACTCCCAGAGCGTGCAGTCAGTGTTACACTCCCAGAGCGTGCAGTCAGTGTTACACTCCCAGAGCGTGCAGTCAATGTTACACTCCCAGAGCGTCCAGTCAGTGTTACACTCCCAGAGCGTCCAGTCAGTGTTACACTCCCAGAGCGGGCAGCTCGAGATTTCTAAAGTAGTCCGCCAAAGCCTCAACACACGCAGGCGTCTCACACGGCCACACGCATCTCTCCCCTTCCCCCGACCCAGTCACCACCACCACGTTCCATGTAAAAACACTAGGGCATTAAAAGGAAAAAACATTTATATATAATTAGGCGACGTTTCGGGCAATGGCCCTTCTACATATCACATATTAATGGCAGAGAAACGGCGAGGCGTTTTCTTTGTCGTGTGGTTGCTGATGTTGCTGTAGAACAACAGCTGCAATGCTACATCGAGGTGGTTGAGCCATATGATTGCGGAGTGGTGAATCACTGTGAAAAAGTCCCCCTTCATATGTATCTCTGTTCGAGTCTCTGAGTCTCTATATATAGAGTCTATGGGTCGGAGTGTGATTCTACAGATCTCCACGTGAGTCAATGGGTCTCAGTGTGATTCTATAGATATCTTCTTTGTCTGGCTGATGTTGCCGTACAGGAACAGCTGTGATGTTACATCGAGGTGGTTGATCAGCCAAATGATTGCTGAGTCAGGAGCAGCGGAGTGGTGAATCGCTGCTGTGATGATGCCTCCTCCGTACTTTTGAATGGGGCATTAAGTCGTTACATGTTCCGTTATATGTTCCATAGAACGACTCAAAACAGTGAATAATAGTTATGGGACCTCTTTTGGCAGTATCAAAAATTAAGAATAGGTTTTACCCTTTCTGGCAACACAACACTGTTTCGCCTTTTGGCGTTCTCTGGTCTCACACTGGTAGTGAGACAAGGTCGTAAACAAGGCTGACCCTGGTGTAGGCAAATCAGTTTCAAAGACGATGCAAGGAGCATGTTTGTGTGCATGCATGTTTTGCCACAAGTGCGTGTGGTCAATGCAGACGTGATGCCTCGCAAAAGGTATTTATGTGGCGTACGAACATCTTAAGCACCCGTTTTATTACCACAAAAGGCTAAACCTATTCTCATTGATTAACAGTTGCAGGCTGCGGTGTGAGTGGAGTGGCTCATTCTGCTGTCGGCCGTGCCCCACTGGGCAGTCTTCAGGGTTCCGGGCCACCCGCATGCCGCGTGAATCCCGACGATCCAACTCTGTGACGCGAAATGGGATCCGGGTGACTTCGAGAGGCGACGCATCTCTCTGGTCTCACACGCGAGCCCCCCCCCCATCAACAGCAAGCCCGCGCTGTACGAAGCCTGAAGAATGTCGGGTGAATGTGACGCCAGGAAAGGCTTCGCGAGAGGTGAACGCTGTTGTTGTTGTTGCCGCTGTTGTCGTTGTACAGTCTGCGTCTGCTGCTGCTGTGCGTTCTGCTGTTGCTGGTGCGGTCGTGCGTGGGAAGCGGTGGTGTAGCGGTGAGCGCTACGCTGCGCTACCAACCCGGCGACCCGAGTTCGGTTCCCGGTCACGACCAACACCAGTGACGATTACCTGAACCGGTCCTCGGCCTCCCCTAGGTCGACTCAGCCTCAAATGAGTACTTGGTGCGGTGTGTAAACATCGCCGCTGGGGAGACAAAGGCGGCCGGGCGTGGTGTTGGTCACCCACCCCCTCGTGTGCCGTGCAGGCCTTTATAGGTGCTCGCTAACAGTACTTGTCCCTACAGTCTGTTAAGGCTATACAGGGGATCTTTGTCTTTTTTTGAGTCGGTGAGTTAGCGTTATGAGTGGGGTGATTGGGTGAGTGGGTCATTGAGTGAGTGAGTGGGTGAGTGCGCTGTTGTGACCTGCAGTGTGGTGGTGGTGGCGGATGAGACGAAAGAGTCAGTGTTTGGGAGAGACCGATTCCTCAACATGGGTGGAGGAATTATTGAGTGAAGTTCATGGGGGAACGCTGACAATGGCTAAAGTTTGAGGGGGGCGGGGTGGGCGAGCGGGGGGGGGCATAACGTGAAAAAAATATAAGCTCAGTCAAAAACAAATACATTTCTCAAACATCTAATAAGATACACACATCCCACAGAGATGCATCGACGACAATGTAATTTGATAACGAATCAAAGTGGTGCATTAAGATGCGTGTTTTATTATTATAGCTCCTTGTGTAATTCCGCCCCGCCCTCCCCCATCAGCCAGCAAGTGAGCGCGGCTCCAATAACACGAAGCACACGAGCAAAATCCATTTCGACAACGCGTTTCACCAGCAGACAGCGCAATGTTTCACTTGGAGGCAGACAACATAACACAACCGCTTCCCCCAATCACCCCCCCACTCCGTTCTCACCACCACCCTCACCCCACCCACCCCCTCCGCCAGCCCCGCTGATAAAATTGCATGATTCAGATATTTAGATAGCAATAAATATCGCAGATCGGTGGGGGGAAATTGGACTTCAAAAGTCAGGACATGCGGCTCTGATTGAGTGTAAACAATTGCCCCCGTGTCTCGTGCGAAACGGGTGAATTATTTTAAAGGGGGCGGAGGAGGAAAGGTGGGGGGGGCATGCCATCTATGAGCTAATAAAGCTGCGCCTATTAACGCGGCCGGGCATGCAAGACGGATTGGAAACGGCCGCGGGTCCGTAATGCAGCCACTGACAATGTTTATGAGTTACACTCCTAATGCGATCTTTATTCCGGACCTCCCGCGCGATCCCCGGCGTATTAGCATTCAATAGTTATTCTTTTAGGGTGCTCGGAACTATGCATTACAAGTTAAAGTGAAAATTGCTTCATTGATCATCTTTGCAGGGCGGTTAAAGCAAAAGCAGCGTCACTGGCAAAACGGCGAGCGGCTCACCCCCCCCCCTCTTTCTTGTGAGCGTGACGAAGAGGGCGACGGGAAGATCGCAACGGGAAGAGCGCGATGGAAAGAGCGAGGTGACAAGAGGAATAAGGAGAAGGGGTTTGGTGGCGGTGGGGATGGACGCATTACACAATAGCCCTGCAAGTCCACCAAGTTGATTACCTCCTGCTGGTTCTGTGTTGGACACCAGCCGCGGGTTTCCGCCGCCGTTGATTCGATTCGTGGTTTCTGCTGTGGAATCGCCCCACCCCCCACCACCCCATCCGCCAGCAGTTTGCGTGAGCGGGTAATTGCAGGGCTGCACCCGTGCGCCTTCATCTCTCGCCCTCTTACTCTTTCTCTATCACTCTCAGGCGACGATCTCAGACCCGGTAACCAATGCCATCACAAGCACACTTGTCACATTAAATATGAAGTTAGTTTCTGGTGAAGGCGCTCCGCTGTCCAGCGTGCACCCCGGGTTGAGAGAGGCCCCCGGTGGAGGCCACTTTCCGGGGCCGTCCCGACACCGTGGCACGTGCCCATCTCGCCTACGTGAAGTACCGACGGTGACCACCGTGCAAGGTCATGGGCCGTGGTTCAAGGTCATGGACCTCCGCCTGCCATCGAGAACAGGCAGCCTGCAGGGGCTAGGGCATGGCCAGTAGGTGGCAGCAGCGCGAGTGGATGCCAACTGAAATGATTATTACGCACATATATATTTATTTTATTTTCCCATGTAAGGCCCACTGAGCTGCTAAATAGAGCTATTTTATCAGAAGCGACCGGACCAAAAATGATAACTCAACACGAAGCGGCATATCACCACGTGGACATTTATAGCAGCCAAATACTACGAATGCTTTTTTATTTTTAATGTGGAGGGGGAAAAAAATCCACACGGCCACGGCGAGAACAAGAAAACTCCAAATATACAGGCGTCAGAGTCGGGATCGAACCCACGACCTCCTGTACATCAGGGGATGTAGTTAACATCTCGTCAGTGGCATCCCTGACATGCGTGAATTGTACGATTAGACGTTTCGCGGTTGGGCTGTGGGGCTCTCCTCACTGGTTCAGGCGGATACCGTGTTTTGTTCGTATGTGTGTATGTATGTATGTTGAACTTCTTTAGCACCGTACGTAGTCAACAGTGGTAGTCGAAGGTGCGGGGGAAGGCGGATCTAAGGCTTTGAGTGTTAAATGTACATATAAAAATGTGCACAACTTCAAATGGCTTTCTAATATCCGAATACTATTAGGTTTTATATCGCACCGTATTCCAAGGTGCTTTACAGCAATTTAAACATCCCACCACCACGTATACATTTGAAGTGTTCGGCACGATGTACGACGTTTCGGGACACATGCTTCGAGCTTCTTCAGCAGGTCGCGCGAATCGCATGAGAACATGCCACGCATGTCGCAGAACATATCGTAGCGTGATGAAGCATTTTATATGCAGGGTGCTTCAAAACAATGTTAACACTTTCGAGAATTTGCAACAATACCACAAGAAATGGGCCTCCGGACTATGGAGACCACCTGGAGAATTATGGCGAACAAGTGGGAGACTCTTTGACTTTACGAAGCTATTACTTGACATGTAAGTATAAATGTATACCATACATTTGTTATAATGTTACAGTGTATTATCCGTTCTTTCTTCCATTAAAAACGATAGTCTCATGTAAGTGTTCACGTTTTTTTGAAGCACCCTGTGTGTGTGTGTATACTCCAACAATCCCGAGGCAAGATCCTCCTGCACACCAGTGTCGAGGCCCAGCGAGGCGAGGCTTCTGTCGGAGTACATCATTAAGCGCGACCTCCACCGCAAGCCAGGACTTGCCGAGTTCACTCACGTGGACGCCTCCTGCCTTTGATATGAATGCCCCGTCATCATAAAACACTCCTCCTGCCAGACTCCAGACAGAGCGCCCAAGTCGTGGAGACAAAGGCGGGGGTACGGTGGAACGGGGTAGTAACACCGCAAGAGCTCCCCACCCACCACTCCGCAATGCTGAGTCGCAGTCTCCGCCCTCAGTGGAGAACGGAGCGGCGCTCATCCAGCAGTGGGTTGACAACGGCGCTGTACGCGAAGCGTGCGTTGCACGGGAGGTTTTTGCAGCGGCGTCGGATTAATCAAAGATGTTGTTTTTTGTGCACTCACCCCCACCCACCCAACTCCTCCCCGTCCAGACTTTCCCACACGCTCCACCTCGCCAGGAGCGGCCGCTTTATTTCTCTCCTGCATCTCCATCTTTACAGCGGGGAAGTTGTAAATGCGGGGACACGCGGAGTGAGCGAGTGAGTCAGGAGGCTGGCATGCGAGAGGGGGAGGGAGCGGGAGGGAGGGAGACGCGGAGAGAGACAGGGAGAGAGTGAATCAGAATCTTTATTTATCGATTAAATCCGATGAGCTATGAAGCTCTTTTTTCACAGATGTCCAGTAGAGTGAAAGGGAGAGTGAGAGGCAGAGAGGAGAGATACTCACATTCGTGAAGCGTTCCATTAAAAGGAGCGAGAGAGAGGTGGAGAGAGGTGGAGAGAGGCAGAGACGGAGGGAGAGGCAGGGAGTGGCGGAGGGAGGGAGAGGCCGCGCTGTAAAATCTGCGCACGTGAGAAGCGAATGCAACTTGGGGAACGGAGATGAGACGGAGTGAGAGAGACTTGACTTTTAAACAACTTTTATTGCCGCCAGCAGCAAAAGCACTGGAGGCGATTTCAATATGAAATACACAGTCACCAGCAAACAAATGAAAATAAACGCTACAAATCGACGCGCTGTGGCGCTAAAAGCACCGCGCACAATACAAAAGAAAAGTCACGTGGTTGTGGTGTCATCGCGCACGCCACGGTGACGAGCGAGCGCTTCAGAAGGTGACCACGAGGGTGCGGTCCACGGTGGTACAGAGGGCTTTTCCGGCTCCCCAGCGTTCGAAGAAGACGTGCACATCACCAACATGTGTGTGGTATACGTGCTCGCCTGCGCGCAGGCGAAGTTGGCGAGGTCATGGCGCTTGCTAGCCAGGTAAGGCACCCCATATACGAAGCTGATGTTGTAGAAGGGTACCCCAATTTTCCTGAAGATGTCCCCCAAAAGGCGGAACATTGGTTTGAGCCGCTGGCAGTGTAAGTACTGGTGGGGCAGAGCCTCCCTGGCACCGCAGGAAATGCACAAGTCTGTTACCCCTGGCGAAATTTGGCTGAGCCACACGGCCGATGGCAACGTGCAGTGTGCCACCTCCACTGGAGGTCACCACAGCGTTTGGCTACGGGAGACTTGTACATTTGTTTCCACTGAGGGGCGGCCGCAATAAGGGAAAAGACATGGTTTCTATATTTTGTGTCCGGTAGGTCGGCCAGGTCCCGGGAATGCAGCACCTTTACGCAGCACGTGTAGAGCGCTGTGTTTGGGGCATTTTTTAGGGGTACGTTCCTGCAGCCTCAGAGCTTCAGTAGCTTGCCGGAGTCGCTGTGGCCGGGGGGCTGCACGCAGGAGAAGCACAACTCTGGGAAAGAGGAGGAGGAGTGGGCCGCCACCATCCCCCAGTGCCTCCAGCTTCAGGCGCAGCTCCTTCATGGCGCGGAGCACGTCCCGCAGAAGCTTCTCCCCAGCGAGCATGGAGCGGAGCCCTGCGGTGTTGGCGATCTCAGCTGCGTTCTTCCACTTGGGCTGGTGGGCCTGCTCGAGGTGGAAGACTGTCTGCAGCCCTGCTGATGTGAGGTGTAGAGCCAGGGTCCTCTCTCCTCTGATTCCCTGGAAAAGGCCGTTGCAGAACAAGGGCTCGTTCAGGAACTGCGCGAGGTCGTAGGGCGCGCGTGTTCTGCTCTACTGGAAGCTCTGCCACGCGACCAAGAGGCTCTGGTGATAACCTGGCAGCCTCGTGTAGTCGACCAGGCTCAGGTCCATCAGGAAGAGCTCCTTTCCGTACCCCAGGCACCCCCTGCATTCCTCAGCAGGACGAGGGCCGTCAACTTCCAGGGTAGCTCCTCCTGGCCGTACAGCAGCCGCCTGACTGTCATGAGCCTGAAACTCATGACGTCCACCAGACCTTGGGCGCCCTCGCTCACCGATAGGCAGAGAACGCCCGGCCTGAGCCAGTGCTTTCCATGCCAGACGAAGTGCGCGAGTGAGTGGTTGACTCTGGTGAGTAGCCAAGCAGGAGGCTGGAGGGCCTTGGTCTTGTGCCACAGCACGGATGCAGCCAGGGTGTTAGCGACAAGCACTCGGCCCCTGAATGACATCTGCGGAGCGAGGCGTGCCCATGTCAGTAATTTAGCTTCGATTGTGTCAGCCAGCTCGGTCCAGTTGTTCAGAGCGACGTGTGGATTCCCCAGGCAAACCCCTGGGTACTTGACTCCATCGTCCCGCCAAACGACTCCTCCTGGGAGGAGCACAGAGCGAACGCCGCCTCGCGGCCCTAAACACAGGGCCTCGCACTTGGGCCAGTTGACCCTGGCAGAGGAGGCCCTCTTGTACACTGCAACCACCTGGCCGAGCGCGGAGACGTCATGCGCGCCATTGAGGACGACGCATATTTCGTCTGCGTAAGCCGAGAGCTTGATGACTGCGTTCTCAGGTCCCGGGACTTTGAGGCCAGACAGATTTCGTCTCAGGTGGCGTAGCAGTGGCTCAATGGACAGGGTGTACAGCAGCCCCGAGAGGGGGCATCCCTGTCTGACCCCTCTCGTCACAGGGAAATGGGCGCCGAGCCGCTGGTTTTTCTTCAAGAGGCTGGATGTGCCCGTGTACAGGAGCCTAACATGCGAGATGAAGGCCTGGCCGAAGCCGAGCGACGTTAGGAGTTTGTCCAAGTACTCGTGGCTCACCCTGTCGAAGACCTTCTCTTAATCTAAGAAGAGGAGGCCTAAGTCCATGTTGTGCGCTTCTGCAAGGGAGATTATGTCTCTGACTGTACCGATGTTGTTGTATATGCACCGTCCGAGGATGCAATACGACTGTTCCGGCAGGATCAGCTGACCCAGCACTATCTTGAGACGGTTTGCCAGCACGTTGGAGAAGATTTCGTAGTCAGCCCACAAGAGGGACACGGGTTGCCAGTTCTCGACGAGGCGCAGGTCCCCCTTCTTGGGTAGCAGGGAGACCACCGCTCTCCTGCAGCTCTGTGGGAGTTCCCCCTTTTGCAGGCTCTCCATCAACAGTTGTAGTAGTGGAGGGCCAAGCTCATCCCAGAAGGCCGCATAAAACTCAACCTGCAGGCCATCAATCCCCAGGGCTTTACCAGCTGCGAGCCCTTTCACAGCAGTGTGGAGCTCCTGCAGGGTGACGGGGCTGTCCAGATGATCCCGCTCGGGGACTCCTAAGGTAGGGCCCCCGTCCAGTAGTTCCCGGACAGCCCCGTCGTGTATGGCGATCTCGCTCTCAGATGTTGCTGTTTGTTCATCTGGGGTTCGCAAACTGGAAATTTTTGTGGTGTTGGCCGGTGCTTTGTTTAAGCGGAAGAAAAACTTAGAGGGAGAGTCCATTTGAGAAAGGTGCTGCATCTTTTTGCACACAAAACCACGATGTGCCTGCTCATCCGTGATGGACCTGAAAAGCCGCTGCTTCTCCAGTAGCGTCTCATCCTGCTGTGTGTCGTGGGATGAGCTTAGCTCTGCCTCAAGTGCCAGCAGCTCGTTTTGCAGTTGGCGTGCCACCTCGTTCTTGGCGGCGGCGTGCTGGCTCATGAACTGCTGACAGAGCACCCTGACCTGAGCCGTTGTGTTGTCCCACCATAGCTGGTGGGAGCTGAAGCTTCCTTTGGCAGTCAGCCACTGAGCCCAAAAGGCTTTGAAGGTTTCTCTGAAGTCGGTGTCATCAAGCAGCTATATGTTGAGTCTCCAGTAGGCACTGTGCTGCTCCACTCTGGGAATTTGCAGCAGCACAGAGACCAGGTGGTGATCTGGAAAACGGGAGGGTACGATTTTACTGTCCCTGAGCAGGTTAACGCTGCTGGCATTGACGTACAGTCGGTCGAGCCTGGCAAGGCTTATCCTGCCTTGAGAACCGCAGCGGCACCAAGAGTACTGCCGCTGGGCTGGATACTGTAGTCGCCACACGTCACGCAGATCTAGTCTCCGCACGAGGTCGGCTAGTGGCCGTGCGGATTCTGGGTAAGGTTCGGCGGTGTTGCGGTCGAGAGCTGTGTCGAGGGTGCAGTTGAAGTCTCCCCCCACGACGGTGAGCACGTCGTCTACGTCTGTCACGAGTGCGTCCCACAGCACACCGAAGAAGAGCTTCCTCTCGGGGGCCTTGCTCGGCATGTACACGTTACAGCACCTGAGGCTGGCTTTATTCAGAACGAATTCAACAGAAATCAAGTGATCTTTGACGATTTCTTTGAAGGAGACATTCTCTGGTGCAAACTGCGAACTGAGCATAATCGCCACACCGGTGACGTTGTCCTCGGCATGACTGAAGAAGGCCCGGCCGCCGAGAAAAGGCTGGCGTTGGGCCTTCAGTGTGTCGTCGCGGCAAATCTGGTCCCACCTCGTGTCACTGCGAGTGCTGTTACAGTTCAGACTAACAACCTTTAATGCTGAAGCCATCATCTTGTTGTGTGGTGGTGGTTGTGTTAACAGTAGTTGCGGGGGGGGGGGGGGGTGGGTTACTTCTGTGCAGAAGTAAGCTCCTTCTTAGCCTTGCGCATGAACAATTTTAGGGGGTAGCATTCCTGAGTGGAAAAACCAAACCTGTCGCTGTTGCGGCATGGGACGCTTGGAGGAAAGCGGTGAGGTCAGGGAAAACGGCCCCGACCCGAACTTGACGCTTCCTGAAAGTTTTCCCGAGGAAGCTGTGGATGTCCCCAGGTGAGTAATCATACTCGCTGTTGACTTGTGAGTAGCTGAGCTCACTCATGTTGTCCTCTCCTTCAGTCTCCGACACCTCGTCGTCTGAGTCCTCCATCTCGTCAAACTGTGACTCAGCAGAAACCTCGTTTGCCGTTGGTAATGGCAGGGCCCCATCGGGAAGAGGATGGCTGCCCTCTGGCAGCTGGCCTTCGTCGCCTTCCTGCAGAATGGCGCCGTTAGGCACCGCACCGGCTGGTGGTTCCTTTTGCTCTGAGGATGCTGAGGCGGCATGCGGCGGTTGCGGCGGGGGTGTTGGCGGTACTTGTCCCACCGTGCTGTCCTCAGGTGGGTCACCATCGAGCATGTCTTCATGTTCATCCCCTGCAACACCGTCTAGGACGGCACTCACTGGGGGGCGTTGCTCGTCCTGCTCTGTGACTTTTCGGTAGGGCTCGTCATCAGCGGTGGCCGCGCGCTTAGGGTTAGGGGCCGCGTGGCCTCCTCCACCGTGGCCGGGCTTCACCCTGTGCTTGCGCGAGGTGACGAGATTGAAGCCCTCGCCATCCTCGTCGTCAGTGGGTGGCTTTGCGCGACCGGCCGCCGAGTCAGCGTCCTGCTGCTGCAGCAGCTGGCACTCGTGCAGTGGTGGCTGCTGCTGCTGAGGCTGCTCCTGCTGCTGCTGCTGCTGAGGCTGCGGTGGCTGCGGCTGCTGCGGCTTCTCCTGCTGCTGGTGCGGCTGCTGCTGCTGCTCCTGCTGTTGCAGCTGCTACTGCTGCTGCTTCTGCCGGCGCTGCTGAGGCTGTGGCGGCTGCTGCTGGGCTGCTGCTGCTGGCACTGTTGCTGCTGCTGCATGACATTTGTTGCAGGCTGCACGTTTTTACCTTTTGGTTTGCCCGTGCACTTTGCACGGGCATGGCCGAAGCCACCGCACACGTAGCAGCGCAGCAGCACCATGGACGCGTACACGGTGTAGGCGTAGCGTTCCATCGTGTACTTAAATTTCACGTTAATTTCCGTGTTGTTGGCGTTTAAAATCATAAAAGTTTATTGCTGAAATGACAAGACGTGTGCCAGTTCTGGGTCCCGTGTGTGCCAGGGCAGCATAATGATGCGGGACGCAACTTTGCCAAATCGTTCAAGATCTCGTTGTAGGTCGGCAGTTTTGAGGAAAGGTGGGGCGTTGAAGATGAGCACTTTTTGCGTGGGGGAGGAGAGAGGTGTGCATTGCCCAAAAATCTCCCTCTTGAAGGTGAGCCCCGTGGCGATGACACGCGCTACACACTCCACGTTGGCGTGGAGGACCACATAGCTGCGGTTCATGGGAGCCACGGCGATGACTTTCCACTTCCCCACACACTGTCCAGCGGCAACTATCACGTCGTCGCCCTTTATCTCAGGTGGCGGGAAGCAGAACAATCCATGTTGGGGAGATTGAGAAGAGAGAGGAACCTCCGGCGGAGCGTGGCGTGGCATTGTAAATAAATAAATCATATAAATATACTACCTAAATATATACGTTAGCTGCACGAATGAAAGGAGAGAACAAGACAAGAAGAGGTGGATGGAAAAGAAAAGTGGGGTATGGGGAGCGCAGGGTGGCATCAGGGGAGAGGGGAGGGGCAGTGAAAGGTGTTGTCACGAGCGTCCCGCGGCGCGGTGGGTGCTGCAGGGGCAGGTAAGTAGCAGTGCTGGAAGGAGAGGGTGAGAGCAGAGAGGAGAGGGTGAGAAAGGAGCAGAGAGGAGAGGAGTGAGAAAGAGAAGCGATTTTAATGTTTGCAGTAAAGCAGAAGAATAGGAAGGATGTAACAGAGGGGGGAGGAAGGGTGGTGGGAGCTAGGGCTGTGAGCAGGCCGCAGGCTTACCGAGTAAAGAGTGCGTTGAGAGGAGAAAGAGGTGCGAGACAGCACAACCCTGTGTTGTTGGAGGCACTCACAGAGGTGGAGGATAGAAGATGAGCACTCGATGGAGCTCAGAGATTGAAAGAGGTCGCTGGAAAGTGCAATAAACTATGTTAGGCGAGGCTAGGATGCATAAGTAAAATTAGGCCCTCACTGGCAGGTTATGTAATCTCTTGGAGCACGGATAGACACACCCTCTTCCCAGCATGCAGAGAGAGGGGGGGTAGAGAGAGGGGGGGTAGAGAGAGGGGGGGTAGAGAGAGGGGGGGTAGAGAGAGGGGGAAGAGAGATATGGAAGGGGTAACGAGGAGGGGCAGAGCGTGCTTCTTCGTCTTGATGTTTGTGCTTACGAAGAAAGTAGCACAGATTGATTTTGTTGCACAATGGTAATACACGTAAAATCTTTCATTTACAAGGGGGGAGCATATAAAGCAAAGCAATGGAAACATAAAAAAACGAAATGATGAACGAAGCAAATTGCCGACTAAACCGAGTATCTTCTTGCTTCCTCTGATCTTAAAAAAAGAGATGGAGGGAGGGAGACAGAGGCAGGCAGACAGAAGGAGGGAGCTGGTTAAGCACCAGGGTCGTCAGAGTCAAGGACATCATTTTACGATTAGGCACAATTCCGGCAGCCTACGATTGTAACCTTTCAGCACGCCCAAGGTCGTCACTCTCTTACTTACTCAGAGTTATTAGACGTTGTCTTGAACTTAACTCAAGCCATTTCTATAAGATGCCATGAGTCGTTCTGTACTCTGGCAATTATAGGGGTTGGGGGTGATGGTCTGACTGGCTTGGTGGTGTTATGAGTAGATATGTGGCTAAGCTGCAATGGGGGGGGGGGGGGGGAGGGTTTAACCATACTTCACCACGCCAGTCAATGTGGGTTTGTGAAAGAACCGTGGGCTATGTTAAATAGCCATCCGCCGTGGGGAGGCCTTCATCCAACAGTGGATTGACAATGGCCGATGATTTACGCACTGTACATTGAACTTCTTTCGCACCGTACGTAGCCAACCGTGCCAATCGGAGGTGAACTTCTTGCGCACCATCCAGGCCACCGATGTTGCACAAGAAGTCGGTGGCCTGGATGAGCGGAATCGTCTCACGTCCGATCAGACATCTCTTCGTCGACGAGTGTTTCGCTCCTGGCAAGAGGGCATCAGGCGAGCGAGGCACGGGGTTGGGATGAGACAGAGGAAGCTATGTATCAAAAAGGAACTACATTATTTTTATTTTACCAGGTAAGGCTCAATGAACGAAATAAATTTTTTTTAAAGAAGCGACCTGCCTATCTCCACATTATAGCTCAACGAAGTGGTATATCATCACGTGGACATTTATAGCAGCAGCCAAAGACTCTACACCCATGTTGGTTCTAAACGTGGAGGGGAAAACCTGGATGACTCGGAGAAAAATCCACACGAGCACGGGGAGAGAGCCGCACACACTCCAAATATTACAGCAGGCGTCAGGATCGGAATCGAATCCACGACCTCCTGCATACCAGGCGAGTTAGTTAACATCTCGCACCCCCCCCCCCCTCCAATCATTGGGGGGGGGGGGGTGGAGGGAATGGTTTGGGGTGCGGGCAGTGGGAGGAGGGACATGTCAGCTCGAACCTCAAAAATCAAGCAAATCCCTCCGCGAAGATCCATCTCCACTGCCGCGTCACCACCCCGACGAGACCACGACCCGTCCCCCCCGTCCGTCTGCGCGGCGGACAAAGCCGGCCAGACGGCAGGCAGCGGCGTGCGGAGGAGGCATTGTGGCGAGGACCGACCCCATCATTAGCCTCACAATGGCCAACTTCATTGACGATGCTTCAGAGGGTCCCAGACAATGGCCAACAGCAGCAACAGCAGCAGCGAGGCGTGGGCTAGGAGGCGAAGGCATTCTCCGCGCCGGGTCCGCTCAGCACGCATCGCCTGCACAAGTTGACGGGGTCATTGGACAGCGCCGTGCGCCCGCACATCGCCCAACAGAAACTCGGCGAATTCGTGGAGAGCACTGCCCCGACAAAAGGGTGTCGAGCAATGGCCGCACTTTGTTCTAGAGCATCGAACCAAAGCCGTAACCGCTTCTGCGGTCGTCTGGAACGCTCGTCCTTCCACTGGAGCTGTGCACTTTAGAACTGCTTTTTTGCGTTTAGGTCGTTGTCTTTCCCCCTCGCCTCTGATTGGCACGGTTGGCTACGTACGGTGACTAAAAAGTTAAACATACATACGTACACGCATAGCAGAGGTATGCTCGCGGCAGACACGCACCGGCCACTGGGCTAAGTTATTTATTAGGCCCTTTAGCAACAGGGCCCTTATGCATAATTATTGTTTTGTATTAGCGCAGGAAAAAAATGGAATGAAAGGTTAAAGCAAATAAGTCGCAGGTTACGCGGCTATCCCCGAGTGCATTTGTCTTCCTAGTGAATAGCTCGTCAAGGCAGCCCACCGAGCACGCTCAGTCACGCGTATCTGCATTCTTATCTGGAGGTGTGTTTTTTTCCATGTATAAATATTTTTTTTCTTTCCCCAAACAGAGAATGTCAATGGGTTAGAGGTTGATCCCTTTAAATCGCGAGGTGGATGCAGTGAGTCTCTGCCGACCGACTCCTCCGGGTATGGAGACGATTAGACCAACTCCCGTAGCATCGCGGGGGGCGGGGGGGGGGTAAGGTGGGGGTGGGGGATAAGTTGGGGGGGTAAGGTGGGGGGGGGGGTGTAAGGTAGGGGGGGGATAAAGTGGGAGGGGTAAGGTGGGGGGAGGGGCAAGATGGGGTGGGGGGGGGCTTGATACCCCCACTGCTGAATTCGCCATGAGCAACAGCTGATCGTGTAACAACTATTTTATTTTACCAGGTATGGCCCACTGTAGCTATATCGCTCTTTTTCACAAGCGACCTGGCCACAATCGACAGCTCAACGAAGCGGATTGTCACGTGGAAATGTAAAGCCGCCAAATATTCGAAACGGGTGATGTTTATTCTACGTGTGGAGGGAAAAAGCGGAGGACCCGGAGGAAAAAATATTCACGTGATCACTCCAAGTATACGGGCGTAAGGGTCGGGATTGAACCCACCCTTACGCGTTCCATGTATCTCTTCACGTTAATTGTGTCGTACGCCTTGTGGCATCCTCTGGTCTAACACCGTTTGAGACGAGGCTCAAAAGAAAGCTGTCTCTGGTGTGGACCAATCAGTTTTAAGGACAATGCATATATTATCAGAGTATGTTTTTGTTTGCATTCTGACCCCAAGCATTGTGGTTAATGCAGACATGATTCCTTGTAAAAGGTTTCAGTTTGGTGTTTTAATATCTTAACACCTGTTTTGTTGCCAGAAAAAGGGGAAAACCCTATTATCAAATTTTGGTACTGGCAAAAAAGGTCCCATGATAAAATGTTACTTCTTTATCCAATTATATTATGTATACAGGTTTTCCTCGCTTCATGTCGGTTCAATTTGTGCGATTTTGCGTACATGCAGATAACCTACCCAAAATTCGCTATATGCGGTTTGAATTCACTGATATGCGGCTATGCGATCGGATGTTTGACAACATTGTGTGTACCGTGTGTGTACTGTGTGTACCGTGTGTGTACTGTGTGTACCCTGTGTGTACTGTGTGTACCCTGTGTGTACCCTGTGTGTACTGTGTGTACTGTGTGTGTACTGTGTGTACCGTGTGTGTACTGTGTGTACCGTGTGTGTACTGTGTGTACCCTGTGTGTACTGTGTGCCCTACACGGCAGGCACCTGTCTCCTCGTGCGATTTCGCTTTGTGCGCCCTCCCGCATCTACTACCGCATAAAGCAAGGGAAACCCGAAGGACATATTCAGTCTTTGTGACCGTATTCGCAACGTGCACGGTAAGCAAACAAAAAACCCCGCGAATGACTCTCAAAGTAAACACAAAGACAGAGAGAGCGAGCGAGAGAGCGAGAAAGCGAGCCGTGAAAGCAGACAAATGACATCACGGGGCTTTGAGCCGATATGTGACCATTAAAAAATATTCCTTGACAGATCGTAATTAGGAGCCAAATTAAGAGCGCGCAGAACTCCGAGTATATAGCTCGCTCTTAATGGGTCCCAAGGTGTGATCTGCAGTTCGCACGGTGGGATCTCTGAGACCCTCCCCCCCCACCCCCAATTCCACCTCCCCCCTCCCACTTTTATCCCCCCCTCCCCCCGTCCTCGACTGAGACTTGCGAGCCAAGAACCAAAGAGCCTAGGACATTGGACGGCAATAACAAGAAGAGCGAATTTTTTTCTTTCTTCTTTTTCCAATTCGGTATAATACTAAAGAACCACCCTCTCAATATTTCAAGAGCTGCAATGCAAATGAGAATAACGTCACGGAGCAGACATTGGCCGGGTTTTTCTCCAAAACAGGTAAAGATGACCGTGATAGAGGCGCAGGCTTGCAATTGCTCACTCGCGCCACGAGGAGGGAGCTAGAGAGGGAACGCTTGGCCTACTCTTCCTCCACGCTGGCTAGATGTGTTGGAAGAGGTTGGAGCATCGCACCCTTGACCCCACCGCGCGTGACCCTGTGGATCGACTGACTGCGCTGTAGCGATTTATACCGCGACTGGGTGGAAAGGGGCACTGGCCGGCCTGTCGATGGAACACCTGTGGTCTGAATGTCACACCGCCACGGCAGTGTTACTTCATAACAACAACAACAGCAAACAACCACAACATGGGAAGAAAATAAACATTCGCCAACGTACACGTCACAATGGAGGGTTTCGACACATTTATACTTACGCGATCTAACCAAAAAAAAACATTCATTATTGTAATAATATTGGTGGTGAAAGCCTACCTGTTAAATTAACATACACGTCAGTCTATATCAGCGCGTGCTATGAAGAAGGGCTGTTGCCCGAAACGTCGCCCTAATTGCGCGTGTGCACTGCTGCCAACGCAGCAGCAGCAGCATCGCCACGTGATCTGTGTCGAGATGTCCCTCCCAGCGCAATAGAGAATCTAGCGGTGGCCCTCTTCGTTGCTGGCGGCCTCTCCCTTCACTCGTGGTGGAAAGTCCACATGCCTATGACGAGAGCGGGACCTGCGCTTGGTGCAACCACGGCTGTTCTCACGCAGTGGTGCTCACATTTGATCGATCCCGTACAAATGATGGGCTGTGAGGAATAAATAAAAACATATAACAGCCGTGTCCCGTTTTCACTTCAAGTCGAGGCACGTCACGTGTGCTGTGGATGCAACCTTCGATCACCAGGTGATAATACGGATACACTAATTTGTTATTTCTCAAAAGTGTTTTTTCAAGAGGGTCCTATTTTGGGATATTTGGCCAATAACCTACCTCAAAGTACTGAATCTCGTATTATGTTGAACTTATTTCGCACGGTACGTAGCCAACCGTGCAAATCGGAGTGTGAAAATGAAAATCGGAGTACCTGAAGAAAGCCCCGCGATTACAAGGGGACAACCTCCCCCTCCATATACAGTAAAGATTGTTGATCAAATCTACAATAGGCTCCACGTGCTGCCTCGTACCGTGGCAGAATCGGAGTGTTTATTTAGACTGGAGGAATCCGATTAGCAATGAAGCTCTTTATCACAGTCCAATTTTTATTATTTTATCACTCAGTATTATGTTAACGCAATCGAATACGGGAGACCACTTTCGGCCGTCTGGGTATCATCAGCCGAGCCAGACTTGCTTGAACAAGTGCTGCTCGATTTGGCAGATGTTATAGGCACAAAGCGCTCCACACGAACGCGATGTGACCGCGTCTAGCGCATAAGAGCAGCGGCTTTTACGCATGGCCCGTGCGAGATCGACTTTTGACTTTTAAACAACTTTTATTGCCGCCATCAGCAAAAGCACTGGAGGAGATTTCGATATGAAATACGAAGTCACCAGCAAACAAATTAAAATAAACGCTACAAATCCACGCGCTGTGGCGCTAAAAGCACCGCGCATAACATGAAATAAAAGTCACGTGGTTGTAGTGGTCGTCGCACACACCACGGTGACGAGCGAGCGCTTCAGAAGGTGAACACGAGGGTGCCGTCCACGCTGGTACAGAGGGCTTTTCCGGCTCCCTAGCGTTCGAAGAAGACGTGCACATCACCGACATGTGTGTGGTACGCGTGCTCCAGCCGGAGCCGCGCCTTAAGCAGGCCTCTGGACACTGAAATCACAGAGCAGCCGTCAGTGTCACCTTCCAGCATCTTTTTTCTCGTTCTGTACACCGCCATCTTCGCCTGAGCACAGGCGAAGTTGGCGAGGTCATGGTGCTTGTTAGCCGGGTAAGTACAGGATCACATCATCGGCACCACGCCCGCCATAAACCCAGTCAACTATGTTGCTCTCGCTGGCTTAACGACATTGGCTTCCACGTTCGGCGCTCGCTCCAACTGCGATAGCTCGAAACCTCCACCCACCCCTCCGCCCGTCCGTCACCCACAAACCCACAGTGTTTGGCAAGCGCTTTGTGGACACAGACTCAAGCACGAATGTTATGGGGTTTTTATGATATTTTTTATGACAGCGAAACAATTCTCGCGGCACATCAAAGCTGGAGACGGATTCTGCGCTTGTAAATTGATTAAACACACTCCCGATTCACCTCTCAAACCTCGACCTGCCGGCTACGGGACTTGGAGACGCTTTTCTCGCTCGCTCTCTCTCTCTGCATGCCATGGCATTACCCCGAAGACGTGGGGCGACCGCGAACCTCTTCTATTTAGCGCTGCCCGTGACATTAGCCAACAACTTGTGAGTCTATGGGCAGTGTTGGTCTATCTCTCTCTATGCGTGCCACGACATTTTCTCAAGAGACGGCGGCGATCATGGCCTTCCGTCTGCAACTTAGCTTTGTCCGTGATTTTATGTAAAAAAACTTCGCATTTTGGATAATCCTCCTCCGAAGAGTGTTCAAATTGCTCCTACAGTGTAACTTAATGCGTCGTCTTACACGTGTATCTTGGCGTTATTGCGGGTTTTAAATTCACCTCTGCGTAGATTTCAAACAATACCACCACCACCACGACAGAAACGCGTACGAAGGAGAAACAAAACACTCGACCTCTTGTATTATGCAAAACACAACAGTTTCTGAAGAACTGCACTCCAATAAGACTTCTTCACGCGGAGCGTTTCCCGCCGTGCACCGCGCATCGTAACGCAACCGCCGGGGGTCACGGGCCCAGCACCTCGTGTGGGTGGAGGAGGCGAGGGGAGATGGCCAGGGCAGTGGTGGGGGGGGGGGGGGTTTGGTGGGGGGGAGTGGTGGTGAGGGGGGATTAGTGGGGGGGGGGGGTGGGGCGGGAGTGGTGGGGGGGTTGGTGGGGGGGATACTCAAGTAACGTCACTAGAGGCCGCTATTTCCGTGCCTATTAAAGTCGCGTTATTTTGTGACTTTCAATTATTTCTCATTAACGAAGCTTTAAACTTGACGTATCGGACATCCCGGGACAATGCAACAGTCGTGTTCCTTTTTTTGGGGGTGGGGGCGGGGGTGGGTGGGGTGGTGGATAGGGGTGGGAGGTCGGGTGGAGCCGATGAAGGGATGTCCATCTTCCTTCAAGCACAAAGGAACCCTCCTCCTCCCTCCCCCCCACAGACACTGCCGCACACAGTTGTTTGCTGCTCTCCTAACAATCATCTCCCGAGCGCCGTCAATCCATCGATAATTGACACAGATGCCCGTTTCAGCTCACGTCCGCCTGCTGCTGCTGCACACGCGGCGGGGTCGCGGGGAAACGGCCGCGCGACGGCTAATTATGCCGCGAGCGGCGAGAGGCACGGGCAGAACGCTTATAAGCCATGATGGACATCATCATGTCCTTCCATCGATCTGTTTGCCTCGGACAACCCCATCCGTCAGCTCGCTCCCGCATCCGCAAAGTGCCTGCAAGAGCGAGGACACGCGGGACCCCCCCTCCCCCGCCGCTGCTCAACCCGCAGTGGCAACGCAGCGCCTCGCGCCGCGCATTTACCGCTGACGCGGAAATCCACCTGCCTTCGATTCTCCCCGGCAAGAATTAGCGACGGGGCAGCCGCAGGAGTGCCCCCCCCCACTCTTGCGGGGGGGGGGGCAGTGCCGGATCTAGCTAGTGCGGGGCCTGTAGCATTATGTTATAAAGGGGCCCTAAATTACTAAAAACACGTAAATATTAAAGCACATACTTTTTTAACTTGCATAGTAAAGTAATTGTATTTTTTCATTTGTTATATAGCCAGATAATGCGACCAATCGCTAACCTTAAACACCGAGTCGTTCATAAAAGTTGAGGACGACCGCTTGTGTTGTGATCGAAACGTCGTGATATATTATTTTTGGTTTTATTTTATTTTTATACCTACGTGACTTTACCGAAAGAACCAAAGAGTATAGTACTATAGTAATAGAGCAAGTGCAGAATCACTGAAACGGAATTGATAGCTTGAAAGCATTTAGCGCGGGGCCCTTGAAAGTGTGGGGCCCGTAGCTACATTTGTACAAGAATAATCCGGCACGGGGGGGGAGAGCGGGTGGAGGAGGGGGTGAGGGGCGACGGGGTCGAAAGAGAGCCATTATGGCTCTCATGGACACCAGCTCGGCTCTTCCCCACCCACCCAATAAGCCGATAACCCTGGCCCCCTTTCCTCCCCACTACCCTCCCGGCTGCATCGATCCCACCTACACCCCCCTCCAATTAAAAATAATCTGCACCGCGCCTCCACTTTATCAGCGGATAATTACGATGCATTTAAGTGAATTATGTATTACGCCGTCGAAATACATGTCGGGCTCAGGATTTTTTTGAGGCGGGAATTGATGAAACGCGGTGTTTGATGTGTGGCATGTGTGTTGGACCTCTTTCGCACCGTACGTAGCCAACCGCGCTAATCGGAGGTGCCGGGGGAAGGACAACAAGCTAAACTCAGTTCTAAAGAAATGAGTTTTCAATTGAGAAATTCGTTTTTTTAGAACGCCCTACATCAGTAGAAATGGTTCGGGTAGTCGGCACTGATTTAGCGATGGCTGTTGGAGGCCTATATCCAGCGATGCATTGATCACGTCCGATGATCATGATGTTGATACACGTGAAGACGTGGCTATGGGATGGGCATTCTTCAACATCTCCGCCGGAGGCTGAGATGTTGAGGCGAGATTATTCAACCAACTCAGCAGTGCTTTTCATTTTTCTATTTATTGTAAGGAGGGTGGAAATGGGTTTTATCACTCGCGTTAGCCGCCCCCCACCATTTCATCCCCAGTTGTATATGTAAACTGGATATGAGAATTACGACTCATGCGTGCCGCAGCCGAGTAGAAATCAAGTGGGGAAAATAGAAGAACGTATATGGATGGACTGGCGCCTGTCATGGTAATGTGGAAATTTTACCATCGGGGTCATAACTACCGCCGACGCGCATTTGCGCGTGGGAGTTTCCAACCGTTGACTGTTACAGTAATAAGTGCGTGTATACGACGCGGGCGAATATACTGGGAGATTAGCAATTATGGGCAAGGAAAATACTCTTTAAATTCCACTCCTAAAACGTTTCCACCCACCACTCATAATGACACTTTAACACATTTTTAATACACATTACATAAGTAAACCTCCGCGTCCATAAAATAGCAAACACTCCACCCCCCCCCCGCCCCAAAAGAAGAAGACCATCAAGAAAACAGACATACCCCCTTTGGCTCCGAGGATGCCACGGCGAGTCCTGGGGCTCACACCGAGTCTGTATCTTCTCCCTCCCCAAAGAGGCACTGCGCACGCACGCGCGCGCGCGCGCTCGTCAGTAAAATATCCATTAGGGAGGTCTTAGGGAGGTCAGTCTTGGTCAACAGCTCTGCTCTCTCGTTCCTTATCAGTTGGTCTCATCTCCATGAAATCCACGCACAAACTAAGAGCGACGGATGGTACTGTCCGCCGGCCTTCTTTAGTACCGCGACGCACGCGATGATGCACTTTCTTGATCGCGTGCGAAAGTGGTTTCATCACCAGCCAAGATCAATCCACCGCTGGATGAAGGCCTCACCCAAGTAGCCGCCGCCGCCTGTCGCAATATTGCGATGCAATAATTCATCCGGCGCGGGCACACGAATCGGTTTATCATCGGACGCGCTATCGAATCCGTTCCATTTCTTGGCTGCCACACTCCGTTATTAATCTCGACCGTCGGCCACTGTGTCCCTTTGAGCCGCGACACGTGGAACGTATGGATGATGTCATTGACGCACGTGTGTTTTTTGTTTGTTTTTGTATCGACGTCGTTCTTCAACGTACACATTCAATGAACTTTATCACATCGCTCCACTGAATTCCGCGGGTACGACGGTATTCAGTTCGTGGAGGAGCTCACGGCACGTGGAGCGAAAGCCTCCGACATCCTTGCCGAACAACACGCGGTGCGGCCCGAAAACACCGCGAAGAAGCGCTTGGCACAGAAGAACCACGATGCCTCGCCGATCTCTTCAGGGGACAGAAACCATCGTCACGCGAACTCCCAGTCATCCTCGCCGCAGCAGCGGCAGCAGCGGCGGTAACCTAGATTGAAAACGAATTTCTTTAGTTTGTTGTCCTTTCCCCGGTTGTCTACGTACGGCGCTGGA
Organism: Lampetra fluviatilis; assembly: GCF_964198595.1. Classification (NCBI taxonomy): domain Eukaryota; kingdom Metazoa; phylum Chordata; class Hyperoartia; order Petromyzontiformes; family Petromyzontidae; genus Lampetra; species Lampetra fluviatilis. Next base: position 27,636,050 of record NC_136275.1, on the reverse strand, counting down.
GAAGTTCTACGTACATGCATGCATACAACTGACACCCAGAATCCCACACGCCGATATACGTGGTGGCCGACAAAGTCAAATTGAAATTCACGTCCACGCTCTGTTTCTCTCTCCGATCAGTAGCGGGTCCCTTAGTATTCAGTGACGTCGGCTCGTCTGAGAGTCTCCCAACTCGTTGACCTTTATTTCGCCAGGGGGACGACCCCTTTGAGATTCACCATCGTCGCGTGCAAGGGGACGCTTCGCTGGGATCGTAGTTTTGCACGAAGAGTTTATTACACGTGTGGGGTTTTTGTTGTTGTTGTTAAAGCACGATCGAATATCCACTAAGCTATCGTTTCACGGTTGGCCGTGAGGAAAGATTATTGTCCGAAGCGTTAGGCTGCGTCGTGCTATGTCCGTCTCTGTCTATTCTAACAGAGGGGCGGTGCATGAATGTGTGTATGCACGTTGCACTTCTTTCGCACCGTATGCAGCCAAACGTGCCAATCGGAGGACAGCAGTGGTCTTGCGCACCGCGCTACGAACTCAGCGTCTCGGGTTCGATTCCCGGCCACGGCTCATCACATCAGCGGCGAGCAATGTCTTCGATTCGGTCCGGAGCCTACCCACCACCCCTCTCCGCCCCATGTCGGAATCGGATCTTAAATGCGCTGGGGAGTGCGCACATCTGCCCCTGGCGCGTTGTCGCGACCCTAATAGGCTCTCGCCAACAGCGCTCGTCTGGGTAGGTGGCAACGCAAGCGTGAGATCTTTGTCTGCTCGCGAGGCAGCGTCACTGACGGCCGGCGAGGTTGAGGCGCGTGTGTTTTTTGTCCCCCCTCTCTCTCCCGGCATGTTTTTTTTTAAAGCGAAGCTTTCCCGTAGTAAATGTCTAATCTTTACGAACGATCAGTCGCGTTTCCCTTCGCTAATGGCAGAGGAGTAGATGGGGAGGGGGGTCTCGCCACTGTCGTCCCGAGCATAGATTGCGATCAGCCGCGCGCGCAGGTTTCAGCAAATCGCCCCAACGCAATGATGGTATTCAGAGAGCGAGGAGGACATCAAAGGGGGAGGGGGGGGCAACAGGAGATGTTTTTTCTTTCAAGTTTTCCTAAAATTCACATTTTCTGCCGTTGTGTAAACTCCCGGCAGATTATTTCCCATTTGCGTATCATTTAAGACGTGTCCCGTGATGGAGTCCGCGATTTTTTGTTTTGTTTAAAGAAAACACACGTGACCGCGGTTGTAGGAAAGAGTAAACAATGACGAGCGGGTCCGAAGAGTTTTGAGAGCACGGGGTGGGGGGGGGGTGCACGTTGAATGTTTATACTCGAGTGCGGTGCTTCTCTCTCTCTCTACACCACGCTACCTTTACTAATTCACTCCTTACTCTTTGTTTTTTTCGGTCAAGCCACGTAGGTAAAAATAAAATAAATAAACAATGAAAACAACTAAATAAAATCACGATGTTTCGGGCGCTACACAAGCGTCCGTCTTCAGGTGGGGACACCGTAGTAAGTGACTTTACCGAAAAAAAGAGTATGGATCCTGGCAGTCACGAAAGATTCAAATCCATAATTAATTCACTTCTCCCCGTTCAATTACACGACAACGCCTTCCGCGCCGCACGCACCCGATGATTGCTAAACACGTGCGTCCCACGTTCGAATCGGCTCCGTTTATAACGCTGCTTTAAAAAAAAAGCCGATTCGAATAAAGTTCGAGATCTCAGTGTCCACGTGTGTACCCGTGTGTGTGTACATGTGTGTGTGTGTACACCTGTGTGTGTGTAAATGTGTGTGTATACACCTCAAGGTGCACATGGCCTGGCACAAGCGTCGTGGTGACGTCACCGCCACTTAGTGGCGAATGGCGGTTGTTATTGTTGTTGTGTATACACCTGTGTGTGTATACACGTGTGTGTGTATACACGTGTGTGTGTGTGTACATGTGTTCCACGTGTGAGTGTGTGTACACGTGTGTGTGTACACATGTGTGTGTACACCTATGTGTGTGTACACGTGTGTGTACATGTGTGTGTGTACACGTGTGTGTGTATGTGTGTAGGGGAGCGGTAGTGTAGCGGTTAGCGCGCTGCGCTATGAACCCGACGACCCGAGTTCGATTCCCGCTCACGGCTAACACCAGTGACGATTATCTGAACCGGTCCTGGGCCTCCCCTAGGTCGACTCAGCCTTAAATGAGTACCTGGTGCGGTGTGTAAACATCGCCACTGGGGAGACAAAGGCGGTCGGGCGTGGCGCTGGCCACCCACCCCCTCGTGTACCGTTCAGGCCTTCATAGGTGCTCGCTAACAGCACTTGCCCCTACAGTCTGTTAAGGCTATACGGGGGATCTTTATCTTTGTGTATGTGTACACCTGTGTGTGTACACCTGTGTGTGTGTGCACGTGTGTGTGTACACCTGTGTGTGTGTACACGTGTGTGTACACGAGTGTGTGTGTACACGTGTGAGTGTACACGTGTAAGTGTACACGTGTGAGTGTGTGTACACGTGTAAGTGTACACGTGTGAGTGTGTGTACACGTGTGTGTGTGTACACATGTGTGTGTGTACACGTGTATGTGTGTACACGTGTTCCACGTGTGAGTGTGCGCGCACGCATTCCACATGACGCGGACAGCGTTAGTTGCTTGGCGCCGCGTCACGTGGTACGCGTTTGACAATCATCGGGCGCGTGTGGCGTGGATCGAGTTCAATTGTACTCGAATGGGGAGGAGTGAAATTAGTAAACGTCGAAAGACCTCGTAGCGTGGTGGTGGTGGTGGTCCGAGAGGGCTCGGGGTTTAAACCCTGCCGTGACCGCTTCACGCCATTACCAATTACAGCCTCGTGACAGTGTCAATCAACTGCTGGACGAAGACTTCGCTCCGCTACGCCAGGTCGCATCGCTGGGGGGTTGCTTGGCCATACTTCACCACGCTGGTCAGTAGCGGGAGTTGGTGCAGCGGAAGTGGGCCGAGGATTTTGTTGTTGTTGTTGTTTTCTTTTTGTTGCTGGAGACGCTCCTCGACAACGCTTCTGTGCGGCGACTTGAACTCCACTCATCGGAGGTGCCGTACCCTGGGGGCTCGCCACGAGAAGACGGTACAGCAAGGGGACTAATCGCCATCGGTTTCCATCCGTACGGGGATAGAGCGTTGCTTCCTCCCCGCACGTGAAATAATAAACACAATTCATCATTAGTTGGCTTACATTTTTGTTTACAGCAGCGGCGGCAGATACCTCCTTAGAAACAGTCCTACGACTCACTGTCGCTAACCCTAGATCAATAAGTATATTATCACTTGCTTGTTGGCCCGTCCTAGGACGGAAGCTGTAATATTTACGGAAAAAATTTAAGCAGAGTATAATTGTATCTTATGTAAATTTTATGGCAGTGTATTTTGCACGAAAGTATGTCATCAAACACTTCACTGCAGTTCACTGTAGCACTGTATATAACTGACCTTAAATGTGTTCAAATTGACTGCTCTGATTCTTTATTCTCTTCTGTTTTCGGTCGCTGGGGTTGAAATAAATTGGAATTCGATACAATATCTGGAAAATCACCGATAAATGTCTATTTTACCAAAATGTAGAAGCATACATTAGACTTACCTTTTGTCTCAAGTGCTGAATAAATAAATAAAGACACCAAATCCACTTTGTTCCTGCGCATAATTATGTATTAGTCACTTTCAATAAAGAAACGTCAAACTTAAAGCGAATTTGCAACAAAAAATAATTTCAGCTCGACCTCATCCTGCGTGAGTGTAAAAATCCACCCGCTCATGAATATTCATGACGTAGGTGGAGTGACATCACGCGCGTTACACACAAACAGACATTCTTGGCTCATTATAGTAGCCATTATTATCAGTATCAGTAAGGTCTATACACACTAGCGCAATGCACTGACCACTGCGCCGTGCTGCGCCGCACCTACGAACGCGCTCGTAGACTCGAGCACGTGCTCGCCCGCGTATTTAGTGGGACTCAAATTACCCCCGCAGCCGGACCTTAATTAACTGCCGGGCACATCACAAATTAAAGCTGTTAAGCTGCCCTGGGAGTATTCTGACAAACACAGGGCGCGTCGCGCGGGCGGGAGACAATGAATCATTATCGGTGATTAATGTGTGCGTGGTTGCCGGCAGCGTCTTTTGGTTACAAGGTAGATATTAATTGCATGTTGTTCCCACGAAGGAGCCTCTTCTTCGTATAAGTATTTAATAAACTTCACATTCCTCACTAATAATTGACCTAAACGTGATTTTTTTTCAATGATTGACTTTTTTTTTAATCGTCGTTTGTTCTTGTGTACCACTCATCTCACTGCGTGCTAGCCTGCCTATTCAGAATACAAACAAACACTCATCACTCTCTTATTTCCATATTGCAGCGGAAGCTGGATATAAGCACACCTTATGTAAGCACAGCTCTGAGACAAGGCACGCATGCATGCTCGCGCAACACTGGTGGGGAGGGGAGAGCAAACGCCAACTTCTGATAGAAGCACACTTATGATCATAAGCACACTTCTGATAGAAGCACACTTCTGATCATAAGCACACGTGGCCTTTCCCCCAAGGGGTGTGCTTCAATGCTGCGTCTATCGTGTTGCCTTGCAGCCAAAGGCAAGGCGCTGATCGTTGGGTGGCCAACACCGCGCCCGGCCGCCCTCTTCTCCCCCCCCCCCGATCGCGATGCTTACACTCCACACCAGGCACTCATTTGAGGCCGAGTGGACCTCGGGGAGGTCCAGGACCGGTTCGGATAATTGTCACTGGTGTTGGTCGTGAAGCGCAGCGCGCTGACCGATACACTACCCGCTACCCACATTGTGTACACGTATGCATGTAAGTTGAAATTCTTTCGCACCGTACGTAGCCAACCGTACACACAGACACACACCGCACACGCATGCACCCGACGCTTCCTCTCCCCCCCCCCCCCCCATGATGATACATGTTGCTGCTCGGGATGGATACACATGCGCAGCCACCGCTGCACATCAAGGCTCCTGCATCGATTGCCACTTCCCCAGGAAAAGGATGCATCATGCGCGATGATGGCCCCTGGAATGTTGGCAATGCTGGGGAAGGGAAAGGAGTCGTAATGCCGCCCTCCACCCACCGCATCCGCGCGCCGCGCCTCATTTCTCAACTGGATGCTGCAACGGCCAGATCGATAACACCCCCCCCACACCCCCCCCCCCCACACACACCCCACACACACACACCCCCCACCAGGGCCCCCACCGCTCCACCGAATGAGAGAAGCGAGTGGGGTAGAAACCCACAGCGAAATCGTGTTTTGTTCACGCGCTCAGAATTCAAAACCTTGGAAGGCTATAGCCACTCCGCGTGTGTGTCCATGTGACTACTCCGTGTGTGTGTGTCCATGTGGCTACTTCGTGTGTGTGTGTGTGTGTGTCCATGTGACTACTTCGTGTGTGTGTGTCCATGTGCCTACTCCGTGTGTGTGTGTGTCCATGTGACTACTCCGTGTGTGTGTGTCCATGTGACTACTCCGTGTGTGTGTGTCCATGTGACTACTCCGTGTGTGTGTGTGTCCATGTGCCTACTTCGTGTGTGTGTGTGTGTCCATGTGCCTACTCCGTGTGTGTGTGTCCATGTGACTGCTCCGTGTGTCTATCCATATGCCTACTCCTGGCGAGTCGCTTCATGCGCGATGATGCTCTGTTTCGTAAACGGCATGGATGCTATAATAAACTACAACAATAATACTTTAATGTTAAATAGCATCCCATAATGCTGTACATTGATTCTATATGAATTATCAAATCCCATATACAGCCACTATTAAGCAAATGAAAAGCTCTAATACCCAAGCAAAACAACACAAATCATGAACACAAAAATCTACCAAAGCAAAAACAAAAGCATAAACAACAAGAGAAAAAGTTATCACAACAAATAAATTAGTACATTGAGGTCTAATAATAATCAACAATAAAAGCACTCCGCAAAAAGGCCATTACTGTTCCCTGAGTTTGTGCTCACGGTAGAAGGGCAGTTGCGCTTGCCTCTGCCGCTAGCCCAGCAGCATAAGCAGTAGCAGCAGTCGTGAGGCTGTGTAATTGATAGCGATGGTGATGATCATTGTTAATGGGGACAATGGGCGCACTCCGTGGCGCGCGCGCGCGCACCGAAATGCCGTTTTCATTACCGGTAATTGCGCAATGTTCTCAGACACACATCGTATTCGGCGGCTCCCCTCCACTGCCACTATTTATTTGATCCGTCGTAAAAAACACAATATAAGGGGTAGTCGTAGCAGCAGCAGCAGGCCTTTGTAAAAAAAAAAATTAAACAGCGACTTCCTAGTAAAAGTCGTGTCTCGCCTGGCGAGCAAACACAGCCCAAAAGGCGTTTCTCTGAACACGGTCTCGTCAATATTTAAATGATCGAGAGCCGCATCATACACGGCGAGTGAGCGAGTGAGTGAATGAGAGAAAGAGAGAGAAGTGGGGGTGGGGGGGAGGAGAAATAAAATGAAAGGCGCCGCGTGAGCCTTGCACTTGATAGGTGAGCCGACTGGGTCTTTTTTGTTTTGCCACTGATCGGGCCTGTCCGTGCACGGATTACGGGCAGGTCTCAGAGTACGCGGCAGGGGCGGGGGGGGTTAGGTTCCGTGCAACCCGGATTCGCGTACGTTGGGGGTATAAGAATAGGTTTTTACCTTTTTTGGCAACAAAACTGAAATCTTTTTACGAGGAATCATGCCTGCATTAACCACAATACTTGTGGTGAGAATCTAAACAGAAACATACTCTGATAATATATGCATTGTCCTTGAAACTGATTGGTTCACACCAGAGACAGCTTTCTTTTGAGCCTCGTCTCAAACGGTGTTAGACCAGAGGACGCCATGATTCCTTGTAAAAAAGGTTTCAGTTTTTTCGCCAGAAAAAAGGAGTAAAAACCTATTATTATATTTTGGTACTGGCAAAGAAGGTCCCATGATGTACATTGGGGGTGTTCGCCAAAATACGAGTGTAGTAATTAATAAAAATGTTCATACGTGTTCAATAAAGTACGGTACTGTACAGTAAACGATTAATCAATTATATTATCGGTAGCATCCAGGTCAGATAGAACACGATGTTATTAACGCCATATTGTTAACGCTATATTATTAAAAATAACACTATATTAGAACACTAGATATTTATTTGAACTCGTTTCTCGCGCGGGCAACGATACGGTGACGCGCCGTCAAATCCACGTGCGCGTGATGGCGGAGTGGGGGGTGATTTGACTCGTCGCTTGCCGCCCCCTTGCAGCGATTGTACGACTCACACAGAGTACACGACTCACACAGAGTACACGACTCACACACAGTACACGACTCACACAGAGCACACGAGTCACACAGAGTACACGACTCACACACAGTACACGACTCACACAGAACACACGACTCACACACAGTACACGACTCACACACAGTACACGACTCACACACAGTACACGACTCACAGAGCACACGAGTCACACAGAGCACACGACTCACACAGAGTACACGACTCACACAGAGTACACAACTCACACAGAGCACGACTCACGCAGAGCACGACTCACACAAAGTACACGACTCACACAAAGTGTGAGTACGGGCGGGTAGGGGGGGGGGGTTTGGTCGCGTACTCCGGGCCCGCGTACTCCGAGAGGCGGCGCCAACAACGAGAATCGCTGTGCGACAACGTCCGTCCCAACTGCAGTCCTTGCCACCCTCCACGGGCTTCACAAGTCGCAACGACACGACCCCGACTTGGGTACACATGCAATCGTCACGTGCTGCACGCGCCCGAAGGTTGCTCGCCCGCGTCCCCGCGTGACGAGGAGACCGCTTCTCTTTTGCTGCTTTTGTCAACGGCTGGCACGCTTGGCGCTCTGGGTCCCGTCGAGCAATCATCGGACGCGTGCAGCGTGTGACTATTTAATTTAATTTTAACGGTGGTGGGGGGGGGTAAAGATTGGCAGAGAACTGAAAGACCGAACCGCGGTGGTTGATGCGGTGGGGGGGGGGGGAGGTCGTGGGGGGGGGGGGAGATAGGGGGGCGTGGGGGATAGGAGGTAGGAGGAACCGGAGTTTGGGAAAACAGCTGATTCACGACAGCATTGCTCCTGCGGCGTCCTCACCATCTGCAAGTTCCTCAAACGCTCCACCTCTTTATTTGCGTCCATTAGTCCAGTGCGCCACGCATAGCCTACAGGCAACGACAAAGATCAACCGGGTAGCTTTCAACACGGACCGTTGGGGCAAGTGCTGTTAGCGAGCACCAATCGAGGCAGGAACGGCACGCGAGGCGGTGGTGTTGGTAGCACTACGCCCGACCGCCTTTGCCTCCCTCCTAGTGGCGATGCTTTTTTTTTCTCCTTCTTCACCCCACCAGGTACTCATTTGAGGCCGAGTCGAGTTCGGGGATGCCCAGGACCGATTCAGATAATCGTTACTGGTTATTGGCCGTGAACTCGTCTCGCTGGGTTCGTAGTTCGAGGGCGCTAGCCACCGCGCTACCACTACACGATCCTACATCACCTACAGTGCATACACACGCGCGTTAAGCCATTGAGCAACGCAGAGGCAGGGTCACATTTTGAGTCGTGTCTGGCTCCCGTGAGCCACTTCACAGAACGCAAAATCAGCCCAATGATGATGTCCATGGTATACAATTAAATGTAACGCCTCTCGTTCGAGTAAAGCCCGTGGAGCTAAGAAGCTGTTTTTGCAAAGGCGACTCGGCCGGCAGACAACATCAAAATAATTCCACAATTTCAGATAAAAAAATACAGACAAACTTAATAAGAATAGCAATTGTATTGCGGCTTCTGCGGTGATGCTGGATTTCCCTGTTCAAATTGTTTCCCTGTTATATTTTAATTTATATTTTTATTGTTTAATTTGCCTCGATCCTCCTTTGACCCCTAAAACCTCGCCCCCCCCCACCCCTCCCCTGGGGTCACCCTTTCAACAACAAAAATGTGACAACCGAGGATGGCAGCGGCCCTACTCCCGGATGAACAAATCATAAACTTAGAATCAGAATATGTACTTACTACTGGAGGAATCCGACCAGCTGTTCAGTAAGGGTCGGGTAAGAAGGTTACAACAACAAACAGTGCACACACACGACAGCAGTGCAAACTAGAGGAAAGGCAAAGAATCACCACTAAGAAACACACGAACAAAAACCAAATTATTCCCATCCTACCAGGCAAAGCCCACTGAAGTAAGATTCGTTGCAAAATTGTATTTTTTTCAACTCGCGAGATTAAATAACCCGCCGCGGTTAGCAACTGAAGAATTGACTGACTATTTAACTACTCCTTGGTTCTTTCGGTAAAGTCACGTAGATATAAAATAAAATAAATAAATCACGACGTTTCGGGCACAACACAAGCGTCCGTCATCAGGTGGGGCAACCACAGCAAGAAACAATTTATTTTGTTTTATACCTACGTGACTTTACAAAAAGAACCAAAGAGTATGGATCCCTGCAGTCACGAAAATGATAAATCTATATTGACTATTTAACTGCTTGACGATCTAACGATGCATCGATTCCAATCGATTCCAACGTTGATGCTTCGAATCGCGTGTGCGTAAGAACCAGTTAAGTATGTGAAATCGACTTCAGTTACAATATTTGTTTTCAATTGGGCTAACAGAACGAACAACAACACGGTATACAAAAAAATAAAATCAACGAAAAATAATCGGTTTTGAATTGTAATATCGACGCCCGAATGGAATCGTGACAATTCTGGGGTGCACGGTGATGCCCACGTGCTATAACGATCAGCGCGTCAATCAACCACTCCCCAAGCACGCGAAGCCCAATTACCGCTAAAGGGTGAGCGTGTCACGTGCCACTCACCTTCCACATCCCCCAACCGCCCACGACCACCCAGCCCACCGTGTCCGCGTGAAGGGGCGGGGCCTAAATAAGAATGGGCGGGGCCTAAAAAGGAAAGGCGCCGGAGGGAAAGTCAGGAAGCTACACAATGGGGCGCCATCTCGGAAGGGGTGATGTCTAAGGAGTGATGGAGGGTCTGAAGAGGAAGTGCCGCACCGCGTTTACTTCCTTCATCATCATCATCACATTGGTGAGCTCCTCACTCCCAAAGTCTTTCCTCCGGACCCCCCATCTCATCTCACCATCGGATCTGGCGCGGTGCCCGTAAAGCACAATGCCACGCATCAACCAGAAAAGCCTCGCCCGAGTCTTCGGACTTAATTCAGTACCGAGTGTTCGAGGACACCGGAGAAACTCCACCAAAGCTCCACACAGATGCGTTCAATAATCCATCGCTCTATTACCACGTCCCGGTCACTTGGCAGCCCGAACGCCTATTGATATACACGGCACCTTGCGAGTGTCCCCAGGCAGCCTCCAATCCAAGTAATAAGCAGGCTCATCCCTGCATAGATATAGCATCTATTCCCGAGCTGGGAGGCGAATTGGGGATGATTTGATGGCCCGTGACGGGGCGGTTGACCGCGGCGCTGGACGCGCGTGTTTGAGGACATCGACTGCCCTGTAATCGCCTTAATGCTCGATGCATCATCGTTACCACGTGGCAACTTCATCGCCGCGACGTCTCACGCCGAGCCCCGCGCACCCGCACCCCCTCCCTTCCCTCCCAAAATGTATCCCCCCCTTTCCTCCTCCCTCCCTTCCTCTCCCTCCCACCTCCCCCCATCACTCCCCACTCCCTCCCTCCCTCACCACCCCACTCGGACCCCACCACCCCACCACCCGTCTCCCCCTCTAAGCGCTCCCCCTCCTCCTCCCGCGCCGTGTCCTCGTGACTCGTGATTTCGCGGCGGGGCGTTAGGACGGACGGAGGTGACCGGACATTGAAGAGCGTGCGGAACGTGCGGGCAGAGGGAATTGGAGGAGGAGGAGCAGCGTTGAGGAAGAGCGGCAGCAGCAGCAGGAGGAGCAGGAGGAGGAGGCGGTGTCGAATTGTCACGACCCCCTGCAGCCGCGGAACAATTTATGGGCGGCGAGTTCAGTGCCCGTGACGAACGGGCGGTGAATGCAAATGACCGGCGCCGGACAAATATATTAGCATTCACCATTCACCTCTGTTAATGCGCGTGGATGATGCGAGTCGGGGGCGTGCGTGGCATGATGCGGGGTAGTACCGTGGCGGTTGATTTGTTTTTGTTGTTCTTGTTGTTGTCGGTTGGTGAGCAGTGGCGCACGGGGTGAGCGCGCTGCGCTAAGCAATCCGGCCGACCGGAGTTCGATAGCCGCTCACGGACAATACCGGTGACGTTTATTTGAGAAAGTTCGGGGGTTCCCTAGGTCGACTCAGCATCAAATGACAAAGGCGGCCAGCCTTCATAGGTGCTCGCGATCAGCAGTTGCCCCAACAGTCTGTCAAAGACTATACGGGGGATATGTCTTTGTGGCATTGTTAAACAGATAAAGCGTTAGCGGCTACTTAACATGAGCTTCTGCGGCCGTCTGGAACGCAATATATGCCGATATTAGGAAAGCCACTGGAGCTATGCAGTTTACAATTATCTAGATTTAAAAGTTATTTCTCTAGAACTGCTTTCTGTATTTAGTTTGTTGTCCCCCGTACCTCCGATTTACCGCGGCTGGCTACGTACGGTGCGAAAGAAGTTCAACATATATACATACAGATCTCACTGAGATTGTATTTGTTCTCACTGAAAAATCTCACTCAAATTATCCCTTGAGATTATTAACATGTATTTTTTTAAATCAAAGTTTAATGCTAAGTAAAACAAACAGACATTGCGATGTGAATGAACGGATTGCAATACTGTATATAAACTAAGCCTATTTTTTTTATTTTACCAGGTAAGGCCCACTGAGCTCCGTATCTTTCTTTTTTTGAGAAGCGACCTGGTCACGAATGGTAGCTCAACGAAGTGGCTTATCATCGTGTGGACATTTATAGCAGCCAACTACTCTAAACGCGTGGTGTTGATTCTAAATGTGGAGAGAAAAACCGGAGGACCCGGAGAAAAATCAACATGACCACGGGGAGAACACACAAAATCCAACTATACCCACGACCTCCTGTATACCAGGCGAGGTAGTTAACATCTCGCGGTGCCTTAATGTTATACAAAATAATAGATAGAAAATGTTATGCGCGTGACATTTATGTTATTTACTCTGCTGCTGTAATTGTGAGTAATAACGTCACAAACTAACGGACGTAAATTACCTCGTTTTACGGGTTCAAGATTTAAAAATAAACATTTAAGTATGTCGGACTTCTGGCCCAATCTGTTTCCAAACAGCACGGTATTTATATTTTGACTTAAAACTTTCGTGACTGCAGGAATTCATATTCTTTGGTTATTTCGGTAAAGTCACGTAGATAGAAAAAATAAAAATAAAGTGAATAAAAATCGGTCGTCGTCGCCTGATGAAGACCACTTGTGCTGCGATCGAAACGTCGTGATATTTTTTTTATTCAATATCACTTTATTCTAATTATTTATTATATCTACGTGACTTACCGAAATAACCAAAGAACACAATATTTATGTTCAGCAGGCGAACTCGGGAGCGGGTTTTAGCGATCTCCGAGGCTCATCAGCAGAGATTGGCCTCTCGCAACACATTGAACGTCATTGTGAGTTCAGTGACTTTAACACTACGAACCGTCAGAAAACCCACGTGTCTAGCGTGAGGCCCACCACGTTACCAGGGAGTTTGTGAGACTGATGATGAGACTGTGGGTTGCCGTGGTTGCGAGATGTTAACTCCCTCGCCTGGAATGAAGGAGGCTGTGGGTTCGATCCCGACCCTGACGCCTGTTGTAGATTTGGAGTTCGCACATCTCTCTCCCTCTGTTGGCGTGGAATGTTCTCCGGGTCCTCCCGGTTTTTCCCTCTACATTTAGAAACATGCGTTTATGGTATTTGGATGTTACAAATGTCCATATGATAAGCCACTTCGCTGAGCTATTATTTGTGGCCAGGTCGCTTCTGAAACATAGCTATATAACCTGGTAAAAAAAAAAATGTACGTAGTTTAGTTTATGTATTGGACGCACGATTCAACACGCACTCTACCAACACTCTCATCCACCCCTCTCCCCATTGTCATCCCTACCCCCGCCCACCCCCCTGTTCGAACCCCCTCCCCTCCCACCCCGCCCCCTCCTTCCCCCTCCCGTCACGGCGCGTGCACGCGGTCACTGCGAGCATATGCATCCACGTGCACGCGCCGCCTTAATGACGACATCAATCACGCGTCACGTGACGCGCCGCCAAGATAATTGTGCAAAAAAAAGACGTAGACACGTGACCCTAAGATGTTCCCTTTGCGTGAGGGGGGTGGGGTGGGGGGGGTCTCGAGGGCGGGGGGTGGGCGAAGTTGAGGGAGGGAGGGAGACTAGAGTGGACTGTTCGAGGCGGTGGTGGTTGGTTGGTGGTGGTGATGGTGGTGGTGATGATATACGATGTGGACATTACAAATGTATAAGGAAACCTAATTTGTGTCCATACAATTCATCACGAGAGCATATACGACGGCCTTGAGAAAAGTGATTTTCACCGACCGCGCCTTAATGTGTAATTGCTCCGCGGGTCTTCCCGTCAGCGCAGGTCCACGCTCAGGAACCGTCACTCTTTTGAGCATCGCACTAACGTCCTCTTTATTATTATTATTAGGGATGAAATAATGCAAAACAAGGTTACGTGTTTGAATAATGATAGCAATTCAGCAACGCTGCACCAAATCCCAATGCTCTCGTTAAAGAGGGCCCTACGCTGAAGACGGTGGCCCAAAATTCCTGAACCAACAACCTTAATTACATTTCAGGCCGTTTCATGAAAGTGAAACACGCTGCGAGACCATTGATGCTCCTTGGCAGGAAGCAGTGACGTAGCGTGGTTGCTAAGCCCCTCCCCCCTCCACGTCTTCGTAATCGGGGGCCTCGTTCTCTCTACACGCGGGCCTCGGTGCAGTTGAACCGCCTGCGCACGGGTTATTGACGTTTGAGTCGAGCGACTTCTACGGTGACGTTTGGAGTGATGTCTCCTGCACTGCAGCGTGCTGGACACGTCGCACTTTTGACATCGACGGAGTCGCGTTTGCACGTTCAGTTTTTACTGCAGTCGAATAAGTGGACGTCATTTCTCCCGCCCGTACGTTGCAGAGACTGCGGAAATATAGTGCACATGCAGTGATGTCCACTTATTCTCACACAGCACGTTACTAAATATACACATAAAGTGCGTCTGCGCCAACAGTGCAACAACGTTCTATAGAGAATACACGACGTGGCAAAGTCGAGATTGATTACGCGTCTGAACACCATAATTGCATGACGTTGCCTATACATCGATGAACGTATGTAATGAATGACAGGGTAATACATATAAGACTTGCACAATTATATCAGAATCATACCCCGTATTTATACTGGAGGAATACGACGAGCTGATAGAGCTCTTTTTTCACAGATGTCCATGATAGCAATATGGTTTAGGAACGAGATGCCAATATGGAGGTCTGCTAAGCCACGACGAGAGGGCTTCAGTAGCGATGAAGTCTGTGTAGCTTCGCTGCTGCTCCTCCAGTTGCAGGAGCGCAGACTACAGTAGTTTACTACTTGGGTGGCATGGCCACAGTCGCAACTACTGTGGCTTGTGTCTTCAATCTTCAAATACTCGCACGATGTGTACATAGCCCACGCGTTTTTTTTACGCCAAGCGAAATACTCACAGGCCTGCCCGGGTGTAGACGATTTCACAAAAGCGTCCATGCAGAACCGAGTTAAAACTGCACCATACATTTCGCTTTGTCACGGTCAATTAATGTGATGCAATACATAATAAGCAGGCACGGAGCTGCCTCTCCACGTTATAAATAAAACCACACACGTTGTGTCCACGATCCATCGTGGATCCATTCCGGACGAATGGTTTACATTAGTTGTATGCAGCAACCCATCGATTGGACGAGGTTTGCCTTCTCCGAGACTCATCATCACGGCCTGGCCCGTATAGACACATGCCACGATTAGGACACACGCATTGCGCGCAAAATAGTGACATTGTTTAGCTATATACTGTATATAGTCAAGTCCTCGCTTAACGCGTTTTCATGCAACGCTATAACGCTTTTCTTCTAATCGGGAACACTTTTCTTTCCACAACGCGGAATGCGCCCGTTATAACGCGGTTTCTGAGCGGTCAACGACGAACTACTTTCTTGAGCTGAGTGGTACGATACAATACGCGGAGTGATACAGTACACGACGGACTCTCATCTCGGTTCTTTACCCCGCCAGAGGATGACTGCAGCGACATTTTACAGTGCAAATGTGAATCAAATTTGCATTGCTGTATTCACTTATTTATACCCCGTAATGGTCGTATACACGTGTAGAGGTGTAATTGTGTATGGGCGCGGATGGCTAACAAACACAAGGGGCGTGGTTAGGGCCGTACACAGAGGAGGTGCTCACACCGACGTCCGCACCTGCATCCCCCACGGGCCCCTCCCGGGGGCCGAGTACTATAAAAGGTGGTGAGCCGGAGGGCTCGAGGTCGAGTATCAGCTTAAACCAGCGAAGACGGAAGACCAGCTAGAATAGGCCCCGGAGCTCCCCTGGCTCGCTGTCCTTGTCAGGGCCGACCAGGGCAAGCCGGTGGCGTGGCCCCGAGAGCCCAGACTGACGAGCCAGTCTGGAGACTCAGGGTGCCGGGATCCCAGCTTGACCAGGGCTGGGATAGGTAGCTACCCTAGCTCCGTAGTGGAGGACTTGGGCTTAGGTTAGCGGGGTTAGATGTTGTGTCTCCCTGTTAGCTGGGTAAAGGGAACGATAAACCCTTAAGTACTGTGTGTACCCGTTACTGTGCACAAGTTGGTGTTAATAAATAAGTGTGCCTCCGACCCCGTCGTCAAGCCTCCTGAATACTTACTACATCTGGGGTCAGAAGTAAACGTTCAACGATGGACACACGAGGGACGACACGTACCAGGGAGCCGGAGATGGAGGACACCGCGGCCGAATCGCCACCAGAGATGGCCGAGGTCGGATCGGAGCAGCCGGGGCCGAGTACACCCGCGCTGCTACGACAGGAAGGGGGGGATGCGTCGGCCGAGGGACTTCGGCTGGCTCACTCCCGCCTGGCGGAGCTGCTCTACGCTGCGGCCACCGCGTTGGAAGAGATCACGCGGCTGGGGGCTGGAGGGGCTGCGCGGGACGACGACAGCAGCCGACGCGCGGCAACATTTCCCGCTACCCCGACGCGGCTCGCGGTTAAATTTCCCGCCATGACTACAGTGCGAGCAGAGGGCAGGGCCGGCCCGCGTCAGGTGACTGCTGAGGGCCAAGCACAAGCCGTGACATCATCAACACCGGCCAGCGCGTCAACAACAGAGCGACCGGCGATGCCATGCTTGCAGCCCGCCCACACTGTAACGTCTGCTGGGAACGACGGAGCGCGATCCGCAGCCACGGACGTCGCGTTACAGCAGCGACTGCCGCCTCTCAAAGAATTCGTGGGCGCGGACGGAGACTGGGGTGGCTTCAAAAGGCGGTTCA
Organism: Lampetra fluviatilis; assembly: GCF_964198595.1. Lineage (NCBI taxonomy): Eukaryota > Metazoa > Chordata > Hyperoartia > Petromyzontiformes > Petromyzontidae > Lampetra > Lampetra fluviatilis. The sequence continues at coordinate 27,619,483 of NC_136275.1, read as the reverse complement.
TCGCTCATCAAGAGATGGCGAACTGGACGGACGCCGAAGCACTACGCGCGCTGCCGGCGATGCTGGACAACGACGCCCTGGCTACTCTCACCTCGGCGCCTAAAGAAAAGCGCGCCACGCTGCACTTGGCGCTGCAGCTGCTGTCAGCTGTCTATGAGCCGCCTTCGGACTGCAGGCAGCTATTCCACGATCGTCATCGGGGCGCCAACGAATCGCCCCTGGCCTTCCGGACGGCTCTCCTGGCCCTGGCGAAGGCAGCTTTCCCGCGGATGGACGAGGAGGGAGTGGACGCTATGGTGGCTGAAAAGCTGCTGCTTCTCGCGGATGAGCTGGACGTCGCCGTCTTGGCTCAAGACGACGCAGAGATGTCGTCCTTGCTGGTCGCGCGCCACATCCACGGGGGCTTGCGGTCCCTGCATCGCAAGGCCGCCAAGGGGGTGGCCGGCCATGCCATGGCGGCCACCACCCTCCCATCGGAGGAGGTCTGCGGGGTGGAGCGGCGGGGGCAATGGAGATCGGCGGCACCACAGGCTCGGAATGGACCGAGCCGCCAGGAGCAGCCCAGGCCATCTGGGGCGCTCACACGCTGCTACAACTGTGGCCTTCAAGGCCACGTTGCTTCAGGATGCCGGGCTCCCCGTCAGCGCAGGGCGACACCTCGTCAGGACGCCGCGCCGTCTCCACCCAAGCTCCAGAAGAGGAATACGGCGAGTCGTGGCACCTCACACGTTTGGCCCATGCACACATCCGACACACACTCACGCGCTCAACCGAACAGGGCTCGAGAATCGACGGCCGTTGCGCCCGATTGTTCTGAAATGCGGCGAGCGCTCCAACCGGGTCAGTGGTCGGAGCTCGCCCATCGTGTCGTTGCAGCGTCGGCGGGATCGTCGGTTGTGGTCGGTCATATTGATGGGGTAGAGGTGCGGATTTTAATTGACACAGGAGCGTCGGCAACCATTATATCTGATTTGATTTATAACATTATTCCCGTTCAAAGTCGTCCCTTGCTCCCCGTTGACGTGCCATGCTATGCTGCTAACGGGGGCTCGCTAGGCATCATTGGCCAAATCCGCGCCAAAATTTGCATTGGAGACATTAAATTATCCGGCCCTGTTTTGGTTTCCTCCTCACTGGCGGTTCCGTGCCTGTTGGGGACGGATTTCTTGGCCAAAATGCCCATTCGTATCTTGATTGACCAGGGGTGCATCGAGCTCCCGTCGGGTCGACGCGTAACGTTTTTGTCTTCCCCCGCCACGGAGCGTCGGGCATTTGCAACCGAGCAGGCGCTCGTGGCAAAAACTGTGCGCGTACCCCCGGGGGCTCAGATGCTCGTCCCTCTTAGTATGCGTCGGCCGTTTGCTGAGGGGGTTGCGGATCGGGGGGTCTTGTTGGGACCATCTCGGGCCGGGGTCAATGGCCCCGATTTACTAGCGGCTCAGACCATGGTGAAAGGGGATCGGGACCCCTTCATTGCAGTCCTTAATGTAGGATCGCGAACGGCCGTGGTTCCTCAAGGGACCGTGCTTGCACACGCAACGCCGGCACCCTATGAGGAACCACTCGTGAGTCAGGTAACCACCGATCCTCCGTCGCGACCGCATTCGGACTGTGATGACGGATGGCTGGATGCACTTTGCGCGGGATCAGTGGACCTGTCCGTCTTGCAGCGTGCGCAGCTGCGAGTTCTCCTGAAAGAATTTGCCGACGTTTTTAGTCAACACAAATTTGATATTGGTTGTACTAAATTGCTGCGACACCATATTGACACGGGTGACAGCGCGCCAATCCGCCAAAATCCTTTTCGGCTGAGTCCCGCCGAAAAGGATCATGTCAAATCGGCCGTTGATGACATGCTAGCCGCCGATATCATTTCCCCTTCCAACAGCCCGTTGGGCGCGCCGATCGTTTTGGTGAAAAAACACGACGGCTCACTGCGGTTTTGTGTCGACTTTCGGCGATTGAACAAAATTTCTGTGGCAGATGCATACCCGCTTCCTCGAATGGATGAGTCGCTCGATGCCTTGGCGGGGGCGCGATTCTTTTCCACCCTCGATTTACTTTCTGGATTCTGGCAGCTTCCTCTGGATGACGAATCAAAACCTAAGACTGCTTTTCGTACACCGCAAGGTCTCTTCCAATTTAACCGCTTGCCGATGGGCTTACATTCTGCGCCGGCAACTTTTCAGCGGTTAATGGAACTGGTCTTGGCAGGCTTGCAATGGGATTCGTGTTCAATTTACTTGGACGATGTCATCGTCTTTAGCAAATCTTTCGAGGAACACCTCCAGAGGTTGCGTGCTGTTTTTCTCAAAATGCGGGCTGCCAATTTGAAATTTAAACCGCAGAAGTGCCATTTGCTCCGCGAATCGGTGCGGTATTTGGGTCACATTGTTGGGCGCTCGGGGATATCCACTGATCCCGCCAAAACAGAATGCGTCAGCTCCTGGCCGACTCCCACCTCGGTGGGAGAGGTCAGGAGTTTCATTGGGTTCGCGTCGTACTACCGATGGTTTGTGGCTGACTTCGCTACGATCGCGAAACCATTGCATGCCTTGACGTCCAAGGGAGTCAGGTTTCATTGGGGGCCGGAGGAGGAGGCTGCTTTTCGCGCCCTCCGGAATGCCCTGGTGGGGGCTCCGCCGTTGAATTACCCCGATTTCTCACAACCCTTCTTGCTCGATACAGACGCAAGTAACACGGGCATTGGGGGCGTGCTGTCCCAGCTCATTGGGGGTGTAGAGCATGTGGTGGCTTACGGTAGTCGGGTACTGTCTCCAGCAGAACAACGGTACTGCATTACCCGTCGGGAATTATTGGCAATTGTTTATTTCATTCAGAAGTACCGCCCGTATCTGTACGGTCGGCGTTTCACCGTCCGTACAGATCATGCGGCTCTACAGTACGCCCTGCGGGTTTAACAACCATCGGGCCAGTTGTCTCGATGGTTGGAGATTCTCCAAGACTACGACTTTGTCACCACATATCGTAAGGGCGTCCGCCACACGAACGCTGATGCCCTGTCGCGGTTGCCACCCACTTCGGAGTGCGCTTGCCTCTTGGGTTCGGGGCGTTGTAGGCCCCCGAACGTCACCACCGATTCGGTCCTCGTGGCCGCCGCCGATGTGCCTTCGGCTTCGGGTCCTATTGAGCAAGAAGGGAGGGATTCGTTGCTGGGGTTGTCGGTCGCGGAGTGGGGACGCCTCCAAATAGAGGACACCTCCCTCCTCGCTCTGCGCCGTCGCACCGGGGGGGTTGGTCAGGGGGTGGCGAACGTTGACTCGTGGGGGTTGTCCCAGGGTCTTTTAATGCACTGGGACGGAAAATCCCGCCGCCAACGGCTCGTGGTGCCTGCAGCATTAAGGGGTAAGGTGGTATGGGCTGCTCATGAGCGGCTCCTGCACTTGGGGGTTCACAAGACCTTTGCCACGCTCCAGCTCGATTTCTTCTGGCCGGGCATGGCAAAGGACGTGGGGGATCTCCTGGGGTCGTGCACGCAATGCGCGCAGCGGACGCCACCAGCAAGGGGGTCCAACCCTCCGCTGCAGTCCATAAAGGTTTCCCAGGTTAACGAGCTCGTTGCTCTAGATATTCTCGGGCCTTTTCCCGCTACACCCAGGGGAAATAGGTATTTATTGACAGGGGTCGAATACTTCACGAGATGGCCTATGGCCTGGCCCCTGGCCAACCAATCGGCAGCAGCCATCGCGGAGGCCTTTGTCCAGGGCTATGTCCTCGACAAGGGTGCTCTGGAACGGCTGCTGACTGACCAGGGTAAGAATTTTTCGGGAAAACTCCTCCGCGAGGTGTGCGACCTCTTGGGTACGGAGAAAATTCGGACCTCCCCGTATCACCCACAAACTGACGGGATGGTGGAACGGCTGCATCGGACCATCACGTCCATGCTGTCCCAGCAGGTATCGGAATCCCAGACAGATTGGGACCTCCGCATTGCCGGTGTGTTGCAAGCCTACAGGATGGCTCCCCATGCGGCCACCGGATTTTCCCCTTTCTTTTTAATGTATGGCCGCGAGGCTAACCCCCCTGTGACGACCCAGCTGAAGCTCTCGGCGCCTCAGGCGAAGTCTACATTGTCCGAACACGTTAAATTTAACATCGGCAAATTATCTGAGGCGCGGGAAGCGGCCGTGCAAAATTCTGAACTCCGCCAGAAGGCGAACGAGAGGCTTCGGCTGGGGCGGGTACATGTGTTCAAATGGAAACCAGGGGACAGGGCATGGTTGCACTGTCCCCAGGTGCCGCTGGCGACCTCGTCAAAGTTGGTACGGCCGTGGCGGGGGCCCGTGGAGGTCGTACAGGTCTTGCGGCCGCAATGTGTATGTGTCAAATGGGGGAGGCGTCGGTGGTACGTGCACCCCTCAAGGTTGAAACCGTTCATTGCGCCGCCCCGTGGTTCGCACACACACACGCATGGCCAAACGTGTGAGGGGTCCGCCGACTCCCCGACATCGCTGCTCTCGCCTAACCTGACATCAACTGTTCCATCTCCAGGTGCAACTGGAGTGACGGGTCCACGACCGCCAACCCCCCCCGGGGGGGTCGGGGGTCACTCGGCAGCGAAACCAGACTCTCTCGCACCCGGACCGTCAACAACCGCCACTAAGCATGCCGGGACGGGCCCTTGTGACGGGCCCGCCGCGAGAACGCGCGCCAGAACGCGCAGACTATTGTGAGGTCGGCCTTTGGGGGGCCTTTGCGGACGAGGGGGGGAGGCGCCCGGAGCGCGTGTATATATGTTGGTTTTGCGGAATGGGGTATTTATTCGGGGGGGTGCGCCGGGTTATTTTTTTTCTCCTTCTTCTTCTACCTGTTTCCTGTTGTTGTTGTTGTTGTTATGGTTGTCATTGTTCTTGTTAAAATTACGCGAGGCACACACGGTTTTGGGGAGGGATGCACCTTTATTCTGATTTTGTTGCAGCTGGGGACGGCTGCGAGCTGTACAGGGGGGGGTGATGTAGAGGTGTAATTGTGTATGGGCGCGGATGGCTAACAAACACAAGGGGCGTGGTTAGGGCCGTACACAGAGGAGGTGCTCACACCGACGTCCGCACCTGCATCCCCCACGGGCCCCTCCCGGGGGCCGAGTACTATAAAAGGTGGTGAGCCGGAGGGCTCGAGGTCGAGTATCAGCTTTAACCAGCGAAGACGGAAGACCAGCTAGAATAGGCCCCGGAGCTCCCCTGGCTCGCTGTCCTTGTCAGGGCCGACCAGGGCAAGCTGGTGGCGTGGCCCCGAGAGCCCAGACTGACGAGCCAGTCTGGAGACTCAGGGTGCCGGGATCCCAGCTTGACCAGGGCTGGGATAGGTAGCCTCCCCTAGCTCCGTAGTGGAGGACTTGGGCTTAGGTTAGCGGGGTTAGATGTTGTGTCTCCCTGTTAGCCGGGTAAAGGGAACGATAAACCCTTAAGTACTGTGTGTACCCGTTACTGTGCACAAGTTGGTGTTAATAAATAAGTGTGCCTCCGACCCCGTCGTCAAGCCTCCTGAATACTTACTACACACGTACAGCAATTCCTCGCTTAACGCGTCTTCGTTTAACGCGGCACTTTTCAGGAACGCATCTACTGCCGCCGCGCTAAACGAGGGATTACTGAACAAACCGATGTCACTTCATTCCAATCGTAGCCACGTACACCACAACCCCCACGATGAATTCTGCATGTAGTTGTTGTGAATTGAGGCGGGTGGGGGGGGGGTCAGCGAGACGAGTCAAGCCGGTCGTGATGAGCCGCATTTTGCAAGATCTCGCGTCAAGGTGGGGGCAGGGGGGGAGTGTGGGAGGGTTGACATGGCGTGGCGTGGCGTGGCGTGGGACCACGTTATCAACGTAGCCAATCACGTACCCGGCGGTCCGGGGCGCGGACGCACACGGACGCAAACATTGGGGGGGGGGGGGGCACGGGCGACATCTGAATCGAGGGCTCCGCCCTCACGCAAGGGGCGAGACAATTATCCAGAAGATACAGTCAATTAGAGTGGGCCTGATAGAATAGCGGGACGCGTCATCGATCTTTGCTGCTCCAATTCCGCCTTCCCGACACCTAATTTTGTTTCGCCCATTAGCGGGCGGGATCCGCGCGACGTAACGCGCATTAAACAAGCCGTGAAGTTATTTTCTTGTCAAAAGCGATATTGGCGGAGGCGATGGGGGTGGAGGGATGGTGGGTGGTGGTGGTTTGGGGGGGGTTAAGTGGGGGGAAGGGAAGGGGGTGGTTGTGTGTGACTAAGGGGGGAGGCCGGGATGTGGTGGGGGAGGGGGGACAAGGGGGGGGGGCGGGGAGGAGGTGGGGGTTCTCGCATCCCACTTATCTCATACATTCAGTGAAGGTGCACGTGACTGTCCATCACAACCCGATGATGTGCACCCGATCTGTGCCGGATTAAACATGTTGGTGATGAAGTTTACAATTATCGCGTAATTACCGGTGGCGCAGGCGCCCTGCGCCTGACGACGTTGGCTCATCATCACGTCGGGTGCTCCGCGGCCGATGAAGTGAATGCAATTTTGTGCGTTGTAAAGACGACGTCCAGTCGTGGATTTGCCGATTGAAATGTTAGTTGTGACGTATGAGGATGGAACAAACATAAAAATGAGGTAACATTGACTTTGTTGTCGTTGATCATATCAATGTGACACGGATGGGCTGGTCACCGCCGTAATAATGTGGAATTACCACCGTTGACCCGACCGTGTCCATCCAGTCCTCGCTGAGCTGCATTGGCTTCCGGTCGCTGAACGAATACATGACAAGGTCGCACTCATTGCACACAAAGTGCTTGCCACAAATGAACCACAATACCTTGGTGGTCTCTTCAAGGAGCATAAACCATCATCACGCAAACTCCTGTCATCCTCGCAGCGGCTTTTAGGCTGGCTATCTAACAAAGGGCGGTCACTGCATTGTGCGTCTGGGGCAGTCAGGAACGCTCTTCCTTACGATTTGATGAAGCCACTGCAGCTATGCACTTTTAAATCTAGATTGAAAACTAATTTATTTCAAACTGCTTTTTTGTGTTTAGATTGTGTCATTTTCCCGCACCTCTGATTAATTATCACGGTTGGCTACGTACAGTGCGAAAGAGGTTCAACATATGTACACATGATCGTTGCCTGAAATTGGTTTGGAGACGGATATTTAGTATTCGTGTATTTTTAAACATTGTAATGAACATATATATATACCAATCACAAAAGAATCGATTATTGCACACGAAAGTCGACGCATGAATCGTGTGATGAAACATATCAACTAATCGATGCATATCCAGACCTCGAAACGAGCACACAAGTCAACACACGTGCGCTATGGCTGCCTCGAAGTCATTAGCACATATGCTATGAATAAGAACCACGACACGAAACGTCGACTATTATGCATGTTTTCGCTTCACATGCCACGCAGCGTTATCGACAAACGCGTTGACAAAGTAGCGAGAGGTGCGGTAATATTCAGACATGCGACCTATCCCTCAAGTCGGAGTGTTGAGACTCGATGCGACGTTCATGGTTAAACCCGTAGCGATACTAATACCATAATAGTAATACAACCCCGCACCTCCGATGACATACATACACACACACAACGGCACCTCTATATAGCGCACTCTATTGCTGTAACACGTTCGGAGCCAACCGCGTGGTCCCAAGCCTGTTAGTACATTGCCTCGTGCAACCGAGGAGCTAAAGAGTTACTTCTTTGTGACGCTACATCCTCTGTGACGTGCCGTTGTCACGTGAGGTTAGGGTAGTCGCATCACGTGGTGTACACGTAGCAGTCGCGCGTGTACGCTTCGCGAACAAATGACGGCAAATCTTAGTCAGCCTGGTTTATAATAGCGACACATGTTAACTACATAAATAATCAACGCTTCGCTCTGTAACAGATGGTTATACGGAGATTGTAGCATGTGTTGTACATAGGTGTCAGTCCGTGTTTGCCGTTGTCTGTTCGCGTGTCATATTGACGCACTGTACAGTGTACACCCATGCAAACGCGATGTTCCATCTCAAGGGATGTATCCAGGTGACACATCGTAAGCAATTAATGGCAAAGAAATGCAGACGTATATCGCGGAAGCGAGGTCTCTTTAACGCGACATTTTGACGAGCCAGTTGCGTTGGCAAGTGGTTCACGAGCCCAATCAAGAACACAGTGTGGCCTTAAAATACAAATAAGTATAATAGGCGACGTTTCAGGCAATGGTCCTTCTTTCATAGCACATACATTGAGAGGCCAGAGAGAGATAGTTAATACGTGCAGGAGACTGCACTTAACACCATGAGGCCTTGTGAAAATTCGATTTTAAATAATGTTATCTAATTACCGTTTTTTTAATTAAGCATATGAACAGTTACATAATAGACAAAATAATGCTCTAGGCACCTAATCTTTACCTCTTCTTGAAAGCCGCCAGTGGAAATCCGGAGCCTGGAAGATTATTAAGATGAGATGAATGCTGTCACAACAGAGAACATCACTCCACATTTCCTAATCCACAATCGCCAAGAGCGCGCACAGTATGTGTGCACACGTGCACGCACAGTATATGTGCACACGTGCACGCGCAGTGTGTGTGCACACGTACACGCACAGTATGTGTGCACACGTGCACGCACAGTATATGTACACACGTGCACGCACAGTAAGGCACTACCACTAGACTACAATATACTTCCTACCCGAAATTAATAATCCGATAATATTATACCCTACATATTCCCGTAATCCAATGAACAGGTTTATACAACGATAGATAGACGCAGAATTGCGGCGAGTTGATCGATGTGGCGAGGTGCCACAATAATTCCCGAAACAGCGAGTACGGACTGTGCCGTGCTGCTCCCTGGCTGGTCCGAATGATTCAGGACTCTTCCGGACTGAAATGAAGCATCGATTGCCAAGTAGCGATTGTGCCTATTCATACGCATACAACGTTGCTGCCTGATTCACTGTGCTCATTAAATAACTTATATATTTAAACACGTGACTTGCACAATAGATAACAGGTTACTTAAAGCACACATTTACGAAACCGATAGTCAAGTACGATCAGTGGCAGTGAAACAAGGGCGTTATTGTTTTATAATTAACCTGTCATTTATAGCCTTAATATATAATTACATGTACACCAATTATAAACATATACAAGTGAATTTACGAACAGGTTATGTATATATACACACAGCCATTGCAATGTGCGCACACAGATGTAATGCATCGCCGGTGTGTACGCATGGCTGTTTCTGTGGGGAGCGGTGGCGCAGTGGTTAGAGCGCTGCGCTAGGAACCCAGCCACCCAGTTCGATTCCCGCTTAGGGCCAACACCGCTGACGATCGTATGAACCTGCTCCCGAGCCTCCTCCCCTAGGTCGACTCGGTCTCAAATGAGTACCTGGTGCGCTGTGCGAACATCGCCACTTGGCAGACAAAGACGTTGCCACGGGCGTGGTGCTGCCCGCAACAGCTCGTGAAAATGATGCGCGGGTTTCCCGATTTTCGGAAACGGTAATCGATTTAAAAAAACACGTAGTTAATTAATATTTAACACTTATACATCTGCCGCCCAAGTTTTATATGTATATGTGACAATTCTTATATTTTCTTTTACATTTACGCATACATATACATTACGTATATATATACACACACACTACGCACAATGTCTATACATATTCCGAAGACGTGCATGTTTTTGATCGCACACAACGCTCGCAAACATTCCGTTCAAGATTAGCTGAGTGACAGTCGTTGTGGTTGATGTCGACTCAAGCGACGTCAGACAAATTGTCTGCAACATTGTGCGTGTCTGTGTGTGTGTGTGTGCGCGCCGCGGGCTTTATTTCTCGAAGACGTGGGCGGTCGTGGCCTGCCTTCTACCAGGTAGCTCTGTGATATTAGCTCACCAACTTCAGAATCTTTATTTATTTTGGTGGAATCCGATGAGTTCTCGAGATATTTTTCACAGATGCTTAGTAGGACTCTAATTGAATCGGACACTCCTCACAGTCGCATCCGATTGTTCACATCGCTAATGTAAAGTGATACAAGTAAACCGCATGTATAATGGTAAATCTATCAATTCTACACAAACCCGGGCTACGGTATAACGTGGGGATTGGCTGCGTGCCCTGGGCGCGTCCCGGTGTTGGACGCGATCTCTAATAATTGAATCACACGCGGTTAGCGCCGCTTTACATGCCTCCTTGCTGCTGCTCAATCCTGCGGAGCCGCGTAGGCCAAGGTTTCCCAACACCCCAGTCCCCCTCCCCCCACCCGCGACCCAATTTACTCCTCCCCCAATACAAATTAACTCGTTCCACGCTTCGCGCGCCCAATGATTGTTAAACACGCGCCACGTGACGAGCGAAGCAATTAACGTTGTTTGCGTTCGTAGCGCCGATTCCAATTCAGATCGAGATCGCGATGTACGCCGCGTCGGCCTTCAAAGGTGCTCGCTAGGAGCACTTGCCTCAAGAGTAAAGTTGAAGCTATACGGGAAATCTTTGTCTTTGTGCACGTGTTCCATGTAACGCAAACAGCGTTAATCGCGTCACGTGGGGCTTGTTAGCGAGCGCCCTTCAAGGTCGGCATTGTTGACCCGTGCCACGCCCGGCCACATTTGTCTCCCCAGTGCTAATGGTAACACAATTGATTTGAGGCTGGGTTGACGTCGGTCGAGAATAATGCTTGATACCACTTGAAACTGAGAGTAGGCCGTTCATCATGTACACACGCTCGCGAACACAATACGTTCGTAAGCATACCATCAGGGTACCATCTTCACTTTCGCCCTCCTCCATCACCAACAGTTAAAATGTTTCCGCCCCTAGTGACAACAGTCGCCCCGACTCCCCCCCCCCGTTATTATTTTAAATCCGCATGTCATCCATTGTATACGTTCACTGAAGCGGCAACTTTATCCACACCAAAACAAAGATCCCCCCGTATAGGCTTAACTGGCTGTTGGGGCAAGTGCTGTTAGCGAGCACTGATAAAGGCCTACACGGCGCAAGAGAGGATGGGTGTCCAGCACCACGCCCGGCCGCCTTTGTCTCCCCAGTGGCGATTTTTTTGCGCACCGCATTTGAGGCCGAGTCGACCTAGGGGAGGCCCAGGATCGGTTCAGATAATCGTCACTGGGTGTTGGTCGTGAGCGAGAATTGAACTCGGATCCCCGTGTTCGTAGCGCAGCACGCAAACCGCGACACTACTCCCACACTTAACACGCGCACGTGACAACGAAAAACCCCACGACCAAGCACGCGTGGGCATCGTTTGAAAAATATGTAAGCGGGGAAATTAACGACGATGTCACCGTGAAGCCTAAACGTTAACCCTAAGCACCGAACACCGACGCAAATGATTAAAAGTGTTTAAACGGCAGACAAGATGAGCGACGTAAGATCGAGTGATTGGGGTGGCACGGCGCGTGAAAGGGCCGGTGGTGGATGACACGAGGGACCGTAGCAGAGGGGCAACTTGTGGGTCACGAACGGGGCTATAGGGGAGGGACGGGACGGAGTGGAGGAGCGAGGGGAAGGATGCGGTAAGGAAATTGTCGATGGAGTAGAGGCGAGGCTTAGATCGAGAAACGTGTTGAACTCGTTCGGATTTGGCGGCCAATAGCGGGCGCTTCATTATAGACGTTTGGGTCAGATCGCACGAGTGAAATGTGTGTCGTAAATCCAAAGTTCTTGAGTACATGTCACGGGCCAGAGAGCTACATGAGGAAATGAAGGCCATGAGAGCCGACGTCTTTGTGACAGGCCATGGCACGGAGAGAGAGACAGTATAATGAAGGCCACCGTGCATTATCTACTGAAATCTGCCACGTCGTTTTCACGCGATAGTACATCACGTGCTCGTGTCATTGACTAACGTGTTTAGTCTTTTTTTAGTTGGTAGATTACAAAAAAATGTTTCTAGTCAATCAAAGAAGCCAGCACGCACGCATTACTCACATCAGCTCTGCAATGGAAAACGACGTCGTTCCCCGGACCGGGCACGGCCCAGTTTAACCCGCGGGTTCACCCCACAAGGTTCACGTCGACTTTTGAGTGGCATTGAACTAAACGGCACCACGAGGTGGAGCCACGAAGGGCTTCTGCGCTCGTTCCCCCGACCACGCGATCGTTCCACTGATGGAAGAGCAGCCACAACCACTCCCGCTGCTCAGCATCACTCATATCCCGTGCGAATCGAATCCGTCTCGATATCCCACGCTACACGAATCGCATTATATCACCCACCTGTACAAAACTGCGAATCGATCCAGCATCGACGGTTGAATCTGTATCGATGTACAAAAGATAGCTGTGAAAATTATCAGCAGCTCCTTGTGATATCGATCCATGCGCGGTATATCGATCCTCCTCCCAGCATATGAATGTGGAATTTCCACCTTCTGGTTCATTAAATATGAAGATAGTGTATCAGTAAGCACAAATGCAACATCGATTATGCCTGATTGCCCTTCAATCATTCACGTAACGGATACAGCATTCGCATAATTTAAACAACACCAGCCTTTCGCCTCTGTGACGTCATCGCGACGTCATGTGCCAGGCGAGGTGCACTTTGAGTTGATGTGGTACACGCGCAGATATTATTGGCGAACAGACCGGGGTGATTGTTCCCGACTCGATGCTCGTGCAGCTGCTTGAGTTTGACAATCAAAGGCAAAGACACATTTCCCCCACGTAGCCTTTAACAAACTATTCGGGAAAGTGCTGTTAGCAAGCACCTATCGCGTTTCACACTCATGCACGTGCACACGCATACAAAGACAAAGATCCCATGTGTAGCCTTAACAGACTGTAGGGGCAAGTGCTGTTATTGAGCACCTACGAAGGCCGGAATGGCACACGAGGGGGTGGGTGGCCAGCAACCACGCCAGACCGCCTTTGTCTCCCCAGTGGCGATGTTTACACACCGGACCAGGTACTCATTTGAGGCCGAATCGACCTACACACACACGGACCCACACCCACACACACACAGCCACACACACGGACCCACGCACACAAACACGCGTGCAACAAACACGGTCCCAACAAACACGAGCCAGAGACAGTACATACACATCTGCTCATTTCTTTCAGAAACGAAATCAAAGAAAGTCCTTCATCGATTTCGTGGAAATGTTTTAATATTATAAATACACATACGCATATATATAACCAACAATCGCGTGCTGAACCGTGTTGATGCTCATAGTCAGTGTAATTAAGACTTACATGTGATTCAGAAGAACAATAATAATAATTTGCGATAACAATGACAATAATAATAACAGCAAGGAAGGTTCGCGTGAAAATCAATTACACATTAAAGTGGCCGCTCAGCGGTTAGGTCGGATACGTGTACGACCGCTTCACTTTGAAATAATATTGTCGGGAATACGTGCTCGTCTCACGGAGAAGCAAGAGAGCGAGTAATTTAGTCAGCAACGATTTGCCGTCTCCCCAGAAGCAGCTGTGCCGAAGTTGCAACAACTCACAGTCGCGAGATTACTCGTCAAGTCCCGGTACTTGCTTCTCAAAGAGAGTCCAGCATTGGGATGTTTGTCAATTTATGTTTTTTTTTTAAAGGAATGGGAAGAAACCGGAGCAGCTGGAGTAAACGTGTACCCACGGGATGATGAGATGCCGTGCCACGTTCCGCACAGACGGATCGCGAACCTCCCCCTTGCTGTACTGCCATCAACCTGCTCACCTTGCAACCTGCCAGGTTGCGAAGCCTCAGAAGTCCCGTGGTTATCTCGACGTGACCCACCAACCCCGCGTTCTGAGAGCGCTGCATTACGGGCCCAGGTGTGCGCACATTGATGGCCTCGGGGTCGATGGGTTCTCTGAAGCACGATGAATGGCCATTACCCCAAACATCGCCTATTTTATACCTTTATTATTTTAAGGCAATGCTCTTGACAATTGTTTGGGTTGTTGTTGTTCTTCTTATTTGTGCTTGAGTACCAATGCCAAAGCAGCAACTACTTTGTTGTATCATTGATAGTGTGGTTGGACCAAGATAGGGGGGAGAGGGGGCGGGGGCTGATAAGGACCTGGTTGGCCTCCAGTCTTCATCTGTTCTCACATTGCGCATCCCCCCCCACCACCGCCTCTCTCCCTTTGGAGTCTCAACCACGGGATGTCCTGGTCAACCCACAGCAACGCGGAATTTCCACCGCCCGCCGGGTTCCGGAGCCCGCGATAGACACGAGCAAACGCCCTGGGGGAGAGCGTGCGGCACAACGACGACGCCTTCACAGACTGTTGGGGCCAAGTGCTGCTCGCGAGCGCCTATGGAGGCCGCCGGCTTACGGGGTCACGTCTGGAAATGGGTGGTTGTGTTCACGCGTCGCACCAGCTACTCAATTTGAAGGCCGAGTCGACCAAGGTTCGGATAATCGCCACCCGGCGTTTGGCCGTGAGCGGGGAAGGGAATCGAACCCCCGGGCGGGCCAGCTTCGTGGCGCGGCGCGCTGCAACGCGACTGCACTTAGCGCTCCCTGCGAGCGAGGACGCGCGCCTTCTCTCACCACAAGCGAATGTTGTGAGCGCGCTCACGTGACCTGCAGCAGGCGTTTCGCTGCTCCCGGTCTCCGCCTGGGCTGTGTCGGGTTTAATGGCTTCCCTAAGTGGCTTGTTAGCGCCTGACAGCGGCTCCCAGCGCGCCGGAGCCTGCGGTATAGACGCTCCGAGCCGCTCCGCCGCGCGTAATTGCTAATTTCTCTCCGGCTTCTTCCCGTCTCTCGCCCAACCACCACTCCCTTCCCCCCACCGCATCGACATGCACACGCGCGCGACATGCATGCACCCACACGCGCACGCGCACAGTCACGCTCGCGCACACACATACACGCGCGCGCGCGTACGCACCACGAACGAGTCTTTATATTTCTTATCCCCCTGATCTCCCACACCCACCCGATGATACAGTCGGGTTTTGTTGTTGTTGCTGTTGTTGTTAACTCCCGGTTTCAAATGAGGGCATTGTTTGCGGGCGGTGCCGAACTGTCGATAGCATCGATCCGGCACGTGACTCCAGAGGCCCCGGGCGTGGAGCTTCGGGGCTCCAATTAGAGCGATCTCCTTCTTCTTCTTCGTCTTCTCTTCGCCGGCGACCAAACCGCTGGCGGTTGTTGTTGTTGTCGTTGTTGTCGTTGCATGGTGGCAAAGCGTGACGGGGAAGACGAACTCGGTAACCGAGGCATCCTTAGGCGGTGCTCTTACGCGAGCGACCCTTCTACCTCGCCCTGCCTGACTGCCCGTGTTGTCCAAAATGCCCGCGGAGGAAGTCTGAAAGAGCAGTAGCAGCAGCACCACCATCAACAACCTACACACGTTCAACCGAAACAGCGCGACCGGTCACAGCCAACCCTCTTGACTGGCATCCACACGCACCGTAGACAATTGTTGTTGTTGTCTCTAAATGTGTTGTCACCTCGTCCTGCTCACGCACATCGGGCGGCGGGCTGCACCCAGCTATGTGGAGGCGACGACACGCAAAGAGGAGGTCCCGTTCAGTCTGACCCCTCTCGTCACCCCCTCAACCCCCACTCACCCCCCTCCGTTCCTCGCGCTCGCACCACACAACGTGCATGGACCCTTGCGCCGCGCGATCCTCCTCTGCGTCACGACGGACGCACGTGGCACGGCCGCGAGGCCATCATCTGGTGAGGGACACCTCCTCGCGGTGTCCGTGCAGAGCGAGTGGGGCGAGAGGTTTGACCACGCCGCCGCCGCCGCCACCACCACCGACACCGCTCAGCACTGACGCTGCGTACGGTCTAAATCCAGCCTCGTGTGGCCTTACCGCACCGCCACCGCCACCACCGCACATCATCTCCGCGGCCGCCGCTCTGTGCGCGATCCCTCCATGCCCCGCCGATCCACCCACCCCGCCGCCGCCCCCTCCTGCTGCCGCGGCGGCCGCGGCTGCCGCGGCGGCCGCGGCAGCCGTAGACGTGTGGCAGCTGAGACACGAGCAGGGGCCCCCTCCTCCTCCTGCGGCCCCCTGCTGCTGCTGCTGCTGCTGCAGGCCGTGAGCCGCGGAGTAGAGAGCTGCGGCGGCGGCGGCCGCTGCCGCGGTCCCCGGCGAGCGGAGGCCGCACAGGAGCTCGGGCCGGGAGTAAGGGTGCGCGTGGTGCAGCGCGGCCCGGAACGAGTCGAGCGGCCGCAGGGCCGTGGTCGGGAAGGGCCCCACCGAGCCCGAGCCGGCGGCGATGCCCACGGGCGAGTAGTACGACAGCGGCGGCACGTGGTGCGGGAACGGATAGGGCAGCCCCCCCGTGGCGGCCGCGGCGGCCGCGTGGGTCATCATGTAGGAGTAGAAGCCCGGGTCGGCCGGGTGAGGCCACGACATGGCCAGCCGCTGGCGCTTGTCCTTCATGCGCCGGTTCTGGAACCACACCTGGCCGCCCAGTGGACACGTGCGTGCACACGTGCGCGTGGGTCAGTAGGTAGGTACACCGCATTGATAGAACGGACAAAGATTCCCCCCCCCCACCACTATAGCAGAATCTAAACAAACTTTTGGGGGTAAGTGTTGTTAGGGAGGTTGGGGTGCGCGGGCGGAGGGAGATGAAACACCACGCCCGGCCGCCTTTGTCTCCCCAGTGCGGATTTTTTACGCATGTACTCAGCTTAGTCGGTCTAGGGGAGGCCCAACACCTGTTCAGCACCTGTGTTATACTGTATGTCTCGTGTCAGCACCTGTGTTATACTGTATGTCTCGTGTTAGAACAGGGTTGTTAATGTGTTGGTCGTGCTTTAAAACCACGGCCAACGCAACATCGCGTTTTTTTTGTAACATGCAACATTAGGGCTATAAACTTCAGACTGCGTCTCTACTATTACAGGTTTCCCTCCCTTTATGCGGTCGGAGTAGTTGCGTTCCAAACAAAAGGGCGCACAAAGCGAAACCGCGCGGGGAGACCGCTGCTTGCCAAGTAGCGCACAAAGTACACACTGAGTACACACAGTACACACACAGTACACACGGTACACACGCAGCACACACATAATGCTGTTCCACGTCCGACCGCATATCCGAATCTAAGTGAATTCAAACCGCATACATCGAATTTTGGACAGAAACAGGTTAGCCAGATATTTACGAAATCGCACAAACAGAACCCGCATAAAGCGATCTAAACCAATGTTATCATTATCGTCGTTGTTGTCATACGACCTAAAGGGAACCTATAAACGCTGCAACTTATGCCCTATAAAAGTTAAATATCACTTTAAGTGAAGATAAAACCTGGAATTTTTAGGAGAGCAATGAAACGCGAGAGCTCATTGACACCAAGACACGTGGACACGCACACCTCAATTGGCAACGTCTCAGAGGAAAACACAATAACACCGAGACAATAGACATTGATCGTCGATTGTTCCTATTGTCTATTGTCCCCAAAGGTACACACGGAGAGAAGGTTGATGCGCAGCTGGACATGATCTGGAATCGCCTCACAAGGTCAGGAGGGCAACCCACCTCGAAAGCCCGCTCACGTGATGGGAACACGATGACATGTGGACACGTGGTCACAACAACACGTGGACACGTGGTCACAACGACACGTGGACACGTGGTCACAAGGACACATGGACACGCACAGTGATAGTCAATGTGCACACACGCCCACCTCAGTCACAGAGACACGTGCATGCAAAGACAAAGATTCTCTATCTAGCCTTAACAGACTGTTGTGGTAAGTGCTGATAGCGAGCACCTATGAAGGCCGGCACGGCACACGAGGGGGTGTGTGAAACAGCACCACACCCGGCCGCCTTTGTCTCCCAAGTGGCGATGTTTACACACCGCACCAGGTAATCATTTGAGGCTGAGTCGACAGAGGACAGGCCGAGAACCGATTTAGATAATCGTCATTGGTGTTGGCCGTGAGCGGGAATTGAACTGGGGTCGCAGGGTTTTGTAGTGCAGTGAACTAACTGGTATGCTACCGTTCCCCTACACTCATATACATGTACACACACACACTCACATACACACTCACACTCACGTAGACACACTCACATACACGTATACACACACACGCACCATTATGGTCTATGTGCAAAGGGACAGCAGGAAATGGAGGGCAAACACTTTGCCAGCCCGTGCCGAATATCACGTGTCAGGGACACGTATCTCGTCAATCCATGTCGCAGAGACACCAGCAGGGCACGTGGACATGTGGACACGTGGCCCAACGGTTCAGCCTCTGTATCAACCCACGTGGACACCACCCGTGGACACGCATCACGATGCTCCATGCCAAAGGAACACGGGGACACGTGGGCACAAAGGGAACGCGGAGGAGACATCGGCTCACCATGACACACGTTCACCGCACGGACAAAGACACACACACAGGTACCCCTTCGTTGTCAATGCTACGTGGGCACCTTGATGGTCAATGTCTCACACGAGCTGCATTTGGACGCCACGTGGACAGACACTTCGTCGCTTCACGTTCAAAGGGCGATCGTACACGAGGACACAAGGACACGCATCTTGATAGTCACCTCTAATAGTACTACTAATTATTGTAACTTGATAGTCCATATTTCTACCATCTCACGACGACACCACTTGAATACACTCAACTTCATGGTCCATATCTCTTTACCATGTGACGATGGATCTACGTGCACACCTTGTGGGCACACGCGCCTTGGTGGTCCACGTCTCTCTACGCCGTCTCACGACGGGCACCACGTGCACACCACGTGGGCACACGCACCTTGATGGTCGTCTCGGGCAGGTTGAGGGCCGCCGCCAGCTCGCACCGGCGAGGCCGCGAGACGTAGTTCTCGCGGTAGAACTCCTTCTCCAGGCGGCCGATCTGCTCCCTCGTGAAGGCCGTGCGGTAGCGCCGGACCCCGTCCGAGCCCAGCACCCCGCCTGGGGGGCCGCTCATCCTGCTCAGGTTGCCACCGCCAGGCCCCATGTCGTGGGCCTTGGTGCCCGGGCCCGGGCTCTTGGCGTCAGGGGACGCGTCCGAGCTGCCCACGGAGAGACTCTTGGTGTCTGCGTGGCAGTCAAAGGAAGAGGAGTTGTCCCAAAGGTGAGAATCGGAGCGTGATTCCAGGTCGACGCGCCTCGAATGGACACGCAGACCTGTGGAGTGGATATGCGTGTGTATGTACGTTGGACTTTTTTCGCACCGCGCCTAGCCAACAGTGCTAATCAGAGGTGCAGGGGAAGGGGAACTAATTGAACACAAACAGCAGTTCTGAAAAAATGAGCATGTAATACGTGGATATCGTGTGCCTAATTAGACCCATACAGGTAGACCACTTTTTAATAAAGTGCGATGATACGCAAAGGTTTTACAATACAGTACAATGTGAAATGTTCATTTATGCTGTGTATCAAATCAGCTCTCAGGCATCCCGTGAGTCACGTAAATTCTGCGTGGCCACACCTAACACTCTAAATCCCTCCCCCACACACTAAATCCCTCCCCCACACTCTTAATCCCTCCCCCATCCCCAGCCCGCTGTGAAAACAGACGCTGCTCTTCCACGCAGCTCACTTCTGCTTGCTCCTGCCATCTCCCTCCCCCCCTCATCATCACCCCCCTATCTGACATCTCGGCCCGGTCATTCCTTCTCCACCTCGTCCTCCCCTTCCCGACGGGCACTCGCCTTCCTCCTTCCTGCTCCTCATCTTTGAGGCGGGTCACCCCTTTTGTCCCTCTTCGGTGGATTTATAGCCAATTAACACCATCTGCGCCACGTGGAGCAAGTGTACAAAGACACACAGACACATGCGCTCGCTGGCATCTCAACCTTAATTTGAATCGGCTCTATTAACGCAACAAAGCAGCGTCAATTGCTCTGCACGTCACGTGGCGCGTGTTTCACAATCATCGGGCGCGTGCGGCGCGGAACGGGCTAATTTGCATTCGAACGGGAGGAGTAAATTCAAACAGGAAACTGGATCGGTAAATCCGTCTGTGCGGATATTTGAGTGCTGTCCCCTCACGTGTCCGGTGGGATTTCTCCGGCGTTCCGCCGCTTTGCTGCCACGCAGGGTTAAAGACGCCCCGGGGAACAAGTCACCACCCAAACCGACGCAGAACTTTCTCGAAAAAACAAAAACAATCCTTCGTTAGTGCCGTCATCGCCTGATTATAAGACGCTCCAGAAAGTAATCCGCGCCAAAAAAGTTGTGCCCGGTGTCAATAAAGTTACACAAACATGGTCACCTGCACAACAATCGCCATTCGCTACTAATTAGCGGTTACGTCACCCCGACGCTCGTGCCAGGCTAGGTGCACTTTGTCACATGCACACACATATATACGTGCACACACTCCAATGGATTACTAGACGAAATATAAACCTCTGCTTTCATATATTAAATGATTATAATCGGGAACAAACAAATAGACAAAGACCCGTTTAATAGCCTAAACAGACTCTTGGCATAAGTGCTGTTATGTACGTATGTTGAACTTCTTTCGCACCGTACTTGTTAACCGTGATTATCGAAGGTGCGGGGGAAGGACAACGAACTGAACAGAAAACAATGTCGAGGAGCACCTGTGAACGCGGGCACGGCACACGAGGGGGTGGGTGGCCAGCACCACGTCCGCCCGCCTTTGTCTCCCCAGTGGCGATGTTCACACACCGCACCAGGTACTCAATTGAAGCTGAGTCGACCTATCGGAGGCCCAGCACCGGTTCAAATAATTGTCACTAGGGAGACAAAGGCGGCCGGATGTGGTGCTGGTCTTGGCCGTGAGCGGGAATCAAACCCGTGTGGCCGGCTTCGTCCCGCAGCGCGCTAACCGCTGCACAAATACAAAGACCCCCCGTATAGTCTTAACATACTGTAGGGGCAAGTCCTGTTTGCGAGCGCATATGAAGGGTACACAAGGAGGTGGGTGGCCAGCACCATGTCCGACCGCCTTTGTCTCCCCAGTTTGGGGCTGAGTCGACCTAGGGGAGGCCTAGGACCGGTTCAGATAATCGTCACCGATGTTGGCCG
The DNA here is from genome assembly GCF_964198595.1 of Lampetra fluviatilis. NCBI lineage: Eukaryota > Metazoa > Chordata > Hyperoartia > Petromyzontiformes > Petromyzontidae > Lampetra > Lampetra fluviatilis. The sequence continues at coordinate 27,598,457 of NC_136275.1, read as the reverse complement.
TGAGCGGGAGTCGAACCCGGGTCGCCGGGTTCATAGCGCAGCGCGCTAACCGCTGCACTTAGATCCCATTCGTATGTAAGTAATAGAGGAAGATGCTTTACATGGAAAACGCCATTCCCCTTCACATCGATTTGGCTCGGCTCCCGTTACAAGGATGAAGGGTGGCGTGTGTGGCGTGATGACACTGCAGGACTAAGCGGGCATTAAACAAAAACGCGAACCATTAAGCAAGCTATAATCATCCTTTTTTAACTTTCTCAAATACCGACTAACAGATATAGGCACACACACACACGCTAAGATGAGAATGTACCTGTCATAATTATCATCATCATCAAAATCATTGACGTCATCATCATCATGTGTCATGATCTATCGGTTGCTAGATGAAGGCGTCACCTATGCGGCTGCCTCCGCCGCCGCTGCCACCTATCGTGGTCTTGCGATGCGATCATTAATCCAGCAACCGGCACACGAAGTGATTCCATCGCTCCGTCTCTTCCGGCGATGGTCGCTCTATATCGGGCGCGTTCCATTCCTTGGCTGCCACACTCCGTGATTATTTTTGGACCGTCGTACGTCATCAATCAATTGCCTCTCGCCGGCTTATGAATAAAGCGATTGTGTGTCTTTGCCTTAGGTTGACTCAGCCTCGACCATCGATCAATGTTCCTGCTAGCGACGTCGAAATCGATCCCGTCGCCTCGGCTTCATGGCTGGACCGTCCCTATCGGCCGTGTCCTCACTCCTTTGGCTTCCACTCCGTCGTTCGTCTCGACCACCATGCATCCATCCACCCATCCCTTCGCGTGAGCGTCGGATGAGACTTGTTTGCAACACGGGGACTTATTCGCTCGTAAAAACGTGCGCGCGAGAGTGCCCATCATGGCCAAACATTCATGCTTTTAGTCTCGCTGGTATCGGTGTGAAAGCTATAATCATCGTTTTTTTAACCTCCTTTAAAAATATGTCTGACCGTGCTATGTATGTAAGTACGTTGAACTTCTTTCGTACCGTACGTGGTCAACCGTGCTCATCGGTGATACGGGCTATGAATTGTAATAGGTTGCTTTCCCGATCTGTTCTACGAAATGTAAACACCCTCCCCCCGTCCCCCCGAGACGCGTGCACGCGACGGAACAGATAACAGCTGATCCGTGCATACTGCTCCTTCATTAACTACGCCGTCTCCACCACATAGGGACATTGTTGTTCTGCCCTATCGTAATACCACGGAAAATAATAATTACAGTAGGAATAATAATGATGATGATGATGTTGTTGTTGTTGATGTTGTCGTCGTCTGTTTACTCAGAAACCGAAGTACCCAGAGGAAATCACGTGACGTGTCCGCGGGGTTTGACGCACGCAGATCTGCACAGACGGGTTCACGAACACACACCGCTGCTGCCGCTGCTGCTGTACCCCCCCTTGGGTCTTGCGGAGTTCCACCACTCCCTACGCGATACACCAACCCCCTCCCCCCCTTTATTCTTTTTGCAAACCGCTGGAACACAAAGCGCGCGTAGGCCCCCCGTGTCCGGCTCATTGAATGCATTTGTTTGAAACTCAGATCTGCCTTGAACAAAATAGATGTACTGCCTCGAACTGGCTCTTAGCTGTTAGTAAAAAAGGCCATATATTAGATAGATGATAGATAGATGTATGTCGGCGCAGGCGTCTTAATGTTACCTGTAACGTTATGACCGCACCTCCGAATAACACGGTTGGCTACGTACGGTGCAGAAGAAGTTCTGCATATGTACAGGGTAGGATAAATATGCGAAATGTGCCGTATACAGTGTTTGATAGCACATCATAATCCATGTAACCTTATTGTCCCTTCATTGTATCCTATGTTACTATGAACGTGTTCATAGGATTATAGGATTAAAGGATAAAATAACGTTGTTATGGATAGGCGCGCCTGTGATCTAGTGGTAGTGCCGTATGCCGATAAGATCTACACTCCAAGTCAGCCTTGCAGCGTTCCAGAAAATGTTCGAATGAGACCTGGAAATCATGCGTGTCATCATGCATGTGTGCACACAAAGACAAAGAACCCCCGTATAGCCTGTACCAGACTGTTGGGGCAAGTACAGCTGGCGGGCAGCCGTGAAGGCCGCACTGTGGCACACGAGGAGGTGGGTGGCCAGCACCACGCCCGGCCGCCTTTGTCTCCACCAGGAGGTACTCACTTAAGATCCGAGTCAACCTAGTTAGGGCCAGGACCGGTTCAGATAATCGTCACCGGTGTTGACCGTGAGCGGGTCGCCGATTTCGTAGCGCAGCGCGCTAACCGCTGCGCCACCGCTCCCACCACACGATGCACACACACAGGCAGACACGCCGCGAGGAGCACACGCGCATATGGCGTATGGAGTCCATAGGGACCGGTGGTGCTGTTGTTGTTGTTGGTGTGGTGGTTCTTGTTATTAACACGAGTGGGGCACGTGATCGCGTTGCATTGCATCTCCACTGGCGAGGCGAACCGGGCCCCAGCATCGACAAGCACAAGACGCCTGCCGCGCCAACAACACGGACCGCTCACCGACTCCACTCTCATTCATTCTTCTCTCACAACAACAATAACCACAACAACAACAATGACCACAACAACAATAACCACAACAACCCAAGCGCGCCTGCAGTAGATAACTCATCCCGTGTACAGCTGTACGCCGAGTGAATGGCGTGGTGATAATGCTGATGCTTTGGCAGTGGTGGTTGGTCGTGGTGGTGGTTGGTGGTGGTGGTTGGTGGTGGTGGTGGTTGGTGGTGGTGGTTGGTCGTGGTGGTGGTTGGTCGTGGTGGTGGTTGGTAGTGGTGGTGGTTGGTAGTGGTGGTGGTTGGTCGTGGTGGTGGTTGGTGGTGGTGGTTGGTGGTGGTTGGTGGTGGTTGGTCGTGGTGGTGGTTGGTAGTGGTGGTGGTAGTGGTTGGTGGTGGTTGGTCGTGGTGGTGGTTGGTGGTGGTGGTGGTTGGTGGTGGTTGGTCGTGGTGGTGGTTGGTAGTGGTGGTGGTTGGTAGTGGTGGTGGTTGGTCGTGGTGGTGGTTGGTGGTGGTTGGTGGTGGTGGTGGTTGGTAGTGGTGGTGGTTGGTGGTGGCTGGTAGTGGTGGTGGTTGGTGGTGGTTGGTGGTGGTTGGTCGTGGTGGTGGTTGGTAGTGGTGGTGGTAGTGGTTGGTGGTGGTTGGTCGTGGTGGTGGTTGGTGGTGGTGGTGGTTGGTGGTGGTTGGTAGTGGTGGTGGTTGGTCGTGGTGGTGGTTGGTCGTAGTGGTGGTTGGTCGTGGTGGTGGTTGGTGGTGGTTGGTGGTGGTGGTTGGTGGTGGTTGGTAGTGGTGGTGGTTGGTAGTGGTGACGGTTGGTAGTGGTGGTTGGTAGTGGTGGTGGTTGGTAGTGGTGGTTGGTAGTGGTGGTTGGTAGTGGTGGTGGTTGGTAGTGGTGGTGGTTGATGGTAGTGGTGGTTGGTGGTGGTGGTTGGTCGTGGTGGTGGTGGTTGATGGTGGTGGTGGTTGGTAGTGGTGGTGGTTGGTAGTGGTGGTGGTTGGTCGTGGTGGTGGTTGGTAGTGGTGGTGGTTGGTAGTGGTGGTGGTTGGTGGTGGTGGTTGGTGGTGGTGGTGGTTGGTAGTGGTGGTGGTTGGTGGTGGTGGTGGTGGCTGGTATTGGTGGTGGTTGGTGGTGGTTGGTCGTGGTGGTGGTTGGTAGTGGTGGTGGTTGGTAGTGGTGGTGGTTAGTAGTGGTGGTGGTTGGTGGTGGTGGTGGTTGGTGGTGGTGGTGGTTGGTAGTGGTGGTGGTTGGTAGTGGTGGTGGTTGGTCGTGGTGGTGGTTGGTAGTGGTGGTGGTTGGTGGTGGTGGTGGTGGTTGGTGGTGGTGGTTGGTGGTGGTGGTGGTTGGTAGTGTTGGTTGGTGGTGGTTGGTGGTATGGGTAGCGGTAGTCGTCGCGGTTAGCACGCTACGAACCCTGGCGACCCGAGTTCGATTCGCGCTCAAGGCCAACGCCAGTGACGATTATCTGAATCGGTCCTAGGCCTCCTCTCGGTCGACTCAGCCTCAAATAAACAACACAACTCAGCACATTCGTCTCTTCTTCAGCAACGATGATGAAGAAGGGCCATTGCCCGACACGTCGCATATTATCGAGTTTCTAAGGCCACGGTGTTATTGACGAACGCGTCGAGATCATTTTGTTATTTGCACGGTCAATACACCGGCTGCATCTGCATGCCACACGATAATTTGTACACATCAATAATGTGCATAACGTACGTGCGTTTGTAGGTGTACAAGGGTGCGTTTCTACAAACGAGAGTTTGTACATGCACATACATTAATTTATGTGTTTATATATACGCATGAAGTGTATGTCATATGCATATACATACATGTATGTATCTGTACATACGTAAGTGTGTTTGTACAGGTGCGGACATGCAATGGCGGAGCCAGGATTTTCAGGTAGTGGAGGGCAACCCCTCCAGCAATGAGAAATGATAGAGGAGTTGTTAGTAAGGAGCTGTTAGTAAGTAAGGAGTTGTTAGTAAGTAAAGGAATTGTCCCTTGCTTTTTGTTCGACGCGTGTGCGGCGATGGCGCAGCCATCGATCGAGGGTCGAATTCGAACCGCGTTGTGTGATCGGCATCACGCTCGCTGAAGGTGAATGCCTTCAATTCTATGTCACTTATAACTGCTTTGCCGTAACTTATTGCCAATTATGGACTCAGACTATTGTCCTATCATCTCATAGAGTCCCCGGCACGTAATAATATGCTACACAGTGTCAGTGGGGGTCGCAAAATGCCGATGTATTACTAATAAACTCCGATCGAAATCCCTCATTTCGATCGGATCATTGGGGGGGGGGGGGGGGGCACGTGCCACCCCACCCACCCACTGGCTCTGCCAGTGCAGACATGTGTCTGTACCTGTATGTGTCTGTACACATGTACATGTGTTTGTACATGTGTTTGTACATGTGCGGACATGCGTATGTACATATATACACATTTTTGTTCGTACATATACATACATGTGCGTACATATGCATGTACGTATTTGTGCATATGCGTACGCGTGTCTGTACATGTGCTTGTATGCATTAATCTTGATTTTAAGCTTTCGTAACTTCAGGAATCCATACTCTTTGGTTTTTTCGGTAAAGTCACGTAGGTAGAAAATAATAGATCACAACGTTTCGATCGCAACAAAAGCAATCGTCATCAGGTGGGACAACACCCAGTCCCCCCCACCCCACCACCCCGCCCGCCTACCCCCCACGACGTTACGGGGGGGGGGGGGGGATTATCCAATCAACGTCAAGATACGGATACACGCGCGGCTCGCGGAATAACAACAATGCACACTCGTGGACAATAACAACAAGTATTTATCGAAGAGGGCACGAGTGAGTCTCGTGGCTGTGTTTATCTTTTGTTCTGAGAGCATTGCATTGCAATTGGAATAGTGACCAGTAGCCCCCGGGTGTGCGTGCCCTATACATCATATATATATATGTACACGTGTATATACATATACACATGTATGAGTGTAATATAGCCACTGTGGTATTAATACAGTGGTGGTAAACCATTGCTATATCTAAGGAATGTAGTAATTAACCGCGATCCAATGAGGGTAATTATTCAGTCAAACACCTTTATAAAAAAACACAGTCAACGGAATACCCCTATAACTAGAATCAAATACACGATATTCGTCGTGTAAAATGAATCAGATTATCGTAATTATTATTGTTACAGTAATATTGCTGATGAAAGCAAGCGTCACTTTTATTCATTCTGAAAGCTGTCGACACTAGCTCGCACGACAGTACACGTGCGTTTGGATTTCCACTACCGCACTGACACACACAGACTGTGAATGTATTGCGTACTGCTAACCGTGCCAGTGTTGCATGTTAATGCACGTGACAGGCTATGTACGTACATTCGAATGTGTTTCACAGGTATATATATATGAATTGTATGTGTGTAGGTGTGGTTGTGGGGAGCGGTAGTGTAGTGGTTAGCGCGAACCTGGAGACCCAAGTTCGATTCCCGCTCACGGCCAATACCAGTGACGATTATCGGAACCGGTCCTGGGCCTTCCCTAGGTCGACTCAGCCTCAAATTAGTATCTGTCGCGGTGTGGTAACATCACCACTAGGGAGACAAAGGCGGCCGGGAGTGGTGTTGGCCCCCACACCCCTTCGTGTGCCGAGCCGGCCTTCATAGGTGCTACTCGCTAATAGCACTTGCCCCAACAGTCTGTTAAGGCTACACGGTAGGAATCTTTGTCTTTGTGTGGTATGATCGTGACGAGGCCGAGTGGGAGCTCGTTCAGTGCCTACCGCAGAGGTTCGCGGTTCGAATGCCGTGGCCGTCCCGGTTATCACTGCATTTACCATGCAAAATAATGTCCTAAATATCTCGGGGGCCGTCATTCGCAAGAGTAGGTCAAGGTCCACATGTTGCCAAATTACCCGCAAATTACTCGTTTGTGGGGGGCAATGGTTGCCACCCCCCCTACTATTGGTAAAACTTGACAGGACCCTCCTGAAAATAGTCATGGGACTCAGTGAGACTTTCCTGGTTAAATAATAATAATAATGATGATGGTCAAAGTATGGCCAAAGGAATATCCTATCATCCAGCAGTAGAGTGACAAATGTCTGTCAACTGTCTTCATAATTCACCACGGCCAATCCACTGCTGGATGAAGGCCTTCCCAAAACAATGGGCGACACTCATCATCCTGCGATGCAATAATGTATTATTAAAGGATTATTATACAATCATAAGTTGTAACGAAAAATACGTACAAAAAAGCCAATTTCCGTTTTAGAAGCCTTGAGAACGCAGAGGCAATGGTGGGAGCATCTCACACATGAACACACATGAACACACACATGAACACACATGAACCACACGTGAACACCACGATCTACGAACCTCGGCACACAGCACAGATGGCATGATTGTTCATCTACACCGCATGGTTCGATGCATACAGTCGTGATAACTATAACAATAATAATAACAATAATAATCTCGGGATGAAAATACGTGGAGTATTTAGCACGGAGTTTGGCCCGTTGTTTCGTGCGCTATATAAAATAGTCACAAGGTAGGTTTTTTGCTGGAACTTATACCACGGGACCTCATCACGTCTAGACCTACGGTGCTGATGAGGTATTTTCTTTAGCATCGGTTTAGCAACAAAAAATATGTGATAAAAATTAAAGAGCATATGTTGAGCATATTGAGCGGAGATGGATTCGTAAGAGAGATTGTGATATCTGTAAACTGCTGTGGCATACAAATGCCCCGAATTGTATGTGTGTACATATTTACATATGGTTGTGTGTATACAAGTGAAAACAATGATCATCATCGTCAAATAACTGGCTGTTCCGTCACAGCGGTATGTTACACAGTATTTAAATTTCGCGAGTAGTGACAATAATACTAACAATAGTTCTTGATAAATCCGCTGTTGGATGACGGCATCCGGGCGCCGCGTGGATCATAGTGATTGCTCTGATGTGACCATACTTCACCAGTGCTTGCGTGGGCTTATATTATCACATTGCACTATGTACCTGTGTTCACAAACAACATGCACGCTGGGTGTTCGTTCAACGCGAACCTTCGGAAGAATTAAAACTAAGATCGCGCGTTCGATAGCGATCTTGGCTCAGCGCGGTTATCTACTTTCGTGACGATGTCAGTAGGAGCAGCAGTAGCAGCAGCACTGTGGTTCAGGAGGTACATGTGAAATCTTGAGTTCTGCTGGCCCACGACGAGAGGGCTTCAGCAGAGAGAGAGAGAGAGTTCTGGTAGTGTTGCTATTCCTCCTCCGTTGAGAAGGGGCGCAGACTACAGTGGTCCACTGTCGCGTCCGGAATTCGGGTTAGGTGGCTGCAGTCTATAGTAGGGAGGCGTGCGTGGTCTGAGTGCGCGGGGTGCGTGCTGGGGCTAGCGAGACGTGAAAGGGAGCCTCGTTTTCGACCAGGGCTTTCCAAACCACCACCACCACCACGCTCCTCCACCACCACCTTCACCATCACCACCACCACCACCACGCTCCTCCAACACCACCACCACCACCACGCTCCTCCACCATCACCACCACCACCACGCTACGTCTTTCGGCGTTTGCCAATTGACTCGTCGTTCAAATACAATAAAATCGTTCCACGCTGTACGCGCCCGATGGTTGTTACAACACGCCCCACGTGACGCTCGAAGCAAGTGACGCTATCAGCGTGAATAGAGCCGATTCAGCGTGAATAGCGCCGATTCAAATTGAGATCGAGATCTCGGTGTGCGCGCGTTCAACGTTTGCGCTGCACGTCACGTGGGACGTCTTTAATAATCATCGGGCGCGTGCAGCGTGGGACGAGTAAATTTGTATTTTAATGGGAGAGGGTTAAAGTGATGAACGCGGAGAGGCGAAGTAGCGTGGTGGTGGTGGTGGGCGGCGAGGACCGGAGTTGAGGATTCCCTGCATGGGTTTACCGCCATTGTTTAATTTTACTTCCGATATATTTCAACTGTTACACTGTTTTTTAATTATTTTATAAGGTAAGGCCCGCTGAGCTACGTGGCTCTCTATCAGAATCGTCCTGAGCACAAATGATAGCTCAACGAAGTGGCTTCTCATCACGTGGACATGGATAGCAGCCAAATACTCTAAACGCGCGTTGATTGTAAATGTGCAGCGAAACAAATGGGCGGACCCGGATAAAATCCACGCGATCACGGAAAGAAAAACATGCAAACTCCAAATATACAACAGGCGTCAAGGGTCGGGATCGAACCCACGGCCTCTTGTATACCAGGCGAGGTAGTTGACATCTCGCCATCATCATGAAATCATAAGTTTCGTCACAGATGTGAATCTGCCCCGATGGGTACACGCACTCACCTCTCTTTCTCTCGCTTTCCGCTCTGGAGAAGAGCAATTGGGCTCGAAACACCACTAATAATATAATACACAATTACTGCATTTTTATTTAGTGCGCTGATAGTATTCGTAGACGTTACCGTACGATTGTGCGAAACATTAATGTACAATTTCCATTTTTTAAGACAATTATGTATGTGTAGGTATGTGTGTGTATATATATATATCTATGTTGGTAAGGTTGCAATTAACTTCAATTCGTTATTGTACAAGGTGGTCCAGATGTATTGTGACCCCACATTCGATTCTCAAAAAACGTAAAACAACTTGAAGTAAGGTTTATTTCAAACAGAAATTAATATGAAAAGGAAAAAAATATAAATGTTAGGGGTACATTTAATTGAGAAGGGGGCGGGGTGTCACAAGACATCTGGACTACCAGAAATGACCGAATGTGAGCCACCCACATGATTCGGTAATTCGTACAAATGCGGGCTCGCAGACCTCAACCCCGAATCACCGAGACGAATATAACGAACATTGTCACGTCGACGACTGTTATTATTGGGCACACAATCTATACATCTCAGCCAAACGATGTAATACGAGGACGTGTTTTGTATATATATAAAAACTCATCGGAGTTAAATTGTAATTTTTTTTGCGTCAAATGCAGCTTGGGCTATCGCAAAATTATATATAATTCATAATTTACTTTTGGGTCACACCGCATGAACGTAAATTGCGTGTTGTGCACATAACCTCCTCCTCCGCCCGACACAGGCGCCAATATCAAAGCACCGGTCTCGATAACCCACGTGTCAAATGCATGGGTTGTTCTCATGATTCATCCTTTGCATCTCTGACCAGCTCCGTGCACGCGCACAACTGTTAAAAACACGGCAGCCCGTTATAATTACCTTACATCGCCGATACTCGTTCGGTACCGTGCAGTGATCACCCCAGAGTGATTCATACATTAACCGAAGCGATGTCTGAACTTGGTTCTTATAGCTTCCCTCCCCTCCCTCCGAGCCCTTCACCAACCAAGAAGCATTGACCGGCGTGATGAAGTATGGATTTAAACAATCCCCCACGGGAAAGCGACAAAAAGATGACGAGTGTGTAGAATGTTCTCTATATATGTGTATCTAGTCATTGTTATGGGATTCTATGGGAGAGTACCGTTGGGTCTCAGCACGTGATTATGTTCTGTCGTCCCTCTCCAATCTCAACGCCCCAAATAATTAATCCATCTCCTCTTACTGTTTGATTCGTATTTTTGCAATCTTTATATATTTTAAGTCACGATGCCGAACCTTCGCAAACATCAATTTCTTTCTGTGGTCTGGTCATCGGCTTCCCGTGACCCAGGGTGACTCTGGCAACAAACAAACAAAAACACCACAAGGGTCTTGCGGTCGCCACGGGTTCTCACGCGACACGCGTGGCTGCTCCTGTCGCTCCTCCACTAACGCTGCTGCCGAGGGCCCTGCTTGCGACGTCCCCTCGCTGGCCACCGCACGAGCGCCACACGGACACGCAGACCCCCACACCGCAAGACGGATAAGCCCCCCTCCGTCCCGATGTCTCGGGACCTCAAGGTCCTCTCTCACCTGCGGACCCGGGGCTCACGCTGCGTGGGTAGCCGGCGGTCAGTTGGTGGCCTACGCCAGCCGACACTCCACCTCCTCCTCCTCCTGCCGCAGGCGCCGGACACTCGGGGGACGAGCATCCTACCTCCAGCTCCTCTTCCACGACCATCGCTCCGTCTTCGTCGTCGGAGGAGGAAATCGCCTCTCCGAGGCCCGCGGGCTCGCCGCCTCGCTTCGGGGAGCGCAGCGCGCAGCGGTCGGGACTGGCGGCCTCGCGGTGGCGCCTGAAGATCTGCAGCAGGGCCCCGCCGTCGCCTTGCGACGCAGCGCGGAACGCGTTCTGCAGTTGCGGCCCGGACGCGTCGCGCGGGTAGAGAGCGGCTCCGGGCAGCGTGGCGGCCCGCGGACTCAGCCGCACGAAACCCCCTCCTCCTCCTCCTCCACCGCCGCCGCCGGCTGCTGCTGCTGCTGTGAGGTGCGGCGGAGTCAGAGCGAGGCGCTCCGCGTCGGGGCTGGCGGAGGGCGCGCAGCGCGGCCGAGGTTGGTGCAGCTTGTGTCCGGCGAGCGCCTGCTCCGACATGAGCATGGCGAGGTCCCTGCGCACGGCGTCCATCGGGTACGGAGAGGGAGGGAGGACGGACGGGACGGAAGAGACGGAAGACCCGACGGAGGTGGCAGACGATTCCGCAGAAGTCTCACTCGCAGCGGACCACAAGCAGCAGTAGGAGCAGCAGTAAGAGCAGCAGTAGGAGCAGCAGCGTCGCTGTCGACGTGTTGCCACCGTCGCCACCGCCTCCTCCTCCTAATCGAGTCGCGGCTCCGATGGCGCAAAAACTTTGCCGCTGAGATTCTCGCGGGGCGGTTCTGGTCCCGGTGAGGGGACGGGCTCGAGGGGTCGCGGGGTCGGCTCCGCGAGCTGCGCGCTCGGCGTCATCCCTCGTGGTGTCGTGCGCCGGCGTCAACAGCGCCGGGAGTTAAGCTCCATGTCGGCCTGGGAGGCGATTACATCTCCCCCCCTCCTCCTCCTCCTCTAATCTGTCATCCGCGCACCCGCCCACTCTCTCTCTCTCTCTCACACCCTGTCCTCTCGCATAGACACACACGCACTCCCCCCCCCCTTTTCTCTCTCATACACACTCTCTCCTCCACTCCCTCCGTCTCACATAGACACACACGCACTCTCTTCTCCTCCACTCTCCCCCCTTCTCTCTCTCATACACACTCTCCTCCACTCTCCCCCTCTCACGTAGACACACATACACTCTCTACCCCCCCCCCTTCTCTCTCTCATACACACTCTCTCCTCCACTCCCTCCGTCTCACATAGACACACACGCACTCTCTTCTCCTCCACTCTCCCCCCTTCTCTCTCTCATACACACTCTCCTCCACTCTCCCCCTCTCACGTAGACACACATACACTCTCTACCCCCCACCCTTCTCTCTCTCATACACACTCTCTACTCCACTCTCTCCCTCTCACGTAGACGCACGCCTACGCTCTCTCCTCCACTCCACTCCCCGAACCCCTCTCCCTCCTCGCGTCGGCCCTATCGTCACGCTCGCGACATGGAACGCGCGCAGTCGTGGGTTGTGGGTTCATTGACGAGGTTGGGATGAGGCGGTATGGGGGGCGGGGTGGGGGCTATGGAGAAGCGAGCACTGAGAGGTTGGAGGTTGTGGAGTGTGTCGGGGTGCGATGTGGGGATGGCTGTTCGGGGTTAGCGCGCCTGCACCACGAACCCCGCCCAGCACGAGTTCGAATCCCGCTCACGGTCAACACCACCGGTGGCGGTTACCTGCACCGGTCCTTGGCCTCCCCTAGATCGACTCGGACTCAAATGAGTACCCGGTGCGGTGTGGAGGTAAACACCGCCACCAAGAGAGACGAAGGCGGTCAGGGCGTGGTGCTGCCCACATGGCCTGCTGCGTGTGCCGTTGCGGCCTTCACAGGCGCTCGCCAACAGCACTTGCCACTAACGTCTGTTAAAGGCGATACGGCGGGGGGCGGGAGGGGGGCTTGTGTGTGCAAGTAGAGTGGGAGGGATGGGCAGGGATAGAGAGGGGGGGGGGGGGGCTGAGGATGGGGTGGGGTGTTGTGGGGGGGGTGTTATTATTGTGTTTGAAGACACGTTTATGGAGGCGTTAACGTAATTAAGCGCGTGTTCATTAAGGAACACGCAAGACCCAGAGCGCGCATTATTAGGACGTTCATTAATACTTAATGAGTCAATGATGCGTGAAGCAGCGAAACGCCGCCACCGCCACCACCACCGCTGACGGATCGCGTCGCCTCTGGCTCGCGACGCTCGTTCGTCGCCGAGCAAAGCCTCGACTCATCCCCGGGTCACCCGCCTCCTCCTCCCCGCCCCCCCAAGAGCCTCCCTCGCGAACGGGACAGAGCGAACGGGGGGGTGGGGCTCGGGGGGGGGGGGTTCTGCGTCTCCCAATTCACGTCGATGGATGTTTGCGCCGAATGCTTCTCTCGTCCGTCCGTCTTTGTATCTCTATTTGTCTCTCCGCGCCACGTCGCTATCGAGGCAGCTCGCCGCCAGACGTTGGAACGCGCTGCCTTCTTGACAATACGACAACCCGAGTCGTTGGCTATATTTTGAAGCCCGTCTTGAAAACTCACCTCCTTTGAATTGGCGTTCCACCCAAAGCCTCGTTCTGGCCGTTTACCTTGCAGGTTCTGAGCGTGTGGGTGTGTGAGAGGGTGAGTAGGTGGGTGGGTGGGTGAGAGGGTGAGTAGGGGAGTTGGGTGGGTGAGTGGGTGGGTGGGTGAGTGAGTGAGTGGGTGGGTGGGTGGGTGAGTGGGTGGGTGGGTGGGTGAGTGAGTGGGTGAGTGGGTGGGTGAGTGGATGGATGGGTGGGTGGGTGAGTGGGTGGGTGGGTGGGTGGGTGGGTGAGTGAGTGGGTGGGTGGGTGGGTGAGTGGGTGGGTGGGTGGGTGAGTGGGTGGGTGGGTGGGTGAGTGGGTGGGTGGGTGGGTGAGTGAGTGGGTGGGTGGGTGGGTGGGTGAGTGGGTGAGTGAGTGAGTGAGTGGGTGGGTGGGTGGGTGAGTGGGTGGGTGGGTGGGTGGGTGAGTGGGTGGGTGAGTGGGTGAGTGGGTGGGTGGGTGAGTGGGTGGGTGAGTGAGTGAATTAGCCTTTACCCCACGCAAGTTCTGGCCGTTTACTCAGCAGGTTCTGTTTATTGCCTGCTGTTCATACACGGGGTGCGCATCGTGTGGATGTGGAACTCCCTTCGTATCCTGCGTAGCAAACCGCGCTAATCGGAGGTTGCGCGGGGGAAAGAGAACGAAACTGAACACAACAACATTGGTGGGGACCGACGGTTGAAATCCGCCACCTTACAAATGTATACAAATTATAAATGACAAACGGCCAGCAACGAACGGCAACTATGGCAAGATGTGAACGCGTTTATTTAGTTTGCGCCTGGTTTCGTGATGCGTGTTTTGGGCCGGGTCGTCAAAATGTGGATGTGTGGCCCTTATGGACCGAGAGGTTAAGTTTATTTGAATTAGTTACACAGCTTTCGTCGGAAATCCATGGTGAGGGAGCACACCACGAGAGTGCGTGGGTGGCCAGCACTACGCCCGGCCGCCTTTGTCTCCCTAGTGGCGATGTTTTCACACCGCACCAGGTACTTCGTTTGAGGCTGAGTCGACCTAGGGGGAGGCCCAGGACCGGCTCAGATACTCGTCACTTGGTGTTGGCCGTGAGCGAGAATCGAACTCGGGTCGCCGGTTTCGTAGCCCAGCACGCGAACCGCTACACCACCGGTCCCAACACATAAACACATACATACATGACAATTATATGCAGTTTTTGTGTGAATCTACTGCTGGATGAAGGAGGCGTACCCACGCCGTGCTCGTCACGGACGATGCTTGACCATACTTCACCACGTTGGTGGCGAAGTATAGTGCAGGGGACACCCAAGACGGGTTCGGATGTAACGTATAGGTAGAACTCGCCGCTGATGTTGTGAGCCGTGGCTGGGAATCGTGGTTTTATATATCCATAAACGTACACATATATACAGAGAGAGACAAGTACATATATATACATACAGACACTTAAAAGCCGAGAAGCACACACGGGGATCACAAACAACTTAGAAAAATAAAGGCACTTGAAGGAACATGAGCGGCAATGTTGAATATTGTCAAATAGTTAAAAAAATTAGGGAGATAACTTCTTTGAGAAATATATCTTTAAAGAAATGTTGATTTATTTTTTTTAGTTGGTAATATATTAACAAACTATACTCATAAGATTAAATGATAATCGCCGTTGTGTGAATTGAAGCAAATCTATTAAAAAAAACACTCGTGAAGATTGCTTTTTAAACCAGAATTTACTCAAGAATGCGGTCAGCTGTGCCCAATTGTAAGTGCCTTGCGGACAAAAGAGGACTTTCTGCTTAGGCAAACATGTAAAATATATCAATCCTGCATCTCATTGTCTTTTTTCATCATCATCATCATCATCATTATCACTGTCAGTCATGATCTATCCCCTGGTGGATGAAGTCTTCCCCCATTCCGTCATCATCGCGATGCGGCGATCCATCCGGGCTCTTGCGCGAGCGCCGATTTCCCTGCTCCGTCTCCGCGGATCTACGGAGGCTGATCGCTGGTAAGGAGGTCAACGGACACGCACCCCAGCTGCTATGGGTGGGTCAATTAGCTGCGGTGAATGGCAGATGCACCACCGGTTTGCACGCCGCAGTTCGTACGAGATGTCGACGCAGATCTCACGTGTGAAGCCCTAAAACGTTGTCGAGGGCAAGTGCCGGTGGGCGAGTAACGGCGAATGAAGGCGGACACTGCACACGACGGGATGGGTGGCCAACACTATGTCGCCTTTGTCTCCCCGGTGCAGATGTTTACACACTGCACAAGGTACTCCATTTAAGGCTGAGTCCACCTAGGCGACCGGTTTCAGATATTCGTGCACCACGTTGCACGTGAGCGCGTAAAGAACTCGAGTCGCCGGGCTCGTAGCGCAGTGCAGCGCTAACCACTGCGCCACCGATCCACACTGATCACAAAGACAACGATCACTCGTACAGCCGAGAAAGACTTTTGGGGGCAAGTACTGTTAGCGAGCACCTCATGAAGGCAACACGTACATTAACACGTACAAATGCACGCACACGCGCACACAGCATATGTATATACAAACACATATATACATACAGACGCTTGTACACGCACACGCACAAACGCAACGCGTTTTCAAAGAATCCAATAATTACGAACAAAACTTTATACATCGAGTCGAGAACCTTCGGGATCGTCTTAAAATATATTTGTTTTAGTTTTTTTTAAATGATTAATAACCCGCGGTCAAAACTCTGGAGCGGTTTTTCAACGACAGCGAGTCGCATCGGCACCCTTCGACGACGAAACTCCACCCTGGCGGTCCGCAGAGGAGGGTAACGCAGGAGGTCTCTCGCCATGTCACGGAGAGACCTCAACGCGACCAATCCTCTCCACCAGCGGTTCTGACCCTTTATCGCTGCAGCCTCAATCTTTAATACAAGTGTATAACGTTAATTAATACATCTGGTTTGATGAATCAAAGTAAGTTGTTGCTTAACGCGGCCGTGCTTAATTTGTGTTCTTTAATAAATAAAATCTGGCCATGTCTCTACACCTCCTCCTCCTCCTGTCCCAGGAAGGGCACTCCAGGTAAAGCGCGGCGCTGCTCTGCACAGCCGAGGCGCTGCTGCAGCGGAAAAAAACAACGCAACACATCCAAGCGATCAGAAATAATTCGCCGGGGCAACGCGTAATTATCTCGCGTATAATTACACGCGGAGCGAGCGAGGCAGAGAGAGAGAGGAGTGGGTGGGGGTGCCACTGTGCCACTGTTTCTAGGCGGGGGGAGAATTAAAGCTCCTTTCTCTCGGATTTACGCCGCTCTTTATTACGTGCACGGCCAGAACTGGCGAGAAACCAAATTGCCTCGATTCACGACCGCCTCGCTCGCCGCGGGGCCCTAACGCGACGTGGAGGCCCGAGGGGCGGGAGGGTGGGGGTAGAGGGGCGGAGGGGAGGAGGGAGATAAGAGGGGGGTGATAGTGGGGAGGGGGGGGAAGTGGCGGGGGTCACGGAACGAATCTCCAGACCGATGCTGACATTTCACCGCGCCAGTGCGATTGCGTTTTTTATATTACAACCAGCAGCCCGCATGTCATGTATGTTGAACTTCTTTCGCACCGCACGTAGTCATACCGTGCTAATACGTTTGGAATTCCCTCCCTCCGTCGCTCCTTCCTTCACTGCCTCCCATCAGCCAGCCAGACAGCAAAGCTTCGTATTCTAATATAGCACGATGACCTGGATTATCCCCTTGAGATGGAGCATCTCATTTGCAGTCTTGTCCAAGGAGCCCAGTGCTAGGTGTTTAGCAAACACTTGAGGACACGGATACCAAGTAAACATCTACGAATCGTACTCAAGGCACCGGACTGCCTTTTCGCCGGCATCGATGATAACTACCTCGCCTGGTATGCAGGAGGTCGTAGGTTCGATCCCGACCCCAACGCACGCACATTTGGAGTTGGCGCGTCTCTCTCCTCGTGGTGGCGTGGCTTTTTCTCCGGGTCCTCCGGTTTTTCCCTTCCACATTTAGAATAAACAACACGCATTCAGAGTATTTGGCTGCTATACATTTCCACACGATAATCCACTTCGTTGAGCTATCATTTTTGGCCAGGTCGCTTCTGAAAAGAGCAACCTAGCTCAGTGGGCCTTACCTGGTAAAATAGAAATAAATACAAATTATTCTTTAAGAAATACATACAAAGTTTAGTTTAGTTTATGACACGGGGACTCGTGAATACGAGTATAACATAGCCCACGTGGTGTTGTGACTTACGTGGGGTGTGAGCGATGACATTCGCTCGTGTGCACGGCGCCAGCTGGACTAGCGCACGGCGTAGATCTTGAGAGTTGTTGACGGCTTGGAGAGGGGAGGCCTTCATCCAGCAGTGGAACTATCGCGGCTGCTGGTGCTGCTGCTGATTATGATGATGGGTGTCGTCTGGTGTTCCGTGCCATGTGCACGCGCGATTGAGGTTATATCCATACGGGGGTCAGTAGTGAAATATGATACCGACTAAATGTTAGATATCTATATATATGAAGAATTTGCTGGCTGGAGGGACGGACAAACGAACGGTCACTTTCAAAGAACGCGCGGGCTGCTTGTTGAACTAAAGGATGTTAAAGCTGCTTCAGTAATTACATATTACGCCTTGCGAGCGGAGGAACAAACCTAGGCAATCACTGCAGGAATATCCCGTCTCACATCATGAAGACGCGATGCTTCCCGCAGCACGAGAGACCGGCGGGTCGCGTCTTTGCTCTCGTTGAAGCCCCACGGAGGCTAAACGTGGCTTAGCTGATGAGCCCCCATGAGGTTGAAACGCGATAGCATTTGCCACTCTGCGGGCGGCATAATAATTCGGGAAGTTGTCGAAAAACGAAAGCACCAATGACTCCGCATGTGTATCGCGTGCATACAGAGCTGACGATGCGACCATCGGAATCAGGAATTTCCACCGCTGACCCAATGAAGGTGATCGAAAAATCCACCGCTCGTGTTGGGAGCATGGAAGCATTCCACCTCGATTCACGTGTTCTTGGTGAAGATTCCTTTTCGTCCGATTGTTTTTGAGAAGAATAAAAAAAAACACGCACCAATATTTCCCCCCCCTCCACACACCGCGCCGCACCTCGTTACCAACAATCGACCGGATCGGCCAGGCGATTGGGATGACATTCAGCCGTTCCCTGGAAATGCGAACACTCCAATCTGGTGCCTGGTATTTACACAAAGCGGCACTGGGAAGACAAAGACGGCCGGCCACGGTCCTGGCCACGTACCCTCCTCTCGGGCGCCGTGCCGGCCTTCGTCGGTGTTGCTCGCCAACAGCAGCCACTTGCCCCCAGCAGTCTGGGGAGATCTTTGTCTTCGGAGTGTGTGTGTGTGTGCGTTCTCCCTCCGGCCGCGGGTCTCTCATTGAGGCCCTCCGCTTCCACGTTGACGTAAGAGCTGAGCGATGATAGCGCGGGCAGCGGCGACGTTTTGTCTCTGGACTACGACGACATCGTTCGTTCTGACCCCCCCCCCCCCCCCCCCACTGAACGTCTGCGAGGAAGAGCTTCATATCTCATCGGATTCCGCCGGTATGAATAAAATATTCAGATTCGGACATAATTCGTGACTTTGCCACAGCAGCTGAAGCTATAGGGGGCTAACAACGAGAACGTGTTTGAAAAAAAATGGGGTGTAGTGAGCGATTTATTTTGGATGAATTTACCGAGAGTCGAATACATTTGTGAATGTCACATGGGTAAATAGATAAACATGTTAGATGACTCCGATTTTTTTTTGTTGTTGCAACATTTAATACATACGTAGGCCCTTCCCTCCTATTAATATTAAGGGCCCTGCTAAGCTCAATCCGGCCCCGGGTATAAGAATGAGGACACTTCAAATCGCCGCATCTGAGCGGCTGACATCGAGGGATGCCAGTGGCACTTTGCTCGTGGCAAACAGCGAGGTTACCTCCCTTCTCGACGGAATCAACGTTGAGTCGCCTGCGACACCTGATGGCAATGTCCAAAAGACACGCGGGAGGGGGAGTAGCGTCAATTTTTTATTCAATTTGTTTTCACTCAGTTGAATGTGTACATTTTGAATAGATCGTTTGTATAACGTGTCGTTGACGTCTGGTACAAACATCAACTGCTTCATCAAACGCGTCCTTTACTCAACCGCCTTTATTTAACCATTTGACAAGCGCCATGGGACCCGCTCATTAATGTGCTCGCCCCAGGGTTTCCAAAACTTCAGTCCGTGTGACCCAGCAACTGCGTTGCTCCGTCTCTTCGCGTTTGCCAATCCACTCCCTCATTCGACTGCAAATCACGAGTCGTTGCACGCCGCACGCGCCCGATGATTGGTAAACACGTCCCACGCGCCGCGCGAAACAATTGACGCCGTCTGCGGCACAGCGTAGCGAACGCGCATACACGTGTAGCGGGTGTACATACGCACACGTGCAACACATGTGCACGTGCGCACACACACACACTGAAATCACGATCTTAATTTTCAATCGAATCTCTCCACTGCATTGCTTTAGCGCGCGCACACACACGGAATAAATTACGCAACAATAAAAAAAAGTGTTCCGTGGCTCTGGGTGCGAATCGAGGGTTAAGTACCTGGGA
The DNA here is from genome assembly GCF_964198595.1 of Lampetra fluviatilis. Taxonomy (NCBI): domain Eukaryota; kingdom Metazoa; phylum Chordata; class Hyperoartia; order Petromyzontiformes; family Petromyzontidae; genus Lampetra; species Lampetra fluviatilis. The sequence continues at coordinate 27,578,702 of NC_136275.1, read as the reverse complement.
GGCGTCCACGCCAAACGACGGCGCGACGCGGCGCGCAGACTACACGGCGCGCGCCTTCCATAGGTTAATTGGCCGTAATCGCTCATTTGCGAAACACAAATTTCGAACGGGGACAAAATAACGTGGGCCAATTAATCTCCGCTCGCCTCGGCAGCGGCGAGGCGGCGGCAGCAGCGGCAGCAGCAGCGTCCCAGACTCGTTCATTACAATCACGAGACGGGATGAGGCCCCTCGCAGTGACGCCTCCTCCTCCCCTTCCCTCCTTGGCCACGGATTCAAAAACCCCGACTCTTCACGCCACTACCACCGCTGCGTCTTGTCACATTTACTACTTTACAGTACTCTCCCCCCCCCCCATCCAGCCCGCTCCATTTAAATGCAACTTAACTCGTTCCACGCTGCACGAGCCCGATGATTGTTAAGCACGTCCCGCGTGACGTGCTCACCAGTTGCCCGCGGAACACGTGTACACGCACACGCGGTCAGTCACTGAGATCTCGATCTCCGTTCCAATCGGCTCTATGAACGCAGACAGCGTTAATTGCTTCAAGCTTGCATTTTGGCTGAGTCAATGCACTACCGCCAGCAGTGGCACGAGTAAAGAATTGCAGGGCCGCGCCACGACCTTATCTGTTTTCCTTCGCCGCATCACCCCCCTACACATCCCGCGGTCACGTGACTCGCGCTCGCCCTCTGCTGGGCAAGGCGACGATGCCACGGGACCCCCAGGAGGGATTTGTTCAATTTGGCCATCGTCGTCGTGAATAATGACGAAGATGATGATGGCAACTCGAAGAGAAAGCGCGAGGGAACGACTCGGAGGTGAGAGCTGGAACTGCAGCCAGTCACGCGGTGAGCAGCTGCCAACTTCTCCCCCCCCCCCCTCCATGCTCTGCAGTCCTCCATATATTAAGGTGTTATGCCAATCAATGCTTGTTTTGCACGTGGGTGGAAACCGGAGCACTCGGAGAAAAGCCAACAGATGGAACAGGTGGAGTCGGTATGGGTACCTCCTCGACGCCCACGGGGAGTGAGAAAGTTTCACAACATTTGTGTGCGGTGATCCACCAACCTTCGCCTGCACGGTGCTGAACTGCAAGGTCACGTGCGTTGCCCACCACCACCTTCCGGCCAATTCTGCAAATTGCCGCTATTGCGGATGGAGCCACAAAGTCGTCCGTTAATGTCCACGGTGTTTCCATGAACTGGACCCACCACTCCTGAGTTCGATTACCGGCCAGGGATAACATCGGTAGCGAGTGAAATCCGAACCGGTCACGGATCCCACTGGCCCCCCCACAACTCTAACCACGCTTCACCAGCCCGAACCAGTGTGGTGAAGTATGGTCAACAACCTCCATAAACGACACATGGGGAGGCCTTCATCCAGCAGTGAATTGACAAGGCGTACAAATATGAAATATTTTTTTTAAATTCACGTTTTGTGTTAATTCTCTTCCGTTACTTTATGACTTCCTTTTGTTTCCAGATGTTTAAACAAAGACGCCAAAGCGACCAGCACAACTGAAGATGTAATAGATGCACTTATTTTATTAGTTAAACACACGCCAGTGGTTCGCAGTTTGCGTAAAATTCCGCATTGTATGCTGTGGTGTGAGTTGCACAGTCAGTGGCACATCACGAAGTCAACGACGATGATGCAGGTCACGTGCCACGAAACCTCGCCCCACACCCCCCGGATGTCACGTGACCCTGAGGTTCCACGTGGAGCGGAGCGCGGGCGCCACCGCGTGGCCGCCACGTGGTCACGCTCTCTGACGACTTGCAATTACGAGTTGACTTAAATCGATTCGTAAAATTAAACATCGGGTTCTTTGGCTAACCCGCACTGTGCAACGTGATCAGAAGTGCGGTCAAACAACGCGCACGACTGATGCTGGCTTCGTGGGGCGGTCGGGGTTTGTGATCTTCGTCCAGCAGTGGAATGAGAACGGGATAAGGAGTGCACCGTCTGAAAAGTTATGTTCAATTCCAAACAACACGTGCTGCCTTGTCTATAGGGTGGTTCATTCGTCTTCCGACTGCAAATGCAAGACTACTTGCTTCCCAGTGTTCGTCTGGACAGGGTGGGGGGGGGTCTCACGTTCAGCAAACAGCAAAGTACTCAAAGATAATGTAGAATATAATCCAGAAAACGAACCTCTCTTTCTTATTTTGTGGCGACACTCCAATGTTGCGTGTACAGGGCTGCTCGACCGCCGAGTTTGAGAGCCTCGTTCGAGTGTAGAAATGGAACAATTTGATACGACGGTGACTGCACTGATGTCCATGGGGTGCGCTTTAAAAGCGTCGCTTTCAAGTGTCTTTCCTTTAAGATCGCGAGCCTCCGCTACCGCGCCCTAAAATCTGTCCCTAAGTTCTCTGCTGACGCCTTACAACCATTTCAATGAATCGTAGGAACCTTCGCAGTGCGACGCAGAACCTCCTTAAAACTCCCAGGACAGGGACCGCGTAATTGCTTCTCGTCTTTCTCCATCGCAGTCATCTGGAACGCCATCCCAACTATTCACAGCCGTAATGATCGATCTTATTTTTCCTTCAAAAACAATCTAAAAGGCGAGTTTCTTCAGCTCGACATTTAACCGAGTCTCAGAATTGCGTCTTCGGTCCGCAACATTGCGCGCGTATTATAAATTGTATTATTATTATTGGGTTAAGCAGAACGCTCAAAACTCGTGTTAGAGAGTCCGGGACACAGGGCTATATAATAAGGCGCCCAGGAGATGGCAGTACAGCAAGTAGGTTCGTGAATCCGCTCGTCAGTATAAAACAGACCTCTGCGTGGCGTTGTCACCTCGCCATGCACGCTGGGGAGATTCCTCCTGGTACCGTAGTCCAGTTGTCTGCTCCATGGGATTGAACAGAACACCTGAATGTACGCAGATGCTCTGATGATGCACTTCAACGCAACGTAAAAAAAACATGAAGTGCGTTTTACTTCACTAGATAAGGCCCACTGAGCCACTGTGTATAGCCATTTATCAGACGTGACCTGCGTACAAATGATAGTTCAGCGAAGTGGCATATCACGTGGACATTTATAGCAGCCAAATACTCTAACCGTGTGTTTCTAAATGTGGAGGGAAAAACCGGAGGAGCTGGAGAAAAATCCACGCGACCACGTGGAGAGAGAGAACACGCAAACTCTAAATATACAGCAGGCGTCAGGGTCGGGATCGAAGCCACGACCTTCTGTATACCAGGCGAGGTAATTAACAGCTCACCACCGTGGCGGATTAATTTACTGCTGGATGAAGGTATCCACAAAATCCGTCAGCCACCTTTCGCGATCTTGCGAGGCGACAATCCATCCTGGGAGGTTCCATCGTTCCATCTCCTTCGAAGCATTTCTATTCTTTGGCTACCGCTGCGGTTTGTTACTTTTGACCGTGCCCATCGTTAATTGGCTCTCCCCGGCTTATGAATAAAGTTAATACGTATGTGTGTATGTCTTTGTCTTAGGTTAATCCAGCCTCAAAATGAGTACAACTGGTGTGGTGTGTAAACGTCACCACTAGGGAGAAACATGCGGCGGGGCGTGGTGCTGGCCACCCACCCCCTCGTGCGCCGTGCCGGCCTTCATAGGTGCTACTCGCTAACAGCGCTTGCGCCAACGAGTTTGTTAAGGTTATACGGGGGATCTTTGTCTTTGTTGTCTGTGGGATAGAGAGGTGGCACAGTGGTCAACGACTAAACATCCACGGCGAGTGATATCTGATGTGGGTGCTGATGCGATGTATCACAAATACACCGTACAATGTATCACATGAATACACAATACAATGCATCACATCAACCCACAATACAATGTACAATGTATCACATCAATACACAATACAATGTATCACAGCATTCGTAACAAACGAGCCGTGCTGGTGGGTATAATCCACAACATTAGTTCCAACCGTGGCCGGAGTTTCCGAGAGGGCATGCCAGAGTCAATGCTAAGGACTTTATAGTCGAAGCGTGTATAATGAAACTCATTGTTTGGTGATGCTGTTCCTTGATAGCTCATCGCATTCCTAGAGTGAAAATACATATCCTGAGTCTGATTCGCAAGCACCACTGGCTAACGAGCTCGAACCATCCCTCGGTGGCACTGTGATCTTAAAATAAACGTGCAATATAATTATATATAATATATTATAATAGGCGACAATTCGGGCAATGGCTCTTCTTCATAGCACACGATTCGGGCAATGGTGGATCAGATTAAGAATAGTTATTGATACTGGAAGAATCCGATTAGCTATTTAGCAGCAGCAGAGATGTTAACTACCTCCCCTGAAATGCAGGTCGTGGGTTCGATCCCGACCCTGACACATGCTTTATATTTGGAGTTTGCATATTCTCCCTGTGGTCGCATTTAGAACCACGCGTTTAGAGGATTTGGCTGCTGTGTATTCCCACGTGACAAGCCACTTCGTGGAGCTATCATTTGTGACAGCGATGTTGCTCGGTGGGCTTTACCTGGTAATAATGAAAATATATATTAAGGCCACATGAGTTATACTTTTGCCTCCCATTCAAAATGGGTTTCGAAATAAAGAACCGGCATTGGCCGGGCTAAACCCAGCGGTGGAACTGCGCCCAAAACGCCCCCGGAACGCCGTGGTGGCCGTGAGCATTTATTTATTTACTTATTGCTTTTTCCCTTCTCCCCAACTGACCGCCAACTTAGAAGGGTTCCCACTTTCCGCCAACTTATAAGGTTCCCCATACGCGAGCGTGAACTCTAACCGTGTTCTAACTTGAACTGCCCTGGCCACGCCTCTGTATCGGCCAGCCAATAGAAGAACCCAGACATTGGTTTCATCACGCAACAGTAGAAATATACAGACTCAATACCTATTTCTTTTTTTAATTATTAAAAGACCATGCCAAAGGAGTCACCTATAAAACATGACTTTTCTCTGTATATGCCCTATGAAATGAAACCATGTTAGGGGGTCACTCGACCCCTGGTCGCCTTGCTACGCTCGGCACATGTGCCTTCCCCTTAGCGATGTGATTCCATTCCCACCGCTGGCTATACCCGATAGGAGCGTCAGCATTGTCAAGAGCGCCGTGCGGTACCAGGCGAGAGGCTGGCCTGCCTCGCGGCTGCAGCGGAAAGTTTTTGGATGTTTCACAAATGCCAGGGGTCCATCAACCCTCGCCCCGCGTGATGAATGTCGGAGTGTATACGCATTGCGTCGTACGCGTGTCTATCGAAGCTTTGCTAGGTGACGTGTACAAACACTTGCGATGCGTAGAGTCAGTTCAAACATCGCGAGGAACTCGACTACCGCAAGCGAAAGACACCAAACAGAAGCCACAAGCCTCGTCGCGTACGTGTGTTGAACTTCTTTCACACCGTACAGTAGCCGACCGTGCTAAATAGGAGGTGCGGGGAAGGCAAATAATTGGCAAATATGTTTTTGATTATCGACGAGTTTGTCTCAACAATTCCTGTTGGGCAATAATGCCACAAAACGGCGAATTAAAAAAACGGGCCATCAGAGACCAGATTAATATTTCATAATCATCATCACGGTCTCCCGTGCTGCAAAGTTCCATCTCCAGCTCTTCGTGTCCACTCCATCTGACATTTCTGTTTACGTGCTATGAAAAAGGACGACTACTCCAAACGTCGCCTATTGTTGAATATATTTTATTACGGCAGTGTTGTTACTGACGAGTATGATTGTGATTTATTTTTTAAATTAAGAATCCACCAACATCTTCCCTCCTCCCCCGTCCCCCCGCCCCCCGCCCCCCACCTCCCCTCCTCCTGCACCTCCACCACCTCCTCCACCTCCACCACCTCCTCCTCCGGCACCTCCACCACCTCCTCCTCCGCTCTCCTCGTGCATCCCATAGCCGTGCTTATGGCGCCTCCCAGAGATCGTTTCCGTGATGGGGCTCAGAGGCGGCTCCATCTCTCCGACAACAGCGACACACAATGGCCAGACACAGCAAAGTCCCATTGCGTGACCGATGCGTCACAAGAGCGCACGCGCACACGCGTGCTTGTGGGGAGAGGGGGGGGGTATTGTCTTGTATGTTGAACTTACTCTTTGGGTCTTTCGGTAAAGTCACGTAGAAAGAAAATTAATTAACTAGTAATAGAATACGACGTTTCCATTGCAACACAAGCAACCATCATATATTTGTTCTCATTAATTCGTACCTGATGATGATTGCTTGTGTTGCAATCGAAACGTCGTATCTATTATTATTTTATTTATTTTCTTTCTACGTGACTTTTCCGAAAGAAGCAAAGAGTAATTCCTGTAGTCACGAAAGCTTCGAATCTATGTTGAACTTCTTTCATCGGACCGGCGTTTGCCTCCGATTCGGAAATCACCGGATGTTCTCTAAGGGAGTAAGATCTCAGTTCTCGTCGAATAAACGCACGTGTGTGTTGTGTGTATGTGGATTTTTTTTGCACCGTACGTAGCCAACCTTGCTTATCCGAGGTGCGGGGGAAGGATAGCAAACTAAACACGAAAAGCAGTAATCAAGAAATTAGATTTTTTTTAGTCGAGATGATTTGCACTTACTCTCGAGTTATTTCTATACAGCGTTTAGAAATGCCATTGTATTAATGACTCTATTTACAATTCTACGAATATTTACGATTATTACGTATGATAGATGATGGTGATGATGAGTAAATCACCGCGCATCCCGAATTCAAACGCTCGTAATGTTTGACTCCTTCATGCGTTCATTCATTCATTCATGTATTCCTTCCCTCCGCACGACACAGAGAGAGATGACGTCCGCGTCATCTCAATAGCTTCAGCAACAACAAAGAAACTCCCACCAGCGAAGCCGTGACACGAACCAATACATGGGGATGTGGGAGGTGTGAACCCTAAAATGCCGCTCTCCAAATGCCAGGACTGTGAGCCACGGTGGCTCGGAGATGTTCACTACCTCGCCTGGTACACAGGTGGTCGTGGGTTCGATCCCGACCCTGACGCCTGCTGCTGCTGTATATTTGTAGGTTGCGTGTCTCTCTCTCTCTCCCGGTGGTCGCGTGGATTTTTCACCGCTTCCTCCGGTTTTTTCCCTCCACATTTATAATCAACAACACACGTTCAGAGTCTTTGACTGCGATAAATGTCCACGTGATAAGCCACTTCGTTAAGCGATCATTTGTGGCCAGGCCGCTTTTGAAAAAAATAGAGTTATATAGCTCAGTGAGCCTTGCCTGGCAAGACACAAATAGTTTGCTTGAGTTTTATTAGAGTCTTAGTTTTATTTTAGCCTCGATAATGGCTGCAAAAGGCAGCACCCTTGGGGAGGTAGATTCCTTCAACACGATCGTCGTTTGGACGGAACCTCCCTCGCCCGGGCCGCCTTTGTCTCCACCGTGCTTAACCTTCAAACGCAACTTGTAACTGTGCTGGCGACGTTCGTGTATGTGTTGTGTGTATGTTGAACTTCTTTCGCACCGTACGTAGCCAACCGCGATAATTAATCGGAGGTGCGGTGGAAGGTCAACAAGCTAAAGACAAAAGGGCAGCTCTAACGCAGTGAGTTTGGCAATCGAGATTTAAAGGTGCATAGCTCCATTTGCTTCGCAATATCGGAAAGAGGAGCGTTCCAGATAGCCGCAGACGACGATGGTGGTGATGATGAAGGCATCTACGTATTGATCTCATTTTCTAAGGGCGGGTAACGTGTTGGATTTAAATGCCACTGTGTAACGCTGGCCCTAAAGACCCGTAAGTGGGTAGCATCGGCTACACTCGCAACTCCCTTACCCGTGGCTACACCACTGGAAGGGGAGTAGAGGCAAGGATTACAATGTAATGGGAACAGAGAAAGAAACACGAGAGGGACGAGAAAAGATAATAAAATTGGGAATCTGAGGAAAAGGATGGAAAAGAAACGCAGAGACAGGCGCAGAGGCGTCAGGAGAGATGAGGATGTGGAGGAAGTGGTTACATGAGGGTCTCGATGCTGCTGCACGGCAGAGCAGCGTCTGTTTTCACAGTGGGCGTGGAGAGGGGAGGGACTCACAGTGGGGGGAGGGGGGGGCACGTAGAAGGCACGTGATTTAGAAGAGGCTTGAGCTGATTCATATGTAGAGATATACAGAATGGTGGTGGTGGTGGCCACACAGAAGCCACGTGATTTACGGGAGACTAGTGCCGATTTGGATACATGTAGATTTTATTGTAGTTGGGTAAATAAAATCGCGCGTTCATTGCGAGGTGCCCAGGAGATAGCAGTACCCTCAATAGATTATTGAATATATTTCCGTGCGAAGCGGTGAGTGTTTTCCCATGGGATGCACTGGGGGGGGGGGGGGGGGCTTTCTCCGGAATGTGCAGCTTTTTTTGTCCCAGGTACCAAACACTTAGACGGGCAATCGTCTAAACGCAATTCCACCGCAGGCGCACCCTGCGAACGACGACGCGTATGGCTCCTCTATACGCGGAAACCCTCACACCATCACCTAGATAATTGTGATAATTATGGTTGGTCGAAAACGCAACAATAGCAAAACGCCGAAAGAGAATCGGCTCGCTTCAACAATAAGATTGGTCTGGAAAGCTGATAGGCTGATGGACCAAATTCTAATCTGATCCGTACGTGGCAGATAGAGTTATGGAGTTCTAACTTGATTTGAAGCCTTCGTGACTGCAGGGATTACTCTTTGGTTCTATCGGTAAAGTCACGTAGAAAGGAAATAAATTAAATAATAGAATACGACGTTTCGATTGCAACACAAGCAATCGTCATCAGGTAGAACTAAATTTGAGAGACACACAGATAGTCTGTGTGTCTCCCTGTTTGTGTCTTGTCTCTCTCAAATTTAGTTCTACCTGATGACGACTGCATGTGTTGCAATCGAAACGTCGTATTCTATTATTAAATTAGTACATTTATTTATTATTTATTTTATTTTATTATTTTATTTACTTTCTTTTATGGAGTTCTGCTGGTATTTGCGGTATTTCCTGGCACAGACTTTTGGACCGGGTGCCCAGAGCGAATCGTAACTTCCAGTGGCGTCGTGTTTAGAGCTCGGGGGACATTCAAGGTCAAGTGCACCCCTCGAGACGCTGAGTTGACGGATTTTGCGAGATGGCAACCCGTCACGTCTGGTCCGTGAACACTTTTGTCGTTTTTTTGTGACCCAAGTCTCTCCTAAAAAAAGATATGGTCACGGTTCTAAACGCGATGGGTTGCATAAAAAGAAAGTAACTCTCTAGTAATATTGTGTGCAAGAGACACGCAAAGATACGAAGGCGACGCATTGTCTGCGTATCTATTTAGTTTTACAACGAAGCGTAAACACGATTATCCCTGTCGCTTGTTTCTTTTTTTTTCACGAGCCAAAAGTCGCCGCTCGCGGCGCGTAGCTCGGGACGGCCGGCGTCGATGCCGCGTCGTGGAATAAACTAAAATAATAAAGAGCTGGGAACGATCTCTTCTGCCGAGTAAAATAAACTAACGGCGACGGCGCCTGGAAGACGGCCTTTAGGATTCTCACAATAACAATGCCGACGATCGCAGCGATGGTGACGACACGTGGTGGGTTCTTTTTGTTTTTTGAATAGCGGCAGCAGCAGGCGTCTCGGGAGAGGGCGTTGCGCGCAACGCACACGGCGGCCAATTGCCAGCTCGCGCATAGTCTGAGGATGACTCCATCGTGGTCTCACGCCGAAGCACAGCAACTGCATCAACAGCATCAACAACAACAGCAGCAACAACAACAGCAGCAACAACAGCAAATGTCACAAGGTCACGCATATCCGAGACCGTTAAGCACGGTTGGCTTCGTACGGTGCGAAAGAAGTTCAACACACATACACGTGCTCCATAAGGTCAAAACCCCACGCCACATAAGACAACAAAACCGTGACCTGACGGGAAGTGGATTATGCTGTCACACGCGCGTGTCTTTTTTTTGGTGTTGGTTTTTCTCCCGCACCTCCGATTAGCACGGTTGGCAACGTACGGTGCGAAGAAAGTTAAACATACATACATAGTGTATAGTGTAGTGTATCGTAGTGTAGTTCTTAGTGCAGTATACAACGTGTATTGTGTTTAGATTGTTGTCCTTACCCCGCACCTCCGATTATCACGGTTGGCGACGTACGGTGCGAAAGAAATCCAACACGCACACACACACACGTGGTCTATCTGTGCGTCCCCAACCCGCGGCGATCTCTCTTGGATCTGCGACGCCACAACTCCACCTGTAGCTCGCGTCGATTCCATCGCTCCATCTCCGCGGGAAGGACGTGCGTCTCTCTCCGCTCGCCGTGATCGTCTCACCTCCTTCGGGCTGCCCTTCCTCCGTCTTTAGTTTTCTCCACAACGCAGCCGGCCATCGACCCCCCCACCCCCCAGCGACCGTGTTCCCTCGCCAAAGGCGCAACTTGCCGTTCGCCACGGTCAATGCGATGTCTTGAAGTTGCGGGGAAGGACCCCTTTGGGAATTCCACCACGCGCCGCTCCAATGCCTCGTTGCACACCCTCTGCTCTTGGTTCGACCACTCTCTTTCGTGAGTGGCCACGGGTTTTTTTGTCTGTTCCGTCTCATTGCGAAATAGATACTCCCTCGTATTTGCGTCCCTCTACGTGAAAATACATTAAACAAATCAGTGTTCTTTACACAAACCGTGGGCCCAAATGTCTTCTGAGAGTGCACACTTTCAGCAGAATTGGTTTCAGTTCCATAAAAGTCACGTCATAAACAGGTTATACATATAGACATATATACACTGATTGGAAAAACTGTTTCGAGGAAAGTTGTCCTGTTGCCGTTCATTATTAAATCTCGTTTTCCAACAGAGCATTCTTCCAACGTCCTCTCCTTGGCCTCTGTATGTCATCATCGTGATCCCTGTCCGCCTTAAAATATAACTGGTTCGGAGAGCCATTCTTTGCTTTGTAACTCCAGTTGGAGTCCAAGAAATGCGTCCCTCAGACACGACACCTTAGTTTAGTATAAACGCCCTTGTGAAATGTCGAGTTAGCGATCACTTTGACCGGACCGAAACCAGGGACCTAGAGTATTGATGATGGTCATCGCCTTTTGGCTAAGCCATCGAGCAAAGACGATCACCGCATCGCGCGCTTTCTGATGAGCTTCTGTGGCCGTCTGGAACGCTCTTCCCTCCGATATTCGGAAGGCACTGGAGCTATGGTCTTTTAAATCTAGATAGAAAGCCCACTTCCATAGAACTGGCTTGTATGGTTAGTTTGTTGTCCTTCGTCCGCGCCTCCGTTTAGCACGGTTGGCTTCGTACGGTGCGAAAGAAGTTCAACATACATACATACACATGCTCCATGAGGTCAAAAACCCACGCCCCATAGGACAACAAAACCGTGACGTGACGGGAAGTGGATTATGCTGTCACACCACCACGAGAAGGATGTTACAAAGATCAAATCGAGTTACTCCCTTCACGGCACAACTGGTCCCACCAGCTGGGAGAGAATACATTAACAAGATCAAGGTCGGGGTGAATTCCTCAAGTGAACAATTGGGATATCGGCGCCGCAGAGCCAGCGGTGACAATTCCACATTCCTGTGGATGGGAGCGAGTCTCTTTCTCCGTAGGTCGACCACTGTGGACTTCGCCACGCGTGAAGTGGAGTGCTTATTATTGATTGGATCAACCACGCAGGGACGGTGTGTCCAGTCAACCCTCAAGCAGGATTTGAACCTCGAAACATGGAAGTGTATCAGCGGTTCTCACGATTTAACTATATATATGTGTATCTATTAAATAAAAAAAACACACTGAGAATACCTTTCTTAGTCGCACGTTACCATCATTGTGAGGCCACGCGTACAGGCGTAACGGCTCCGAATTTTGCCAAATTAGAAAACAGCTCCCAAACTTTGCCCACGTGGGTGAAGCCCCCCACCCCCCAGAGTGAAACTACCACACAGATTATCTCTCGAAATCTTGACTCAAAGCTTTCGTGACTGCAGGAATTCTTATTCTTGGGTCTTTCGAACCTATCTACGTGACTTTATCGAAAGACCCAAGAATCTCTACTCGTCTCTGAAACATCGCGCCAGTTCTTTCCCCATTATAGCCCCCCCCCCAGCCCCCCCCCAGCCCCCCCCCCAGCCCCCCACCGCACGCTATGATAATGCCTACGGATGGCCACGTCCGTGTACTGTCCTCGCGATGGGGCTCGTGGATCGGACGTGGCGAGACAACTCCTCCTTGCCGGGGAACATTTGGAGAGGTTGCGATACCCCCTGGCTGGCCAGCAGAATGCAGTTACAGCAAAGTGTGGACGAATACCCATCTGTCACTAACACCATCTGTCACTATTATCATGTGGACCTTCTATGCAGGATAGAGCGTTGCCCTCTCGCATGCGTGGGGTCTGCCCCCCCCCCCGCCACTTGTATAAAAGAAACTGCACTAATTGTCTGAAAACATCTTGATATGTAGAGAACTGCAGAGCAACTGTTGGTAGCGGCCGACTCACCGCACGGCAGCCTTGAAGCCTGGTCTGTGGTTTCCCATACTCGGCGATTGTGAGTTATGCAATTATTTTGCATGAACGATGACACAATACGTGCAACTAATCATTACACATTTTTTGTTTTTATTATCATAGTGCGCAGGTTTAGGATGGCCACATCAGCGCCAAGCTTCCGACGGGAAACCATATCAATCGCTGACACGACCGAGGCTCACGGGCGGTGCGTGACGAGTTGAGATGGGAACGCGTCGCCCCGTGAGGCTGTCAATGATTCTCGTCCGCGACATTTGCATTTGGGGGATGACACGCGAGGAGCAACGTGACGGAACGCACGTCGCAATTTTCTTTCACAGCGGTTCTCAGCCAGGCGGCCGCCCTCGTTAATAGCGCGGGTGTGTGCTAAAGGATGAGAGCACGTACAACCAATATCTATATATAGATCCGCTTCACAGTGGAAGTTTAAGATCCCGTGACGTATTTCGCAAGAGGAGGCCGTTGTGTGTCAGCATCATGAAAGATTACCCGCATCTTCGTTTTTTTTTGTATTTTCCCACCGGCATTAACTCGACAAGTCCCGCAACGATGACGGGGGTTTCTCCTCATTTACCAAAGCGATATCTATCATGAAGAAGAGCCAATTGCGCCGAAACGTCACGTGTCATGTATACCATAATGTCATTGTCATTTTACGTGGCGGTGTTTATCAATATTATTATTTTTGGCCGGTGTTAACGTGCAGTCGATCTCCGGGCGCGGCAGTCCACACGTTGGAGCAAATTTTCTTAGAATAACGCCGGCCTCTGTTTGAATGTGGAATTTCGCAGTGATGTGACCTCCCTTCTTCGTGTGCGTAACATCTCGCGGCGGTGGCTAGGAGATGTGAACTCCCTCGCACGGGATACAGGAGGCCGTGGGTTCAATCCCGAACCCTGACGCCTGTCGTATATTTGGAGTTTGCGTGTTCTCCCCGTTGTCCGCCCGTGTATTTGTCTCCGGGTACTGCCGCCTTTTACTTCACATTTCAGAAACACGCGTTCAGCGTATTTGGCTGTTGCTATAAATTGCCACGTGATGATAAGCCCACTTCGTTGAGCTATCATTAGTGATGGATAGGTTGCTTCTGAAAAATAGCTTTAAAGCTCAGTGTGCCTTACCTGGTCAAATAAAACAAATATTGTTTTCAGTTTCAGTTTAGCTTTCAATATCTTAATTCCGCTTGTTTGGCCACCAGAAGAGACTCACTGAGTCGCAAGACTCTTTTTTTTTCAAGAAAGTTCTGCCAAGTTTTTTTCAGTAGAGGGCCGATGATTGCGAGGCAGATTCTAATCGAGTAATGTACGGTTTAATTATTATATATATTGTTTTAATTGCCCAATTCGAACCATGACATCGGAACGACAACAGCTCGTGAGCGATACCCGGTGACCTAGGTTCGATGTTCTGCCACCGATAACACCACTGGCAAGCGGTGTCTAACCCCACCCTGGATCTCCCCCAAAGGAGGAGTCCCCCAAGGAGGAGGCAGGCGAGGGTTGAGGGCAAGGCAGGGCAAGCCAAGGCAGGGTAACACAGGGGAGGAGAAGGCAGGAGAGGGGAGTACAAGGCAGGGCAAGACAAGGCAGGGTAACACAGGGGAGGAGAAGGCAGGAGAGGGGAGTACAAGGCAGGGCAAGGCAGGATGAGGCAGGGTAAGGTAGGGGCAGACAAGACAGTGCAAGGCAGGGGAGGGTTGCGGGCAAGGCAGTGCAAGTCAGGGTAAGACCGGGGAGTAGAAGGCAAGAGAGGGGAGGGCAAGGCAGTCAGGTGCCTGCCTGCGCAGTGAGCGCCGAGGCCGCATTGACGCCGCCCGTCACGGGTAGGGGGCGAGGCAGCACTGAGCACTCACGCGGCGCCCACCGCATCGCCTCCTCGCCGAAGCACCGCGACGTCTCGCACGGTACTCGTGTGAAGGTTGCTAAGAATAACCCCGTGACAATTTCCGACTTGGCACGGTACCGCCTGGGGCTTGTCGCACACTGGGCACGTGGTTTGAATTGGCACGCCGAAGCGACTCTGACGGGTGTTGTCAAGGGGGGGGGGGGGATGTGCGATTGGTATGCGTGTATGTTGAGCTTCTTTCACACCGTACGTAGCCGACCGTGCAAATCGAGGGTGCGGGGGAAAGGACAACAAACTGGATACAAAAAGCAGTTCTCAAGAACTTAGGTTTTCAATCTCGATGACGATGATTTAAAAGTGAATAGTTCCAGTGGCTTCCTCATATCGGAAGGAAGAGCGTTCCAGACGGCCGCAGAAGTGAATTTGGATGTTAGTCTTAAACACGGCACGTCAATCGTAATATTATACAACGTATTAAACATGGCAAGAGTGTGGCCCTGCAACCTAAATTATGGACCAATGCAGTAAACTACTGCGGTCTGCCCTCCTTCAACGGAGGAGGAACCGCAAACACGACACGAACTCTCTCTCTCTCTCTGCCAAAGCCCTATCGTTGTGGCCAACAGCTGGACCATGACATTATCATCGAGCTCCTGAACCACCTTGCTGTACTGCCATCATGCGTAAGAATATAATAGAGGCATAACAGAGGAATGCACGGGTTATGGAACTTCATACAATCAGGTTAATGTGCATCATTAACAAATCAAGTGATTGGTCTTGGGAATGATTCGTCACTGGAATTATCTTTTTGTTTACGCCCGAGTGGTCGAGACGCATGAAGGAGTAGCAGCCAAATGACAAGGCGTCGGAGATCGATCGTCAAACAAAGAAACGGAGCGATGGTGAGAGACGGCGGTGGATTGGGAATGCCTCTATGTAGCAGTTTATTGAACACGGCTGATGATACTTAACATAATAATTATATTACCCGACGAAGTCACTGTCCAGAGTACTCAGCCCGTGATTCTTTCTGTTTCGCCTTTTCATGTTTGTAGGGAGTCAACAAACGGCTGTCTTCTGGATAGACTTGCTGCCGCCGTGGGAACGTGGAATTGCCATTCGCGGGCCAAGCTCCTCGTGTGTGAAGGGAGACACTCCAGGCGCGATTCTCGGGTCTCGTTTTGCGAATTCTCATTCGCGTCGATTTTTTTGTGTGTGGGGGGGGGAGAACAAAGCCAAAACAACAGTGACCTGATCCTTTAACGGTTCCTCGGGGTGCCAAATAATACAAAAGAGGCAATAAAATATTTTATTTCTGGGACAATATTTTTTCCAGGGATGTACTTAACTCCGCGACTGGGGTACCAATCAATCCGAAATCAGTGCCACACTCCGCGATGTCGAAACGCAGCGAGGACGATTGCGCCGAAACCCTGAACGCTCGCGATACGCACCGTCGTGGTGCATCGCGTACAGCTCGTCGAGATGAGTCGATAGCCGCATCGCCGACCATCAACAGACTAAAGATGACTGCATCAGGGTACCGCCATAAGGTTAATCTCACAACCACGACCACCACCACCACCACAACCACTTCCACCACCACTACCACCACCACCACAAACACCAACCACAACCACCGCCTCCTCCAACACGACCACAACGACCACGTCCACCACTACCACCACAACCATGACCACCACCACCACCACTTCCACCACCACTACCACCACCACCACTTCCACCACCACCACTACCACCACCAACCACCACCACCGCCTCCTCCACCACGACCACAACGACCACGTCCACTACCACCACAACCACGACCACCACCACCTCCACCAAGACCACGTCCATCACCACCACCACCACAACCACGACCACCACCACTTCCGCCACCACAACCAAGGCCACGTGGCAAATCTTACGAACGTCACGTTGCTTGGCCTCTTTCACCCATGACGTCAACGCTATCCTCTGAACCTTTTTTTGGAATAGCAACAGCAACGCGACATTGCAGTATATATATAAAATTATATATGGATTGTATATCGTTTTAATCCTCGCTGCGTTTGATGTCTCCGTTGAGCTATTATAGGTCGCGTTAACGAGCAACTCGTTTATACGACCGAGTGTGGAGTTCAGCGAGCGCCCCGGAACAATGCGTCTGCGATGTCATGGCGCCTTCGTCTCAAGTCTAAGGTTCACCTCCGTCAATCCTGGTCGTATGGCCTCGACTGATGCTGCTGCTGCTGATGATGCTGATAACGAGCAAGATGTCATCGTGGCCAAAAGCCGTTGCTGATGACACCGGAGCCACACCTCTCCAAAGCGCCCCAACCTCATCCGCCAGAGCTCGCAGCTGCTGCTTCTGCTGCACAGGAAACACGCAGCCACCTGCCAAGATCACAGCCTGACGGTCTCGTCCCGGCGAATGCTCTTAGACTCCCACAGAGACGCACAGAATCACACAGAGACCCATAGACTCACACAGAGACATGTAGAGTCACACAGAGACTCACACACTCACAGAGGCCCAGAGACTCACAGACTCACACAGAGATTCATAGACTCACACAGAGACCCACAGAGTCACACAGAGACCCATAGACTCACACAGAGACCTGTAGAGTCACACAGACATTCACACACACACTCACAGAGGCCCAGAGACTCACATATTCACACAGAGATCCATAGACTCACACAGAGACCCACAGAGTCACACAGAGACCTGTAGAGTCACACAGAGACTCACACACACAGAGTCCCAGAGACGCACACAGAGACTCAAC
Source organism: Lampetra fluviatilis (assembly GCF_964198595.1). Taxonomy (NCBI): domain Eukaryota; kingdom Metazoa; phylum Chordata; class Hyperoartia; order Petromyzontiformes; family Petromyzontidae; genus Lampetra; species Lampetra fluviatilis. Next base: position 27,561,540 of record NC_136275.1, on the reverse strand, counting down.
ACTCACACAGAGATCCATCGACTCACACAGAGACTCACAGATTCACACAGATACCCATAGACTCACACAGAGACCTGTCGAGTCACACAGAGATTCACACACTCACACGTAGAGGCCCAGAGACTCACACAGAGACCCATAGACTCACACAAGAGACCCATAGATCTGCCCCGCGCTTAGCTCTTGGCTTCCCACAGGTCGCCAGAATCGTGGAGATCGCTCCATTGCCTGGATGGGCAACTGGCCCCTCCTCCTCCCCCCTCCATCTCTGCACGGCGACGTCCCAACCAGCAGCGCTGGTTGGGACGTCGCCGGTGTTACCCGTACACGCATTGCCTGTTCATGAAGCATCATCATCATCAGCAGCAGCCATCATAAATCCACTGTTGGATGAAGGTATTTCCAAGACGCTCACAGTTGTAACAGACAAAGACAAGGCAAGGAGTGTTGGGGCAAGTGCTGTGAGCGAGCACCCATCAAGGACGCCACGGCCACACGAGGGGGTGGGTGGCCAGCATCACGCCCGACAGCTTTTGTCTCCCTAGTGGCGATGTTTTACACACCGGAGCAGGTGAATAATTTGAGGCTGAGTAAACTTAGGGGTGGCCCAAGACCAGTTCAGATAATCATTGCTGGTGTTGGCCGTGAGCGGGAATCGAACTTTGGTCACCGGGTGCGTAGCGCAGTGCAACGCTAACCACTGCGCCACCGCTCCCCACCCAGTTGTAATAACAACAACCGCATTTCGCCACTAAGTGGCGGTGACGTCACCACGGCGCTTGTGCCAGGCTAGGTTGCACTTTAAGGCCACGTGAAGCGTCGAACGCCCGCTGGCAGGAGGTTACGGGACAGACCCTTGTGCCATGAGTTGACTGACCGAGATGACTGCGCCCAACGATTGCAAGAGATACCACCTAGCACCAGCTGATTTAATCGCTCCGTCTCCAATGGGTACGCCCTATCCGCTTGACGAATTCCGCACTAAAGTGTTGACGGATGCCGGGGATCTTGTCTCAATGAACGCTCGCCCATATATATATTTATATACAGGGTGGCCCAAAACTCAGGACACGTGAGGTCATACGTGATATAATAATGACTTCTATTTTAATAAAGCTTCTCTCACATCGAAGTATCTCAAAGCGCCGTACGAAAAAATGCAGCTGCACTCACGAGTATAGAAACAAGTTAAGCGAACTAGAAAGCTGATGAGGATAACATCATCGTTATATCAAAGACTACTCTGCTCCAGGACGAAGGTTCTGATCGACATTTGAGAGGTGATCAAGTCGTTACATTTGTGACGGTGGATGACGATGATGATTGATTTGACGAGTGAATAATTTAGTTAGGATCATGGTGATGACGATTATTTGAACAAATTCTGAAAATGTACTGTCGTGCTCAATAAATATGTTCATTTAAATGCTCCGATATATCTGATGATGATGATAATCATGATTTTTGAGAACACAACGGGCGAAAATTTTAAATAAGGGCTGAATTTGTCACTCGATATTTGACATACAAGTTAGCTTTGCAGTAGGGATTATCGGCATAAGGCACTACCACTATAGTACAAGGTAACCTCATGTGTTAATTGTACTCTACTAGCAACTGTTGTACCCGTGGCTACAGCACGGGGAAGGGGAGTCGAGTCAATGATTATAATGTGACGGGACAATAACAAGTAACGAGAGAGGAAACATACACCCCCCATACGATGCTGCTGCTATTCATATTCTTAGGTTTTTTCGGTAAAGTCACGTAGGTAAAAAGTTAAAATTAAAATTAATAAAAGTAAAATAAAATAAAAATAAAATAAAATTAATAAAAGTAAAATAAAATAAAAGTAAAATACAATTTTATTTTACTTTTATTAATTTTACATTTTTTACCTACGTGACTTTACCGAAAAAACCTAAGAATATGAATCCTTGCAGTCACGAAAGTTTCAAATCTAGAATTGATGCTGCTGCTGCTACTCAACAGAGGAGCAGCGTCTGTTTTCACAGCCGGCGGCATGGAGATGGGACGCCCTCGGCGGTGTGACACAGAAGTCCACGTGGTTCACGGGAGGCGGGCCTCAGCTGATTGTAGTCCTTTGAAGACAAACAACAACGAAATGAGTGGAGCGGGCTGCCAACAAAACGATTCCCGGAACTTGCTGTACCGGCCCCAAATTTGTATCGCTCGCATCTTTTCAAATGCGATATTATTATTAATAATCGTAAACAACAAACAAACAATCGACAACGTCCCTGGATATATTAGCAGAGTCCGTCAATAGTGCGGCGGGAAGAACCCTCAACGGAAGTGTGCGTGTAAATATGGCATCACTTCGTGAAGCAAGATCGGATCACGTGTGCACGCTTTATGACGTTTTACTGTCAAGAGGCGCTCCAATAAAGGTGAAACATTTACTGCCTGCACTGTAGCTGATTGTACACTCCTTGAGGTGCTTCTTCACCTGCGTGTCGATATCCCGTAGGCAGGGTGTGTGTATGTGTGCATCTTCCTAGATTCGATTCCCGCTCACGGCCAACACCAGTGACGATGATCTGAACCGGTCCTGGGCCTCCCCTAGGTCTACGCAGCCTCAAATGTGTACCTGGTGCGGTGTGTAAACATCGCCACTGGGGAGACAAAGGCGGTCGGGCGTGGTGCTGGCCACCCACCCGCTCGTGGACCGTTCCGGCCTTCATAGGTGCTCGCTAACAGCACTTGCCCTTATAGTCTGTTAAGTCTATACGGGGGATCTTTGTCTTTGTCTTCCTCGATTCGATTTCGGCTCACAGCCAACACCGGTCGCGATTAGTTTGAACCGGTTCCGAGCCTCCCCTAAGGTCGACTCAGCCTCAAATGAGTACCTGGTGCGGTGTGTAAACATCGCTACTGGGGATACAAAGGCGGTCGGGCGTGGTGCCGGTCAGCCCACCGCCTCGTGTACCGTTCCGGCCTTCATAGGTGCTCACCAACAGCACTTGCCCCAACAGTCTGTTAACAGGCTATACGGGGCATCTTTGTCTTCGTGTCTTCCTCGATTCGACTCCCGCTCACGGCGGCCACCAACACCCCGTGACGATGATCCGAATCGGTTTCTGGGCCTCCACCCCAGGCCGGCTCAGCCTCACACGAGCACCTGGCGCGACGTGCGGACATCCATCGCCACGAGGGGGGATGAAGGCGGCCGAGCGCGGGTGTCGCCCCCCCCTCAACCGACCCTCTTCCGTGGGACGTGCTGGCACTTCGTAGGTGCTACTCGCTAACAGCACTTGCCCCCAAAAAGTATTGCGGAGGCTATACGGGGGGTCTTTGTCTCGTCGTCTCATTGCGCGGTTCGGCAGTCTCCTTGAGTTGACCAGCGGGATGAGATCGACCTCGCCGAGACGTTTGCGTCGACGGAATTGCCTCTGTCGCGAGCGCGACCTGGCGTCTCTTTTGTTTGTTGGCCATTCGTTTTAAAAGCAAACGCAGAATGGTGATTTTTTTTTGTAAAATCTAAAATTTTACGGCGCAAAGCCGCAAGGATTTGCATGACATTTACGTGACCCTTTAAAGGAGGAGTTAAAAGTGGCAGTTTTTTTTGTAGCGTCCCCATAAGTTGCGCGACGCCCCTACACGGCTGAGTGAGTGTGTGCGTCAGGCGTGTGTGTGTGTGTGCGTGTGTATGTTTGTGTGTGTCTCTCTCTCTGTTAGTTGTGATGGCCACAGAAACTACCAGTGTGTCTCGCAGGCCATCATAGGCACTAGCTAACACTACTTGCCCCAGCAGTCTGCCCAAGGCTTCAACGGGGCAGCTTTGTCTTTGTGTTGGTCTGAGTAGGCTGCTCCCTTGCCCCAGCAGTCTGCCCTAGGCTATACGGGGGAGCTTTGTCTTTGTCTGAGTAAGGTGCTCACTCGCCCCAGCCGTCCGTGCGGCGGCTCTGCCTGCAGCGGGGTTTGTTTTATGTCCGTGATTGTGCATGAGGGTGTGTGGGGAACGTGAAGGAAGCTGCTACTGGGCAGTTGGAGGCAGTCGACCTCCAACAACAACTGAGGGCAGAGGAGCGACGCTCACAACAACGAGCGGAGCGCCGGGCAGCTAAAATACAGCAAGTTGGCACGGTAGGGGGTACAGCTGGTGGTGCATCTACTGGTCGTCTCAGTCCCAAGACCTCCTATCAGCGAGCCTTCGACAATGCGCGTGGCCTAAAAGTGCACCTGGCCTGGCACAGGAGCCGTGGTGACGTCGCCGTCGCTTAGTGGCGAGTGGCGGCTGTGTGTTGGTGTTGGTGGGGAGCCGTCGTGTGGCGGTTAGCACGGAGCGTTACGAACCTGTCGAACCGGAGCTCGATTCCCGCTCGCGGCCACCAACATCGATGACGATTATTTGAACAGGTCCTGGGCCTGCCCTAGGTCGACTCGGCCTCAAATGAGGACCTGGTGCGGTGTGCAGTAAACATCGCCACTGGGGGAGACAGACATGGCCTGTCGTGGTGCTGGCCACCCACCCTGTCGTGTGCCGTTTCGGCACTTGCCCCAACAGCCTGCTAATACTACACGGGGGATCTTTGGCTTTGTTAAATGCAAAAGCTCAACAACAACTTGTGAACAACACTGCCTCAAATAAAAAATAATATAATTCAAATCGACGACGTTTCAAACAATGACCCTTCTTCATGTCACACGTGTGTGAGTGAGAGCGAGCGGCGAGGCAGTAGCTCGCGGCTCCACGGTCCAGAACAAGCCGGGTTCGACTCCAGGCCACACACAACGTCAGCCATCTGACCACTTTGCACCCTCTTTTTTTTGTTTCTTCATCTTGGGCGAGTGAAATCTTTAGTCCCAAAATACAATCAGCACCCATTGTCCTGTTGGGGCTATTGTCCACAACACTCCCGCCGTGCTCCGTTTCACAGACGTCTGTGAAAAAGAGCATCGTAGCTCATCGGATTCCTCCTGTCTAAATACATAGTCTGATTTTTTAAATATTATTATTATATTATTATATTAGTTTATTATATTATTATATTATTTTATTATGTTTTATTTTTATTATTTTATTATTTCCCTTCTACGTGACTTTACCGAAATAACCAAGAAGATACATAGTCTGACTCTGATTCACTAACGCAGTAAAGCACTCGCCGCAATCATTCTACACGCGGGCTGCGCGTGTGTGCTCGTGTGTGCGCGTGTGTGTGTGTGAGTATGGGGGGAGGACAAAGGCGGCCCAGTCGTGTGCCGTGGCGACCTTCATCAGTGCAACTCGCTAACAGCACTTGCCCCAAAAGTATTGTTGAGGCTACACGGGGGGAGGGGGGTCTTTGTCTTTGTATGAGGGAGCGGCAGTGCCGGCGCTCGCGCCACAAAACCCGGCCACCCGAGTTCGATTCCCGCTCACGGCTGCCACAAACAACCGGCGGCGATTTATCTGAAGCGGTCCTGGGCCTCCGCTAGGCTGACTCAGCCTCAAATGTGAGCACGTTGGTACTGCGTGTAAACATCGTCACTGGAGAGACAAAGGCGGGCGGGCGGTCGGTCGATCGGGCTGCTGTGTATGTTGGCCACACGGTTGTGTGCCGGTTGCTGGCCTTCACAGCGTGGTTGCTGCACGCTCACCAGCACTTGCCCCAAATGTCCATTGAGGCTACACCCGGGGGGGCTGGGTGGGGATATTTGTCTTTGTGTGTGTGTGTGTGTTTGGGAAGGCCACGAGGTTTTATGAGCGTCGCTCTACCGTGCGACAAGCAGAGCCACGCTGGGCTCTTCTCTCGCCAATCCGGGGGGTTGGGGGTGAAGGGGGGGTGGAGGAGGGGGGGTGGAAGGGGGAGGGTGGAGGTGGGGAGGGTGGAGGAGGGGGGGGCGGGGGGTGTTTGGCTGCACCGGCAAAAAAAAAGTCGCGGGTTTTCACCCTGCGCTCTTTGAAGCTCCCGTTTTAAATATTAATCCCGAGCGAGCGCCGGTAGCCGCCGGTTCTCTGTGAGTGGGTGAACGGGAGGGAGTGGAGTTTGGGTCGGGGGGAGTTTCTTTCTTTTTTTATGGCCCGGTGGCTAAATATTTGTCCGCATGACTCTTACCTTGCTCGCTGATGGATTTTATGACAGCGTTACAAGACTGGGCTCGGGTGGGCGATGGGTGTGCGCCGTGGCAGTAAAAAAACAAACAAAAAAGACTTCTCCAACTTCTTGTTATCCTCCTCCTACTCCTCCTCCTTCCTGTTCTTGGGTTTATGATTGATTGCATTTTATGATTTCAGACGCAGCGGCGTGGCCCCGAGATCACCTCCGCAAGGGAGGGAGGCGGGGTGAGGAGTCGCTTAACCGTCCGTCGTGTTTGGAGTCGGTTTTAATTGACCGTAAATCGTCACGCTACTGTTTGGGGGTCCTCGGTCGAGCGATGCTAAATACCTGTGGAAGAAGGCAATCATCGGCGTCATAATCGTCATCGTAATTGTCATCGTAATCGTCGTCATCATAAGCATCATCATCGTCGTCATTAATCGTCATCATAATCGACATCATCATCATAATCGTCATCATAATCGTACTCAGCATGCGAGTGCGTTAATTCTCGTCCAGACTGTTCATCATCGCCGCCACGGTCATAGTTGTACAGACACACTTATTCTGCATTTATCACGATTGCACGTGCTACTATTGGTTACACGTCATCATCATCACCACTACCACCACCACCACCACCACGATGATTTCACATCGCCACCGTCATTAATGTCCGTGCGCAATATTACAAAACTCATCGCAAAGCGCAACCGTCACGCAGATTCACATCTCCCAGTAAGCAAGTGGCGCCGATGTGCTTTACAAACAAACAACATCAACAACCCCAACAGACAACAACATTTTCATTCCGAGCACCGCCATAAGTTTCCAACGAAACAACAATAATAATACAACAACAACAATAATGATGATGATAAGATACAGCATAAGCGTTAACCTCAACACCGCCGGCGGTAACGCGCGCGTGAACGCAAAGTGTCCCCGAGCGCGTCGATTCACCGATGAACATTCGCGTGAACTCCACCTCACCTCGCCTTCGTTCCTGCATCCGTGGGATGGAAGTCCGCTGTAAAAGCAAAACCCCCGCGTATAAACGTTTCGCCTTTGCCCTCTGCCGGAGGCGGAACTCGGTGAGGGTGTTTTTTTCTCTCTCTCTGTGTGTTCTGTCGCTTTACTGATTTGCGTGACCCATTCCGCCTATCTCGGCTCAGGTGCGTGCGTGCGCGCGCGCGTGCGCAAAGCTGCGGCGACTGTCCTTGACATTTGCTTCCATCTCGGAGTAGGTAAGTCGCCGCAGCCGTTATATTCGCTCTTTGAAGTCGCGCCAGGTCGTAAAAAAAAAACTCGCTCGGCAATTTTGAAAGAGATCTCAGCGCCGGCGGTGGGAATGAAGGTTCCTGCAAATTGCGCTCAGTGACGAATTGCCCCCGTTGCTCGACTCTTAGTCGGACGCGGTGTTTGCTCTGCGCGTCACTCTCTCGGTTTCGAGTCAATTTTTGACCAGACACAGGCGAGCGGCATCTCTCGCCGCGCCGCGCGAATCAATAGGGACGGCCGCGAAGGAAGCCTCAACTCCGTGACGGAGCCGCACCGCAACTTACGCACCACCAACTCCGGGAGGAGGAGGGAGAGGAAGCAGGAGAGAAGCTCGTGGAGTGTTTAGGGGTTTTTTTGAAGAGTTACCAAAAAAGAGAAAGAAACAACAGAACCCTTGCGTTCGAGCGCGGGGAACCCTCCGTTCGCAAGTCACGGACACGGCGAGGCGAGCAGCGTCTCGCTGTGCGCGGCAGTGCGAGTGAATGGATCAGGACTACAAAGGCGCAGAGACCCCTGGTGAGAAGGTAGGGCTGCTGCAGGATCCCGCGCGACCTCCCATGGGGATGGTCTTCCACGGGAACCTGAGCTTCCCCGGGCCGGGCTCCATGCAGCCGATCTTCGGCGCGCGCTCCTATCCGCTCCACGCCGACCAAGTGTCGATGCCGACTACGCCATCGGCCCTCGACCGCGACTCCCCAACGCTCGACCCCCTGCGCTACATTCCACAATCGCTGAGCGGCCACGGGGGGTCCGAGCAGCAGGCCTCTCTGCCGGTCTCCCTGCCGACCTCGGTGCCGGCGCTGATGGCGGGCAGGCACCAGCAGCACCTGCACAACCCGCACCACCACCATCATCCCCACGCCGTCGGCACCGCGCCCTCGGCCTATCAGTACCAGCGCTCGCCCGCCGAGTGCCAGGTCACCCCGTCGCCGCTCTACCCGACGTGGGCGCAGATGGACTACCAGAGGGCCGCCGTGCTCGGCGGCCCGGCAGACGGTGGCTTCTCCGACCAGAGGATGGGCCCCTATGGCCACCACCACCACCATCACGCGGCGCCCTACTACAGTCCGCCCTACAGCAGCGGAGCGCTCAACCACGGTCTCGCCAACATGTCCTCGGCCCTCGGTGAGTGGCCAAGCACCCGGACGTGCGTTCACAACAGAAATAATTTGCGTCACGTATGCAGCCTTTGTCAAGAGGGTCCTGCTGCTGCATCGCGGCTTTATACATTTTATAAAAAAAAAATGCTGTTTATTATTACAAGTGGGGAGCGAAACGGAGCAGACGGAGAAAACCCCACGCCTTGCGCGAGGTAGCGAAAACACTATGTCCCCGTAAAGATAGAAACCGATGGCGATTAGTCCACTTGCTGTACCGCCTTCTGTTGGCGAGTCCAGGGGCACGGCACCTCCTGGACGCCCTCGGGTATCAGGAAGGGAGTTTCACAGCAACATGTGTGTGTGCGGCGACCCAACAACACTCGCTGCTGCCTTCACGGTGCTGAGGATTGATCACAGGGCCAGCCACGTGCAGAACTAAACACACCACTGCCCGGCTAAGCATTGGCTGCAGCAGCTGGCAATTACCGGGTGCGTTGGCTTGCGACTGTGTGAGACAGCGCCTTGGAGCCAGCGATTGGTGGATCACGGAGACATTCGTGAATCTCCCAACGGCCTAACGAGATGGCAGTGACAGCGGTGGCGTTGTCTTCTCGTTTTGGTGGTTTAGTTTTTTTTCGGGAACTCCGGTGTCCAACCCACAGCAAGTAGCACGCTCAGTGATCTAATTGGCCACGTAGAGCTGTGTAGCTTAGTGGGCCTTGCCTGATACAATGAAGCAAAACATATTTGATATTATTTAATATATTGAAGCGTCTTGATACAGGGGGGTGTATATTAACCCTGTGTAAATATTTTTTCGCCCTCTCTTGATTTGAATAAAAAATAAAACCAATAATAAGTGAATGCTTCTACGCGGCAAAGGCGAGCAACTACGTTGTTGTGAAAGCTTATCGCTATGGCTGCCATGAACACAACTGCAATGTGCCGTTTTGTCATTTAAACATGCTTCGGCAAATTTGTCGTCATCTCATTCAAAACGGATAATTCTGTAGACGCGAAGTTACATCTATATCTTTTTTATTTTAGGAGTACATAAACAAATCTACGCGTCCGTCAACAGCACTGTGACCGTAATAGGAAAACACAACTATGTAAGAGAGCGACGTTTCAGAGAATAGGTCTCCTTTGACAGCAAGTAAAATTAAAAGAGGGCCATTGCTCGAATCGTCAGCGGTTGTCATTTTTGTCTTTCCTTTTACGGCCACACAGTGTTACTGACGAATGATGGACCGTGCTTTGCGTGGATTGGGGAAAGGCGGAGATTTGTAAATGTAATTTATTGAAACTAAATTAATGCTTATTTGACCAGGTAAGGCCCACTGAGCTATATAGCTTGTTTTCAGAAGCGACCTGGCTACCACAGATGATAGCTCAACCAAGTGGCTCATCATCGTGTGAACATTCAAAGCAGCCAAATACTCTAAACGCGTGATGTCGATTCTGAATTGCGGAGGGAAAACCCGGAGGAGTTGGAGAAACATCCACGCGACCACGGGGAGAGCAATGTAGCAATCTTTCAGAAGCAACCTGGCAATCACAAATGATAGCTCAACCAAGTGGCTTATCATCACGTGGAAATGTAGAGCAGCAGCCAAATGCTTTCAACGCGTGTTTCTAAATGCGGAGCAACAATTGTGAGGACCCGGAGACAAATACACGGGTTTCGGGATCGAACCCACGCCCTCCTGTATACCCGGCGAGGTAGTTAACATCTCGCCAATGTGGCGGCTCTTATATAATATTAGTATTGTTGTTATTCTATTGTGTGTGTGCGTGTACCACTGACAACGCAGCAGCAACAACAGCAGCATCACCGAATCATCCGTTCTGAATAAGGACCGTTGTCCGAAACGTTGGTCGAGGCATACTCTTTAAAGATGTTTACTTCTGTTATTCGACAGTGTTCGTGCCAATTGCGGCTACTTTATTATGACGTGTACCAACAAACGTCACTAACGAAACGAGGTCAAATGTATTTATAAAAGCCGGGATTCATATTTAAACCATGAACAAAGAATACATTAGTACTCATCATAAGCCTTATATATAGGCCTATATCCTGTGCACGTAGGTCGATCTCACGTGCAGTAGTATTTGGAATATCAACTGAACAATGTCTCAATGTAAATGCTGGACGGGTTTTTAAGAGTGCACACCAATTATACAGTTGTAAGATATTCAACACGTCTGAACATTAGTTACGGAGAGCTCTAACGAGGTCAGTCCATCACTATTGCAGCTCATCCTCGTATATACATATATACAACTAATTACAGGTTAAAACTTATATTTTAACTAAGCGCTGCAAGTGAGCGGAAACGTCGAGATTATATTTCCCTCTCAACACCAGATAAAAAAAGACTATTTGTTTTGCCTTAACTTGTTGATCTATTGTCTAAGTGCACTGAAGCAGCGACTTTTTTTTAGAGATATAAGGCACTATTGTGCCGCTGTTTACCCCGAGTAACTTTGCAGAGAGTCTCAGGCGGGCCGGGCACAATGATGTCCCTTAACTCTCCGTGCCATCTGCGACGATGCGAGTCACGAACGTGATCCGCAATGGAGCGGCCGCGTCTCACAACGCGACGGCATTGGCGCAGCCGTCTGTTGCTCACGCACATTGAAGATGTCATTTCGACCGTCCAGATAAAAAACACAAGAAAAACAAACGTATTATTTGGGTCTTTCGGTAAAGTCACGTAGATAGGTTCAAAGAAAATAATAAAAAAACTACAAGTAGTTTTTATATTTACGCGAGCTAACCCAAAACTACGAGTAGTTTTTTGTTATTTTATTTGAACCTATCTACGTAATTTTACCGAAAGACCCAAAGAATATGAATTCCTGCAGTCACGAAAACTTAACTCAAGATTTCAAAATAAACGTGTTATGGTTTTGGGCTGGACACTTCGCTGTAGGTCAGGGATCGTGGAAGGTGGTCAGGACCGAACGATGGAGCCCCCAGGCAAAGGACACGAGACTATTAAAAACTATTAAACTATATTCATAGTAAAATGTGTTTTGGGTTAGATCGCGTAAATATAAACGTGTCGTTAAACCCGCCACCACCCGACACAGCCAATCAGTAATGTTTGTCACTTAAAAAACCGTGACAATTATCTTCTTGGTTCTTTCGGTAAAGTCACGTAGAAGGGAAGTAATACAATAATAAAAATAAAACATAATAACCAAGAAGATGAATCCCTGCAGTCACGAAAGCTTTAAATCGAGACCGTGCCAATTAGTTACTACTTCAGCACACCGGCTGTACGTTGGAGAGTAAATCCACGACATTTACAAATCGAGTACGACGTTACGCTGGTGACTACAACCATCTTCATCACGCGAATTGTGCCGCAATTCTAATTGTGCCGGAGAATATAAGTTTAAATGTTACCACCAGGTAAAGCCGACTGAGCTATATAGCCCCGTTTTTCAGAAGTGATCCTCCTACAAATGATAGCTGAGCGAAGTGGCGTATCACGTGGCAATGTAAAGTATCTAAATACTCTGAACGCGTGATGTTGATTCTAAATGTGGAGAGAGGAACCCCAGAGCACCCGGAGAAAAATCCACGCGATCACGGGGAGAGAGACAGACATCAAACCTCCAAATATGCAGCTGGCGTCACATGGTCGGGATCGAACCCACGACCTCCTTGCATATCATGCGCGGTAGTTAACATTTCGCCACCACGGCGCCCAATGCATGAGAACAAAGCCACCGGGGAGATGGAGCGATGAAATCCGATTGCAGGTGCTCGTAGGTGGATTTGTTTACCATCGCAAACGCTTTGTGAGAGATGGCGACGGCTTTGGAGGGGGCGGGTGGGGGGGGGGCTTCATCAAGCAGTGGATTGATCATTGTAGATGATGATGATAATGATGATGACGACGAACTATCAGAGCCGTCCCCTAGGGTTACGGCGAATCGGGGCGATTGCCCCGGACCCCGTGCTTTGGGGGGGGGGGGGGGCGGCCCACCCAGTGTCAGATGCAATACTTCCGATTAAGTTTGAAGGCGTTGGTGGGGGGGGGTGCGAGCCCTGCGCCCCCTACTCTGCTTACTGTTTACTAAATTGGCTTTCGATGACCCCCTCCCCGCTTCTTACAAAACACCGAAGGAACCTGTTGCTGGTTGTTGCCGTACCTCGGTGATAATTGACGGAGAGATGGAAAGCCCCTCCAATTCGACGGTGGCGTCGGCAGCTGTAGTCTTACAGCGTGTTCACACAATTCTTACTTTGTCATCAGACGCGCGCTCTGCGTAATAGCGCACCTCCGACTGGCACGGTTGGCTACGTACGGTGCGAAAGAAGTTAAAACATGCATACATACTATGCTCTGCCTCCCTAAATACTATCATGATCAAGTGTTTGATTTAAAGATGCATTCCATGAGTAGGTTATGCAACCACACAAGTTCAGTAAGAGCATTTTTACATTTGCATCCTCTCTGGCCATTTCTCAATTTACCTGCTATGAATAAGGGTAATTGTCCGAAACTTTGTGCATGATGTACTTTCCCTTTTTTGAGGCCAATGTGTTAATGACGAATGTGCCGAGTTTTTGTTGTTGTCTAATATTGTGCTTATACACCAAAGCCAACGCAGCAGCAACATTATCATCAAATAATTTGTTTAATAAATACAGCAGTTTTGTGTTCGACTTGAAACAAAACCAATGTACATAAACCAATTTTTTATTATTACTCCGAAGATATTTATTACAATTATATTTACCCAATAAATGTTTCAGAGACCCGTATTATCCCGAAGAGTCGCTTCTCCCATTCACAATAACACTCTGGGCGTTACCCTGGCAGTCTGCAACTGGGCATGGCAGGGTGATGAGCTCTAATTAATACTAATACCCTCTTGGCTCTCTAACTATTTGGTCATGGCTCGCTGATGAGCTCTAATGATGGCAGAACGTATCAGTGTGTTCCATTCTGCCCAATACATGTCATTATATTGACCAATGAGTAACCTTCTTGATACATGCATTTATAATTTATTTGTTGATTATTATCATTTTTGCTGATATAGCATTGCCATTAAGACTCGGACACACCTATTCAGATTACTAGAGGTTGGTATATCTTTAAAATCGATTCTGCAGCTATAGACACCTACCCGCATTGACCATCGTGGTGAAGGATGGTCAAACAACACCCATAACCAATACGGGATGGGGAGGCCTTCATCCAGCAGTGGATTAACAAAGCTATTATTCTTATTATAAACAATATTATTACGTTTAGACGCATGTCTGAAGGTGCAAATAACGTAAAATCGACGAGCAACTAACAGCACTATTGATGACAAAGCAGACAAACGAAAGAAAAAACAAATATATATTTGTTGGTAGCCGAGCGAGATCTTAGGAACCTTGGACAAAATAGAGAAAGGAGCCTATAATTTGGGGTGATTGTATTTTTACATCGCCTATAATTTGCGTCGTAAATATAATTTACAACACTTGCTGCCTATGTTTGATTTTTTTGTTACAATCGAATGAACGTGCGCGCGTATCGCAGCGGAATTGCACACGGGGCGCACACGACGAACCGTGCGTACCCTGTGGGAGGGGAGTTCCACAGTCACGGGAATTCCCGGGAGCGATGGAGCGACGTCGCTCCATCGCTCCAATTTGGTGCGTTGCGCGAAGCACGCAAACCCTCTCTGCTCCGTGAGAAACATTTACACGGCGTGACAACTAAAGCCACGATTATAATGATGATGATGATGTGTGCGTGTTATTCGCCTGTTACAATAACATCCACAAAGGGGACGCCGCGCAAGAAAAGGACGAAGATTCTAGACAGATTTGAGGCTTTCGTGACTGCGGGAATCCATATTCTTTGGTTCTTTCAGTAAAGTCACGTAATTAGAAAAAATAAATAAATAAAAATATATCACGACGTTTCGATCGCAACACAAGCGGTCATCCTCAGGCGGAATAAAACACAATAATGATTATTATCATAATAATTATTATTATTATGATTATTTTGTTTCTTCTGCCTGAGGACGACCGCTTGTGTTGCGATCGAAACGTCGTGATATTTTTATTTATTTTAGTTTCTTTTTCTGCCGACGTGACTTTACCGAAAGAACCAAAGAGTACACTCTGCAGAATCAGAATCTTTATTAGACTGGAGGAAATCAGATGAGCTGTGAAGCGCTTCTTTTTGTTCACAGATGGTCCAATATGGAGTCACATACCTGGGGGAGGTGCAGCAGTAGAGTCACACACCTGCAGGTGCAGCAGTAGAGAGTCACACACCTGCAGGTGCAGCAGTAGAGAGTCACACACCTGCAGGTTGTGCAGCAGTAGAGAGCCACACACCTGCAGGAGGTGCAGCAGTAGAGAGTCACACACCTGCAGGAGGTGCAGCAGTAGAGAGTCACACACCTGCAGGTGGTGCAGCAGTAGAGAGTCACACACCTGCAGGTGCAGCAGTAGAGAGTCACACACCTGCAGGAGGTGCAGCAGTAGAGAGTCACACGCCTGCAGGTGCAGCAGTAGAGATTCACACACCTGCATGTGCAGCAGTAGAGAGTCACACACCTGCAGGTGGTGCAGCAGTAGAGAGTCACCCACCTGCAGGAGGTGCAGCAGTAGAGAGTCACACACCTCCAGGAGGTGCAGCAGTAGAGAGTCACACACCTGCATGAGGTGCAGCAGTAGAGAGTCACACACCTGCAGGTGCAGCAGTAGAGTCACACACCTGCAGGTGCAGCAGTAGAGAGTCACACACCTGCATGTGCAGCAGTAGAGATTCACACACCTGCAGGTGCAGCAGTAGAGAGTCACACACCTGCAGGTGGTGCAGCAGTAGAGAGTCACACACCTGCAGGTGGTGCAGCAGTAGAGAGTCACACACCTGCAGGTGCAGCAGTAGAGAATCACACACCTGCAGGTGCAGCAGTAGAGAGTCACACACCTGGAGGTGGTGCAGCAGTAGAGAGTCACACACCTGGAGGTGCAGCAGTAGGGGGCCACACACCTGGGGGGCCACCACAGTAAATGCGCGATCACCCCAAGTATAATGACGCTCGTGCTAATTAATTTCAGAATCAGTTTCTGATTTTCAAAGGTGTCAACTCCGTCACAGTGGTGCTGAGTGTAAATAAAATTTTGCGTCGGCAGCTGTGCATATATAGCAATGTGTATATATGTAACAGCGACATGTTATTACGTGAGCTATGAAGAAGGGCCGTTTACCGAAACGTCGCCTATTCTATTGAAGGCAGTGCTATATTTGACGAATGTGTTGAGTTGAGTGTAGTTGTCCGTGTATACGCACCACTGCCAACGTAACAGCAAGAGAATAATTCATCGTCGCACCAGGCTGAGAGCACGGAACGCATGGACAGCAACCACTCGTTGGAGAAGTAGTTAACATTGCACGAGAGTGGCTGACGTTTCGGGCAACTGCCCTTTGTAAATGCTGCCATCGGCTGAAACGTAATACGAAATTAATATATGGCCATTTTAAATATGAGAAGGTGGCGAAATTTCTCAACTGGCGTGTACATAGATTCATAATAATAAAAAAAGAACAACTTAAATGTATACGTACAGGATGACGGCACTTAAAGACGAGACGCAACCAGCCAATGTTGCTTATAGAAGCGAGCGCGTTTCATCCGTGCGTGCATTGCCTGCCACGGCTCATCGAGACGTGGTTCACTGGTGGAACAAGATACACGTGCATTCGAGAACACACGCAGGCGCAATGCATCGCTTGGCAATAATAGTTTGTAAAGTGGTGCATTTCGTCCATAGATCCCAATGCGCCCTGTGTATGGAATGCCAGGAAATAAAGAGAACCTGCAGGGCATATGGCAGGGGATGAAGGCCAATTTACCCACTCACTCACCAACTCCCCTACTCACTTGCTCACCAACTCTCTCACCCACCCATCAACTCCTTACTCACCTACTCATCCACTCACCCACTCATTCACCCACCCACCATCTCCCTTACTCACTTAATAATCCACTCACTCACTCACCCACCCACCAACTCCCCTACTCATCCACTCACCCACTCACTCACCAACTCCCCTACTCACTTACTCACCAACTCTCTCACCCACCCATCAACTCCTTACTCACCTACTCATCCACTCACTCACTCACCCACCCACCAACTCCCCTACTCATCCACTCATCCACTCACCCACTCACTCACCCACCTACCCACCAACTCCACGACTCATCTACTCAGGCACTCAACAACTCACTCGATCACCCACCCACCAACTCCCCTACTCACCTACTCATTAACACACACCAACCACATACCCACCCACCAACTCCCATACTC
Organism: Lampetra fluviatilis; assembly: GCF_964198595.1. Taxonomy (NCBI): domain Eukaryota; kingdom Metazoa; phylum Chordata; class Hyperoartia; order Petromyzontiformes; family Petromyzontidae; genus Lampetra; species Lampetra fluviatilis. Next base: position 27,544,759 of record NC_136275.1, on the reverse strand, counting down.
ACCTACTCATCCACTCAAAGACAAATATCCCCCGTAAAGCCTTCACAGACTGTTGGGGCAAGTGCTGTTAGCGAGTACCTATGAAGGCTGGAACGGCACCGTAGGGGTGGGTGGTCAGCACCACGCCCGGCCACCTTTGTCTCCCCAGTGGCGATGTTTACACATCGCACCAGGACCTCGAGGAGGCCCCAGAACCGGTTCAGATAATCGTCACCGTTGTTGGTCATGAGTGGGAATCGAACTCGGGTACCTGGTAGCGCATCGTAGCACTAACCGCTACACTACCGCTCCCCGTCTCATCCACTCACCCAATCACGAACTCACCCACTCAGCTACGCGCGCACCCACCCACTCACCGACTCACGCACTCACCCACTCACCCACTCATGCACTCGCCCACTCGCTCAGACCCTGCAGGGTCAACGGACATAACTAGATGGGGAGTATTGACCAATTTAAAGAGGGTAGTTTTCAACACAGACGTAACGATATCTAACGACTCTGATTGCCCTCATTAGCAAACGTGAAACGTCGTCCCAACGCAAGGGAGCTGCACACAGTGGCACAAAGTCCGCACACCGCACGGGCAGAGCCCTTGGCCTCGGAGTCCTTAGAAGAAGGCGATCGGAAGATCTCAGGGACCCCGCTTGGGGTGCAAATGGATCCCTTCCTGTGAATGTCGCGGGCTGCTAACCCATTGAGTGCCCTGGAGATCAGCAGCAGCAGCAGGCTGATCGCATAGCCTGGGAAGGACTCATCATCGCCAGATGAGGGGGGGGGGCGGTGGAGATCAACTCGTGTATAGATGCTGCTGCTCCATCCTTACTTCGCATGACCCGAGAGAGGAGAGAGAGATTGTGACGGCTTTGCGATGCCTTCATCGAGCAGTGGGTTGATCATGCCTGCCGCTGCTGCAGCAGCTGCAGATGATGATAATGATGATGTATGTTGAGTTTCTTTCGCACCGCACGTAGCCAACCATCCGCGCAAATCGAAGTTCGTCGTAATACGCATCAAATCTTCGCCGCTCAATACAATCTCCGCGTCTGTTCGTATTTTCTCTGTCTCTCTCTCCCTTTCACTCTTTCACGCGGGCGCGCGAAGTTTTCATCACGTCTCGCGGTTCTAATCACGGGTGGTCGAAGCAAACGCTTGCGCGTAACATTCGCGCGGCGAGCAATCTGCTGGGATTGTGCCAGTGGTGCGAATTTCTCCTCTCCGCTCCAACAACAACAACAACCACAACAATCCCGTGTCCGAGACTACGCGCGCACCACAGCGGCGCACGCTGAACTGGTAAACTAATTGGCACGTGTTTTGTTTACGTGACAAACCTTGCTAATTCGGCTGTGCCGGGTGGTGGCGGGTTTAACGACACATTTATATTTACGCGATGTAACCCCCGTCCACCGCCAACCGCAACCAAACAACGTCTTTATTATGGATGTAAAATAAATATAATGATAATCAAATTAATCAGAATCAGGAGTGTTTCGAGCAGTGGTTCTGAACATTTCCTGCAGCCTGCAACTCCTTCGGTTCTCAGAAAGGGCATCTCGCCTGCACCCCAGCTGAAGAGCCGCTGGTTTAGATTACTTGGCTACGGCTGTCAATGTCCACGTGATAAGGCAACTTCGTAGAGCTCTCATTTGTCATAGCCAGGTCGCTTCTGAAAAAGAGCTGCGTAGCTCAGTGGGCATTACCTGGTAAAATAAAAAAAAGTTATAGTTTTAAAATGTTTTTCCCGAGTAAAGGCCGTTAATCAGCTGAGAAGCTCTTTTCCAAAGGGACGACTTGCCCGGCAGACAACTTAGCAATGATCTGACGTCGCTGAGGACACGTCTGGTGAGCGTGCCACGCGGCTGAGATGTGAAATCAAAACAAGATTGTGACCTTGGCTGTTGTTGTTTGGGTGATACTGCGATGGTAGGTGATGCACCGGGCAGAAATAACTCTCTCTCTCACACACACAATCATTTCACACATGAGTCATTTAACAACAATAGCGTGGTCTTGCAATAAAAAAAACCCTAGAATTTATTTGAAGAATAAAACAATGGGGAAGAGGTGGGGGCAATATTTCGGGCAATGGCCTGTTTTCGTAGCGCATGCAAAGACCAGTAAGATGATCTGACATACGTGGGTGTGATCTCGCTTTTACCACTGAACTCTGAGAGAGGATCATCGTCCGAAACGTTAGGTTTGGTATATACTGCATAGCGTATATTGTTTTGTAATAAGGCAGCGTTAATGATGAACGAGTTTGGATTTGTTGTTGTTGTTACATTGCACTCAATGCTTCATTGGCGTAGGCGACGTTAAAACAAAACAACGTTTAAGCCTCGGGACCGGTTATTTCTGAGCTGATGAAGATACATTCGCCAAATAGCATTGGCAGTGGCCATTATCAGACGCGTTCCGTTAATTTATAGCCACGAGTATGCATGCAGTTTGTGCGTATCCGCGCGAACATATATAGCTACTGGATGTGCACGTATGTATTAAACTTGCCCCCGACAGGCTGTTAAAGGTTACACGGGCGATCTTCGTCTTTGTATTATTATTTGCGTATGTACGCTTGTACCATGCAGGCCTTATATTGCATTACTGAATATTACGCGGGGGGTTATTGGTAGAACATTCGTATAGTCAATGTCATATTTGTAGTGGGCCAGTGAGAAAATGTGTGTACGCTTCGCCATGTACATGTGCGTGTGCATGTTTAGGTGCGGTGGTGTAGCGGTTAGCGCCACGCTGCGCTACGAACCCGGTCACCCGAGTTCGATTCCCGCTCACGGCCAGCACCGGTGACGATTGCCTGAACCGGTCCTAGGCCTCCCCTAGGTAGACTCGGCCTCAAATGAGTACCTGGCGCGGTGTGTAAACATCGTCACTGGGGAGACAAAGGCGGCCGGGCCTGGTGTTGGGTTACCTGTTCCCTCTTGTGCCGTGCCAGCAGCTTTCATCATAGGTGCTGCTCGCTAGGAGGACTTGCCCCAACAGTCTCTTCAGGATGTACGGAGTATCTTTAACTTGTTTTACCTATGTGCGTATGTACTACGTACAGCGCGTGCATTATGGAGCGTTGTGTGTATATGCATCCGTGCGTGGATTGTGTACAGTTTGTGTACACTGTGAATACAATGTTGAGATGTCGCGACAGTCAACGAAAAGTTTTCCCCAACTATTTTTAATTTTCACTGTCGTGTATTCCTTTCTCGGCTGCCCGATGTTTGTTTCTGTGTTGCCGTACGAGAGTCGCCCTCTCTCGAAGCGCCTTTTGGCGTGTGCCATTGAACGCGCGCCGTGGATCCGGCGAGTCTCGATCTACCCCGTGACTCGCTCGACCTTCGGCGGCGGCGACTGCGTGAATTCACTCGGCGCGCGGCCACGCGGTCGGACGTGTGGCATCGTTGTGCTGTTTGTGTGCTGTGTGTGTGCTGTGTGTGTGTGTACTGTGTGTGTGTACTGTGTGTGTGTGTACTGTGTGTGTGCTGTGTGTGTGCCGTGTGCTGTGTGTGTGTACTGTGTGTGTGCCGTGTGCTGTGTGTGTACTGTGTGTGTGCTTTGTGTGTACTATGTGTGTACTGTGTATGAGCTCTGTGTGCACTGTGTGTGTGTACTGTGTGTGTGCTGTGTGTGTACTGTGTGTGTGCCGTATGCTGTGTGTACTGTGTGTGTACTGTGTGTGTGTACTGTGTGTGTGTACTGTGTGTGTGCTACGTGTGTACTGTGTGTGTGCTTTGTGTGTACTATTTGTGTACTGTGTATGTGATGTGTGTGCACTGTGTGTGTGTACTGTGTTTGTGATGTGTGTGTACTGTGTGTGTGTACTGTGTGTGTGATGTGTGTGTGTGTACTGTGTGTGTACTGTGTGTGTGTACTGTGTGTGTACTGTGTGTGTGTACTGTATGTGTACTGCGTGTGTACTGTGTGTGTGCCGTGTGCTATGTGTGTACTGTGTGTGTACTGTTTGTGGATTGTGTGCGTGTGCTGTGTGTGCACTGTGTGTACTGTGTGTGTTTACTGTGTGTGTACTGTGTGTGTGCACTGTGTGTGTGCACTGTGTGTGTGCCGTGTGCTGTGTGTGTACTGTGTGTGTGTACTGTGTGTGTACTGTGTGTGTACTGTTTGTGGATTGTGTGCGTGTGCTGTGTGTGCACTGTGTGTACTGTGTGTGTTTACTGTGTGTGCACTGTGTGTGTGCACTGTGTGTGTGTTCTGTGTGTGCCGTGTGCTGTGTGTGTACTGTGTGTGTACTGTGTGTGTGTACTGTGTGTGTACTGTGTGTGTGTACTGTGTGTGTGTGCTGCGTGTGTACCGTGTGTGGGCTTTGTGTGTACTATTTGTGTACTGTGTATGTGCTGTGTGTGCTATAAACAATAAAAACATAATTGCGATGCTATGTAAATAAAAAAGATCAATTTGCTAAACCTTGGCCATAATATCTGGACTTGTCTTCATCTAACAATGCATAGATTTCTGTTCATATGATTGTGGTTATGGTTGGACTTTATTAATCCCTAATCTCTGCCATTATATACAATGAAACAAGAAAAGGTAAAAAAAACAGAGCAATATAATAAAATACACTATTAGACATTATTGTAAAAAAGAGTCCATCCCATGTGTTAATGATTTTTTTTATTTTAGGCAGGAAACTTGTTTTTTAATTTCGATTTTTTTCTGGGGGGGGGGCAGACCCCCTGGAAGATTTGGTCCCCCCCAATGTTGACGCCATGGCTACGGCCTTGGTGTGTACTGTGTGTACTGTGCGTGTTTACTGTGTGTATACTGTGTGTACTGCGTGTGCACTGTGCATGCACTCTGTGCGTATTGCGTGTGTGTACTGCGTGTGCACTGTGTGCACTGTGTATTGCGTATGCACTATGTGCGTACTGTGTGTGCACTGTGTGTACTGTGTGCACTGTGTGTATTGTGTTTGCACTGTGTACTGTGTGTGTACTGTGTGCACTGTGTGTGTACTGTGTGTATCGTGTGTGCACTGTGTGTGTGTACTGTGTGTGTACTGTGTGTGTGCTGTGTGTGTGCCGTGTGTGTACTGTGTGTGTGCTGTGTGTGTGCTGCGTGTGTACTGTGTGTATACTGTGTGTGTGCTGTGTGTGCTGTGTGTGTACTGTGTGTGTGCTGTGTGTGTGCTGCGTGTGCACTGTGTGTATACTGTGTGTGTACTGTGTGTGTGTGTTGTGTGTGTGCTGCGTGTGCACTGTGTGTATACTGTGTGTATACTGTGTGTGTACTGACAGGTAGTTGTCTCCTCGTGCGGTTTCGCTTTTTGTGCGCCTTACATCACTGCAGCACTTACATCGCTGCAGCGCTTACAGTACGTGCGGGGTTCACAAGTTTCTCTCTCCATAGTTCCCGCTGCCAGGGCCGGCTTGAAGTCACGTGGGGTTACGGCGTACAAATTGCCACCACACGAGTACGAAGATGCGCCTTCCCAGAATAATCCCGCATCGCTCCATCTCCCTTTCACTCTCCGCGTGCTCCAATTATTTTCTCAAAGACTTGGGCGACCGCGGCCTTCCTTCTGCCAGTGAGCTCCCTCCGTGACGTTTACTCCAGAACTTCGCATCGGATACGGCTCCTGCAAGTTGCCTCCGATCCTTCAAATTACTTCTGTAACTTGATTCGCTCTCTTCCCCGTCTTCTCGTCGTACCTATTGTGTTCCCCAGTAGTCAAAACAACATTCATGTTCAGTCTCCTGTTTTATCATTACATGTCTAAGAAATCTAACCATGCCTTGCTATAATCATTCTGATTCTCTGGGTGTGTGTGTCCGCTGCTGCTATCCACGGTATATTCATGCCACCACTCATCTTGTGGCTGTCCGTGAAATGTTTAACATCCTCATTCTAAAAAAAATACATTTCTGTTGCTGCTCGTTCGCTCTGTATGATCTTTGTGATTTCCAGTATTCCTAGAGACCCATAGACTCACATAGAGACCCATCGACTCACATGGAGACCATAGACTCACATAGAGACCAGCGACTCACATAGAGACCCATAGACTCACATAGAGACCCATAGACTCACATAGAGACCCAGACTTACAAAGAGACTCACAGCTTTCACATCCAAGTAGAAGAAACCTGGACATGCAACCCTGCAGTGTTATAATTCTCGAAAAATTTCTTAATTTTCAATATAGATGCCATTTTCTGATCCTATGACCCTATATCACTGTAATCACATGGAAAGGTTTATAAACAATCGGTAGACCAAATAACGCGAGGGCGATATTACTCCGCGTATGTGTACATGTGCGCGTACATGTGTGTGTGTACATGTGCGCATTTGTGTACATGTGTGTGTGCACATGTGCGTATTTGTGTACATGTGTGTGTACATGTGTGTATGTGTGTACATGTGTGTATGTGTGTACATGTGTGTATGTGTGTACATGTGCGCGTACATGTGCGTATGTGTGTACATGTGTGTGTGTACATGTGCGTATTTGTGTACATGTGCGTGTACATGTGCGTATGTGTGTACATGTGTGTATGTGTGTACATGTGTGTGTACATGTGCGTATGTGTGTACATGTGTGTATGTGTGTACATGTGTGTGTACATGTGCGTATGTGTGTACATGTGTACGCTCGTTCGTGAATGCACTCATCCATGCGTCAACTTGATTGACACCAGGCGAGATGCAGCTAATTGATCGCGGCTGGAGATGGAGTGGCTTTTTTTCAAATGGAGACCTGGATCACAAATACATGTGTAATGCGGGCGTAAGCGACCTTCCGGATGTGACGTCACGGGGGGTGGAGTCATGTGACGTGGGTGGAAGGTTCGGGTCCTTAAGCGGGTAAACCGGAAGGGGAAGTCAGTCGGGGTGTGAGCGGAAAGGAGTGAGGCCACGCGGGCGGGTGAGAAGAGGGGGGGGCACCGACGGCTATCGGGAGCCAACCCCGAAGACAAGAGGAAGCTGCGGAGTGGTGTGCAGCTGCAGAGGAGACAGCCAGAAGGGCTGCGTGTTAGAGGCAGCGGTGTGGCTGCCAGGAGGAGCTGCGGAGAGAGAGAGAGACAGCACGAGGCTGCCAGGAGGTGGAGAGAGAGGAGTTGCAGCGAGTACAGCCAAGGGGGGCTGTGTGAGAGAAACAGCAGCGGGGCTGCTGTTGTGGATCGGGCCGACATTGGAGTCAGCACCGTGGAGAAGCTACAGAGTAAAGACAGCCGTGTGGGTGTACAGCACGAACCGAATAAAGGACACTGAGCCAGACATCGTGGTCCAGTCGTTTATTACACTGGTGTCGGAAGTGCAACGGCATGTCGAAACAAGTGAGGAAGAAAGTTAATCCGGCGCCTGCATCGGCTTCTTCGTCCGACGACGACGAACTCCCTCCAACCACGGATCCTGTTGGGGTGGTGGAGGAGAGCCCGGCTGAGGCGACCACGGGAACGGGAGTGGAGGATGTTGGCGCGGTGGCGGGTCCGTCGACATCATCAGACGCGGATCAACGATGGCAAGCGATGGCGGTACAACTGGAGGCACTTAAGGACGTCCTGGCGCATCTATGCCATCTCGTCGCGCCAGGGACGATGGATGATGCAATTGGTGCTCCGCGGGCCGCCACGTTGCCTGTCCTGCCGCCGCCATTGCCCACGCGGCAAGAGGCCGCCATTTTGCGCGCTCCGTGGCGCCAAACCGCCATCTTGGCCACGCCGCGGGCCGACGCCATTTTGAATTTGCCATCACAACCACCACCATTGGAAGACGGCGGGAAGAGGAGTCGGAGTCGCCACCTTACAACGGTTAAAGAATTTTCCGTCGGTGGGGACTGGAGCGCGTTCGCCTGCCGCTTCTTGGCGGCGGTACGCACAGCAAGATGGACCGATGCGGAGGCTTTGGAGGTGTTGCCGACTCTCCTGGACGACGAATCTGTCCGATTCTTCCGTTCCATAACGACCGATAAGAAGGCAACTTTATGTGGTGTTTTTCAAGAAATGGCCGATGCTTATGAGCCACCAGATGATGCGCATCGGCGATTCGCTCAACGACAACAAGCACCAGAGGAGTCGCCCGTGGCGTTCAGGGGTGCGGTGCTGGAGCTGGCCATGGCAGCTTATCCTGAGACGCCACAGGACCTGCTCGAGCCTCTCATATTAGGGAAAATGTTGGAGCTGTCTCGGGATCTAGGGATCCCCATGCCTGTGTGTGGGCATGAGAAGCTAACTTCCCGGACGGCTGCTAAGTGTCTCGATGCGCAATTCAACCTCCGTCGCTGGAAACAAGTGACGGCGTGGACGGGGGGGCCCGTCAAAGAAGGGGATGCGCTGGGGTGGAACCCTGCGCAGGCTGTCTATGTTCCGGATGACCGGGGCCCTCAACAACTGACGGCCGCCTCCGCTCCATGGACGGGACGCGGCGGGCCGAGACCGCGCGCGGCGCTACCAGAACGGGGCCGTCAGGAGGCGAGGCCTGCGCTTCGGCGCAACGAGGCCGAATGTTTCCGCTGCGGGCGTAGGGGCCACTACGCCAGAGACTGCTGGGCCCGCTTCCCGGCTCCGCCGCAGCAGGAGGCCTCGGCACCGGTCAAGTCGGCTAAAGATCCTCCGAAACAGGCATGTCGGCACGCACCAGACACTCGGCAAGGCTTTACACCTCACCCATCACCGTCGTTGCGCCATCCTAACGTTGTGGTTAAAGCATGCCCTTCGACGGGGCCTTGTCGCTCGGTCACGCAATGGCGCAAGTTGGCACGGAGAGTCGTCGCGGCCGCTACGGGCTCGTCCACTGTACCGGGGTCTATACAAGGGGTGGACGTACGCATTTTGGTCGACTCCGGCGCGTCTGCGACTATTATTTCGGATGTCATTTTTCATCTGTTGGGCATCCCGCCGGGGGCTGTGCGTCCGGTTTATGGGTCGTGCGTCGCTGCGAACGGGGGTAGCATGGGTATCGTGGGTCAGGTGGATGCTAAGATATCTATTGGGGATGTGTCGGCCTCGGGTGTTGTGTTGATATCGAGATCTTTGGCGGTTCCTTGTTTGTTAGGCACCGATTTTTTGGCTAAGATGCCCATTTTGATCAAAATCAATGAGAATTGTATTGAACTGCCGGGGGGCCGTCAAATCTCGTTTCTGCCGTCGCCCTGGGGGCGACCTGCTTCGGCCGTACAAGTGCAGGCGCTGTCCGTCGCATCTGTGGACATCCCACCTGGTACACAGATGCTTATACCCTTGCGGTATCGGAAGCCCCTGCCTGATCGGCTACGAGCAGTAGGGGTCTTGTTGTCACCGTTCGCCACGATAACAACCGGGTTGGCGTTAGTGAGGGCACAGACCATCGTCCGGCCGGATCAATTACCGTTTTTACAGGTGCTTAATGCGGGGGGAGAAAATGTCCGTGTCCCGGCCGGTACGGTTGTGGCACATGCCACTACGGCGTTTGCGACCCATGATTGTCCACATAGCCGGGGAGTTGTTGCTGGGGTTTCCGAGCCAAGGAGTTCGGATGATCGTTGGGTTGCTCATTTATGTGACGAAAATTCTTCCCTGTCCATGGAGCAACGTGGTGCGCTGCGTAAATTGTTGTTGACATATTCCGATGTGTTCAGCTCCGATGATTTGGATTTGGGCCGCACTTCGTTGCTTTACCATCACATTGAGACGGGCGATGCTGCCCCTATTCGATTAAATTCGCATCGGATGAGTCCTGCGGAGCGAGAACACGTACGGGGGGCAGTGGAGGACATGTTGGCTGCGGACATTATATCGCCATCTAACAGCCCATGGGGCGCTCCAGTCGTCTTGGTTAAGAAGAAGGATGGCAAATTGCGATTTTGTGTTGATTTCCGCAAATTGAATAAGATATCGGTGGCAGATGCGTACCCCCTGCCGCGTATGGATGACTCCCTCGACGCATTGTCGGGGGCTAAGTTCTTTTCCACACTGGACCTCTCTTCGGGATTTTGGCAGCTTCCCCTTGACGAGTCCTCACGGGAGAAAACCGCATTCCGTACGCCGCAGGGGTTATTTCAATTCAACTGTCTCCCGATGGGATTGAATGCGGCCCCTGCTACATTTCAAAGATTGATGGAGCTCGTTTTGACGGGGTTGCAGTGGGAGACATGTCTTATATATTTGGACGATATTATTGTCTTCAGCCGCACATTTGATGAACATTTGACGCGGCTGGAGACAGTGTTCACGAGGATGCGTTCTGCCAAATTGAAATTCAAACCAAAGAAATGTCACCTACTGCAACGGTCCGTCCGCTATTTGGGACACATTGTGAGTGCTGAGGGAGTGTCCACGGATCCGGAAAAGACGGCGTGCGTCCGGGATTGGCCGACTCCGGCCACCGTGGGGGATGTTCGGCGGTTTTTGGGATTTGCCTCGTATTACCGAAGATTTGTGCCGGGTTTTGCGACGATTGCGAGGCCCTTGCATCTCCTTACGGGTAAAGGACGGAAGTTTGTTTGGGGACAGCCGGAGGAGGCGGCCTTTCGGAGTCTGCGTGATCTATTGGCCACGGCCCCAACATTGGATTATCCCGATTTCGATCACCCATTCATTCTTGATACGGACGCGAGTGACACAGGTATTGGGGCGGTGTTATCACAGTCTAAAGGGGGTGTAGAGCGTGTCGTGGCGTATGGTAGCCGAGTCTTGTCTCCTGCGGAAACCCGCTACTGTGTCACTCGCAGAGAACTATTGGCGGTTGTTTTTTTTCCTACGGCAATTTCGACCATACCTCTACGGTCGTTCTTTTATTGTGCGTACGGATCATGCGGCCTTGCAATATGCCCTTAAAATTGACCAGCCATCCGGACAGTTGGCACGTTGGTTGGACACGCTACAGGAATTTTCCTTCCAAATTCAACATCGGAAGGGAGTGCGCCATGCGAACGCTGACGCACTTTCCAGATTACCGCGGCGCGCCCCTTGTAAATGTGAGTCGGGGACGCATAGGTGTTCGCCGATTCCAAACCCCCCTCAGCCGCTTACGTTGGCCGTCGAGAAGTCGGACACTCCGATGGAACCGGGACCGGCTGACGGGGTTTTGAATCTGCCGCGGTCTGTCTGGATCCGGGAACAGATGATGGATGAGTCATTGGTGTCCTTGCGGAAGCGGTCTGCTAGGGACAATGGGAGTCCGAGTACGGCTATGGGGCCGCAAACCGCTCTCCGAGATGGTCTGCTTATGTGGCGGGAGGGGTTCCAGGAACGTTGGCGCCTGGTGGTACCAACGTCCTTGCGATTCGAGTTGATTAGAACCCTCCATTGTGACACTCTCTTACATTTAGGGGTGCAGAAGACCTTGTTGACGTTGCAACGTCATTATTTTTGGCACGGCATGGCGACAGATGTCGTAGGGCACGTGCGCGCGTGCCCTGCGTGTGCACGACGTAAGCCGCCGAAACATCCTTACGTGCCGCCTCTCCAGTCGATTCAGGTGTCTCGAGTCAATGAATTGGTGGCACTGGACATATTGGGACCTTTTCCACCATCGGCGAGGGGTAATAAATATTTGCTGGTAGGGGTTGAGTACCTCTCCCATTGGCCGATGGCCTGGCCGTTGCCCGATCAGTCGGCCGCGGCCATTACCGACGCCTTTTTGTTTGGGTATATTATGGATAAGGGGGCGCCTGAGAGACTCCTCACGGACCAGGGCAGGAATTTCTCTTCTAAATTATTGGCGGAAGTGTGCGCGGGCCTTGGGACTAAGAAAGTACGGACATCCCCATGCCATCCGCAGACGGATGGTATGGTTGAACGGCTGAACAGGACATTGTCTGCCATGCTTTGCCATACCGTGAGTGAACAACAATCAGATTGGGATCTGCACATCCCCGGGGTGCTTTCGGCGTACAGGATGACGCCTCATGCGGCTACAGGATATTCGCCGTTTTACCTTATGTATGGTCGGGAAAACGTGCCGCCGGTGGATGTGCAATTGGGAACTGGGGTGAAGGGACCTCGTAAACCACTTCCTGAATACATTCAGGACACGGTTCGCCGAGTCACGGAGGCGCGGGAGAATGCCCGCGTGGCTACGGCCAAAGCCCAGGCCCGGAACGAGCGATATGCGCGACGGTCTGAGGGGGAGTGCCCTTGGAAGGTTGGGGACCTAGCCTGGCTTCATTGTCCACAGGTACGTCCGGGGACCTCGCCGAAATTGCACAAACCCTGGCATGGTCCCGTACGCCTCATTGCGGTTCCCAACCCACAGTCAGCACGCGTCCAGATTGGGTCTCGTCGCTGGGTTGTGCATACGTCGCGCTTGAAACCATATGTTGCTCCCTTACATGATGCGTCATCCCCCAATGTTGCCTTGCCGGGGTCTGTTGCTGCTGACTCTCCCCTGCCTGCGTCCATTGATCTTGCTAGAGCGCCTGTCGTACCTGTTCCAGACAGGCCGGCCGTGACATTGCGGGGGACGAGGGGCCCTGCTCGGAGGACGCCTGCCAGGTCTGCGGGACCTTCGAGCCCTGCAGCCCTTCCGACCCAGCTGCGGGCACGGTCACAGGACAAGCCCAAGACTAACTCTTTAGGGACACGGGACGTCGGTGGACTTCCAGCTGCGACAGGGGGATTACCCCCTGTCATTCCTCGACTTTCATCGCGTTCCCGTTCTGCGAGTGGGCCGCCGACCGTCCGGGACGGGCCGGCGACCCGCACACGTTCCAAATCGCTTACGTTTCGTTGATTGTTGCTGTCTTGTTATTTTTTTCTTACAGTTGTATTTATTGCATGCTTTTTGTACGTTCGTTGATGTTAATTGCGTTGTTGTTGTTGTTCTTGCTGTTACATTGTATGCTTAGTGTCCTTTAGGGGGGGAAGCTCGGTTCGCCGCATTACGATTTGCTATTGGTCAGCCGAGGTCGGCTGGGATTTTTCTACGGGGGAGGGTGGTGTAATGCGGGCGTAAGCGACCTTCCGGATGTGACGTCACGGGGGGTGGAGTCATGTGACGTGGGTGGAAGGTTCGGGTCCTTAAGCGGGTAAACCGGAAGGGGAAGTCAGTCGGGGTGTGAGCGGAAAGGAGTGAGGCCACGCGGGCGGGTGAGAAGAGGGGGGGGCACCGACGGCTATCGGGAGCCAACCCCGAAGACAAGAGGAAGCTGCGGAGTGGTGTGCAGCTGCAGAGGAGACAGCCAGAAGGGCTGCGTGTTAGAGGCAGCGGTGTGGCTGCCAGGAGGAGCTGCGGAGAGAGAGAGAGACAGCACGAGGCTGCCAGGAGGTGGAGAGAGAGGAGTTGCAGCGAGTACAGCCAAGGGGGGCTGTGTGAGAGAAACAGCAGCGGGGCTGCTGTTGTGGATCGGGCCGACATTGGAGTCAGCACCGTGGAGAAGCTACAGAGTAAAGACAGCCGTGTGGGTGTACAGCACGAACCGAATAAAGGACACTGAGCCAGACATCGTGGTCCAGTCGTTTATTACACATGCAAAGACAACGATCCTCCGAACAGCATTTGTTTTTTAACAGAGCAAGTGCTGTGAGCGAGTAGCGTCTATGAAGGCCGGTACGGCACACGAGGGGGTGGGTGGCCAGTACCACTCCCCGGCCGCCTTTGTCTCCCCGGTACCGATGTTAACACACCGCACCAGATACTCATTTTGTGCTGAGTCGGCCTAGGGGAGTCCCAGGCCCGGCTTCAGGTTTTCGTCACCGATGTTGGCCGTGAGCGGGAATCGAACTCGGCTCGCCGGCGGTTCCTAGCGCTGGGACCGCTGCCCCACCGCTCCCCACGCGAAGCAACGCGGTCTTCATGTCACCCGCAGAGCACCAGGTGCACACCGAAGCATGCGCACCTCAACACTAAACACAGCGCGCACTTGCGCATATATGTTAAACGTACAATGAAAACGTTGCGTGAGGCGCGTTCAAATGCGTGTTGCCTTCAATAGTGTTACATTTCAGCTGTGGTATGATTCTAGATTTGAAGCTTTCGTGACTGCAAGGAATCATATTCTTAGGTTTTTTCGGAAAAGTCACGTAGGTAAAACATCAAAATTAATGAAAATAAAATAAAATAAAAACAAAAATCACGACGTTTCGGAGGCAACACAAGTCTCCGTCATCAGGTGGGACCGTCACAGCCGAATTAGCTGCATCAAGTGAGGCAGCTAATTCGGCTGTGACGGTCCCACCTGATGACGGAGACTTGTGTTGCCTCCGAAACGTCGTGATTTTTGTTTTTATTTTATTTTATTTTCATTAATTTTGATGTTTTACCTACGTGACTTTACGGAAAAAACCTAAGAATACTGTGGTATGATATACGTCCGAGATGCGTGCGGTGGAATGGGTGAACACATCAGGACATGTTGGATGAGCTTCACGTCGGACTCTGCGTAATAATTGGCAAGGCAAGAATAAGCACTCGGCTTCAATATGTGCAAAATAACGAGCACGCGACTTCGGTGCTCAGGTGCTAACAGATGCGCTGCTGCTTGCGTCAGGAGGCAGTGCGGGGTGTGAACGGTGTCAGCTGGCTCCCCCGTTGCTCTCCGAAGTATTGAGATGAAAAAAAATGAAAATCGTAATTGTATGTATCTGCCGAACATGATGATTCACAACCCAGAGTTCCTTGCGCGAGTTCATCGCAACGTGTCAGCCGTCGTCGTCTGCTGCTGCTGTTTTGTTTGGCTGCCGATGTCTCTGTAGAGCAACGACTGCGACTTATCGTCGAGGTTGCATGCTCAATGAGACAGATGGCTGGCTGAGCGATGTGTCGCTGCTGTGATGATGTCTATTTCGTATGTGTATATATCTCTATGCGAGCCTATGGCTGTCTATGCGAGTCTATGGGTCTCAGTGTGATTCTATAGATAGCTGTGTGAGTCTATGGGTCTCTGCAAGTCTGTGGGTCTCAATGTGATTCTATAGATATGTGTGTGCGTCTGTGGGTCTCTATGTGAGTCTATGGGTCTCAGTGTGAATCTATAGATCTGTGTGTGAGTCTATGGGTCTCCGCGAGTCTATGGGTCTCAATGTGAATCTATAGTTCGCCGTGTGAATTTGTGGGCCTGAAAAACTCAGAGACATCTGACGGCAGGCACCGAACAGACAACACGCCAGGCGAGCGTGGGAACCATGAGATTTTGTCGTATGCATCCTTGTGGTTGCAAACGATGAAGCGAACACGTGGGTTGGAGAGGTTTTTTGGTGTTTAGAGCGGGGGGTGGGCAGCCGAAGTTGACACTACGAGAGTTACGAACGTGTCGAATCGATGCAAGTTACCTGCAACGGCACCATCGGTCACGATCAGTGGAATTTTAGCGAACCGTGGAACAAAGTCGGTCACCGCATCGCGCGATTTCAGACGCGAGTCTGTGGCCGTCTGGAACGTTCTTCCTTTCTGATATTAGGAAACCACTGCAGCCGTGTACTTTAAATCTAGATAGGAAAGTCGCTTCTTGAGAACTGCTTTTTTTGCGTCCAGTTTGTTGCACCTCCGATTTGCACGGTCGGCTATGTACGGTACAAACGAAGTTCAACATGCATACACACATACAACGTACGTAGTCGGTTTAATGACAAAGTTGTGACTTTATAAAACACGTGAGAGGGCTTGGGTGAGGTCGCGTCGCTAAGAAGGGGTGCTGGCCTTGTGTGCCAGACTAACCACCGAGTGGCAGCCATGGGATGAGACGCACCGTGAGAAGGACGCGCAGAGGGGAGATGGAGCGACGAATTAATCTCGTAGCAGTTTGCTGCAGCACAGGACCGCGAGAGATATCGACAGCTTTTGGGAGGCCTTTATTCAGCGGCAGATTGAGCATGGCTGATGATAGTGCTGCTGCTGATGATGATAGGGGGACATTCGCTGTGGAATTGAGTGTAACTCACGGGAACTAACATCCGTGGTGACAACGTTACGGATCCCACTGCACAAACGCTGACTGGGAAGACGTCGTTCTTAAGTGGAGGAGCGCTTTAAAGCTTTCGTGACTGCAGGGATTCATATTCTTGGTTCTTTCGGTAAAGTCACGTATTATTATTTTATTATTTCCCTTCTACGTGACGTTACCGAAAGAACCAAGAATATGTAGGAGCGCTGCCATGCCCTTCTATGTCCGACACAAAAACAAAGACAAAGAAACCGTGTATAGCCTTTCCCGACTGTTGGGGCAAGTGCTGTTAGCGAGCACGACCTATGAATGCCGGCACGGCACACGAGGGGTGTGTCGGTGGCCAGCACCACGCCTGGTCGCTTTTGTCTCCCGAGTGGCGATGTTTACGCACCGCGCCAGGTACTCAATTGAGCTGGGGTCGATCTATTGGAGGCCCAGGATCGGATCAGATAAACCATCACTGGCGGTGGCCGTGAGCGGGAATCGAACTGGCGGATCGTCGGGTTTGTAGCGCGGCGCGCCCCACTCCATCTACGAGAAGCAGAAGTAACGCCAGCGTCATACTCTGTTTGAAACAAGTTTTGCTGGCTGGCTGGCAGGCAGAACGTCACACCCGGAGAGAGGGAGGGAAGAAGGGAGGGAGGGGAGGGAGGTATTCTTGGAGTAGACAGATAAATTTCGAGGCGTCTCTAAAAGCGGCATCTCTCCGCTACGAAGAGGTTTCCATTGTCTGCAACGTTTAAGCGACGTTTGCGTTCCTTTTAAGGCGGCGTTATTGTTGACGCGTTTTAGAGACACGATCTTCACGAGTCCGATTGTGGCGATGTAACCGAAGCGGTGCACCAATCCGTCAATGGATTAGCAGCATCACGACACAAACTCAACTGGAGCCCTCTTATCGTGGCTACCAGACCTCGATATTGCCACTCAGCTCCTGTACGTCTTGCAACTGCCATCATAGGCACGAATAGGGTAAATTTTGACTTAAAACTTTCGTGACTGCAGGGATTCATATTCTTGGTTCTTTCGGTAAAGTCACGTAGATAGAAAATAAAAATAATTTTAATTTATTTTAAATGTTTATATATATATAAATATATATTTGTAATTAACTTTTAATTTAATTGCATTTATCTCCGTGACTTTACCGAAATAAACAATAATACGAATCGGGTAGCCTATGGGCAATGTTCGTCTATGGACAACGCTCGTCCACGAGCCATAGATCAAAACACCACTGCAGCCTGTGCTCCTTCAACGGAGGAGAATGAACAGCAACACCGCACGAACTCTCAATGTCTCTCTCTCTCTGCTGAAGCCCTCTCGTCGTGACCAGCAGCAGACATCGACATTTTAGCATCGCGCTCCTGCACCAAATCGCGACCGTCATACGCAAGAACAGGATGGTGGTGGCTCTTTGTTAGTTCCAGCTGTGTGGCCCAATATTAGACCGACACATAACAGCTGACTCGCACCTGCACCTAACTTGCTCTCTCTCTGTGTGTGTCCCTCTCACACATTACATGACGCGCGGCGCTGTCCCACAACCACACGGTCCTCGCGAACAAGCACTTGCCGCAACAGTCTGCTGAAGGCTTCGTCTATAGAAGGGGGATGCAGTCTCGTTAACACGGTACAATATTGGAGACTGTACCGTGTGTGCGTGTGTGTTAGTGGGGAGCGGTGGTGTAGCGGTTAGCGCTACGCTGCGCTATGAACCAGGCGAACCGTGTTCGATTCCCGCTCACTGCCAACTACCCAGTGACGATTATCTGAACCGGTCCCCGGCCTCCCTTAGGTCGACTCAGCCTCAAATGAGTACCTGGTGCGGTGTGTAAACATCGCCACTGGGGAGACAAAGACGGTCGAGCGTGGTGCTGGCCACCCACCCCCTCGTGTGCCGTGCCGGCCTTCATAGGTGCTCGCTAACAGCACTTGCCCCCACAGTCTGTTAAAGGCTATACGGGGGAACGTTGACTTTGTTATGGGGGGTCCTTCGTGTGTTTCCAAGTTTGGAAGAAGTATAATTTGCGCAAACGGGCGGTCTAAGGGTTAACATTCATGTACTTGTATTGCTGTTACAACGTGGCCAGGTTTAACAGAATGCGAAGTAGTTTTTGGTTGAGTATTCCAGACAGCCCATTGTGAATCCACTTCTAGATGAAGTTATCCACATCCCCCCTCCTGCTAGCCGTGTCAGCCATGGGGGTTGGTTGACCATACTTCCCTTCGCAGGTCAGTGCATTCAATAGCAGCGTTTACTGCACGTACAAAAACACGGTCGCACATTCGAACTCAAGACCATCAAGCGTAAGAGGTTTGTTTGACACCGTATCCGTTTGCAGTCACGTGTCTGGACAAACCGCCTCCCGTGTCATGGGTGATTGTTGATTGTTTGACCATACTTCACCACGCTGGTCAGTCCGTGTTGGTCAAGCAAGTGGGGTGCTGGGGGATTGCTTCACTGGCGTGCGCCATGGGCAGAGGGATCGAACTCAACCCGACATTTCTCGATTTAAAGCTTTCGTGACTGCAGGGATTCATATTCTTGGTTTTTTCGTGAAAGTCACGTAGAAGGGAAATCATAAAATAATAAAAATAAAACATAATAAAATAAAATTCTCACGACGTTTCGGCCACAACGCCGTCCTTAGGTGAAGAAACAGAACATTAGGAAGCTGTCTTTCCGACAGCTCTGTTTTTCACCTGAGGACGGCTGCTTGCGTTGTGGCCGAAGCGTCGTGAGAATTTTATTTTATTAAGTTTTATTTTTATTATTTTAATATTTTCCTTCTACGTTACTTTACCATAAGAACCAAGAATATCAACCCGACATGTCCAGGAGGGGGTGCGGGGCCATGAACGAGCCCATCGCTCCCCGGTGTTGTGTCCTGCTGCACCTAACGACCTCACACCTCCTTGTGCTGCGAGATCGCGGCCTCGAGCAACGTGTTGGTCTGCTGCTGCTGCTGCTGCTGCCGATGTCTCTGTAGAGCAACCACTGCGACTTCACGTCGAGGTCGCATGCTCAATGAGCCAGATACGTGGCGGGGCGATGTGTTCGCTGCTGTGATGATGTCTCTTACGTATATATATCTCTATGCGAGCCTGGAGTTGTCTATGCGAGTCAATGGGTCTCAACTTGAATCTAGAGATAGCTGTGTGAGTCTGTTGGTCTCTATGTGAATCTATAGGTCTCAGTGTGAATCTATAGATCTTTGTGTGACTCTGTGGGCTTCAGTATGATTCTACAGATCTACGTGTGTGTCTTAGGGTCTCTATGTGAGCATATGGGTCTCAATGTGATTCTTAATATCTGTTTGACTCTGTGGTCTCCATGCGAGTCTATGGTTCTCAGTGTGAATCTATTTATCTCTATGTAAGTCTGTGGGTCTCGATGTTAGTCTATGGGTCTCTGTGCGAGTCTATAGATCTCTCATTCGTATGGCTGCTGATGTTGCTGTAGAGCAACAGCTGTGATGTTACATCGAGGTGGTTGATGAGCCAGACGATTGCGGAGTCAGGGAGTAGCCGAGTGGTGAGTCGCTGCTGTGATGACGCCTCCCTACCCCTCCTCCGTCCATGGTTCTGTCCTGGATGGTCAGCAAAGTCACCGCACGTTGCCCGTATAGTTTGTGATTTTCTGTTTATATTGGTCGTGTAAGCCTACAGACGGAATCTGACAGATGTTATTAAACATCTGTGCACCGCGGTGGCGAGATGTTAACTACCTCGCCTGGTATACAGGGGGTCGTGGGTTCGATCCCTACACTGACGCCTGCAGCTGTATATTTGGAGGTTGCGTGTCTCTCCGCGTGGTCGCGTGGATTTTTCTCCGGGTCCTCCGGTTTTCCCCTCCACATTGAGAATCAATGTGCGTTCATAGTGTTTGGCTGCTATACATTTCCAAGTTATAAGCAACTCCGTTAACCTACCATTTGTGATAGGCAGATCGCTTCTGAAAAAGAGCTATATAACTGAGTGGGCCTTACCTGGTAAAAAAAAAAAATCAAAGTTTATTTCTCATGCAGATGATAGTATGCAGATGTGCATTGTGTTACATCAATGGTATACCTCTCATAACACACATGTAATTATGATGATGGGTAGGTAGGCAGGGAGAATTCCACCACAGATACACTACCAGCGCTACCCGATCGTCTGCAGGATGTTGGGTAACCCGCCTGAGTCAGCTGACACGCGTTCGGGCCGCTGTGTGCAGGGTTCTAGGGAACGTGATTAAAAAATGAAGTGGCGTTCGCCAAATGATATTCCATAGACTCGTCACAGTAGCGATGTTACTGTGACGATTATCTGAACCGGTGTTGGGCCCTCCCGAGGTCGACTCAGCTTCCAATGAGTACTCGGGAGACAAAAGCGGTGGGGCGTGGTGCTGGCCACACTCCCCCTCGTGTACCGTGCCGGCCTTCAGAGGTGCTACTCGCTAACAGCACTTGCATAAAAGCGACTGTCTATGTGGGGGATCTTTTGTCTTTGTATTCGCCGGTGGATGTGTCGTTTGCGTCGTGGTTATCGCGTTGCACGACGAATCTAACGACCCGAGTTCGATTCCCGCTCACGGCTAAGGTCCTGCCCTAAACGAGTACCCGGTGAGATTGTGTAAACATCAGTACTGGGGAGACAAAGGCGGCCGAGCGTGGTGCTGGTTACCCACTCCTCGTACCGCCGTTCCGGCCTTCATAGCTGCTCACTAAACCACTTGCCCCGATAGTCTGTTAATGCTAGAACGGGGTATCTTTGTCTCTATGTTATACTGTATATGTATATGCCTGTGCATGTTTATACGTAAGTTTACCGAAGCATGTGTATGTATTACACGCTACGTACACGGTAAATGTATTATATCACGTATGCGAAATTTTAACTTAAAAGTGTTAGAAATATATAGGGTATATACGAATTAGATATATATTATTCAAAAAGTTTTACAAAAGTTGCAAAAAGTTTACCATTGTCATTAGAATATATGCACTGGTAGCTCTCTCTCTCTATATATATTTCCCGCAACTCCGATTCGCACGGTTGGCTACTTACGGTGCGAAATAAGTTCAACCTTCGTACAGACATGCAGGCTTTTCTCGCTAGAAGCGGTAGTAGCAGTGGTAGGTACAACAAAAAGCGCACAAAGCGAAACCGCACGAAAAGTAGCGCACACAGTACACACACAGTACACACACAGTACACACACACAGTACACACACAGTACACACACAGTGCACACACACACAGTACACACACAGTACACACACAGTACACACACACAGTTCACACAGTACACACACACAGTACACACACACAGTACACACACACAGTACACACAGTACACACACACAGCACACACACACACACAGTACACACACAGTACACACACACAGTACACACACACAGTACACACATACAGTACACACACAGTACACACACACAGTACACACACCGTGCACACACAGTACACACACAGTACACACACACACAGCACACACACACAGTACACACACACAGTACACACACAGTACGCACAGCACACACACAAGTACACACAGTATACACACACAGTACACACACAGCGCACACACACACAGCGCACACACACACAGTACACACACAGTACACACACACACAGTACACACACACAGCGCACACACACAGTGCACACAGTACAAGCACACAGTGCACACACACAGTACACACACAGTACACACACACAGTGCACACACACACAGTACGCACACAGTACACACACACAGCGCACACAGTACAAGCTCACAGTGCACACACACAGTATACACACAGTACACACACACAGTGCACACACACACAGTACACACACAGTACACACACACAGTGCACACACACACAGTACACACACAGTACACACACACAGTACACACACACAGCGCACACACACAGTGCACACAGTACAAGCACACAGTGCACACACACAGTACACACACAGTACACACACACACAGTACACACACACAGCGCACACACACAGTGCACACAGTACAAGCACACAGTGCACACACACAGTACACACACAGTACACACACACAGTGCACACACACACAGTACGCACACAGTACACACACACAGCGCACACAGTACAAGCTCACAGTGCACACACACAGTATACACACAGTACACACACAGTGCACACACACACAGTACACACACAGTACACACACACAGTGCACACACACACAGTACACACACAGCGCGTGTCGGGGAATCGAACTTGGGTCGGCGGCTTCATGGAGGCGCGGTCGCTCTTAATCACAAAGCCACCGTCGCCTCCAGCCTAAGTGCTATGAAATCACTCGTTATCATCGATCCACTGCTGGATGATGACCACCCAGAGTGGAATGGTTGACTGGACGTGCCCTCGTTGGCGATGCCGGTGTGCACGCTCCACAATGTGCGAGGACGCACGTGCTCACGGTATATGTAGGTGTATTCAATACCCTACACGTTGACGGCATGTCACATACCTCGGCAATTCTTTACGTCTGCGTATCTAGAGAGGCCTGCGCGCGTACACAATGCGATGTGAAATGTCTACGCTGTGTAAATATAGTGCGTAGCGACGTGTTCATTAAACGACATTGTCATTTTACAGGATATATATAGAAAGTTCACTGCTGCGAAGGCGATTGGGATATACGATCGGCCACTGACAGTCGTTACCGTCCGTTGAACTGCGTGTTTCATTTCATGCGTGGCAAGTCAAGTTACAATGAAGTTGTCTTTTTAAATCGCCGAATGATTTACGTGAATACGTATGACCGTCCTATTTAATGCATGTATTTGTAGATAATTAATGCATAATTGTACGTGCTATAAAGAAGGGCCATTTCCCGAAACAGTGCTTGTTTTATATATATAGAGATTTTTTTTCCCATTTCTAAGACCACGGTGCTATTGACACTGGATGTGTAGAGTTTGTTGTCGTTATCTGAACGTATATTGTATTATACGACGCGACGTTTGGAGGTGCGTCTTATAATCCGGTATACGGACGAATATGCGCGCGCGTGATTCCCGCTCATGGGCCACCCCTAGGCCGACTCAGCCTCAAAATGAGTAGGCGGTTGCGGTGTGTAAATGTCTGCGAGTAACACTTTGCCCCAACAGTCTGTTACGAACTTGATTTGGAGCTTTCGTGACTGCAGGAATTACTCTTTGGTTCTTTCGGTAAAGTCAAGTAGAAAGAGAAAATAGATTAAATAATAGCACACGACGTTTCGATTGCAACACAAGCAATCATCAGGTGTCTGCTTTGCTTGTGTGTCTGTCTGTGTGTCTCCGTGTCTGTGTTTTGTCTCTCTCTCTCAAATTTAGCAATCTTTGGAAGAACGTAATCAACCAGGTAGGGTGTTGACAGTTATATTATCCGACTCTCTGTGTTGTATTGCATTATATTTCTAAGTTTACTAAGTTTTGTTTTCTCTTTCATTTGTACCTGCTGATGATTGCTTGTTTTGCAATCGAAACGTCGTATGCTATTATTTAATTTATTTTTTCTGTCTACGTGACTTTACCGAAAGAACCAAAGAGTAGTCTGTTAGGGGCTATGCGGAGGATAAAAGTGAGAGAGAAAAAAGTGTTACCGAGTATGGTATAACTTTATTACTTTATTGACACCCGGGGACACGTTTGAAGTGCGTCCTACTGTCCGAAGCGCCTTATAATCCTGATATTACGGCAATAATTATCCGTACTTTTCAAACGGTGTGATTATTAACAAACATGGAAACATTGACAGTTTGAGTCGATTCGTCGAATCCGCTGAGCATTAAATGACTTCATCCATCACCTCCTATAATGTTGGCCGGTCTTCGTATCAGGACATATGTGCATGTAAAACACACACGTGTGGACACTGTGAACGCATATTTCCGAACGGCGTTTGCTCACGATACGTATTCACATCGTGCAAAAGGAACAGCGGGGAATATGTCTGGGCGTGCAGAAGACACTCGCATTTCGCACCGATGGTTTAGTCATCAGTTGGTGGTTGCACTCAATCCTCGCGAAAGCACTGCCATGATACACAGTACAGCACCTCATTAGAGGTTACGTGCAGTGTACGTATCATGGTATTATGTTCATGAAACGCGCGCGCTCTTACAGACTGCAATGGATCCGTGTGCATCCACAATCTCGTCCAAACGGATGAACGCGTCATTGTGTGTGTTCGCGAACGGAACTTACCTCAAAAAAGTCTTATTCTGGGTTCTTATTTTTTTAAATACGTAAGTGCTTTCAATCGCGGTGCTAAATAACTTCAATAAACAAAGTGAAAATTGACATCAGATTGGGATCACTTTATGATACTGAGATCATGTTATTTAATGCATTTTTTTAAATAAATACAATATGGTTCTTTCGGTAAAGTCACGTGACTTTACCGAAATAACCAAGAAGATGAATCCCTGCAGTCGCGAAAGCTTTAAATCGAAATCCAAAAAGTCTGTTCAGGCTACACGGGGGGGTGGGTGGGGAGTCGTTGTCTTTGTGTCTGTGGTGGGAAGCCGGGGGTGGGTGGTGTAGCGGTGAGCGGACCGAGTTCGATAACCCGCTCATGGCCAACACCGGTGACGATTATCTAAACCGGTCCTGGGCCTCCCCTAGGTCGACTCGGCCTCAAACGAGTAACCCGGTGCGATGCGTAAACATCGCCGCTTGGGAGACAAAGGCGGCCAAGGCGTGGTGCTGACCACCCACCCTCTCGTGTGGTGCCGTGCCGACCTTCACAAGTGCTCGCTCACAGCACTTGCCCCTACCGTCTGTTGAGGCTATACGGGGTATGGTCGTCTTTGGTGAGTGAACACCAGTCCCGGGGGAGACAAAGGCGGCCGTGTGTGGTGTTGGGAACACACCACCCACCAATTGTAAGAACACTCCCCCCCCCAACAGTCTATATCGGCTATGCAGGGGGGGGGGGGTCTGTCCCTGCTGTGTGTGTATATATTATATGTATATGTAGCGTGGGGAGCGGTAGTGTAGCGGTTAGCGTGTTGCGCTACAAACCATTAGACCCGGGTTCAATTCCCGCTCATGGCCCACACCAGTGATGATTATCTGAACCGGTCCTGGGCCTCCCCTAGGTCGACTCAGGTATTGTGGTGCGCTGTGCAAACATCGCCACTGGGGAGACAAAGGCGGTCGGTCGTGATGCTGGCCTCCCACCCCCTCGTGTGCCGTGCCGGCCTTCATAGGTGCACGCTAACAGCACTTGCCCCTACAGTCTGTTAAGGCTATACGGGGGTCTTTGTCTTTGTTTTGTATATATATAGTTATATATAGTTATGAAATACGAATCGATGCAGCCGATCTTTGCTGACGGTTGTAGATTTAACCCACTGCACACACAAATCATAACAGAAAATTAGCACACTTGTAATCAAAGTTATTGACTACATCAAAGTAATAAACAAGGCACACGACGAATATGGGCATGTAAACGAATAGAAAATTAAGAGTCTCCCATTTGCAATGAAAATACTTACACCGTACACAATACATTGAAGCGGTATTGTATTGTAATGCAAACAATGCAATAATGATAAAGCTATGCTTTTAAATGAATCAATTACAATTGCGTACAGAGGGTGGTTAGATAACTTGAAGCAAACCCTCGTCGTGCCGAGAGGCGCCTCATCTAGCGGTGGATAATTAGCAAAGAATTCGACACCAACAACAGCCGCCATTCGCCACTCAGTGACGGTGGCTTCGCGACGGCGCTTGTGCCAGGCTAGGTGCACGTTGAGGCCACGTGAAGTGTCGAAGGCTCGCTGGCAGGAGGTCACGGGACAAGCTCCAGCTGTTATTGGTTAACCGACTTGAGATGACTGGCAGATGCAACGGCTGTGCTCCCCACTGTGCAAACTTTTTAGTGTTTTATCCGCCCGGCGCTACGCTCGTTGTTGTGAGCGTCGCTCCTTTGCCCCTCGTTGTTGTTGGAGGGCGACTGCCTCCAACTGACCAGGACCGTTCTTCACGAACCTCCTCATCCACCACAAGCTTCTGAATCAGCCCGCTCCCGTAATCATCTCGGATAAAAAAATATCAAACTTTATTTATTTGCCAGTTATAGCCCGCAGAGCCATATATCTCGTTTTCAGAAGCGACCTCGTCACAAATGATAGCTTAACGAAGTGTACGTATATGTGTTGAACTTATTTCGTACCGTGCGTAGCCAACCGTGTTTAGCGGAGGTTCGGGGGAAGGACTGCAAACTAAACACAAAAGGCAGTGGGGATTTATCGCAAACAACGAATCTAAAATAATATTTTCAAAAACATCGCCTATTAAAAAAAAATCGCCTTTTCATATTTTATTTAACACACCTGCCGAGTTAAAGAGCCGAAAACCTCCCATCAGGCCAGCAAACAACAGCACGGTGGACGATATCCTGCACTGTGACCCACTATGAATGAGTACTGCTTTCTTTACACGTTTCTTACGTTAACAAAAAGGATTCCCTCGGTGAGATATGAGACGTTGGTAGAGCACCAGCGGTTGAAAAGTTCCAATATTGTAATTTAATATGTAGCGTAATCTTCCTTAAGGGTTAAGAATGGTGTCCAACAAATATATCAGGACCAGTTGCTTGTTTGTGTTGAGTTTGTTGTCCTTCCCCTGCACCACCGATTACAGTCTACGTATGCACGTTGAAATTCTTTCGCACCGTACGTAACCAACCGTGCTAGTCGGAGGTGCGAGGGAGAAGGACATGAAACCAAACACAACAAGAGGCAGTCCTAACGAAATTAGTTTTCAATCTAGGTGATTTATAAGTGGACGTTTACCTAAAGTCGTCATGAGCAACCTCTACATGAAATCTAATTCGGCACAAACGTCAAGATCTGTATTTGCTCTCGTCGTTAGATAAGAAAGAAGGAAAGATTTTTTTTTATTTTTAATATACACCTTACGCGGTTACTCATTTGCGTGGAGTCGCTCAATGTACATCGGTAGCGCGCTGGTGCGAGAGCGCGGTGTGTTGTGTGTGTGTTGTGTGTGTTGTGTGTGTGTGTGTTGTGTGTGTTGTGTGTGTTGTGTGTGTTTGTTGTGTGTGTGTTGTGCTGTGTGTGTTGTGTGTGTGTGTTGTGTGTGTGTTGTGTGCGTGTTGTGTGTGTGTGGTGTGTGTGTTGTGTGTGTGTTGTGTGCGTGTTGTGTGTGTGTGGTGTGTGTGTGTGTGTTGTGTGCGTGTTGTGTGTGTGTGGAGTGTGTGTTGTGTGTGTGTGTGTTGTTGTGTGTGTGTTGTGTGTGTGTTGTTGTGTGTGTGTGGTGTGTGTGTTGTGTGTGTGTGTGGTGTGTGTGTTGTGTGTGTGTTGCATACGCAGCAGGAAACCGGCCGACACAAATATCCCCGTGTGTACGTGCGCGCCCGATCTGTAACGCTTCTTTAAACAAACCACACTATTCAAACGTTGAAACTATTTTTTGTTGTTGTTGCTATCTTCATGGCACGACTCCCCCAAAGGAAGAGTCTTGATACGCAGGGGTGTATTTTACCCCTGCCTAAACACTTGTGGCTGTCTCTTGATTTAAAACATCATAATAATAATAACAAGCGCATGCCTCTGTGTGGCAAAGGCGAGCAACCACGTTGCTTTGAAAGTCTCTCGCCGCTGCTGTCACCAACACAACAACTGCAATGTGCCGTATTGTCATTTAAAGGTGAACAACAAAACGCTTCGGCAAAGTTGTCTTTATCTCATTCAAAACGGATAATTCTGTAGACGCGAAGTTACAAATGATCCTTATGGCGGTACCCCGGGGTACCAAATAATACAAAACGGGCGAGGCAATTACATATTTTATTCCTGGGACACTTTTTTTTCCAGGGGTGTACTTAACCCCTGCGACTGGGGTACCAATCAATCCGAAATCAGTGCCACTCCGCGATGTCGAAACGCAGCGAGGACGATTGCGCCGAAACCCTGAACGCTCGCACGTGGCACCGTGGTGGTGCATCGTAGTGTACAGCTCGTCGAGATGAGTCGATTGCCGCATCGCCGACCATCCGCAGACTAAAAATGACTGCATCAGGGATATTATGCGAGAGCCGGGGCACCGCCATAAGGTTAATATGTATATCACTTTTGTTATAAGAATACAATCAACGCGTTCGTCATCAACACGGTGGCCTTAAAAGGAAAAAAAAAACATATAACAGGGCGACGTTTCAGAGAATGAGTCTACTTTACAGCGCGGAACGTCACCTGTTATTTTTTTAAGGCCCCACAATGTTATTGAGGAATTATGGACCACGCTATTTGTGGATTGAAGAGAGTCGGCGCTTTGTAAATGTAATTCATTAAAACTTAAATTCAGCTATTTTTTTATTTTACCAGGTAAGGCCTAGTGAGCTGTCTAGCATAGTTGGTGTTAAAGAAGCGACCTGGCTGTCACAAATGCCAGCTGAACGAAGTGGCTTGTCATCGTGCGTACATTTATAGCAGACAGATCATGTCTGTTACACTTCCCGCAGAACTGCACGAGGTTGGAATTGTATCCAGTTACCATCGTTATCCTCACCACCATCGTCATCAACATCAAACCTTTTCCCACGTTCTATTAACAATGCATGCTCAATTCGTGATCACATATTACCTCTGATACATTACGCCTTTGGCAGTGTCGTTTGCTGACTTAAACATAAATTAAATAAAAAAACGGACGTGGTGGCCATTATCAACCTCGCTAGTCATCCAGCGTTTTCTAGACAAAGGGTTGTTGGGTCACGTAGAGATTGGTGAAACTAATCTTAATTTTGGAGCTTTCGTGACTGCAGGAATTATTCTTTGGTTTTTTCGGTAAAGTCACGTATAAAGATAAAATAATTAATTAAATAATAGCATACGACGTTTCGATTGCAACACAAGCAATCATCATCAGGTAGAAATGAAATAGCGACATAGAATCTAACCAGAAAACTATGCTTATATGTCTGTCTATAGTTTTCTGGTTAGATTTTATGTCGATATTTCATTATACCTGATGATGATTGCTTGTGTTGCAATCGAAACGTCGTATGCTATTATTTAATTTATTATTTTATCTTTATACGTGACTTTACCGAAAAAACCAAAGAATAATTGGTGAAACTTCTAAGCCATCTGGGTGTTTGCGAGGTGGCTCGACAATGGCAGCACAGCAAGCAGGCCCATTGACCTCATCACTGCACAACCTCTGAGTAATGATCTCCTCCGGAGCATCGTGAGTTTTCTCCGGGGCCTCTGTGTTTCCTCCCACACACCAAGACGAAGACTCCTTATTATTTGTTTCTTTCGGTTAAGTCACGTCTAAAGATAAAATAATAAATTAAATTAAATAATAGAATACGACGTTTCGATTGCAACACAAGCAATCATCATCAGGTATAATGAAATAGCGACATAAAATCTAACCAGAAAACTATAGACAGACATTAGCAGACAGATATCACCAAGATACATAGCGAGAGCAACACCGGTAACAGAGAGGGGTGATCGTCTCTTTTATGTCGCTATTTCATTATACCTGATGATGATTGCTTGTGTTGCAATCGAAACGTCGTATTCTATTATTTAATTTAATTTATTATTTTATCTTTAGACGTGACTTAACCGAAAGAAACAAATAATAATTCCTGCAGTCACGAAAGTTCTAAAATTAAGAACGAAGACTCCTGTCAAGGAGCTATAAACCATCACGCGAACTCGGTCATCCTCGCAGCAGCAGCAGCAGTGGCTTTTTGGCTGACCATCGAACAAATATGGTTACCGCATCGCGTGGCGCTTTCAGTTGCGCTTCCGCGGCCGTCTGGAACGCTCTTCCTTCTGATATGAGGAAGCCACTTAAGCGATGCACTTTTAAATCTAAATTTAAAATGTATTTCTTTTCGAACTGCTTTTTGTGTTTAGTTTATTGTCCTTCCTCCACAATTCCGATACGTACGGTGCAAAATAAGTCCAACAAACTTACACAATACTCTTATTTGATTATCAACTGACCAAACATCCTAAAAGCCAGACCCTCCTGATATTAAGTATTGAGACTCACCGAAGTTTTTCTTGAAACATAAAACACACGACTGGCCGCTGACGTTTGCTAACGTTACGCAACTGCCATATAACATTTTCCCCGCAGCGGCAGTGCTGCCAAAATGAATTCTCGGAAATTACTCAGCTGATTAAAAATCCTAATTAAACGAGGCACGGATGGGGGTGCTGCGTATAAACGATACACAAAGAAGTGGCCTATGACGAACGGCGGTCGCATTTCCACGTTGGATTTGTCAGCGTTTGTTGAATGGCTGTAATTGTATTCATTTTGCGCGCTTCGTGAAAAAAGTATTTGTTTTGGTAACATCCTTGAGTGTGTGTGTGTGCGCACGCGTGTGTGCGCACACACACACACATACGCTAGCCACGACGAGAGGGCTTCAGGGGAGAGTTCTCTACGTGATCCACCAACCCCCTGTCTTGTCGCAAACACTGGATCATTAGCGTGGTTAATAATTACTCGTTGGTTCTTTCGGTAAAGTCACGTAGAAAGAAAATAAATTCAATAATAGAATACGACGTTTCGATTGCAACACAAGCAATCGTCATCAGGTAGAGAACAAACCTAGCAAACTTAGAAATACAATGCAATACAACACAGAGAGTCGGCTAAGACAACAGTCAACACCCTACCTGGTTGATTACGTTCTTCCAAAGATTGCTAAATTTGAGAGAGAGACAAAACGCAGGCACGGAGACACACAGACAGACACACAAGCAGAGAGAGACAACACAGAGACACACAGAGAGAGACACACAACATAGACACACGTGACTTTACCGAAAGAACCAAAGAGTAATTCCTGTAGTCACGAAAGCTTCAAATCAAGTTTGTGGTTAATAATGTCTACTACTTTATCCTCATACATATATATAACCGCCAAGCGACCAGAAACAACGAGCACTCTTCTCAATATTGTGTAATAGATAAAGAGTGTAACGCGTGTTCTTGAATTTAGCAATGTCATTATTATAATTATTTTGTTTATAATAATATCATTCTAATAAGGGATCTGGGAGAAGAGATGCCGATGATGATGGGAGAGGGAGTTATACAGCGGAGGGGCGCGAGCAGTGCATTTTCAACAGTGAATTATAAACAATGCATGAATACAATGCATGATGAACAATGCATTACAAACAATGCATTACAAGCAATGTGAATAATCTCTGAATGAACGAACTCAACCGGGTCACAATTACACGTGCAATTCACAAGACGTGATACAAACATGATAATGATAATTAAACAAATATATGGCTCAACGAGTTAAACAATTTAGCAGGTAAAAATCGACAATACATTTGTATATATATATACAACTTCACTACGCTGGTTAGTTAGTTCGTGAGTTGGGGGGATTCAGGGTGGATCGGAGCGGGGAAGAGCGGAGCAGGACCGGTTGCCACTGATGTTAACAGTGGCCGGGAATCGAACTCTGCTCACTGGGACATTTATTTCACCAGGCAAGGCCCACTGAGCTATACAGATCTGTTTTCAGAAGCTACCTGGCCACAAATGATCGCATATCACGTGGACATTCATAGCAGCCAAATACTCTAAACGCGTGTTGTTGGTTCAAAATGTGGAGGGAAAAACCGGAGGACCCGGGGAGAAATCCACGCGGCCACGGGGAGAGAGAGAGACACGCAAACTCCACATACAACAACAGGCATCAGGGTCTGGATCGAACCCACGGCCTCCTGCATACCAGGCGAGGGAGGTAACATCTCGGCACCGTGATGCCCTTAAACGGGGCTCGCGTATGGAACAAAATCAATCAAGGATGTCGTGATGCACACCGCGCCGTATCCGTGTGGCGAGATCAGTACTGATCCTTCGTGAATTTAAGACGTAACATTTCCCGAGGATTCCCGATCTTATTTTGACCCCCGCTGCAGCTAGCCAACTCCTTGCCCAGCCTCCTTCTCAGATCTGATGTTAATTTGGATGTTGATTGCAGTTGTCGGCATTCAGCCGTCAGAAGATTGACAAAAATTACCCGCGTTCGGACCTCGGTGAGAAATCAAGGTCGTGGCAGCAAATGAATCGTAACTAAATTAAATAGATATCACGATTAGTGTTATATGCATTGCGGACTCGTTCGCGCAAATTGCATCTCTCACGAATCGCAAGAGTGTCGGGACCACAGACCAAAGCTGGAAGGCTGCCAAGCGGCGAGCCAGCGGGCACCAACTGCTCTGCAGTTCTCTGCATATGAAGATGTTTTCAGACAATTAAGTCAAACGAAACGTACCGGGAGAAAACCCCATGCGCGCCAGTGAGGGGTTGACGCAGCAGACACGGCAGTCGCAAAGACATTCCGGGAAAGCAACGGGTTCGTCCTCCCCCCGCACTTCCGATTGATCACGGTTTGGCTACGTACGGTGCTAAAGAAGCGCAACATGGCACGCACATGCGAGCACGCGCCACTCAGGTAACAGCGATAAGGTGACACGCATCATCATCATTATCATCGTCCACGCGTGCGAGGGGGTGGAGCGCCCATCGCAAGGACTCGAACGCGCCAACTCGCATCGAGTTCGCTTCAATCAAGGAGGAAATTTAAAAACTAGTGGAGAGGGGGGTTGGTGGGGGGCAGGGAACGGAGAGATTCTGTCCGCCCTCCTCCTTGCCGCGCTGCTCCTGTACATTTGATCATTGTTCGCCGTGCCCATGGCGAGGCATGCTAATAATTACAAGCACCCTCGCTCCGACGACATTGCGATGATTATTGTACAAGTCCAGTGGCGAACACCTATGAACACACCCCGTAGCCGCGCATTTGCCGTATTCACTGGGCGAAATGTGCTTTGGAGAAGGGTCATTGCTCGAAACGTCGTCTGCTATATATACTGTATTATTGTGTTAAGGCCACGGTGTTATTGGCGAATGTGTTGAGTGCTGGTGTTCTTGGTGGCGTAGCGGTCAGCGGCTGACCACTGCGTTACGAACCCGGCGACCCGAGTTCGATTCCCGCTCACGGCCAACATCGGTGCCGATTTTCCGACCCGGTCCTGGGCCTCCCCTAGATCGACTCGGCCTGAAACGAGCACCGGCTGCGGTGTGTAAACATCGCCACTCGGGAGACAAAGACGGTCGGGCGTGGTTGTTGGCTACCCACCCCCTCGTGTGCCGTAAGCCGGCCTTCACCGGTGCTCACTTTAACAGCACTTGCCCCAACAGTCTGCTGAGGCCACACGGGAGATCTTTGTCTTTGTTGTTGTATGCACGCGTGTCCAACTTGCCTCGCTAGCGACGCCTGTTGACAGATTTGTGAATCGCGGTGGCGGCATCGCAGACGCCGCGATCATCAAACAACTTTGACCGTGCTGAGTCGATGACCCCAATTGCCTTTTAACGTATAATTATTATTAAATGTATAATCGTCATCATCATTATTATTCATCTGTTGACAGTTTAATTAGTGTATGCTCTCGAGATATTATTGGGCTGAAACTTGAAATGGAAAGTACGCGCTCGCTATTCAATTCACGTTCTCCGTTTTAGATTTAGTGCTGCTTGTATCCGCTGTTTCTTTTTTTATTTCTATTTCTGGTTTTCTTTGAATGCATTTTGCAGAGCTTGATGTTCGTCAGGTTTTGCATCTGGAATTATTTTTGGGTCATTTTACGTACATTTCCGTTTTGACGTCCCAATTTCATTCGCAGTTTTCCGTTGTGAGTGATTAGTGATGCCCACGGTGAGAGAGAATATTAGTGAGGCCCCGTGAATAGATAAGAGTTGAATGAGCCCTGTGATTAGATAGATTAGTGCGCCCTTTGATTCGAGAGGAGTTTCGTGAGCCCCGCGAATAGAAAATATATCAGTGAGCCCCGCGAATAGAGAAGCGGAGTGGTGAGCCTCGTGGAGGAGGTAGAGATCAAGGCTCATAAACATTTCGTTTGGATCACCTTGTTCATGTTGGTGGATGAAAACCCACGAACGCCGCTTGAATTATCGGGTAAAAGTTTGCTTTAAGTTTTTTTCTCTCGTATCATCATCATCATTATTTTCATTAACACAGCGCATTACAGGCCGAGGTGGGAGGGGGGTTGGTGGGTCACTTTGATATTTTAGCACGTGCCTAAGACACGAAGTTAATAATTATAATTGTTGTTTACTGATTAACATTAGGGATGCGAAGTAAAAATTTACCGGTGACGCTTCCAGTAGTTTTAGTAGCTATATATACACACACACACAGAGAGGCAAAGATCCCCGCTATAGCCTGAACAGACTGTAGGGGCAAGTGCTGTTAGCGAGTGACACCGATGAAGGCCATAACGACGAGTTGGGTGACCAGCACCACGCCCGACCGCCTTCGTCTTCCTAGTGGCGATGTTTACACACCGCACTAGGTACTCAGACCTTGAGGCTGAGGCGACATAGGGGGAAGCATGGGACCGTTTCAAATAATCGTCACCGTGAGCAGGAATCGAACTCGGGTCGCCAGGTTCGTAGCGCAGTACGCTAACCGCTCCCCACCGCTCCCCACCGCTCCCCACCGCTCCCCACCGCTCCCCACCGCTCCCCACCGCTCCCCACCGCTCCCCACCGCTCCCCACCGCTCCCCACCGCTCCCCACCGCTCCCCACCCACATACATACACACACGCACACACGGTCGACAGACTATAATAACGATATCAACTCGAACACGTGGGTTCATTGTTGCCGTATCGACACCTTGCGAGCGCAACTTCATCGCCACGCGTCCTCGCGGCCATTCGGCCGTAGCTCTCACGGCAATAGGTGCGTGGTGTCCAGTAACGATCCTGGGCACACTAACATCATCACCGTTATCCATAATAAAATAGTATTTTATTTGGGGGGGGGGGGGGGGTTAGATCGCGTAAACACAACGTGCCATGTCAGAGTATACCCACAACATTTACAATTCGAGTACATAACCATTGTAGTGCATCGTTCGTACCCCCCCCCTGACACATTCAAAATTAATGTGTGCAAACACGTGACTTCTTCATTAACACTCCGATTAATACATAAACATATACGTGTGTATATATATATTTAAGAACCCGGCGACCCGAGTTCGATTCCCTCTCACGGCCAAAACCAGTAACGATGATCCGAATCGGCACTGTGCCTCTCCTAGGTCTACTCAGCCTCAAATAAGTACCTGGTGCGGTGTGCAAACATCTTTACTGGGGAGATAAAGGCGGCCGGGCGTGGTGTTGGTTACCCACGCCCTCGTGTGCCGTGCCCGTCTTCATCGCTGCTACTCGCCAACAGCACTTGCCCCAACAGTCTGCTCAGGCTGTACGGGGAATCTTTGTCTTTGTATATATAAACTTCATGAAGTTACCAAACTTTTCATGGACGCTGAACAAAATGTCGCTCGGCCACAGAAATAAGTTTAACCGCCACGAAATAATTATATATTTACGTAGGTATGTTGAACTTTTTTCGCACCGTACGTAGCCAAGTGTGCTTATCGGAGACGCGAAGCCGACCGTGATAAGCAGCGCACAGCAGCATACCAACTCGTTGTTCCATCTGAGAGCACCTTAACGTAAGCGTTCGGGGACGATTCGCGACGGCTGGTGACCACGGTTGGCTACGTACGGTGCGAAAGAAGTTCAACATACGCGCAAAAACATACTAATTTAATTTAATTATCAACCGACCAAACTTGGAAAAAAAAAGTCTTGAGACACACCGAAGTGTGTCTCGACTCACGAACGAACGACTGACCGCTGATATGTTTGTCCCAAAGTTACGCACAACCTCCACGCGACGTTTTCCCTGCTGCCGTCAAACAAAACGAAACGAAACGATCGCAAATTGTCTCCGCGCGTTGGCCAAGAAGCTCGGCGCACGAGCGGCACGCGTGCATCTCGGGGCGCTCGATCGCACCGTGGAGGCGGTTCTGTCGAGGCCAGTGGATCGTTGGGAAGTAATTCGGCAGTTTTTGTGTGGAAATGCGTGAAGTTAACCAACTCGATTCGACGTGGGGGGGGGGGGTTAGGGCGCCACCAAAAGTATGCAAAACGCGCGAGGCACGGCGCGAAACAAACTTTAAGCGCGCGACTTTCCATCCAGGGCGACTGGACCGCAGCTCAGACGAAGTCTTTCTAACCTCACGTCACGATTGGAGTTTGGGGGGGGGCGGGGGGGGGGGGCTCTGGGCAACCTTTATTAATTGATTTTCAGTAGTTTACAATTAAGGTTTAAAATAAATGTATTATTGGCACCCGCGATTCCTCATCATGCGAGGGACAAAGCGAACCTCTGCCCCCCCCTCCGCACCGAAATATAGAAGTTAAACTCTGCCTATGATTAACATTAAACCCCAAAGATAACACATTTAAGAATCACAGTTAAGAGACAAACAACATTATATATATACTAGTACAAATATTCAATACTAAAAACTGGTGCATTTATGACAAAACTTCACGGCCAATTTAGTTTTTGTTGGTACCCTCGTAACCAACAAAATAACCCCCAACACGTGTGACTGCGTTGGTGGTGGTCCACTGGACACAATAATAATAATAATCATCATCATCATCGTAATATCGACAACAACAGAAGTATCAACGCGTTCGTCAATAACACTGCACGGAAATGAATGAAAACAAACATCAGACATAAGGCGACGTTTCGGGCAATAGACCTACTTCGTCGCAGAGAGACGACGTGCCATTGGCGGAGAGTCGAGACCTTCTCTCCGCTACGATTAAGGACGATTGACAGAAAAGTTCCCCCACTTTATATATAATTATATACAGGACATAAATATTTAAATGTTTCACCCTGGGAAATCCCTTGATACGGAGCATGCACACACGCATAGCAAACACGTGATGACCACTTTTAAAAACATTGTTTAACCTACATCGCATATAGTACTTCACATGCATCTATACAATGAACATCGCAGGAAATATAACACATCAACACACACATATATATAAAATAAAAATTGCCTCGAGTTTCCTGTCTGGCTGCTGGCTGGGCTCCTTCTCCACCACGACGTTAATTATATTGTTAGTGGCTGCTGCGAGCCGTTGCCAACGAAACTAGCTGGGTAACTGGCGACACGGGATTTTCCGTGTAACAAATAAAGGCTGAGTTGCGTGTAAAACGGCGGAAGAAGAATGAGTTCGGAAGATGGTTTGAAATAAAACAATCAGAATAATCAAGAGGTGACACCCGAAGATGTGGAAATAACCTATATGGAAGTGACATTATTTTATTTAAATAACTTTTAAATTATGTGCTCCTATTAATGCAATTGTTTAGCGAGACCTGTGCGTTCTCTACTCGTCTATACAGGGCAAGGCTGTAATTATAATATATATTGGGGGGGATGTGTCCCCTGAATAGACGAGTAGAGAACCCACAGGTCTCGCTAAACAATTGCATTAATAGGAGCACACATCCCCCCCCCAATATTCAAATATACTCAAAATGTCCCAACCCCCCCCAAAAAAAATATTGCTATATAATTTCTTTTTTATATGCTATATGAATAAAAATAACAATTTGCTCAACATTGGCTACAATATCTCGACTTGTCTTCATTTAAATCAATGCATAGATTTCTGTTTATATGATTATCGTTATGGTTGTACTTTATTAATCCCTAATCTCTGCCATTACATATAATGAAACAAGAAACGATGAAGATGTAAAAACAGAAATGTAATACAATACACTATTAGACATTATTGTAATACATACATAAAAAGTCTATCCCATGTGTTAGTGATTTTTTAAATATTTTAGGCATGAAATTAGTTTTCAAATTTAGATTTTGTTCTGGGTTGGGACCTCCAGACCCGCTGGAAGATTTGGTCCCCCTCAATGTTGACTCCATGGCTACGGCCTTGATACAGGGTGGCCCTAAACTAAGAAGACGTACGCGGTTATTGCATTTATTTGAACAAATCACATAGGGTTGCTTCATTTATGTTAACAAATGTTATAAAACTGACTTCCATGAGCATCCGTGCTTGATGCATGAATTATCTTTTGAAATTAATTCAGGACTTGTTTTAAATGTGTACATAAATATTATAGCCGCCTTCTTTTGCATAAATTAAGCCACGATTTAAACACGCTAGTCGTTGCTCAATGTTCTTGGCAATTTTTTTCAAAATACCAACTGAAAAGGAAAAATAAAAATAAACGTCGA
The DNA here is from genome assembly GCF_964198595.1 of Lampetra fluviatilis. Classification (NCBI taxonomy): domain Eukaryota; kingdom Metazoa; phylum Chordata; class Hyperoartia; order Petromyzontiformes; family Petromyzontidae; genus Lampetra; species Lampetra fluviatilis. The sequence continues at coordinate 27,506,683 of NC_136275.1, read as the reverse complement.
TGTTAACAACGAAAAGAGCATTTTAATTTTCAATGTTACCTTCCAAACACGAATCACTGTCGGAACTCAGACTTCCTCTTAAGTGCCCGTGCAAGTTGCTCGCTCTGCTCTGCAGAGTCATGAGCGTGTGTTTTGTTACCAGTGTGTGTGCTTTGTCTGTGATGCGTTCGACCAGCCTTGCTGCTGTTGTTGTAGTATCCGCCGTGCTGCTCGTAACCGCGACGTTGATGCACGACATTGCCATTAGGAACTTGAGCTTGCAGCACCTGTTTATGGATTGGTTCGTCCGTGGGGTTTTGTTAGAACGGGGGGAGGGGAGGGGGCAACAAAGCACCCCCCACCCCGGCCCAAAAAAAAGATCATTAATTCCCAATAGATAATTTTTTTACCTGTTCGAAGACAAACTAAAACCTAAAAGTATGGCAAGCACGCACGCGTGTCGTTTGTATGACATCGCAAGCAATAGAACTTCACGGTCCGAATCAGACTGGATGCCCGGGTTATCACTCTCATTAACTACCCAGCACTGTAGTAACATTGCCTGCCACTGTCCTGCACTGTATTGATATTGCCCTGCAACTGTCCTACACTGTAGTAACATTGCCTGCAACTGTCCTGCACTGTAGTAACATTGCCTGCTACTGTCCTGCACTGTAGTAACATTGCCTGCTACTGTCCTCCACTGTAGTAACATTGCCGTGCTACTGCCCTACACTGTCAGTGACACTGACCTGCTACTGTCCTGTACTGTAGTGACATTGCCTGCTACTGTCCTGCACTGTAGTAACATTGTCTGCCACTGTCCTGCACTGTATTGACAGTGCCTGCTACTGTCCTGCACTGTAGTGACATTGCCTGCTACTGTCCTGCACTGTAGTGACATTACCTGCTACTGTCCTGCACTGTAGCAACATTGCCTGCTACTGTCCTGCACTGTAGTGACATTGCCTGCTACTGTCCTGCACTGTAGTAACATTGACTGCTACTGTCCTGCACTGTAGTAACATTGCCTGCTACTGTCCTGCACTGTAGTAACATTGACTGCTACTGTCCTGCACTGTAGTAACATTGCCTGCTACTGTCCTGCACTGTAGTGACATTGCCTGCTACTGTCCTGCACTGTAGTGACATTACCTGCTACTGTCCTGCACTGTAGCAACATTGCCTGCTACTGTCCTGCACTGTAGTGACATTGCCTGCTACTGTCCTGCACTGTAGTTACATTGCCTGCTACTGTCCTGCACTGTAGTAACATTGCCTGCTACTGTCCTGCACTGTAGTAACATTGCCTGCTACTGTCCTCCATTGTAGTAACATTGCCCTGCTACTGCCCTACACTGTCAGTGACACTGACCTGCTACTGTCCTGTACTGTAGTGACATTGCCTGCTACTGTCCTGCACTGTAGTAACATTGCCCTGCCACTATCCTGCACTGTAGTAACATCGTCTGCTACTGTCCTGCACTGTAGTAGCATTGCCTGCTACTGTCCTGCACTGTAGTAACATTGCCTGCTACTGTCCTGCACTGTAGTAACATTGCCTGCTACTGTCCTGCACTGTAGTGACATTGCCTGCTACTGTCCTGCACTGTAGTGACATTGCCCTGCCACTGTCCTGCACTGTAGTGACATTGCCTGCTACTGTCCTGCACTGTAGCAACATTGCCTGCTACTTTCCTCCACTGTAGTAACATTGCCCTGCTACTGCCCTACACTGTCAGTGACACTGACCTGCTACTGTCCTGTACTGTAGTGACATTGCCTGCTACTGTCCTGCACTGTAGTAACATTGCCTGCCACTGTCCTGCACTCTATTGACAGTGCCTGCTACTGTCCTGCACTGTAGTAGCATTGCCTGCTACTGTCCTGCACTGTAGTGACATTGCCTGCTACTGTCCTGCACTGTAGTGACATTGCCTGCAACTGTCCTGCACTGTAGTAACATTACCTGCTACTGTCCTGCACTGTAGTGACATTGCCTGCTACTGTTCTGCACTGTAGTAACATTGCCTGCTACCGTCCTGCACTGTAGTAACATTACCTGCTACTGTCATGCACGGTAGTGACATTGCCTGCTACTGTCCTGCACTGTAGTGACATTACCTGCAACTGTCCTGCACTGTAGTGACATTTCCTGCTACTGTCCTGAACTGTAGTGACATTACCTGCCACTGTCCTGCACTGTAGTAACATTGCCTGCTACTGGCCTGCACTGTAGTAACATTGCCTGCTACTGCCCTGCACTGTAGTAACATTGCCTGCTACTGTCCTGCACTGTAGTAACATTGCTTGCTACTGTCCTGCACTGTAGTGACATTACCTGCTACTGTCCTGCACTGTAGCGACATTGCCTGCTACTCTCCTGCACTGTAGTGACATTGCCTGCTACTGTCCTGAACTGTTGTGACATTACCTGTTACTGTCCTGCACTGTAGTAACATTTCCTGCTACTGCCCTGCACTGTAGTAACATGGCCTGCTACTGCCCTGCACTGTAGTAACATTGCCTGCTACTGTCCTGCACTGTAGTAACATTGCCCTGCTACTGTCCTGCACTGTAGTGACATTGCCTGCTACTGTTCTGCACTGTAGTAACATTGCCCTGCTACTGCCCTACACTGTTAGTGACACTGCCCTGCTACTGCCCTACACTGTAGTAACATTGCCCTGCTACTGCCCTACACTGTAGTAACATTGCCTACCACTGTCTTGCACTGTAGTGACATTGCCTGCTACTGTCCTGCACTGTAGTGACATTGCCCGGCTACTGTCCTGCACTGTAGTAACATTGCCTGCTACTGTCCTGCACTGTAGTAACATTGCCCTGCTACTGCCCTACACTGTAGTGACATTGCCTGCTACTGTCCTGCACTGTAGTAACATTGCCTGCTACTATCCTGCACTGTAGTAACATTGCCCTGGTACTGTCCTACACTGTAGTAACATTGCCCTGGTACTGTCCTACACTGTAGTAACATTGCCTGCTACTGTCCTGCACTGTTAGTGACATTGCCTGCCACTGTCCTGCACTGTACTAACATTGCCCTGCTACTGCCCTACACTGTTAGTGACATTGCCTGACACTGTCCTGCACTGTAGTAACATTGCCCTGCTACTGCCCTGCACTGTAGTAACATTGCCCTGCTACTGCCCTACACTGTAGTGATACTGCCTGCTACTGTCCTGCACTGTAGTAACATTGCCCTGGTACTGCCCTACACTGTTAGTGACATTGCCCTGCTACTGCCCTACACTGTAGTAACATTGCCTGCTACTGTCCTGCACTGTAGTAACATTGCCTTCTACTGTCCTCCACTGTAGTAACATTGCCCTGCTACTGCCCTACACTGTTAGTGATACTGCCTGCTACTGTCCTGCACTGTAGTAACATTGCCCTGGTACTGCTCTACACTGTAGTGACATTGCCTGCCACTTTCCTGCACTGTAGTAACATTTCCCTGCTACTGCCCTACACTGTTAGTGACACTGCCTGCTACTGCCCTGCACTGTAGTAACATTGCCCTGGTACTGCCCTACACTGTAGTAACATTGCTCTGGTACTGCCCTACACTGTAGTAACATTGCCTGCTACTGTCCTTCACTGTAGTAGCATTGCCTGCTACTGCCCTGCACTGTAGTAACATTGCCCTGGTACTGCCCTACACTGTAGTAACATTGCCTGCTACTGTCCTTCACTGTAGTAACATTGCCCTGCTACTGTCCTGCACTGTAGTAACATTGCCCTGCTACTGCCCTACACTCTTAGTGATACTGCCTGCTACTGTCCTGCACTGTAGTAACATTGCCCTGGTACTGCCCTACACTGTTAGTGACATTGCCCTGCTACTGCCCTGCACTGTAGTAACATTGCCTGCTACTGTCCTGCACTGTAGTAACATTGCCTTCTACTGTCCTCCACTGTAGTAACATTGCCCTGCTACTGCCCTACACTGTTAGTGATACTGCCTGCTACTGTCCTGCACTGTAGTAACATTGCCCTGGTACTGCTCTACACTGTAGTGACATTGCCTGCCACTGTCCTGCACTGTAGTAACATTGCCCTGCTACTGCCCTACACTGTTAGTGACACTGCCTGCTACTGCCCTGCACTGTAGTAACATTGCCCTGGTACTGCCCTACACCGTAGTAACATTGCTCTGGTACTGCCCTACACTGTAGTAACATTGCCCTGGTACTGCCCTACACTGTAGTAACATTGCCTGCTACTGTCCTTCACTGTAGTAGCATTGCCTGCTACTGCCCTGCACTGTAGTAACATTGCCCTGGTACTGCCCTACACTGTAGTAACATTGCCTGCTACTGTCCTTCACTGTAGTAACATTGCCCTGCTACTGTCCTGCACTGTAGTAACATTGCCCTGCTACTGCCCTACACTGTTAGTGATACTGCCTGCTACTGTCCTGCACTGTAGTAACATTGCCCTGGTACTGCCCTACACTGTTAGTGATACTGCCTGCTACTGTCCTGCACTGTAGTAACATTGCCCTGGTACTGCCCTACACTGTTAGTGACACTGCATCGTCGTTTGTGTTCCCCAGCACTGGGCGGCATCGGGGGCCACTGGTCGCAGGTGGCGCAGGGCACTTCGTGCGCGTCGCGGCCGCGCAAGAAGCGCGTCCCCTACAGCAAGCAGCAGATCTCCGAGCTGGAGAGAGCCTTCGACGAGAACCGATTCCTCACCCCGGAGCTGCGCCTCAGCATCTCGCACCGGCTCAGCCTCACCGAGCGACAGGTGAGTGGGGCAACAGACGCAACACACACGCACGTGCACGCACGCACCCGTCAATTTATGTTGTTCGTGTGATTAAAAAGTAATATATTTGTAAGCACGCTCAGTCCTCGCTTTGCGCGCTGGTGTTCACGCGACGCGTTTTTCGCTGTAACCGCGGTCCTTCCATATGGGGACACTTTTCGCCCAACGTGGAACGCGCCCCCCGTTATAACGCAGAAAGCACACCGTTACAATGCCGACCGCACACTGTTATGGAAGGCAAACCTTCCATTATAACGTGGGCGGTCGATGACGAGCTACTTTCTAGCGCTGCGTGGTTGAGCGTTGCGGTGACAGAGTAACACGGACTGATATTTTACCACGCGTGTGTGTGGTGGTACATCGTATCTCGGCAAACCTTAACGTTACCACATTATTCACGATGGGGAAATTGTTTTCGCTCAACGGGTTTTTCGCTGAGCGCGGCACTTTTCAGGAAGGCATCTGCAAGCGCGTTCAACGAGGACTGACTATATATATAACGTGTTGCACGCAGGGCCCAAGGTGCAGATAGAGTGGGTGAGATGCGAGGATGATGTGGATGTGCAGGGTGAAGGAGTAATGTACAGATGCGTGTGAGGAAGGTCCGATACGTGCAAAAGAAGATGAATGTGCAAGTAAAGTACTGATCAGGTACATGCACGGGTAGAAGTAAAGTGAAGGTACACGCGCAGGTACGGTGCAGGTAAGGTGTAGGTACAGGTTAGGCTTAGATTCAGGTAGAGTGTAGCCACAGGTGAGTTGCATGTAGATACCGGTAATGTTTAGGGAAGCCGTAGGTGCAGGTAATATTCGGATACGGTGGATATACGGGTAAGGTTTAGGCACAGGTACAGTCGAGACACAGGTAAGGTTTAGGTACAGGTGAAGTGTAGGTACAGGTGAGGTGTAGGTACAGGCAAGGCACGTGTTTACGAGCGAGGACGGTGGGAAGGCGTGAAGCGCTGCGTTGTGAGAATGCGCATCCCTTTAGCGAGCGGAATGTTTCGTATTTACTGACAAAGGCAAGTTGGGGGGGGGGGGTAGCTGTGTAGTCGCTGAGTCTCTCTCCCTCTCAAGGGGGACCTGGGCTACAGACAAGAAATACACCACATGGTAAAAAAAAAAGACCCGGCCGTGGTGGCCATCATAAACCGCGCCTGCAACAAAGCGCTCTCGTGTCAAAGGTCATTGGCGCCTCGTGTGGAGATTTTGTGAAACTCCCACAAACCCCAGCGCCCCTCGCCTCCCCCCAACAATGAGATGGCGGCACAGCACGCGGGTTCGTGAACCCATCTGTGCGGATCTTGAAGCGAGCCCTAAGTGGGTGTAAGGTTTTTACCGGGCAGGCTGGTTTCCTCACTGTACGTAAACACACACCAACCCCGACCGCAATTACTACTGCTACTACGAGTAAATACACGTTTTATTTTATTTTAACAGCTGAGGCCCACTGAGCTATGTAGGTAGCTCTTTTTCATAAACAACGTGGCCACAAATGATAGCTCAAGCAAGTGGCTTATCGTGTGGAAATTTATAGCAGCCAAATACTCGAAACACGTGTTGATTCTAAATGTGGAGGGCAAAAACCGGACGACCCGGAGACAAGTCCACGCGACCACAGGGGGAAGAGAGAGAGAGAGAGACACGCAATCTCCAAATATACAGCAGGAGTCAGGGTGGTAAATCGAACCCACGACCTCCTGCGTACCAGGCGAGGTAGTTAACATCTCCTAGCCACCGCGGAGCAATCGACCCAAGGCAGTTGCACCAGAGGCAGGTCTGACTGTGTTCGCACGCGTGGCAGTATCTGCGTGTTTGTTATTTTGTGTGTTGGGGAGTAGTAGCGTAGTCGGTAGCGCACTGCGCTACACGAGTTCGATTCCTGCTCAACAGCCAACGCCAGTGACGATTATCTGAACCGGTCCTGGGCCTCCCCTAGGTCGACTCAGCTACAAACGAGTACCTGGTGCGGTGCGTAAACATCGCCACTGGGGAGAAAAAGGCGGTCGGGCGTGGTGCTGGCCACCCACCCCTTCGTGCGCCGTGCCGGCCTTTATAAGGTGCTCGCTAACAGCACTTGCCCCAACGAGTCTGCATCGGCTTTATGGAAGGGGGTATTTGTCTCTGTATATGTCAAGGCCGCAGCCATGGAGTCAACATTGGGGGGGACCAAATCTTCCAGGGTGTCTAGGGGTCCCAACCCAGAAAAATATCTAAATTTGAAAACTCATTTCCAGCCTAAAATATAAAAACATTCACTAACACGGGATAGACTTTTTATTTTATTTTTTACAATAATGTCTAATAGTGTATTGTATTACATTGCTCTGTTTTTACTTTTTACCATTTATTGTTTCATTGTATGTAATGGCAGAGATTAGGGATTGATCAAGTACTACCATAACCACAATCATATAAACAGAAATCTATGCATTGATGTATATGAAGAAAAGTCCAGATATTGTATAGCATAGCAATTTTTATAGCAATATATTGGGGGGGACATTTTGAGCATATTTGGATATTTGGGGGGCATGTGTCCCCCCCCCAAAATATATTATAATTACGCCCTTGGTATATGTAGTGTAACAATACTGCAGTGGCATTGCACGATAACATATGACGTGTGTAATGTTTGCAGAATAGGATATTTAGAATGTCCTTACGTGTGTGTGTGTTCGCGCTGTGCACGTTATGTCCGTATATCTCGACTGGATATCACTTGCCGATAAAATGTACGCATGAGTTAGGTGACTCGCGAATGGGTGTAATCAGTGTAGATACGGTAACGTTTAAAGGGGCTGTATATCGGGTGATTAAATTGTGGCGTTTGAGTTGCAGCACTATTAAATATTATTATTAACACTGCTATGATTCAATGCCTATATATACTTATACGTTCATTATTTGGGTGATGGTGCAAAAGCACAAGTCCAAAAAGACTTAGCACGTTCGTCAATAACACTGTGACCTTAAAAATAGAAATAGGCGACGTTTCGGGGAATGACCCTTTACCATATCACTCACATTACGGCTAAAAGTACTTACAAAATAACTTGTTTTTATTTACGCTCGTTTACATAGGTTGTGTACGTATCGTGTACAATAGCCTTATGAACGTTACACTGCGTGTACACGACAAAGACTTACGTGGGCTATATATATACAATAAAATAATACAGCTGTTGATAGAAGAATCGCACAATTGCGAACAACTGAATCGCACAGAACGCTGAGGAGGCCGAATAATTATAACGATGTTTATACATCCTTTTGGCATATGTATTGCTATGTTTGGTTCTTTATATATAAGTAAAAAATATAAAGAGTGCTCTGTATGTTTGTGGCGTGCGTGTTGTCTATATCACCGCATTGTGACGCAATGCCACGTGATGCCGGTACAGTTGCCACGTGTTCACTCTCAGCGTGCGACGCTTTGACGACGATGCAAATAATTTCGACCTTCGGCCACGCCACACGAGAGATACCTATTATGTTTATGAAGAGGACCTTCGTTATACATTAAATATGCATATATAAGAATGGTATGTACTTTAAAATGTCGTTCGCATGTACATATGTGAATGTTCGGCTGCAGTAGGCCTACAGTGTTGTGCTCGCGTGAGTGATTTTATGTGCGTGTGAATGTGTGTTGTAGTGACGATTATCTGAACTGGTTCTGGGCCTCCCCTAGGTCGATTCAGCCTCAAATGAGTACGTGGTACGGTCAGTGCCGGATTCAGCTAGTGCGGGGCCTGTAGCATATGTTATGAAGGGGCCCTAAATAAAAAAAACACAAATAATAAAACACAAATTTTTTTTATCCATAACAGGTTTTTTGTGGTTAGATCGCGTAAATATATAAATGCGTCCTTAAAACCCGCCACCACTCAAACTTTTTTACTTGCACAGTAAAGTAATTGCATTTTTTCATTTGCTATACAGCCAGATAATACGACAAATCGCTAACCTTAAACACCCAGTCGTTCATACAAGTCAAAGGCGGTCTAGTACTCTTGTAATAGAGCAAGTGCAGAATCACTGAACCAGAATTGATAGCTTTAATTCATTTAGCGAGGGCCCCTTGAAAGTGCGAGGCCCGTAACATGTGTAGCTACTTGTGCTACGAGGACAATCCGGCACTGAGTACGGTGTGGAGACATCGCGACTCGGCCGACAAAGGCGGTCGGGCGTGATGTTGGCCCCCCCCCTCCCCCGTGTGCCGTGCCGGCCTTCATAGGTGCTACTCGCTGACAGCACTCGCCCCAACAGGCTGTTACGGCTATACGGGGGACCTTTGTATTTGTCTTTTAAATGTGTGTCGTGGGGAACTGTCGTGTAGCAGTTAGCGCTACGCTTCGCTACGAACCCGGCGCCCGAGTTCGGTTCCCGCTCACGGCCAACATCCAGTGACGATTATCTGATCCGGTCCTGGGCCTCCCCTAAGTCGACTCAGCCTCAAATGAGTACCTGGTGCGGTGTGCAAACATTGCCACTAGGGAGACAAAGGCGGTCGGGCGTGGCCAACTCGTGCGCCGTGCCTGCCGTCACAGGTGCTCCTTCACAGCACTTGCCCCAAGAGTCTGTTGAAGACTATACGGGGGATCTTTGTCTTTGTTGAACATGTGCAATAATACATACTGAACATATTTGGCTTTACGGGAAGGGTTCTGTCATTGTCAATATATAATTGCTGTACATTGAAATTAGGCGTAATATATATGTACCCTAAACTCAACGTACTTACCTGCAAAAAAATACAAAGATCCCCCGTAAAGCCCTAACAGACTATTGGGGCAAGTGCTGTTAGCGAACCTCTATGAAGGCCGCCACGGCACACGAGGATGTGGGTGGCCAGCACCACGCCTGCTCCCCTACGTATCCCCAGTGGCGATGTTTACACACCGCACCAGACACTCATTTGAGGCTCAGTCGACCTAGCGGAGTCCCAGGACGGGTTCAGATAATCGTCACCGGTGTTGGCCGTGAGCGGGAATCGAACTCGGGTCGCCGGGTTCGTAGCGCGGCGCGCTCACAGCTTCACTAACCCCAATGAACACTTACACACTCACTATAGGCCTACACGCACAGACATACACATACGTGCCCGCTATGACATACCGGGGCACAGAGTCGTAATGCACTGTGGTAGCCTACGAGAGCTATGTGTACTCAGCAGCCCACTATTCACCACATTTAAAATGTTACCATGGCAATTCCTTTCAAGTGCTGTTACTAATTGATGTTACACCCACGTCGCACACACGCATATATACGCACACGCGAAACGCACAAGTCACGCACGTGTATTGCATTGCAAACGCGCACTCGTTTACTGAATCTCTCGGTGAGTTTTGACTCACGACAACCCCCCCCCCCAGCCGGCAAACGCCACCCGACTCACTCCACCAGTGAATCCTTTAAATTTGACAACTGAGCGACTCTGAGAGATCACCACCCCATCACCGCCCGGGCAAAACATGAAAAGCTCCATACTCTTTGGTTCTTTCGGTTATGTCACGTAGGTATAAAACAAGATAAATCACGACGTTTCGGGCGCAACACCAGCAGCGTCCGTCATCATTCCCACCTGATGACGGACGCTTGTGTTGCGCCCGAAACGTCGTGATTTATTTAATGTTTCTACCTACGTGACTTTACCGACAGAACCAAAGAGTATGGATCCCTGCAGTCACGAAAGCTTCAAATCAAGATGAAAACCTCTCTCGAGCTTCTAACACCACGTGTGCCCTCGGGACGCGTTGCCATGTCTTGCCCATGCCCCGCTGCCCCCCTTCCCTTCCCTCCCTTGCCGCGCAGGTCAAGATTTGGTTCCAAAATCAGAGGCAGAAGGAGAAGAAGCTCATGCGAAGGCAACAGAGTGGAGCCGCGGCCAACGCCACCAACATCAACGGGAGCGGTGGCACGACCGGCTCGGCCACTCTGCCGTGAGACTCTCGCCTCGGCCTCTCCTCGCCCGGCTCCCCACGTCTCTCCCCCCCACCCCCAACTCACTCTGTCTCAGTTATCTTTACAAATACACCGCCCCCAACGCCTCTACTCCACACCGATCCCGCAACTGTGGCGAAATGCGCTTACCCTGTAGCGCCCAATGAATGGCATCGTCACCACCACCACCACTACGACCATCATCCTCATCGTCGTCGTCGTCGTCGTGATTGATCATCGCCGTGGAACCGACCTCGGGACCGTCCCGAGGGCCAGCCGGTCGCTACGATGCATCTGTGGGCCCGGGACAGCCGGGACGCCGCTTGTGCGAGACGCACGGAGGAGGAGGAGGAAGAGACGCGGTTGTGTGTGTGTGGTACGTGTGTTATTTGACTGTGCCCCAAGCTGCAGATGTGCCTGTGTGTGTGTCTAATATATGAGGTTGACTCAGCCTCAAATGACGACCTGGTGCGGTGTGTAAAATAAAACAAAAAACATCGCCACTGGGGAGACAAAGGCGACCGGGCGTGGTATCTGGTAACTCACTGACACCCCTCCCCCTTCTCCCCACTCGTGTGCCGTGCCGGCCTTCAAAGGTGCTCGCTAACAGCACTTGCCCCTAACAGTCTGTTAAGGCTATACGGGGGATCTTTGTCTTCGTGTGTCTATGCAATGCGAGAAATATTCACTGAAGGCAAAACGAAACTTTAACTCGGGGTTGTTCTGACTTCAAGATGCTGAAGATGTTGCAAGTTCCGCGGAAGAACTTTACACTATTATAAGGACACTTTTATATACAGTATATATATGTGTGTGTACTCTGCATTGCTCTGCTCTGAAAGTACAGTTGATACCGGATTGTGTGTAGTGAGTAACTGCGTATTGTGAGTACTCGCTGTGGTAGCGAACATACTGACAGTGTGCCGTAATTTTTAATTTTTGTTTTCAAAGAATCACAACGCACTAATTTAATGATGGTAAATACTATATATTGTCTCGCCTGCCCGTCCGAATGTTAAGGGACAGCGTGTGACACTCAGAGCAGAATTAATTGGCAATGCAAACAAGCCTTACTGCAACAACAACAACAAACCATGCGTGATGTTCAATTTTCATTGGGATAAATTATCCACGATCATTTGTGAGTCTATTGTTATTTAAAGTTGATTTCTTTTTTTGCTATCGTTATTAATATTTTATCCGTGTTCCACTTGCCACGTGTAGGCGAGCGTCTGTCTGTGTGACGTGTAAATACACTCCAAATTAGGGCCGCATATACTAACAATCTATACCGACGTGTCCTGCCGTAGTAACTCTCTGATCTTGTAAAACCTGTCATGTGCAGCGTATTAATTAGGGTGTCACTCATTAACATGCAAATGGCGGGAAACATAGTTAAGTTAAAACAAATACAATTACACTCTCTGAATGTGATACTTTTGATATAGAAGTCAACAGCTGAGGGTATTATTCAAATCTGTTCATATTTACGGGTTACTCGTGATGACTTGGCCACGACTTCTCTGCGTCTATGCCTCTACTATACCTCGACCTGTATCCATCTCATGACTTCTATTAAGTCGTTAAGGCAGCTGGCCAGCATTTGTGCAAAAAACCGAGCCCACTTTTTACCCAGGCAACTGGACAGCACGGGCTAATAATAGTTACTAACCGAATAAGAACACTCACTGCAGTGCCATCTCGATTCTCGTTGAGTGACCGGTACATATTGAGGGGTGGTCTTCGAGTTCCCAGTGGCGTCAGTGTAACGGGCAAAATCAGTGAAGTCAGGAGGATGTCACCCTGACAATAACAAACTTGAATTCTGAGTGATACCCTGTCGTGTATAAATATTAAAGACTGCGCTATCCACAAGCATGTATACCATAGCTAATGTTAGGCGAGTGTTTGGGGCGGTTTGTGGGAGGGGTATTTTTTATAAATAAATTGCGTGACATTTGAAAGTGACGTGTGTGTGGACTGTTGCCTCCGAAACGTCGTGATTTTAATTTTATTTTTATTTTACTTTTATTAATTTTTATTTTTTTACCTACGTGACTTTACCGAAAAAACCTAAGAATATGAATCCTTACAGTCACGAAAGCGTCAAATCTAGAAATGGACTGTCCAACTTTGCGTTCATCCGAAGAGTTCATACGAAGCTGAACTCGACGACGATCATTGCTCGGGGGGGGGGGGGCTGCCGTGATCACGTGACCCCCACCTCGACGAGTCGACGAACGACCACGTGAACCGGACCGGCACCGCGAGCGCCGTTTGAGCCGTCAAAATAAAACTACGAATTCGAGCTTTGTAAATCGTCTGCTGTCACGAAGGTCTTCCCTCTCACACGGGGTTGTTTGACCATACTTCACCAAGCGGGTAAGTGCACGTTGGCTGAGGCTTGTTGGTGGGGGGGGGGGGGCACAGGTTCAGCTATCACTCAACACTGATGTGAGCCGTAGCTGAGATTCGAACTCACGGGACAGGATATCGAAAAAACATCGATCGCTCGGTGCGTTAACCGAATCGCCGCACAAAGAGTGAAAGTAGCTTCCGTTAACTGTTGCCATGAACAACAGACGTGTCTGTGAGTAGTTGTGTGTGTGGGGTGGCGGGTGATTGTGTGTTATCTCCCCGCATGTGTGGGTTTTGAACTATACACTAATCAAATTTCACCAGGTAAGGTCCACTGAGCTATGTGGCTCTTTTTGAGAAGCGAAATGGCAACAAATGATAACTCAACGAAGTGGCTCATCATCGTGTGGAAATTGATAGCAGCCAAATGCTCTAAACGCGTGAATATTGATTCTAAACGTGGGAGGGAAAAACCGGAGAACCCGGAGTAAAATCCACGCGACCACGGGGGGGGGGGGGGAGAGAGACACGCACACTCCAAATATACAGCAGACGTCAGGTGTCGGGGTAGAACCCACGACCTCCTGTATACCAGGCGAGGTAGTGAACATCTCGCCACCGTTTTCGTCCACACGCGACAACACTCGCCAAATGGCAATAGACAAAACCACACACCAGAGGCGACATTCTCGTGAGAACGAGACGCAGTTGTGACACCCAGGACGCCTTAGGCCTGCAGCTGAGTGGGTCACGCATTAATTCTTCGTGGAGATATCTGCTCGCGTGTCCTCGCAGCGGTTGAAGCGATGGGGAAGTGTACACTACGTGTCAATGTGATTTGTCAATCATCCCCGCATTTGTATAAATTGTGCGCATTTCCTCGGGTAACCGTTCGGCCTGCACTTGCCTCAGAATTATGTTGAAGGCTACACGGGGGATCTTTGTGTATGCATGTATGTTGAACTTCTTTCGCACCACCGTACGTGGCCAACCGTGCGAATCGGAGGTGCCGGGGGAAGGACAACCGACTGAACACACAAAAAGCAGTTCTAAAGAAATGAGATGATGTATGACTAAATGTACAATACGCAGATATAATATATCGACAAAACGACCTTCATAACCAAGTGATCGAATACATTTCTATCGAACTGAAGGGAGGTTGCGTATCGTAAATGCACTGATTGCCGTGCAGACAGACATTCAGGAGACGCGGCTTGCACTCGATGTCGGTCACCAAACAACATTCAAATTGATTTGTAGAGTTAAAGGTTACACGCCGTAAGGGATCGAATATATTTTATTAAGTTGCCATGATTATTTGAACTATTGTGCCTACGTACAGTACGTACTTAGTGCTGTGCTCGCAATCGAAGATTACCCATACTTTCTATACGTTCAGTGTATGCTGCTCTGTGTAGTAGTATTTAAGCTAATAATATGGTAAGTGTCGTGTGTGTTTTGCATGTATAAACAATATATGTATTGGGTTTGTGTGTCTTTATATTGTCATATAGTTTAGCTAGAAAAACATCGCATTGACTCCTATTCCAGAATGTCCCTTGCCTGGTTCTATAGAGAGATTGGCCAAAGACATTGATGTCTGGTTTTGTCTGGGATAAAACCGAACTCTCACCCCCTTCTACGGAACATTGTAAACGACACGACCACGGCCAAACAACGCCAACAATGTACGCACGCGAGCTCCCGGGAGCGCTTCCCGGCGTTGTTACCGCGTGAGGTTCGGCGCGATGTCCGACGTTCCGTTCCACGTGCTGGAGGAGCTTCGTCAGGAACTGGGACTGAATATGCTAGCAGCAGGCATGACATGGTGCCGAAGAACACGCGGGAAAACCCGAGATCACAACCCGAGATATCACAACCCGACATCACAACCCGATACAGCACCACCGCGATATCGAACGCAGCATGGCAATACAGTACCCACAATGCACCACAACTCCTACTCCTCCTCGGTTTGGTGTCCTTCCCCCCAGCACCTCCGATGAGCACGGTTGGCCACGTACGGTGCGAAAGAGGTTCAACAAACACACACACACGCACACAAACACGCGCGCACACACACACGCGCGCACACAAACACGCGCGCACACAAACACACATCTTAGCCAAGACAGTGACGAGCAACAGACGGGATGGAACAGAGCGAGGGCGAGTCACGTTTCGGCCTCTCGTCACCCCCCCCACTCCCCCCCACTCCCTTACGCAGCGAGCCCGGGCGTGCGATGTGGCGTTGGTGTTGGCAGGGGACGGCGAGGAGGGGGGCGGGTGAGTAGTTGGGGGGGGGGGCGGTTGATGGTGGTGGTGGTTGGTGGTTGATGACGCGTCCTCGGCGGTTGGTGGTTGGCACCCCCCCCCCCACCCCCTAGGCGAGGATGGGAAGTTCCCCGGGCAGCTGGAGGCGTCTCCCCCCCCTCTCTCCCGCGTCGGGGTCGCCGTCTCGCCCACAGCCCGATCTTCCTGTCGCACACAAAGCGGGCAATGATTGGGGGGGGGGGGGAGAGGAGAAAAAAGCTCACGGGCCAGGCTGCCTTGTCAGCCCCCTCCCCTCGTCGTGGCCCCCCAACCCCTCGCCACCACCTCGCAGCAGCAGTCGGATTGGGAGGGAGGGGGGCCGTAGAAAGAAAGGGGTGGAGAGGAGAGAGATGGGTGGGGATAGCATCCCCTGACTCCAGACCCCCCCGTCCCGCGCCCCCCGCGTGTGTATAAAGCACAGGTGCTCCTAGGGGGGGTCCTGTACATACCCCCCACCCCAACTTATCCCCCTCATCCCCTCGCCCCTAGCCCAGGGGCCATCTTCTCGCCACCGCCGTCGAGTGCGCCGCGACTCAAATGGGGTCAGGGTCGCGTCCGCCCCCACGTCTCCGACACCGCGATGCGAGGGCGCTCTCCTCTCTCTCCTCGCTCTCTCCTCTCTCTCGCGCGCCAAGATTGAATTTAACCAATCGAGCTGTTATCTTGACACGTGTATGTACATTGACAAAAGAAAATGTACACTCGACATATTCCGTGGCAATAGCACCTTCATTGCGGGTTGATATAGAAGCGGGCAGGCGACGTTTCGAGTAAACGACACTTACTCACGGCAGAGGGATTTCGCGTCGCCTCTTTGACAGAAGATTCACATCACAGCGCTTCGCACGTCAATGATTAAAAAACAAACGTACATCCAATGAATTGTCATTTGCGACGAGTGCGTGCGACTGTTATCGCTGGTGTGAGGATCTTCAATGTGTCGTTTAATGTGGCTTGCACGTCACAGTCAATTAACAAATTAAGCCCGTGCCATCCCACGATCATAATCTGCATTTCGTATGGCGTGTGAACGGCAATCGTGAACAGCTTGCGTGTTGAGCGTGCCTTGCTAACACGATTAAACCGCACACAACGTGATTGTCGTAGTTATTACCATCATCATCATCATCCATTCTCTATCCACTGCTAAGCTGCGCCTGGCTCCCGGCGAAAGCCCCTCGACTAGCCTTGCACGGGCACGCACGCATTATACGGCAGCAGAAGGTCGTAAATCACACGAGCGGCGAGATTTATTGCATCGCGGATACAAAAAATAAATGTACACACATTGAAAAAAAAAACTCACCCGTTACTTAACATAAGACAAAGACAAAGATCCCCACGAATAGCTTTCACAGACAGTTGGGGCAAGTGCTGTTAGCGAGCACCTATGAAGGCCCGAACGGCACACGAGGGGGTGGGTGGCCAGCACCACGCCCGGCCGCCTTTGTCTTCCCAGTGGCGATGTTTTTATGCACATCACACCAGGTATTATTCATTGTAGGCTGAGTCGACCCAGGACCGGTTCAGATAATTATCGTCACCACTGGGTGCTGGCCCTCAGCGGGAATCGAGCTCGGGTCGCCAGGTTCGTAGTGCAGCGCGCTTTCCTCTACACCACCGCGAACATTCGAGAAACGCAGACACAACAGAAGACAAAGACGGCCGGGGGCCGCGCCTGGTGAGGTGAGCAGCTGCGACAGGCCGTGCTGAGGACGGAGCGTCCTCACCTCGCGATGCGAGTGATGAGCAGAGAGAGAGTCGCAGGCGCTCACAGCTGCACGTGCACACCAACAACATTACAGCCGTGCGTTGCGCGCGTGTCTTCGTTATTGTGGACTTCTTTCATAATGCACGTAGCCTAGCGTGCTCATCGGAGGTGTGTTGTTGTGACCTGCGGTGTGGTGTGTGAGTTGGTGAGCGAGTGTTTGTTGTGACCTGCGGTGTGGTGAGTGAGCTGGTGAGCGAGTGTTTGTTGGGACCTGCGGTGTGGTGAGTGAGTTGGTGAGCGAGTGTGTTTGTTGTGACCTGCGGTGTGGTGAGTGAGTTGGTGAGCGAGTGTTTGTTGGGACCTGCGGTGTGGTGAGTGAGCTGGTGAGCGAGTGTGTTGTTGTGACCTGCAGTGTGGTGAATGAGTTGGTGAGCGAGTGTGTTGTTGTGACCTGCGGTGTGGTGAGTGAGTTGGTGAGCGAGTGTGTTGTTGTGACCTGCGGTGTGGTGAGTGAGCTGGTGAGCGAGTGTGTTGTTGTGCCCTGCGGTGTGGTGAGTGAGTTGGTGAGCGAGTGTGTTGTTGTGACCTGCGGTGTGGTGAGTGAGTTGGTGAGCGAGTGTGTTTGTTGTGACCTGCGGTGTGGTGAGTGAGTTGGTGAGCGAGTGTGTTGTTGTGACCTGCGGTGTGGTGAGTGAGTTGGTGAGCGAGTGTGTTGTTGTGACCTGCGGTGTGGTGAGTGAGTTGGTGAGCGAGTGTGTTGTTGTGACCTGCGGTGTGGTGAGTGAGTTATTGAGCGAGTGTGTTGTTGTGACCTGCAGTGTGGTGAGTGAGTTGGTGAGCGAGTGTGTTGTTGTGACCTGCGGTGTGGTGAGTGAGCTGGTGAGCGAGTCTGTTTGTTGTGACCTGCGGTGTGGTGAGTGAGTTGGTGAGCGAGTGTGTTGTTGTGACCTGCGGTGTGGTGAGTGAGTTGGTGAGCGAGTGTGTTGTTGTGACCTGCGGTGTGGTGAGTGAGTTGGTGAGCGAGTGTGTTGTTGTGACCTGCAGTGTGGTGAGTGAGTTGGTGAGCGAGTGTGTTGTTGTGACCTGCAGTGTGGTGAGTGAGTTGGTGAGCGAGTGTGTTGTTGTGACCTGCAGTGTGGTGAGTGAGTTGGTGAGCGAGTGTTGTTGTGACCTGCGGTGTGGTGAGTGAGTTGGTGAGCGAGTGTGTTGTTGTGACCTGCGGTGTGGTGAGTGAGCTGGTGAGCGAGTGTGTTTATTGTGACCTGCGGTGTGGTGAGTGAGTTGGTGAGCGAGTGTGTTGTTGTCACCTGCGGTGTGGTGAGTGAGTTGGTGAGCGAGTGTGTTGGTGAGTGTGTTGTTGTGACCTGCAGTGTGGTGAGTGAGTTGGTGAGCGAGTGTGTTGTTGTGACCTGCGGTGTGGTGAGTGACCACGATGCGGTTGGGACGACATGGATGGAGGAATCCAGTGAGTGAAATTCACGGGAGAAGTAGCCAAGAAGTAGTCGTAGCAGCAGCGATAGATGAGTGATAGGTAGGCGACTGCCCGCCGCTGGAGTGAATCGGTGAGTGCCGGATCCACCAATCTGAGTGCCCTCACCCCCAGAAGCGACAGCAGTAGCATTCCAACCTTTGAATGTGTTGCTTGGTGTGGTTCATGTAAAGTCTGCAGCGATCGTGTGCGCGCTTTGCGTGCGCTTGTACTTACCTTAATAGGCGCTCGCAAACATCACTCGCCACTCTCCCCAGTCGATGAAAACCGACGTTAACACGGCACAGACGTGTGCACATATATACTGCTGCGACATTTCTCTGAATAACTATTTGACAGAAGGGTAATTGCCCGAAACGTCGCCTTTATACAATGTACGTATATATATATAATGTTTTCCTTTCCTGGCAGATTTGTTTTTTTTATTGTGTGTGTACCGCTACCAACGAGGTAAAACAATTGCACTTAAAAATGTATAACCGAGTTTTACGCAAAATGCATTCACATTCAGAATACTGTTGCGGACCCGGTGCTGTGCGGACCCAGCACTGGGGAGACAAAGGCGGCCGGGCGTGGTGTTAACCACCCACCCACCCCTCCAGTGCGCCGTGCGGGCCTTCGTGTGTACTCGCCCTAACAGCCCTTGGCCCGCCAGCAGTCTGTTAAAGGCTACACGGGGTACCTTTGTCTTGTGCAGGGGCTCGTATTTGTCACAGGATGTATTCTTTCACAGCGGCTGTCTGAAGTTCGTTAGCCGCCACCATCACACGGGGTAACTCGAGGTAACGTGGGGGTAATGCAGGGGTAACGTGAGAGTTTGGGGGGGGGGGTTGGTGGTGTGGTGTAACGCCACCACAACGACCACAACCACCAAAGACAAAGATCCCCCGTGTAGCCTTAACAGACTTTTGGGGCAAGTGCTGTTAGCGAGCAGCACCTTTGCAGGGTCGGCACGGTACTGGAGCGGGTTGGGTGGCCAGCACCACGCCGGACCGCCTTTGTCTCCCCGGTGGCGATGAGTTTTACACACCGCACCAGGTACTCATTTGAGGCCGAGTCGACCCAGGGGAGGCCTGGGACCGATTTAAACAATCGTCACCGGTGTTGGCCGTGAGCGGGAATTGAACTCGGGGGGTGCTGGGTTTGTAGCGCAACGCGCTAACCACTAACACCACCGCTCCCCCATAACGCTGCCACCGCCACCACCGCCACTACACCACCACCGCCACCACCACCGCCTTGATCTTGACCTTGACCGCGTGGGGGAAGGGCTTGCCCGGAGGAGGCGAGATGGAGACTTTATAGGCGAGTGGGTGGGCAGACCGCACAGGCGCATGACTGGGGCGCTTTAATGGGCGACAGGGGCTTTTGCCAAGAGGCGATTTTATAATGCACAGCGCGTCTAGACGCTCCTGTGAACAGCGCGCACACACAGCACCACCTCACCTACACGCACACAGCACTGCCTCACCTACACACACACACACAGCCTCACCTACACACACACACACAGCCTCACCTACACACACACACACACAGCCTCACATACACATACAGCCTCACCTACACACACACACAGCACTGCCTCACCTACACACACACACAGCCTCACCTACACACACACACACAACACGGCCTCACCTACAGACACACACAGACTCACCTACACACACACAGCACTGCCTCACCTACACACACACACACACAGCCTCACCTACACACACACAGCACTGCCTCACCTACACACACACACAGCACGTCCTCATCTACACACACACAGCACTGCCTCACCTACACACAAACAGCACGTCCTCATCTACACACACACAGCCTCACCTACACACACACAGCCTCACCTCCACACACACACAGCACTGACTCACCTACACACACACAGCACCGCCTCACCTACACACCTACACACAGCACGTCCTCACCTACACACACAGCCTCACACACACACAGCCTCACCTACACACACACAGCCTCACCTACACACACACACACAGCACTGCCTCACCTACACACACACACAGCCTCACCTACACACACAGCCTCACCTACACACAAACACAGCACCGCTTCACCTACACACACACAAGCACTGCCTCACCTACACACACACACAGCCTCACCTACACACACAGCCTCACCTACACACACACACAGCACGGCCTCACCTACACACACACAGCCTCACCTATACACACAGCCTCACATACACACACACACACACAGCCTCACCTACACACACACACACACAGCCTCACCTACACACACACACAGCCTCACCTACACACACAGCCTCACCTATACACACACACAGCCTCACCTACACACACACAGAGCCTCACATACACACACACAGCCTCACCTACACACACAGCCTCACCTACACACACACACAGCCTCACCTACACACACACAGCACGGCCTCACCTACACACACACACAGCACTGACTCATCTACACACACACAGCCTCACCTACACACACACACAGCCTCACCTACACACACAGCCTCACCTACACACACACACAGCCTCACCTACACACACAGCCTCACCTACACACACACACAGCCTCACCTACAAACACACACACACAGCCTCACCTACACACACACACACAGCCTCACCTACACACACACACACAGCCTCACCTACACACGCACACAGCCTCACCTACACACACACGGCCTCACCTAGACACACACACACAGCCTGACCTACACACACAGCCTCACCTACACTCACACACAGCCTCACCTACATACACAGCCTCACCTACACACACACACAGCCTCACCTACACACACAGCCTCACCTACAAACACACACATCCGCACCTACACACACACAGCACTGCCTCACCTACACACACACACAGCACTGACTCATCTACACACACACACAGCCTCACCTACACACACACACACTGCCTCACCTACACACACACACAGCCTCACCTACACACACACACAGCCTCACCTACACACACACAACCTCACATACACACACACACAACCTCACCTACACACACAGCCTCACCTACACACACACACACACAGCCTCACCTACACACACAGCCTCACCTACACACACACACACACAGCCTCACCTACACACACAGCCTCACCTACACACACAGCCTCACATACACACACAGCCTCACCTACACACACACACAGCCTCACATACACACACAGCCTCACCTACACACACACACAGCCTCACATACACACACAGCCTCACATACACACACAGCCTCACATACACACACAGCCTTACCTACACACACACAGCCTCACATACACACACAGCCTCACGTACACACACACACAGCCTCACCTACACACACACACACAGCCTCACCTACACACAGCCTCACCTACACACACACACACAGCACCGCCTCACCTACACACACACACACAGCCTCACCTACACACACACAGCACCGCCTCACCGACACACACACGCTGCCTCACCTACACACACAGCCTCACGTCCAGGCTGCCTTTGCCTTCAATAGTGGCTTTGTTTACACACCGAACCAAGTCCTCGTTTGAGGCTGAGTCGATCTAGGGAAGGGCCATGACCGGTTAAGATTATTGTCAATGATGTTGGCCGTGAGCAGGAATCGAGTTCGGGTCGCCGCGTTCGTAGCGACCAGCGCCAATCGCTTCACGACACCAATACAAAGATCCCCCCCTCCTAGTCTGAATAGACTATTATTACAAGTGCTGTTCGCGAGTGCCAATACGACTCGCCACTAAGTGACAGATGACGTCATCACGGCTCCTGTGGCAGGCGACGTGCACTTTGCAGCCACGTGAAGTATCGAAAGCTCATTGCCGGGAGGTCATGGGACAGACTCAGGTAGTGCCATGGGTTGACTGACTGAGATGACTGGCAGATGCACCCGCTGTGCCCCCAACGGTGCCAACTTGCTCGATTTTAGCCGCCCGGTGCTCCGCTCGTTGTCGTGAGCGTCGCTGCTCTGCCCTCCGCTGTTGCTGGAGGGCGACTGCCTCCAACTGACCAGGAACGGTCCTTAACGAGGACACAAAGACAAAATTCCCCCGTATAGCCGCATTAGACTGTTGGGGAAAGTGCTGATAGCGAGCACCTATGTAGGCTGGCAGGGCACACGAGGAGGAGGGGGGGGAGGGTGGCCAGCACCACGCCCGGCCGCCTTTGTCTCCCAAGTGACAATGTTTCTCCACATCGCAACAGCTACTCATTTGAGATGGTCGCGTGGATTTTCCCCCGGGCCCTCGGGTTTTTCCCCTCCACATGTCGAATCAACATCACACGTTTAGAGTATGCAGCTGCTCACAAATGTCCACACGATGATAAGCCACTTCGCTGGCCTATCATTTGTGGCCAGGTCGCTTCTGAAAAGGATCTATATAGCAGCTCAGTGGACCTTCCTTGGGATAACATTTTTTTTGTTAATCTTTGTTTCATAGCTTAATGTAGACCAAATATTCCACGCGCATTATAGGACCACGGGACCTTGAGCGATTGTTTGTTGCGCCGGTCGTGGCCGCGTCCTTACCCCGAGCGCTCGTCCCGTGGGTTTTTCCACGCGTTTCCCGTTGCGAATTCAAAGTCCAAAAAAAAAAATTCTACAGCGCATTGAGATGCAACTCTCAATACTGACACCGCGATGTGAACGTCTAATTAACGCGACATTTCTAATGAACGCAACATTAAGAAAGATAATACAGTGCAATACACATGCCCGTCTTTGTGGAGGACTGTGGGTAATGCGAATACGGTAATTAATAATGGTAATAAAATAACTCAACACATTCGTCAATAGCACTGTGGCCATAGCATGTAAAGTATGTAGTGTGACGTTTCAGGCAATGGTCCTTCTTCATGACACGTACACACAGAGACCGGAGAGTGAAGTGACTCTCTGGCTTCTGGAAATCGCCGATGATGATCTTTGAAGACAGTATAATAATAATAATAATGTATGCTTAAATATAAAAGTTTTTGTCCATGATAACTGCATCCCATTAATTGGCATCTCGCCACGGTGGCGAGATGCTAACTACCTCGCCTGATTTAGAAGAGGGCGTGGGTTCGATACAGACCCTGACGCCTGCTGTACATTTGTAGTTTGCATGATCTCTCTCTCTTTCTCCCGGTGGTCGCGTGGATTCTTCTCCGGGGGGCTCCGGTTCCCCCCCCCCCACACATTTGGAATGGACATGCACGCGTTGAGAGTAGGTATCTGGCTGTTGTAGAATGTCCACGTGACGACGAGCCGCTTCGCTATTGGTCACGACCAGGTGGCTTCTGCAAAAGAGCATCTCGGTGGGCCTTATCTGGTAAAATAAATAAAAAAACACCACCACGTGCTTGTGTCTTTTTGTTTGCTGAAACTTCTCCACTCCATACGAAGTTGTGCACCACATTCCATTCGCGGTTATTTAAAAAAAAATCGTGCCGAGAAACACCCCTCCTCCTCCCACCTCGTGGCATTTCACGGTACGGCGCCCCCCCCCCACCCCGTTATTTGTCGGAGGAGTTATGCGCGCCGGTCGCCGACGATCGGGAAACGACAACACCTGAGGTCTGTTGCTGCTGTTGCTGCTGCTCGCGATGGTCTTCGCCGTTGTTGTCACAAGAAGCAGCCTGAGAGACGCACATTCGATTCGCACGGTTGGCTACGTACGGCGCGAAAGAAGTTCAACGTACCACACGTACATGGCGGCCGCTTTTTGGCTGACCATTGAACGAAGATGGCCACCGCGATCGCGCGCTTTCAGATGCGCTTTTGCGGCCGTCTGGAACGCTCTCGCTTCCGATATCGGGCAACCACTGGAGCTGTGCACTTTTGACATCTAAATTGAAAACCTAATTTGTTTAGAACTGCCTTTTGTGTTTAGGTAGTTGCCCCTCACCCTGCACCTCCGATTCGCGCGGTTGCCTGCGTACGGTGCGAAAGAAGTCCAACGCACATACCTACATGTGCATGGCGACCGTGCTCTTCTGAAGGCGGGGGCCCTATCGCGTCTATTTATCTTCCCGATAAACTCGAGAACCCCCCCCCCCACCCAAAAAAACACACCTCGAGTTCACCCACTTAAAGAGAGACCTTAACGTTCCCTTAACGACCACTGTGTGGCCAGGCATCGATGCGCACGGGAGATGCCGCATCTGCATTCCGTCCTTTCCGCCTGCCTCGCGCGAGCGACAGCGCACTATTCACCCGCCGTGGCCACTCGTTCGCGTTGTTTTCCTCTCGTTGATCGCCTGCCTCCATCCACTCCGCGCCGTTGGCAACGTTCGCTGGAAAACGCAATAAACTTAAGGCGCTTTGCGGACAATATTCACGAACAAATCCTCATCGATCCGTGCACGAGTCCATGTCGCGTGAGCGTGCGAAGTCGATTCGATTAATCGACGCCAAGAACTTTATTCGCATCGAGACAAATACCACGATCTCCCGTACAGCCTTCACGAACTCTTGGTGCAAGCGCTGTTTGCGAGCATCACCTATGAAGGCCGGCACGGCGGCACACGAGGGGGTGGGGTGGCCAGCACCACGCCCGGTCGCCTTTGTCGCCCGAGCGGCACGACACACCACGTACTCATTTGAGGCTGAGTCGACCTAGGGGAGGACCCAGGACCGATTTATATAATTCGTCACTGGCATTGGCCACTGTTGCATTGGCACGGTGACCCACGAGGTGACACGTGAGCACACGCCCATGCTGTGCTCGCAGGGCGCCACGCTCTGCCTCCCCGAGCCCTCGGGCAACTCCCACCGATTTCAATGAAAAATGTAATAAATGCACCGCCAACAACGACCCAGGGAAAACAAGGAAATAAATCCACGCGCACATGGGGACATCTCGCCACCCAAGAGACGTGTCCTGCGGTGGTGTCGGAAATGCATCCCGGTCGCTTGCACCCCCCCCCCCTCCGCCACGCGTCAGTCAACCTCCTCCCCCACCACCTCCACCTCGTCACACTTCGGGATTTTTTTTTGCTTCGCAATTTAACTGCTGGCTCTCAGAGGGGGAGGAGGATGATGATGAGGGGGATGAGGATGAGGAATGCCACAAGCAGTTGAAATTCTCAAGCGTGCAGCATTCATTTCTGTGGGCGAGATTTTTCATCCCGGAGTAAGCTGCACACAAGCATCAATTTAATTTTGTTTTCGCAGTGGGTGCAACGTGTTATTCATTACACAGGGCCGCCACTTATTTAGCACTACTCCTCCAAAGTAAATCTGCCCGTGTGTGTGTGTGCGTGTGTGTATTTTGCCGCATAGAGGGGGCTTGAACGGGCGCGGCACGGGCTAGAGAAGAGATGAGCCTCTGTGGTTCCAGGGTAGGATTTGGAGCTGAGTAGACTTGCCGACGACTGGTTCCAGCGGTGGCAAGATCGGCCTCCATGGAAGAGGCTCGTGAAGGACGCTGCTGGATAGTTGGAGGCAGTCGCCCCTCCAACGGAGGGCAAGAGGTGCGACGCTCACAACAACGAGCGGATCAAGTTGGCACAGCAGGGGGCACAGGTGGTGCATCTGCCTGTCATCTGAGTCAAGCCATGGCACCCGGGCCTGTCCCGTGACCGCCTGTCTGTCAGCGAGCCTTCGACACTTCACATGCACCTAGCCTGGGCCTCCCCTAGGTCGATTCAGCCTCAAATGACAACCTGGTGCGATGTGTAAAGATAAAAATAATCGCCACTGGGGAGACAAAGGCGGCCGGGCGTGGTGCTTATACCCCACTCTCCCTCGTGTGCCACGGCGGCCTTCATAGGTGCTCACAAACAGCACTTGCCCCAACGCTCTGTTAAGGCTTTACGGGGGGGGGGGGTCTTTGTCTCTGTTGTATCTGCATCAGTCCCGTCTCCGTGGCTGTCTGTGAATCTTTGTCCTGAGGTCTGTTTCACCTTCACCTGTCTCTCCATGTCTCGCGCGCTCTCTCTGTGTGTTTGTCCCAGGCACCCCCACAACTCTGCACTGGATGTTCAAGATTTCACAGTCCTGCCCCACGATGTGTAGCACAGTCTTCCACTCGTATCCACACTCTGCCTGGCCCGCTCTCTATGATTAAGGGGCATTGCCCGAAACGTCGCCTATTATACACTTTTCATTTTAAAAGAAAGTGCAATCGACGACTGTGTTGAGTTTTTGTTGTTGTTGGTGTTGTTGTATTTGTTTCGTTTGCACCACTGACCAAACAAGTAACTGGATTCGGAGACGACTCTCCGTATGGGACAGTAGGCTGACAACAAACACACATACAGTGCGCATCGAGAGCTCGTAAACTCCACGCTCGAGCGGTTAAGAGTAACTCAGACATACACACATGCACACACACACACATACACACACACATACACACATGCACATGCACACACACACGATGCACACACACACATACACACACACATACATACATACACACACACATGCACACATGCACACACACACGCGATGCACACATGCACACACACACATGCACATGCACACACACACATGCACATGCACACACACACACACGATGCACACACATGCACACACATGCATACACACATGCACACACATGCACACACATGCACACACACACACGTGGCACACACACACACGTGGCACACACACACATGCACACGCACACATGCACACGCACACACACACGCACACACGCACACACACATGCACACACACATGCACACACACACATACACATACACACACACACACACACACGATGCACACACACACACACACACAAAGACAAAGATCCCCCGCATCGCCTGAACAGACTGTTGGGGCAAGTGCTGTTATCGAGCAGCACCTATGAAGGCCGGCACCGTGGCACACGAGGGGGTGGGGTGGCCAGCACCACGCCCGGCCGCCTTTGTCTTCCAAGTGGCGATGTTTTTACGCACCGCACCGGGTACCCATTTGGAGCTGAGTCGACCTAGGGGAGGCCCAGGACCTGTTAAAATAATCGTCACTGGTGTTGGCCATGAGCGGGAATCGAACTCGTGTCGCCAGGTTCGTAGCACAGCGCGCTAGCCGCTACACTACCGCGCCTCTAAGACCGCTCACACACGCAGCACACACAGCACACACGCAACACACACAGCACACACACAGCACACAGCAACACATACCTAGCACACACACAGACGCAGCACACACACACACGCCACATACACGCGCGCAGCACACACGCAGCACACACACAGCACACACACAGACGCAGCACACACACAGCACACACAGCACACACATACGCGCAGCACACACACAGCACACACACAGCACACACATACACAGCATACACACACAGCACACACAGCACATACACAGCACACACACAGCACACGCACACGCAGAACACTCACACACAGCACACACACACAGCACACACACACGCAGCACACACACACAGCACACACACACGCAGCACACACACGCGCAGCACACACACACACGCAGCACACACACAGCACACACATACACAGCACACACACACGCAGCACACACACCACACATGCCACATACACACGCGCAGCACACACACGCGCAGCACACACGCAGCACACACACACACACACATGCCACACACACAGGCAGCACACACACACGCAGCACACACACACACGCAGCACACACACACGCGCAGCACACACACAGCACACACACGCAGCACACACACAGTACACATACACGCAGCACACACACGCAGCACACACACACACGCAGCACACACGCACGCAGCACACACACATACCACACACACACACATGCCACACACACACGCGCAGCATACACGCACGGAGAACGACGCCAACAAAAAAACGGTGACTCGGAGCGACCCGAACCCCCCCCACCCGCCAGACAACGACGCGCATGCGTCACGACGCCTGTCAAGTGACGGCGGCCTCTTGGGAGGCGAGCGTTGGTGGGTCACCGAAAGACTTGACGCGTGGAATTCCCACACCCGCCGTGAGAGCGAGGTGGGCAGGAGACGGCGGGGTGAGCTGGTGGGGGAGGGGGTGGGGGGGGTCAAACAAAAACCAAATCGATCATGGATTCGTGAACCCGTCTGTACGGACCGTCGGTGCCTCATCTCCCGGACTGTGGTGTCTGCGGCTGAGGTTCGGATTTGACTTGAAGACGAAGCGCGCCGCACGTTCAAGAAGGAGCCCTCTCTTGAGAGTGTGGCCTCGGCTTGCCTGAGTAAAACACGCGCATACGCGCGCACGAACGGGATGCGGTCCATTCGCTTTCGGATATAATTCGCTGATTGTTCTAGCGAGCTCTTGGAAAGTGGCCACATCACCAGTCGATGTCTGCAGAGCCAGGTTATGGACACGCAAAGACGGAGAAACGGATCCCCCCGTGTAGCCTTCACAGACTTTTGAGACAAGTGCTGTTAGCGAGCACCTGTGAAGGCCGACACGGCACGCACACAGAGATGTATCAATCACGATGCTGTCATACAAAGTCGCTGTGAAGATGTCAGCCCTCCTCCTGGCCAGTGACACGTCTGGGTCATCAGCACCCAACCCACCCACCACCCCAACTTCCACACCCACAACCACCTCCAATTCTCCCACCCCCCTCCTCCAGACCCCCCCACTCCCCCCTCTCTCTCTCCAACCTCTCACCTTCCACCCCGGCGAGAATGAGGAAGGAAACGCGAGACGATCGGATCGGGATATTTTCGTCGCCGCCGCCGTTCCCGGAGGAGATCTCTGTTGGTTTGTCAATGCCGTGTCGAGTCCGTGGCAAATTGAAGGGCTCGCGTCAAGCACCCTGCCGTTACAAGTCGTCGTGTTCTTTCCCGAACGCCGCGGTGGCGAGATGCTAACTCGCTCGCCCCTGGGTAATGCAGGAGAGGTTCGCGGGTTCGATCCCGACCCTTGGCGCCTGCTGAATATTTGGAGTTGTTTGCGTGTTCTCCCTCTCCCCGTGGTCGCGTGGATTTTGTATCCGGTCCCTACGGTTTTAAGCCCTCTCGTGTAGAGACGCGCGTTTCAATAGTTTGGGCTGCTATAAATGTCCACGCGATAAGCCACTTCGTTGAGCTATCATCTGTGGCCGGGTCGCCGCTTCTGAAAAAGAGCTATTTTAGTGTTCAGTTAATAATTAAGGTGCCGAGACCGAAACGTCTGTTTCACGTGTTATCAATGGGTTTATCTTGATAACTTTTATTCTCATTTATTTATATCTGCGTTTTGTGTTTAGTCCCCCCCCCCCGCACCTCCCATGAGCACGGTTGACTACGTATGGTGCGAAACAAGTTCAACATACACGTACGTACTGTGCGTCTAACGAGAGGGCGATTCAGAATATATTAGACATTACGAATCAACACATTTGCAATGGAAGTAATGTATTGTGTGTTGCGTGTAATATATATGTAGATACACAGACGCATGCCACTATTACGCGCGTGAAAAAACGTGCATCCCAATTAGCACGTGGCGTATTTGAGATTTGTTTGACCGCGGCTGAGAACTCGAGAGGCGAGGGATGAGTCCTCGTGGTCGTGTGGAGTCGGGAGAAGCCTGGGGCATGGGTCTGCGAGTGAGTAGCACTTCTTTTGACCCCTTCTACTTGCCGAGTTAGAACATGTTTTAGGCGAGCATGCGTCTGGGAGGATGAGCACGTGTCAATACGTGTTTTAAAATGGGAAACGTCGCGTGTTCAGATGAACACGTGGACTTTCGCGACCAATATTATCCAATATTAAGGGGTTTTTTTGGGGGGGGGCGGTTAGATCGCGTAAATATGAATGCGTCACATTCTTGGTTCTACGTGACTTTACCGAAAGAACCAAGAATATGAATCCCTGCAGTCACGAAATCTTTAAATCAAAATATAAATGCGTCGTTAATCCCAGCCACCACCCGACGCAGCCAATTAGTAAGGTTTGTCAGGCAAACAAAACGTGCCGATTAGCTACGAGTCCAGCACACACAGGCGAGTTGGACAGTGAACCCGCCACATTTACATATCGTGTACTGCGACGTTTCGCCGGCGATTCCTGGCAGCTTCATCGGGCGATGAGCCAGAATCGTGAAGAGGCCCTCCCGTTTCGCTCTCAGATCGAGGGACTGAAGGTGATTTCATCACTGTGGGCATTGCATCGGTGTTTACCTTGATCGACAATTGTATTGTTGGAACGGAAAGCGACGTTAGTACGAGGATGCGACTATCGGCTGGACATTGCACTGTCGCATTCTGAAAAGGGCGCTTTAAAACCTTGAGTGCCGATTGTCGATCGACCCGCGTCATTGTCACCGCACTTTCTATCCGGTGGAAATTCCTCATTCCTATGGCAAGGAAGAGTCTATCCATAGGACAATTTCAAACATATCTAGGAGAATATACATATTTGTATGCGCTGTAGAAGTAATACGTGATTGTTAGCGAGCACCTATTAAGGCCGCGTGGCCCGCACAAGCACCCATTCGCACGGTTCGCTACAAACATACAACGCCCGGACGCTTACACAATTATAATCATAGCCACTTCGGTGCCCTCGTCGAGGAGGCCGCTCTCCTATCTTACAGTTACATGCTAATTTCTCACATTAACATCACTAGCCCCGGCCACTTCTTTATGACCCTTGGGCTACACCCATTTCAAACCTTTTTAAAACAGTCTGCCTCAGCAGCAGACCACGCTTTCCCACCTGATGACGGACGCTTGTGTTGCGCCCGAAACGTCGTGATTTATTTTATTTTATACCCACGTGACTTTACCGAAAGAACCAAAGAGTATGGATTCCTGCAGTCACGAAAGCTTCAAATCAAGATTTGCAAGGCGCATTTCATTCATAGATTCGCAATGCGCCGTGTCTTTAAATCTCGCCTGTTCACCTCGGAGTGGCCACAGATTGTAATCTCCACTGACGTTGTTATCAGCGTGTACACTACACGACAGAGACAAAGATCCCCCGCATAGCCTTTACAGCCTGTTGGGGCAAGTGCTGTTAGCGAGCACCTGTGAAGGTCGACACGGCACACGAGGGGGTGGGCGGCCAACACCACGCCCGGCCGCCTTTGTCTCCCCACTGTCGATTATGTTTACACACCGCACCAGGTACTCGTCTGAGGCTGAGTCGACCTAGGGGACGCCCATGATAATTGTCACTGACGAACTCGGGTCACCGGGTTCGTACGCAGCGCAGCGCGCTAGCCGCTACACCACCGCTCCCCGTGGCGCGCAGGACACCACACACACGAGGCAGAAGCACCCAGATGTTCTGGGTTAACTGATTCGGGTTGGACTGGCGCCGCCCGCAATCCCCACCATGTCGCGTGTTTTACTCGCCAGAGGCTCTGCCCCGTTGTTGTGAGTCGCTCTGTCGCCTCCATGATGTTTGGTTTGTCCCTGGCTACACAAAGACAAAGATCCCCCGTATAGCCTTGACAGACTCAAGGGGCAAGTGCTGTTAGCGAGCGCCTATGAAGGCCGGAACAGTACACGAGGGAGGTGGGTGGCCAGCACCACGTCCACGTTGGCGATGTTCACACACCGCACCAGGTACTCATTTTGAAGCTGAGTTGACCTAGGGGCGGCCCAGGACCGGTTCAGATAATCGTCACTGGTGCTGGCCGTGAGCGGGAATCGATCTCGGGTTCGTAGCACAACGCGCTGACCGCTACACGACCGCTCCCTACACATACCTACCACATCCACACACGCGCGCGCACACATAGCTACTGCATACACACACACGCACACATACCCACTGCATACATACACACACGCACATATCTACTGCACACATACACATTCACGCACATATCTACTGCATACACAACTGCGCACATACCTACTACATATACACGCGCGCGCAGGTCTTATCATATGAATGCTTCGTGCGCCGAGCCAGGCGCAGACGCACAAGTGCTGTTAGCGAGCACCTATTAAGGCCGGTACGGCACACGAGGGGGTGGTTGGCCAACACCACGCCCGGCCGCCTTTGTCTCCTCAACGCTGACATTCACAGAGCACACCAGGTACCAACGTAACGCTGAAAATTATTTACCTGGCGCGCTGTGTAAACATCGCTACCGGGGAGACAAAGGCGGTCGGTCGGGGGCGTGGTACCGGCAACCCACCAACCCCCCCCCCCCCTCGTGTCCTTTCTCCTGCACTTGTTCGTCAATCCCGCATTTGCCCACTCAATAATAATAATAAATTATAAAACCCCCTTCTGCTTCAGGCTTTGCCGGGCCGAGAAGCACCCAACCAAAGCAACCAACAGCGTGAGCGCAAATCCAAAAAAGCCAAACGTGGAACTCTCGACCACGGGCTCATGGCGCGCATCGAAACGAACAAATCACCGAGGGGACCCCACTGATGATGAGCAGGAGGAGGCCGCGGCGGCGCGTGGAGCGCTCGCCAAGTCCAGGCGCAAAATCTCGCGATGAATGTCAATGGCCGAACGCGTCCCCCACCATCCACCCACACACCCACCCACCACCATCCCCAGCCTCATGCGCCACCGCTACGACCAGGCCCGTTAAACGGCGCGCATATCTCGAGAGCTTTACTGCGCACGCAGAAAATTAATTGCGATGCACACACCCGACGTGAGCGCCCCCCCCCCCGGGGAGGAGGGGGTGGGTGCCTCGATTTGTTTGGCGTGCTGCTCCCCGCGAACAATAATAACCGGCGGAGAGAGAGTCAAGATGCCGCCACGCACAGTCGCCCAAGCGTTAAAATACACGAGGGCCAGTCCCGCGCCAACGAATCGTCGCGCCGAGCAGGAGCCGACGCCGGATTGCGCAATGATCTCTCGCCGCGACAGAGCGCGGCGCGTTCTGCGTTCTGCACGGCGCGGTTTCTACGATGATGTCGCGACTCACTGTTTCATTGCTTTTATGTCTTTTTTTGGTGATTTTCAAAAAGTTTTTCGGTTTGGCCATGTTTGTTTGTTGTAGTACAGAGTAAGACTGATGGCCTTAATCTAAGTTGTCTTGTGGTTCTTGTTGTTTGACTTGCATCCCACTGTGATTTTTGCACACAGTGTTGGTGTACGGTGCTTTTTCTGCAATATTTTGCTGACTTCTCTTGGATTTTCTGTTTGCACTCAGTCACATAGTCACTATACGATGTTTTCTTGTTCATGTTTTTGTTTTATTGTTTGTTGCGGTTGCACCCGATTCAAGAGCCGAATGGCTCACAGGGCGATACCTAATACATGAACTTGAACTTGAACTCTCGGAGGGATGTTGGTTTCTCGTCGCAGTGAAGGAGTTCCCCCCCCCCGTACCCCGCGACTCATCCCACGCCTCTGCAATCCTACCTGCCTCCGATTTGCTGCCTTTCGAACATCGATCATTTGATCGGAAAGATGAACGGGTTAACTATCGCCGTTGTACCGACCATTTGCTAAACAACTCTGATCTCTGTTTGTTTACTTAAAACGTTCGTGACTGCAGCAATTCATATTCTATTGGCAGAGAATATGAACTCTGACCTCACGCAAGGCGGGGGAATGGCCGGTCGATCGTGAAAGAGTGAATGGCCACAGTGAGCTTGTGAATTGTAGGTTACTAAACCACGCACTGTCGTGGAACGGCTTGGTGAGCTTGGATTCCGGTCACGGACATCATCGGTGGCGAATGACGCCAGAGGAGCTTCGATACCGCCCGCTTCCCGCTCGTGTAGCGACTGGCACTGACCACCAGAGCCGCTTAGCTGTGCTCAAACAACCGTTGCCAATGACACGCAAAGTGTTTGCCACACATGAACCACGATATCTGAACTGCTGATCTCGTCAAGGAACATAAACCATCATCACGCGAGCTCCGGTCATCCTCGCAGCAGCAGTGAAATAAAATAAGATAAAACCCCGCTACGATAACGTGAAGACACTGCACAGTGAGAGGAGAGAGCTCGTGATGGATGGAGCGATGTATGTGTTGGTGGATTGTAAGTGGAGCCCTCAACCCTTGGACACACACCATCGCAGTGATTCATTTCAGGTAGGGGGTGAGGGCTGTCCGGGTGTGGAAACGTGGCAAAAACATATATAAAATATTATTTCCATACCCGGCACACGACAACCAGTATACCACTGGCTGTGGATGTGGCAACCAGTCACGCGTCTGACCCATGCGGTCCAGCAGAAGACGCGCTGGATATTCACAATAAACTCTGCCAAAAAAACACGTTGAGCAATTGGATAAATAAAACTGTGTTTTATCCATGTCCCCCCCCCCCCCGCGACGATCACGTGGAAGCGGGGGGGGGGGGAATCGAGGCATTTGTGTAACAGGGTAGCAGACGGGAGGGCAATGTGACCGGGAAAAGGAAGGGGAGGAGTGATGGTGCCCGCACGGAATTTCCCCAAGACGGACAAAGAGGAGGAGGAGGAGCTGCAGGCAGGGGAGGTGGAGGAGCGCCCGGAAGGAGGGGTGGGAGGAGGAGGGTTGAGGGGGGAGATGGTGGAGGGGGTTGAGGGGGAGTGGCCGGGCCAAGATGTTGTCTGGGATGAGATGGGGAGGGTAGAGAGAGGAGCGGAATCGAGGATGAAGGAGCGAGCAGCAGTGAACCACACGGAGGAGCGGCGTCTGTTTTCACTGCGTGCGGTTTGGAGAGAGAAAGAGAGAGAGAGGGGGGGGGGCAGCGATTTAAAGTGGAGGGCGCCCACACATTGTCACATGTCACCTACAGGCCTCTCTTATGCCCGCGTGTCGTGTGCGGTTAAAGCCGCGGGTGTTGTCTACCTCAACTATCGCTTTCGAGAAGTCTGGCCAACGTAGGTTCAGAATATGTACTTATCCTGGAGGAATCCGATGAGCTGCAATGCAATTTTTTTCCACAGATGTCCAGCAGTTTCACATATATCTAGGCCACACGTATCCCAGAGAAGGGGCTCTCTCTAGCTCCCTCTAGTAGTGGCCCCCTGTGATTTTGCCAGCATTGGCCGGGCGGTGGTGGCTATGCACGTGGCATGTAACCCAGCACTGTCGAGGCAGCGAGGCTTGGTGCATCACTGCACAAATGTTGTGAAAGTTCCTTCCCCGTGGGCGTCGACGAGGTGCCATGAGCTGGCTCTGGGCAGGAAAAGGCAGTCACGTGTCGAGGCCGTTGTCCTTCCACCGCGCACCTCAAATTAGCACGGTTGGATACGTACGGCGCGAAAGAAGTTCAACGTACACGCTTACATACAGAGTCGCCTGTTTCATCTGCATGGGATCGAGTGTCGCCCCATCGCACAGGGCGTGGGTTTTCTCGCGGGTGCTCCGATTTTCTCCCAATATGAACACTCGTGAAATGGCCAGTAACACCTTAATATAAAGAGGGCCGCAGAACTTGGGTGAGTATTGGCACCGGCTCACTGTTGCACGTTACAGGCTGAAATTATTATTGTTGTTGTTATTGGCACGAGCAAAGGATTGCAGGCTGCACCTTTGCCTTGTCCGTTTATTCGAATCTATTGCTCTGCCGTGAGATGTTGCATGTGAGTTTAACTGTTTTCTCACCGCATGCAGCCAACCATGCTGCTAATCGGAGGTCCTAAACGAGGTCCGAGCAAGCAAATGAAAAGGTATGCTATACACAACACATCCGAGGTTACCTTCAACGATGATTTTTTTGTTTACTGATGACACTAAAACTAATTTATATTATACAAATAATATTAATGATTATAATGATTTCCGCTTGTAACGCCAAACTGCCGCACGGTTATTCTCTCGCTCTTGCAGCGAGAAAGAAAGAGAGAGGGGACGACCCAGCGGCGCGAGATTGAAACCACAGACAGGCGGGAAGGTCGCCAATCGGTGAACCAGCGCCAACCATTGCCCAAGCCCTGCGGTCCTCTAGATATAGTTGTTATCGGCCAATCAACGACTCTTTAAGACGTCCTGTAAAACGTTTGTACTGGAGGATTCCGATGAGCTATGAGGCTCTTTTTGTGTGTGTGTGTGTGTGCATGTAACGGATGTCCGGTAAACGTTTGTGAACGCTGTGCGCGATCCTTCTTCCATCGCCGCGGAAGCTACAGATGTTGACCATCGTGGCCTCGCTGGAGACAAACATCGCTCGTTGGAAGACACCACGATCATGACGTCTGCTCCGTAAAACGTTACATGTTGACTACGCACAACTACGTATGCAAAAGTGTGTTTCTTTATCGTTGGGCACTTTAGGAAGCGTGACTCGCAGCCTTTCCGACACGGAAGCGTTTCACGGATTGTGAGAATGCGCGCTTGCTTGATTTTTGTCACAATTCTCTAACACGACAACAACAACAAAAATGTGTTGTGGTGCAACAACATTTATACGATTATATATTTTTCTTTACTTTGATTAAATCAGCAGGCGTGATTAAAATAGAATCTATATAACGACCTGATCAGCATTTTTTAATATATATAAAAGAAACAACTATTTGTAACAATTTTAATTTATTTTACCAGGTAAGGCCCACTTAGCTTTATAGCTCTTTTTCCAAAAGCGACCTGGCCACAGACGATAACTTATCACGTGGAAATGTTTCGCAGCCAAATACTCCAAACGCGTGATGTTGATGTTCAACGTGGAGGGAAAAAAAGAACGACCCGGAGGAAAAAAAAAAATCACGCGAACACGGAGAGAGAGAACTTGTAAACTCCACATATACAGCAGCAGGCGTCAGGGTCGGGATCGAACTCACGGCCTCCTGTATACCAGGCGAGGTGGCCAACATCTCCTAGCCACCGTGGCGCCCATGATCTCTCTCTCTGCCATACCCTCTCTCAAAGACATCTGAGGCCATGGCCTTCCTTCCCCCATGCAACTTTGTCCGTGATATTTACTCAAGAACTTCGCATCCAATGCCACCATGGGGTTGCAATCGATCGTTCTAAATTCTCCTCTAACTTCATTCGCTGTCTTCTTCGACTTCTTACCGTCATCTATAATTTTCCCAGTCGAACCAACGTTTATATTCGGCCTCCGGTTTTTTTTTTTTCTCTCATGACATCTCCAAGAATGCTACGAGAATTATTCAAAATATGAGAATGAATTCCTATTTGTTTAAAATCTGGTGACAAATCTAGAGCGCCGCGGTGGTGAGATGTTAACTCCCCTGCCTGGTTTGCATGAGGCCGTGGGCTCGACCCCGACACCTGCTGTATATTTGGAGGTTGCGTGTCTCTCTCTGATCCGTGGTCACGTGGGTTTTTCTCCGGGTCCTCCAGGGGTTTCCCTCCACATTTACAAACACGCATTTAGAATATTTGGCCGCTGTACATTTACACACGATAAGCCACTTCGTTGCGCTATCACTTCTAATAAAGAGCAATATAGCTCGGTGGGCTTCACCGGGTGAAATCAAAACAATATATTAGTTTAGTTTATAGTTTAAATATAACACCCACCTCCGATGCTGCTTTAAATGATCAAGTTTGTTCATTCAAAAGCCCTCCGACTCGCTTACTCATCTCGCCTCATCGTGTCCCCACTTTGATCCCCCCTCCACCTTCAAGAACGATGAATGCCCCGGGCCCTGTGGGCGGCCACGCGAACCACCGCTGTTGTCTGGCGCTCCTTCCACGGAGGAGGAGGCGGGTGAGGAGCAAAAGCGACGCGAACTCTCATCAAGCTCCTGACGCCCTCTTGTCGTCGCCAGCAGACCTCGACATTGGCAAGGCGCGTTAACCCTCGCTGACCGCACGCGTCTACTGAACTATTCTAGAACTATCGTGTCAATTTATAGCTTCCACAACAACCGCTGCCGATGATTGTGAGTTACATATGATTACTATACTATCCTGTACAATGCAGCGTCGAACCAGCACACCACATCGCAAAGAACGAGAGAGAGAGAGAGATATGAAGATGCGTCCTTCACTGAACGACCGATCAAGATCACCAGCGATGATGATTCGAGCGAGCCTAACTCCGCTGTGGGTGCGTGCGGGGAGTTTGCCTCGTCTCGAGACGGCGCCGATGAAGTCGCGCGACTGATGGGGGC
This sequence comes from Lampetra fluviatilis, assembly GCF_964198595.1. NCBI lineage: Eukaryota > Metazoa > Chordata > Hyperoartia > Petromyzontiformes > Petromyzontidae > Lampetra > Lampetra fluviatilis. The sequence goes on along the minus strand of NC_136275.1, from coordinate 27,468,112 downwards.
CGTGCAACGAAGCCGTTCGTTTCTCGCGCGGCTAGAGACGGGAAAAACAAAAGATGCAACGCGTGAAGAGCGACTTTTATCGCGTCGTCCTTCCGGTTTACGTTGCTGTGACGCGGATCGGAACCATCGTCGCTCACAAACAGATTGGATCGAGAACGGATATCGCCCCCTTACTTGTGCAGTGGTGCGCTCGTGTTCTACGCAACGACCACGCCGATGTGTGTATACGGTGCGTACGTTAAATTTCTTTCGCACCGTACGTAGCCAATCGGAGGTGAGGGGGGGGGACAACACACTATACACGTGGTGACGATGGCATCGTCCACTTCTGTGCGCGCGTTTCGGATCACCCTTCACGCAGGCTCTCACCGAAGCGCTTGCACCCAACGCCTACATAATACACTACAAATAACAACCACAGAACAGCATTTGCAGAATAAATTAAAACAGTTTAAAGAAGTGCAAGAGCTACTCTCAATTTGTAAACATGTCTTATTGCGCGCGGTAGTTGGTCGCCATTTGAGTACACGATATTCATGAAATTGCTTGTTATTAATTGTAGTATATCCTATTCATGCTCGTAAAGTCCTATTCAGTCGAGTGTTTTGCATTCATGATCTTACTTTCCATTAATTCGAGTACACGATATTCATTCGAGCGCATCCTCTTCATTCTGGTCCTTCCCCGCACCTCCGATTAGCGCGGTTGGCTACGCACGATGCGAAAGAAGTTCAATGCACATTCTAGGAGCGTCTTATTCGTTCAAGTACTGTGCGTTCTATATACATTCCAGTCCTTGGCTGCAACGTATGATCTTGTGTTTTGATTTAATGTGCTGATATTTAAAGGTGCATTTGAAAAATTGTGATACTCCTACTGATGCTCCTGCTGTTGTGGAGTGACTCATGCAGCCAGCTATGGCTCCAGGGTTTGGTGGTACATGTTGTTTATGTCGTTAATTGTGAAATTTCGGCCACAGTTCCTATGATCACTGATACATTGCTGATGGCTTGATTTTGGTGATTTCAAAAAGTTTTTTGTTTTGGCCATGTTTGTTTGTTGTAGTACGGAGTTAGAATGATGGCTTTAATCGAGTTGTCTTGTGGTTGTTGTTGTTGTTTGACTTGCATCCCACTGGGATTTTTGCACAGCGTTGGTGTACGGTGCTTTTTTTCTGGAAGACTTTGCAGTTTTTTCCTGGATTTTTCTGTTTGCGCATAGTCACATCGTCACTTTAAGATGTTTTCTTGTTCATGTTTTTGTTTTTTGTTTGTTGCGGTTGCACCCGATTCAAGAGCCGAATGGCTCACAGGGCTATACCAAATAAATGAAACTGAAACTGAAGAAGCTTTATTTACACAGGCGACGACTGATTGAGACTACACAATAAGATAGAGCACGAATATATACACACATACTCTCTCGAGTATCTCTAGAGAGTTAGTTGACCCACTCTGCCCTTAGTGAGTCTCTCTAGAGAATAAGTTGACCCACTCTGCCCTTAGTGAGTCTCTCTAGAGAGTAAGTTGACCCACTCTGCCCTTAGTGAGTCCCTCTAGAGAGTAAGTTGACTCACTCTGCCCTTAGTGAGTCTCTCTAGAGAGTAAGTTGACCCACTCTGCCCTTAGTGAGTCTCTCTAGAGAGTAAGTTGACTCACTCTGCCCTTAGTGAGTCTCTCTAGAGAGCAAGTTGACCCACTCTGCCCTTAGTGAGTCTCTCTAGAGAGTAAGTTGACCCACTTTGCACTTAGTGAGTCTCTCTAGAGAGTAAGTTGACCCACTCTGCTTTTAGAGAGTACCTCTAGAGAGTAAGTTGACCCACTCTGCCCTTAGTGAGTCTCTCTAGAGAGTAAGTTGACCCACTCTGCCCTTAGTGAGTTCCTCTAGAGAGTAAGTTGACCCACTCTGCCCTTAGAGAGTCTCTCTAGAGAGTAAGTTGACCCACTCTGCCCTTAGTGAGTCTCTCTAGAGAGTAAGTTGACCCACTCTGCCCTTAGTGAGTCTCTCTAGAGAGTAAGTTGACCCACTCTGCCCTTAGTGAGTTCCTCTAGAGAGTAAGTTGACCCACTCTGCCCTTAGAGAGTACCTCTAGAGAGTAAGTTGACCCACTCTGCCCTTAGAGAGTACCTCTAGAGAGTAAGTTGACCCACTCTGCCCTTAGTGAGTTCCTCTAGAGAGTAAGTTGACCCACTCTGCCCTTAGTGAGTCCCTCTAGAGAGTAAGTTGACCCACTCTGCCCTTAGTGAGTCTCTCTAGAGAGTAAGTTGACCCACTCTGCCCTTAGTGAGTCCCTCTAGAGAGTAAGTTGACCCACTCTGCCCTTAGTGAGTCCCTCTAGAGAGTAAGTTGACCCACTCTGCCCTTAGTGAGTCTCTCTAGAGAGTAAGTTGACCCACTCTGCCCTTAGTGAGTTCCTCTAGAGAGTAAGTTGACCCACTCTGCCCTTAGTGAGTCTCTCTAGAGAGTAAGTTGACCCACTCTGCCCTTAGTGAGTCTCTCTAGAGAATAAGTTGACCCACTCTGCCCTTAGTGAGTCTCTCTAGAGAGTAAGTTGACCCACTCTGCCCTTAGTGAGTCCCTCTAGAGAGTAAGTTGACTCACTCTGCCCTGAGTGAGTCTCTCTAGAGAGTAAGTTGACCCACTCTGCCCTTAGTGAGTCTCTCTAGAGAGTAAGTTGACTCACTCTGTCCTTAGTGAGTCCCTCTAGAGAGCAAGTTGACCCACTCTGCCCTTAGTGAGTCTCTCTAGAGAGTAAGTTGACCCACTTTGCACTTAGTGAGTCTCTCTAGAGAGTAAGTTGACCCACTCTGCTCTTAGAGAGTACCTCTAGAGAGTAAGTTGACCCACTCTGCCCTTAGTGAGTCTCTCTAGAGAGTAAGTTGACCCACTCTGCCCTTAGTGAGTTCCTCTAGAGAGTAAGTTGACCCACTCTGCCCTTAGAGAGTCTCTCTAGAGAGTAAGTTGACCCACTCTGCCCTTAGTGAGTCTCTCTAGAGAGTAAGTTGACCCACTCTGCCCTTAGTGAGTTCCTCTAGAGAGTAAGTTGACCCACTCTGCCCTTAGAGAGTACCTCTAGAGAGTAAGTTGACCCACTCTGCCCTTAGAGAGTACCTCTAGAGAGTAAGTTGACCCACTCTGCCCTTAGTGAGTTCCTCTAGAGAGTAAGTTGACCCACTCTGCCCTCAGTGAGTCCCTCTAGAGAGTAAGTTGACCCACTCTGCCCTTAGTGAGTCTCTCTAGAGAGTAAGTTGACCCACTCTGCCCTTAGTGAGTCCCTCTAGAGAGTAAGTTGACCCACTCTGCCCTTAGTGAGTCCCTCTAGAGAGTAAGTTGACCCACTCTGCCCTTAGTGAGTCTCTCTAGAGAGTATGTTGACTCACTCTGCCCTTAGTGAGTCTCTCTAGAGAGTAAGTTGACTCACTCTGTCCTTAGTGAGCACCTCTAGAGAGAAAGTTGACCCACTCTGCCCTTAGTGATTCTCTCTAGAGAGTATGTTGACTCACTCTGTCCTTAGTGAGTTCCTCTAGAGAGTAAGTTGACCCACTCTGCCCTTAGAGAGTACCTCTAGAGAGTAAGTTGACCCACTCTGCCCTTAGAGAGTACCTCTAGAGAGTAAGTTGACCCACTCTGCCCTTAGTGAGTTCCTCTAGAGAGTAAGTTGACCCACTCTGCCCTTTGTGAGTCCCTCTAGAGAGTAAGTTGACCCACTCTGCGCTTAGTGAGTCTCTCTAGAGAGTAAGTTGACCCACTCTGCCCTTAGTGAGTCTCTCTAGAGAGTAAGTTGACCCACTCTGCCCTTAGTGAGTCTCTCTAGAGAGTAAGTTGACACACTCTGCCCTTAGAGAGTCCCTCTAGAGAGTAAGTTGACCCACTCTGCCCTCAGAGAGTACCTCTAGAGAGTAAGTTGACCCACTCTGCCCTTAGTGAGTCTCTCTAGAGAGTAAGTTGACCCACTCTGCCCTTAGTGAGTCTCTCTAGAGAGTAAGTTGACCCACTCTGCCCTTAGTGAGTCCCTCTAGAGAGTAAGTTGACCCACTCTGCCCTTAGTGAGTTCCTCTAGAGAGTAAGTTGACCCACTCTGCCCTGCCCTTAGTGAGTCCCTCTAGAGAGTAAGTTGACCCACTCTGCCCTTAGTGAGTCTCTCTAGAGAGTAAGTTGACCCACTCTGCCCTTAGTGAGTCCCTCTAGAGAGTAAATTGACCCACTCTGCGCTTAGTGAGTCTCTCTAGAGAGTAAGTTGACCCACTCTGTCCTTAGTGAGTCTCTCTAGAGAGTCAGTTGACCCACTCTGCCCTTAGTGAGTCTCTCTAGAGAGTAAGTTGACCCACTCTGCCCTTAGAGAGTCCCTCTAGAGAGTAAGTTGACCCACTCTGCCCTCAGAGAGTACCTCTAGAGAGTAAGTTGACCCACTCTGCCCTTAGTGAGTCTCTCTAGAGAGTAAGTTGACCCACTCTGCCCTTAGTGAGTCTCTCTAGAGAGTAAGTTGACCCACTCTGCCCTTAGTGAGTCCCTCTAGAGAGTAAGTTGACCCACTCTGCCCTTAGTGAGTTCCTCTAGAGAGTAAGTTGACCCACTCTGCCCTGCCCTTAGTGAGTCCCTCTAGAGAGTAAGTTGACCCACTCTGCCCTTAGTGAGTCTCTCTAGAGAGTAAGTTGACCCACTCTGCCCTTAGTGAGTCCCTCTAGAGAGTAAGTTGACCCACTCTGTCCTTAGTGAGTCTCTCTAGAGAGTAAGTTAACCCACTCTGCCCTTAGAGAGTCCCTCTAGAGAGTAAGTTGACCCACTCTGCCCTTAGAGAGTCCCTCTAGAGAGTAAGTTGACCCACTCTGCTCTTAGTGAGTCTCTCTAGAGAGTAAGTTGACCCACTCTGCCCTTAGAGAGTACCTCTAGAGAGTAAGTTGACCCACTCTGCCCTCAGAGAGTACCTCTAGAGAGTAAGTTGACCCACTCTGCCCTTAGAGAATACCTCTAGAGAGTAAGTTGACCCACTCTGACCTTAGTGAGTTCCTCTAGAGAGTAAGTTGACCCACTCTGCCCTTAGTGAGTCCCTCTAGAGAGTAAGTTGACCCACTCTGCGCTTAGTGAGTCTCTCTAGAGAGTAAGTTGACCCACTCTGCCCTTAGTGAGTCTCTCTAGAGAGTAAGTTGACCCACTCTGCCCTCAGTGAGTCTCTCTAGAGAGTAAGTTGACCCACTCTGCTCTTAGTGAGTCTCTCTAGAGAGTAAGTTGACCCACTCTGCCCTTAGTGAGTCCCTCTAGAGAGTAAGTTGACCCACTCTGCCCTTAGTGAGTCCCTCTAGAGAGTAGGTTGACCCACTCTGCCCTTAGTGAGTTCCTCTAGAGAGTAAGTTGACCCACTCTGCCCTTAGTGAGTCCCTCTAGAGAGTAAGTTGACCCACTCTGCGCTTAGTGAGTCTCTCTAGAGAGTAAGTTGACCCACTCTGCCCTTAGTGAGTCTCTCTAGAGAGTAAGTTGACCCACTCTGCCCTTAGAGAGTACCTCTAGAGAGCAAGTTGACCCACTCTGCCCTTAGTGAGTCTCTCTAGAGAGTAAGTTGACCCACTCTGCCCTTAGAGAGTACCTCTAGAGAGTAAGTTGACCCACTCTGCGCTTAGTGAGTCTCTCTAGAGAGTATGTTGACCCACTCTGCCCTGCTGGCCAGACGTCTTGGAAGATGATCTATCTCTCTATGTGTGCCTTGTCCTTTCTTCAAAGACGTCGCCAATTATGGCCTTCCCGCTTCAACGCAGCTCTCGCTCTGTACACGAGATTTACTCAGGGACGTTACATTGGACGACTCTTCCTAGTCGCTTCAAAGTGAGTGTCCAAATTGCTTCTGTAACTTCACTTGCCGTCTTCCTTGGTCTCCTTTGGAAGAGGGTAAAGTCTACACGGGGCAGAAGTATGAAAATGTAAGAATAAGGCAAAGCCTTCTCTGGTCTAACACTGGTTGAGACTTGGCCCTGAAGAAGGATGTCTCTGGTGGAGGTCAATCAGTTTAAAAGACAAGGCCATTTATTAAGTATCAGAGCGTGTCTGCATGTTCAACACAAGTACCGTGTGAGTTTAATGCAGTACTTGATTCCTTGCAAAAGGTTTCCATTTGGTGTTTGAACATCTTAACACCTACTGTTTTTTTTATTCTTTGGGTCTTTCGGTAAAGTCACATAAATCGGTTCAAATTAATAAAAATAAAATAAACAAAAAACAACGATGTTTCGATCGCAACACAAGCGATCATCATCAGGAGGAAAGCAGACCTGCTGTTTCATTGCCTATTCTTATTTTTTCATAAGGCAGAAGATTATAATCATAATCATCAAAAACGTTTACATTCACACGTTTCTCGAACGATGAACTCACATTTGCGTAGACATCGCATTGAGAGAGGACAGTTGTTGACACTCCAAGAATCAGACTCGGAAGTTTATTTTGCCGAGAAAAAAACCCGTGGAGCTAAGAAGCTCTTTTTAAAGTGTGACTCGGCCGGCAGATGACATGGAAGCATTCCACGATTACATTTAAAAAACGTAATACAGTAAGAGCAATTATGTTGCAAACTTACACTCACGCTTAAACTCTCGTTAAAGTTCAAACCTTGGGGGCGCCATGGCGGCAAAATGTTAACTACCTCGCCGGCTATACAAGAGGCCGTGGGTTCGATCCCGACGCCTCTTTAATTGGAGTTTGCGGTGTTTCTGACCCCGCGGTCCCGTGGATTTTCCTGCGGGTCCTCTGGTTTTTTTCACATTTAGAATCAGCACGCATTCGTAGTCATTGGCTGCTATACATTTTCACGTGATAAATCCACTTCGTTGAGCTGTCATTTGTGGCCTGGTCGCTTCTGAAAAAGAGCTATATAGCTCAGTGAGCCTTACCTGGTAAACTGGATGAAATTTTTTTTTCATAGTTTTCAGTGATTTTAATGGACTCAGCTTTAACGAGGACAGATTTGGTATAATTGAGATCTCGAGAGACGAAACTTCGTGGCTCCAAAACTTCGGAGAAGCTGCATTAGATGTGTTTTGATGCAAATCGTGCACGAAATGTGGGAACTATTCATCGATAATTATCAGACGTGCGTCGCTGTTTTTTGGGGGGGGGATTGTTTAATGGTGTTAACAGGTCAAACACATTAAAGAGACCCGGTATATATGTATCTATGTTGAACTTATTTTGCCGACCGTGATCAACGGCGGTGCGGTGGAAGGGACATCAAACTGAACTCAAAATAAGCAGTTCTAAAGAAATGAGCTTTCAATTTATATTATTCAAAAGTGCAAAGCTCCTGTGGCTTCCAAATATCGGAAGGAAGAGCGTTCCAGACGGCCGCAAGAATATCACAATATTCCATGTAACACAATTTTCCAGGTTCGCCGACATTCAAAGCCTCAATGCTCTATCAACCCCATGACGGGGATCATTTGTCGAGCGTATTCAAAGGGCAAAGGCTGGAATCCGATATTAGTAGTGGCAGATACACTCGGTGGTCATTTTGTTTTCAAAGATGAACCTGTGTGATGCAATATTGTGATACACCTTTATCCCATACGTATTGTTTGTGATCCCGCGTCGGCAATAGGGCTTGTTCTGCCTCACGGCAGGTGTTTGCTCCATGAGAGGAATGGGGGCGTGTGTACACAGGAATTTCCTGGTTTTGATGCTGAGTTTGATCACGTGACCAGGTAGTTCCGATTTGACAGCCTTTCAGCCACGAGGCTGGGGGTCCGCCAATTCACAGAGTTCAAGATGGCGGCACACATCGCGTCCCAGTGAAGCCTGTTGCAATTGTACATTGTGGGACTTTAAGAAGCATTGTCTGTAAGTTCGTTTATGTTCTTATACTACTGGGAATGCTGTTATAATGTTATAATGGCCGTTATAATGCTGTAAATGCCTTTATAATGCTGTTAAATTGTTATAACAAATACGGGGCCTAGTTAACAACGAAGCCTGCAACTTGCCTTATTGTGAATGTTACTTGTAATTTAATAAGTCGGGTCAAACTTGTACCCAGGTAACTATATTGTGATCTTGAGAGCAAGGATGACGAAATGTCTCATTCATAGTGCAGTGGTATATGCAGTGCTGTACATCTGGGGTGCAGTGTGATGAATGCACGATGTGCCTTTGTTTAGCGTGTTTTCTTGTGTAGCTGTTCAGTGCTGTTGTGGGTGTCTGGTCCATCCAAGATTTATTGTTGAGAAACATATTCTTAGGTTTTTTCGGTAAAGTCATGTACCGGAAAAACCCTAAGAATATGCATCCTTGCAGTCACGAAAGCGTCAAATCTAGAGTTGAGAAACATGTTATTTAGGACAATGTTGTGACGCTGTAGTGTTCATGCATTGTGTTGATGTTTCCAAGTATTAACAGATGGTGTATCTGTGCTGTATTTTTCCATTAGTTTTACCTCGTTCAATTCAATAAACTACGTTTGGAGTCGATGTTCACCCTGGCTCTGCGGGTTTATTGGATGCGAGGTGAACTACTCGGATAGCGGTGCAACGCAGCGCACAGCGAGGCCGAGACCAGGCTCAACCACACACATGCTTCTTTGAAACTGAATACATTCGTCAGTGACACGATGGGGGCCGCTGCTCCTCCCCATCGAGAGGATACCCCAAGGGCGAAGACCCCGGGGCCGGCCCAATACACGCTGCTGGCAGCGATACTCTGTCGCTCCTCTGGCCTGGAGACGCCTGGGAATTCCCCCAGGAAGAACTTGAGTCTGTGTAAAGTAGTGTATAGTGTAGTAGTGTACAGTAGAGTATAGTAATACATCATACCTATACTTGCAGCCGTTGTGGCAGGACCTGCCTGACCCACATAGGCCTCGTCAGCCACCAGCGTGCCTGCAGAAGACGTGGATGTCCTTCCTAGATCTTCGTTCGCGAAGCCAAGCCATGATGATGAGTAATACATAGTGTAGTAGTGTGTAGTGTCGTAGTGTGTAGGAGTGTAATAGTGTATAGTAGTGTATAGTGTAGTGTATAGTAGTGTATAGTGTAGTGCATGGTAGTGTATAGTGTAGTGTGTGTAGTGTATAATGTAGTGTATAGTAGTGTAGTAGTGCTGGAGTCCGTCGCTAGGGAAATGGAGGTGTGGACCGCCACGACGCAACACTCTGCCGCCGCGGCCCTCACCAGGACAAGCGGATCGAGAAACGAACACAGGTTCCCCCCGCTTTACTCGGGCTTCTGTTTGTGCAGAGTCGCTTACAGTCCGTCCTGATAACCTTGTTTCTACCCAAAATTCGCTGTCCTATGCGGTTTGAATTCGCTCGTGTGCGGAGGCTATGCGGTCTGACGTCGGTCAAAATTGTGTGTCTGTACTGTGTGTGTACTGTGTGTGTGGTGTGTGTAATGTGTGTGTACTGTGTGTGTAGTGTGTATAATGTGTGTGTGGACTGTGTGTGGTGTGTGTGTGTGTACTGTGTGTGGTGTGTGTACTGTGTGTGGTGTGTGTGTACTGTGTGTGGTTTGTGTGTACTGTGTGTGTTCTGCGTGAACTGTGTGGGCTGTGTGTGTACTGTGTGTGTACTGTGTGTAATGTGTGTGTGGACTGTGTGTGTACTGTGCGTACTGTGTGTGTACTGTGTGTGGTGTGTGTGTACTGTGTGTGGTGTGTATACTGTGTGTACTGTGTGTGGTGTGTGTGCACTGTGTGTAATGTTTGTGTGTAGTGTGTGTGTACTGTAGTCTACTGTGTGTTTGTACTGTGTGTACTCTATGTGTACGGTGTGTGTACCGTACGTCCTCCTCCGCAGGCAGCTGTATTCTCGTGCTTTACGTTGTGGCTTTACCTGGTAAGATACAAAAAAAACCAATTGTCTCGTATTATCTGTGAAAACATTTAAGTGACCTGTTTACATTTTCTGTACTTTGCAATCCCATCGTGGTTTTTTGTGTTGTTTCTTGTTGCAACTTTCTCTATAAAAAAGCCTCATAGCTCAAACCGGACTCCTCAAGTATAGATACATATTCTGATTCTGGGTTGGGGTGACTGCTTTGTGCGGCCATTTTTTAAAACGTATCTCCGACCGCATAAAGCGAGGAAAGCCTCGAAATAAAGTAGAGAATGGGCGACATCTCGGACAACGGGTCCCTTCTTCTGATGAAGAAAGAACCATTGCCCAAAACGTCCCCTATATGATATTTATCTTTCCTACAGGGCAGTGTCATTGACGATTGTGGAGAGTTTTTAGTCTGCAAATCGACGAAGCTGCGTATGCTGTGAAGCCGATAGCGAGCAGCTGACACGCCGTGCTTGTTTACAATGGTCATAACCTATCTTTACTAGCCTCTCCACTGTACCCTCTCTATTACTCAATGTAATACACCCTACAGGTCACCCCAACCAGAATCAGAATATTTATCTAGACTTGAGGAGTCCGGTGAGCTATGATTGAGGAGCCAAAAAAGATTGGATAACGTGGCGCAAGGTTAGGTACCACAGATGAATATTTTTTGGGATTCAAGAGAAAATAATCGTGGCATTTTAGGTTCGTTTTTTTTTACAGGAATAAGGTTATCATTAAAATGGTATTGTGATTTTGTAAATATTTCGTTGACGTTCCAGATCAATCAGAAGACATCAATGTGCCACAGAGTGGCGCATTATTGATCAACTCCACAACATTTACACTCGAGCAGGATTTATTTCTTAAACTTTCAATATTTGAACATTAAAGTGTATCGCTCGGCTGGGAGGCTCACCCACCTTGATATCATCAGCATCGTTATCAGTAGTCATGGTCCATCCACTGCTGGATGAAGCCTCCCAAACACACCGCTTCCACCTTTCACGATCGTCGCCATGCAATCAACTTGGCACACCCACGCAAAATCGGAGTTCAGCAACTCCCTTGAGTTCTATTGTGTCCACGATACACCGCGTATATTTGTGTGTATGGGTGTGAGAGAGATGCAGTGGGGAGCGGTAGTACAGCGGTTAGCGCGCTGCGCTACCTGGCGACCCGGGTTCGATTCCCTGCTCACGGCCAACATCCAGTAGTGACGATTATTTGTAACCCGTCCTGAGCCTCCCCTGGGTCGACTCAGCCTCAAATGAGTACCTTGTGTAGCGGTGTGCAGTATAAACATCGCCACTGGGGAGACAAAGGCGGCCGGGGTGGTGCTTTGCCACCCACCCCCTCGTGTGCCATAGGTGCAACCCGCTAACAGCACTTGCCCCAACAGCCTGTCCAGGCTATACGGGGGATCTTTGTTTTATTTTCTGTCGTGAGATAGAGAGCAGGGCCACACTCCGAATAGGACCGTGCCCGCCGGGCATTGAGACCGGAAGAGACTCACAGGGGGCCATCAATCAGCGCGTTAACTGCCAGCGCCAGGGCTGCGTGTGCGGCCTGTGGCTCTCCCCGTCCGGCCGGGCTTGTCTAGCCACGCGTGTGTCTGTCTGTGCGTGTGTGTGTGCACGTGTGTGTGTCTGTCTGTCTGTGCGTGTGTGCGTGTGTCTGTCTGTGCGTGTGCACGTTTGTGTGTGTTTCTGTCTGTCTGTGCGTGTGTGCACGTGTGTGTGTGTGTCTGTCTGTGCATGTTGGTGTGTGCACGTGTGTGTGTGTGTCTGTGCGTGTGTGTGTGTGTCTGTCTGTCTGTGCGTGTGGGTGTGTGTGTGCACGTTTGTGTGTGTGTCTGTCTGCCTGTGTGTGTGCACGTGTGTGCGTGTGCCTATATGCCTGTGTGTGCACGTGTGTGTGTCTGTCTGTCTGTGTGTGCCTGTCTGTCTGTGCGTGTGTGTGTGCACGTGCGTGTGTGTCTGTCTGTGCGTGTGGGTGTGTACACGTGTGTGTGTGTCTGTCTGTGCATGTGGGTGTGTGCACGTTTGTGCGTGTGCCTGTATGCCTGTGTGTGCTGGTCACCCACTCCCTCGTGTGTGGTGCCGGCCTTCATAGGTGCTCGCGATAACAGCACTTGCCCCAACAGTCCAAGTAGGTTATACGATAATCTTTGTCTTTTTTTACATGCGTGTGCGCTGGGTTTGTGAGTGGGTGTGTGTTTCGTATGTATGTACGTGTGCCTCTGTTTTATTATTATATTGCAGTGATTAGGGCGCTGTGCTACGAACGTGGCCCCCGAGTTCAATTCCCGCTCACGACTAATAATTCATCAGTGACGATTATTTAACATGATCCTGGGCCTCCCCTAGGTCAACTCAGCCTTAAATGGGCACCTGGTACGATGTGCACAAAACATCGGCACTGGGGAGACAAAGGCGGTCCTGCGTGGTGCTGGCCACCCACCCCCTCGTGAGCCGTGTCGGCCTTCATAGGTGCTCGCTAACAGCACTTGCCTCGACAATCTGCTAAGGCTATACGGGGGATCTTTGTCTTGTGTGTCTATTTTTCTCCTTGGGGGCGGGGGGGGGTAGCGCAGTGGTTAGCGCACAAGACCTCGGAATCCCGCTACCTGAGTTCAATTCCTGGCCGCGGCTCACATCAATGGCGAGTTTAAATCAGAACTGGAACCCCGGGATTTGCCGAGATCGACTCAGTGATTAAATGAGTAACTTTGCGCGGTGCGTAACCATCCGCACTGGTGAGATGAAGGTGGCCGGGCTGGCCTCAATATACGCTCGTTAACTTAGCCCAAGTAGGCTATGCAGGCTACACGGGGGGATATTTTGTAATTGTTTTGTTTTATCGGTGTGCTGTATGTGCACGTGTCTTTGTGCGTAGCGGGGAGCGGTGGTGCAGTGGTTAGCGCCCTGTGCGACGACTCCGGCGAGCCCGAGTTCGACTCGCGCTCCTTCCCGACATCGGTCGCGAATATCTGAACCGGCCCTGGGCCTCCCCCCTAGAGCGACTGGGTTTTAAATGGGTACTGCACGTGGCACTGTGTGTAGTACACATCAGCCGTGTGTCGTTGACAATGGTGAGACAAAGGCGGCCGGGAGTGGTTACTGGCCACCCCGCTTCGTCCCGGCCTTCATAAGTGCTCCCTAACAGCACATGCCCCACCGATTTGTTAAGGCCATACGGTGGATTTTTGTCCGTATATGTAACTGCATGCACGTGTCCGTATTATATGTGTGTGTGCGCATGGGAGCATTTGTGCAGTGATTCGCTCGCTGCTACGAATCTGAGCACCTGTGTTCGATTCGCGCTGATGATGCTCAACAGCAATGGCACGCGTGGCATCTGAGCCCGTCCTGTGCCTCCTCCAGGTCGGCTCAGTCTTAAATGAGAACCTAATGCTAGAGTGTGAAAATCATCATGACAGGGGAGGCAAAGGCGGTCGGCCAGATGTGATGTGTGTGTATCATCGGCCTGAACCATGTGCGTGCAGTATATTCGTATACCACTTCACGTTTGCTTATGAATATTTGTAATGAGTCTGTCATCTTGCTGATATATCCTGTCACCCGTCATGGTAATGTGGATTTTACACCGCCACAACATTTTGTCACATCCAAGTCGGCTTCATGTGCAACAGAGGCCTATACACTAAAGTACAGTGCAATATATATGCAAAGTATCGGGATGAATATCCTTAATTATTGTACCGTGTGAGTATATGTATTGCTACACGATGGGTTAAATGCCACGCAATAGACGAAGCTATTGAATTCAATACTATTATTCATATCCATAACGACCATTGTAATAATAGTGGCATCTTTACTACAACGGAGCGTTGACGCTGAATTATTTGGGATGAATCCAACGATGGCTTGCTTGGCGAATACCAGGACCTGAGAACTATTTGAACTGTTATCCAACATATAACTGCGAGCAACGATACCAACGAGGGATAACGTTGTTGTTAACATCGCTAGCATCATCGTTAACATCGTCAAGAAACAAACTTTACATCAAGAAATCGCACGCACGCACAAACTAAACAGTACAGAACATGCAATTAGACGATTTAATATTCTACAATGTGCCTTAAACAGTGAACAAATATAAATGAAGTATTAACAGCGTTAACATTTAACAATCGCGTATTATAATGACATTCAAGGGCTCTCAGGTTACCTGGACTACCACGTGGACACTTGCTATTGCTGGAAAGGTAACTTTAACAACATTACGGTATACATATATTCAAAACGCATCTATTTATACATTGCTTAGCGAATGTTTTCCTAAATTAACATATACAATGAGTTTCTGTTTGAAATAATAACAAAATTAGGAGAGACGCGAGTTTAAGTTTTAATCATTCGCGATGGTAATTACGCGTTAGTGAACTTTCACTCAGGGGCACCACGGTGGCTAGGAGATGTTAACTACCTCGCCTGGTCTACAGGAGGTCGTGGGTTCGATCCCGACCCCTGACGCCTGCTGCTGTATATTTGGAGTTTGCGTGTCTCTCTCTCATCACCATCACGGTGGCTAGGAGATGTTAACTACCTCGCCTGGTGTACAGGAGGTCGTGGGTTCGATCCCGACCCTGACGCCTGCTGCTGTATATTTGGAGTTTGCGTGTCTCTCTTTCTCTCTCTCCGTGGTCGCGTGGATTTTTCTCCGGGTCCTCCGGTTTTCCCTCCACGTTTACCGTTTAGACTGTTTGTCTGCGACACATTTCCACGCGACAAGCCACTGCGTGTGAGCCGTAAGTTGTGATAACCAGGTCGCTTCTGAAAAAAAAATGCTTTATAGCTCTGTGGGCCTTACCTAGTCAAATAACAAAATATAGTTTTTAGTTTTATAGTTTCATTTACGTTTGGAATCATCACCAAGTATCGCCCCAGGTGCATAGCTAATAACGCGGCTAGCTTTAACGTTTAAATACAACTTTAACGTTTAAATACAACTTTAACGTTTAAATACAACTTTAACGTTTAAATACAACTGTAACGTTTAAATACAACGTTCAGTTACGCCTCTGAGAACACGCGCTTGTTATTTACGCATGGACAATTGCAGATGACGTTCTCATCGCGTCACGACTGTATTCTCCAGCAGCCTCGCGCATTTTAGAGATCACCAGCACGGCGACATCCAACATCTCCATTTGTGCAATGCACGAGTTCGCCGATAATAGCGACGGTAGCGGTGATTGCGACGATTGCGATGATTGTGATGGCGATGTGTCTAATTTGGCATATGCAGCGAAGCATGAATGTAACGAGATCGCCTTGACAGGCGTGCGGATGATACGGCCTAGGTATCCGGACATGCGCACACGCATATTTAATATTGCGCGTACGTTCATCACCGGGTTACGACCTTCGCCCGCTTTTTATTGGCTATAGCGTCACACTTCACAACGTATGTACGTGCGTTGAACTTCGTTCGCACCGTACGTAGCCAACCGCGCGAATCGCAGGTGCGGGAGAAGGACGACAAACACACACACACAAACACACACACACACTAAACAAATTCAGTTCTAAAGTAACTGATCTTTCAAATGCGCAAGACACCGCGTGTCGCGAGAAATTCGAATTTCGGAGCAATTCCACACGGGGCCATCCCGCCCCTCTCAAGCAAGGCCTTGCGGACCCACAGCAGAGCTGAGCGGTGCCCACAGGCTGCATCGGGATTAAACACCCTCTCTGGCTCCTCCAGGTACTGACAAGGAAGAGGAGGAGGATGAGATGTAGGAGAAGCTGGCGGCGAAGTTGACGAAGCTGAATAAGTCGTAATTCTATTATTTAATTTATTTTCGTTCTACGTGACTTCACAGAAAGAACCAAAGAGTAATTCTTGCAGTCACGAAAGCTTCAAATAAAGTTTGAAGCTGAATAAGGATAAGAAGTTTAAGAAGAAGAGGCTGGTGACGAAGTTGAACAAGCTGAATAAGAAGTTGAAGAATGAGAAGCTGAAGAAAAAGGTCCATTGCCCGAAACGTCACCTCTTGTATACTTTGAGTTTTAGGGCAGTGTTGTTGACAAATGCGTCGGGTGTTTTGTGTAATACTGTATATATAGTGTATGTATATTTGTGAGTGTGTGTGTGTAATGTACGCGAGTGTTGGATGCGTGTGATAGAGATAAATGCGGTGGTCACTGCTGCGGTTCTTATCACGCAGACAGCCCGAGGGAGCGGCAGCACCAGCGGCATCGTCGCGGCGATGAATGGGACAGCACAAAGAGCGCACGCGGGGGGCATCTGATATATCGCGTGATGGGCTTGAGACCGAGACAGTTTTTTTTTTTAAACAGTGGCACCACCACACCACCACCACCATCACCAACAACAGCAACAACACAAACCCATAGCAATGTCACAATGCAGTCGGGGGCTACCACAGCGTCTAGATGCGACTGCGTCTGCCCCGTAACCAGCGGTGGGGTAAGGTCGTGTAGTGGCGTTGCGTCTCTGTCCCGTCACGCAGCAAAGTTTGTCCGCGTTGTTGGTAATCGATTTATTTATCTATATAAAAGGGAAATTTGTAAATATGTGTGTCTGTTCGAAATGTTTAGCATACTTCCCGACATGCAACAAACTTGAAATTTGGCATGTGCGCAGCTTCCAGACTGTACACAATGCAAAAAATATAAAAATAGACTTTAGTATTGGGGGGGGGGGGGGGCGCGGGGGCGCAATAATGGATATATTTTGCACGGCAAGTGAGCCGTGACGTCACATCTGTGATGTCACCCGCATGCGGCACCGTCACGCAGTGTGCCTACTGACGTCACGCATCTCCCCCCCCCGACCCTCCGCGTAGGCCGTGTGTTAATCCAAGACAAGAGTCCAAGAAGTCCCGGTTGAAGCCGGCTAGTAAAGCTAGTAACTTAAATACGTATAGCATTTGTTTGTTTTCATCTCTATTGGTCTTGAGACTCGGTCGATACTTTAATGTGTAGATGTTCTAGTATCAGTGTTGATATATCGTTGGTCGTATACGTAAAAAGCGCCGCTATATTTTCCCGTGATATAAAAATATAACCGTGCCATTAAAATACGAATCGGCGCTTGGTCAAAATTAAGCGCAAAAAGCAACAAGAGTAACAATAACGAAACAGACAATATTGTTGTTGCGATGTATTAGTGAGAGTCCTTGCACAAGAACATAAACAACTACATAAATAAGCGCACACACTCAGCCACTTGCCTTCACATGTTTATCCGCTTGAACATTTTTAAACCGACTTTTTTTTAACACGTATATATATACATCCCATCAGCCGCACTGGCGTTCTGGAAATGCATCTCATGAGCAGCAGCAGCACTGGTTCAACCCGCGCCGGTTTCCACACGCAGTGTCTCATCAGCAGAGTGGGATATTCGCGCTTGCTTAAAACAGCCTTGCTGGTGAAACTGGCCTCATGTGTCAAGGCAACAACAACAACAGCACAGGGAGCGTGAAGGTACAGAGTCGGTCAGCTGTTATGATGAACCCCACTATTAACGCTAAATACATAACGCAATATGAACAAAAATGGAAATTGTATAACGCGCACGAAATGTCACCGACGTGAAAGAGCCACGTGACCCCCGAGGTACGAAGAGCGCTCTGCAGGCGGACAGAGACATCGCCCACGACGCACGCGGTCTGTCACACGACGACACACGATTTGGATTACTCCAGGGGACGGCCCGGCATGATCGCTACATACACATTTCTGTATGTGTGTGTATATATATATACATACATATGCTGTCCAGTGGCGGATTAAGCTATTGCGGGGCCTTAGCATATGTTATTAAGGGGCCCTAAATAAAATAAAAAACGCTGATATTAAAACACAATTTTTTTAATTGCATAGTAAAGTAATTGTATTTTTTCATTTGCTATACAGCCAGATAATATGACAAATCGCTAACATTAAACACCCAGTCGTTCTTAAAACTCGAAGACGGTACAGTACTATAGTAATAGAGCAAGTGCAGAATCACTGAAGCGGAATTGATCGCTTGAAAGCATTTAGCGCGGGGCCCTTGAAAGTGCGGGGCCCGTAGCTCTTATGTAGCTGCTACTTTTGCTGCTGGAATAATCCGGCACAAGCTGTCTATAGGTTAATCGGCCACAGCAGTGCCAAGAAGTGCACTTGGCTATAGCAGTGGAGGTGGTTTACGTGGAGCGAGTCGGCAGGCGCCAGGGCCACGCTGCTGATACGGCTTGCACGCACGCATCACGCGGCGACGATTTCATTTGTGTCCTTTCACGAACACAAATCGCACAATTGTTCTACGCTCGTCGCTTCGGTGATAGCCTAACTCTTGCGCGTGATGTTACGTGTTGTGTATATTTTATATGCATTGAGTATATTCATATACACACACACACATTGATGTATATATCACACGTGTGGCACGGCCGTTGTGTCGCTGTCGCGGGGACTCTGCTCTGATGTCGTTTCAAGCTGTGCGTGTGCTCGTGCGTCTGTGTGTGCGTGCGTCCATCATGCGTACTCAGCCTCAAATGAGTACCTGGCGCGGTGTGTAGTAGACATCGCTACTAGGGAGACAAAGGCGGTCGGGCGTGGCGCTGGCCACCCACCCCCTCGCGCGCAGTTTCGGCCTTCATAGGTGCTCGCTAACGGCACTTTCCCCAACAGTCTGTTCGAACTATAGGGGGCAGCTTTGTATTTGTGTGTTAGTGCGAGAAAGCACAAACAAAGACAAAGATCCCCCTTCATAGCCTTAACAGACTGTTGGGGCAAGTGCTGTTAGCGAGCACCTATGAAGACCGGCACGGCACACGAAAGGGGGGTGGGTTGGCCAGAACCACGCCCGGCCGCCTTTGTCTCCCCAGTGCCGATGTTTACTACACACCGCACCAGGTACTCATTTGAGGCTGAGTCAACCTAGGGGAGGCCCAGAGCAGGGAATCGAACTCGGGTCCACGGGTTCGTTCAAGTAGTAAACGTGGACACTTATTGAGTTTATACGAACAGTCGTGATTCTACGTCGGTAGTGGCGCATCATGCGGGCAAATAGCACAAACCGAACACATCTGTCAAACACTGCCCTCAAGAGTAAATATATTCATAGGCGACGTTTCGAGGAATGGCCCTTGCAATGTGCACGATGTGTAAAATAACGTCGTGCACGTAATATAATATGAAGGTTTTGCGTTGCTCAACAATCGCGTTGATTCCAGCTCGCCAAGAAATGTATACAGTATATTTTAATAACAGATACGGCAAACTGTGCACTGTAATAATTTGACGAATATTGTAAAAAATATAGACGTAGACGGCCCTTTCTTAATCCAACGCTGGGATAAAAAGGCCTCGCCTGCGCTTTGAGTTCAAGTGAGGGGGGGGGGGGCGGTTTGACCATACTTCACCTCGAATGTCAGGCCGCCCTATTAATATATGGACGCGTACATCTGACTCTGGCACAAGTTGCGTATTACGATGATCGAAATGAAGATGCAGATGACTCCCATTCGGATATTCCACAAGGCCGTTCTCGTGTTGGTGACAAGGTTTGTTTTGAAGTCGGGCTGTTTGCACAAACACATTATTTACTGTACTCGTTTTTGCTCTGGCTCTATACAGTCGTAACATCCACTAGTAATACGCATTTCTCAGGCCCGACACTTCACAGAACATTTATCACATACATCATATATATTTGAATTGTGTTTTTTTTCCAGGCATGGACCACTGACATTTATCAAATGGAATCCATACATTTATCGTACAAATATGCATACACTTATGTATTTCATGCCCATAGTTGCATTGGCATTTTTACTCTATAACACAAAGTTGTATCGTATGGAACAAGACTTGCGATGCACACAGGATATTGAAAAACGAGGATGCACTGAATTCATTGTGCATTCTCTTAACTGGAGTAAATTATGGAGCCACGTGACGCAGTGGTTCCATCATTTTCATGCATGGAAAAGTCACACAAAAACCCGCCTCTATTTGTCTTGTCAGATAATTGGTAATTAGATCACGACGTTTCGATCGCAACTCAAGCAACCGTCATCAGGTGAGACAAACACAGCAGGAGAACTGCAGAGGACAGGAGATCGACGTGACTTTACTACGTGACTTTACTACGTGACTTTACTACGTGACTTTACTACGTGACTTTACCGAAAGCACCACAGAGTATGGATTCCTGCAGTCACGAAAACTTCAAATCAACATTATTTACTGTGAACACCAAACGCGTAGAAGCCGCCACGGAATCCGTTCCTTCGAGTGAATATGTAGCATCACCATCAGCATTATCATCAGCAGCCATTAGTTCAATCCACTTCCGGATGAAAGTCATCTTCCACCGAGAATTCGCTGCTCGCCTCTCGTGATCACGATGCATGGAGGTAATAAAACAAAAATGTGGAAAATAATTTCCATCACAAGGCCATGCCTATAATGATTTCGCACTCAGAGGAAGTGCGCGTGTGTGTGTCTGTGTGTGTCTGTGTGTGTGTGCGGTAGTGTAGCGGTTAGCGCACTGCGCTACGAAACCGTCGACCCGGGTTTGATTCCCGCTCACGGCCAACACCCAGTGACGATTTTCTGAACCGGTCATGGGCCTCCCCTAGGTCGACTTAGCCTCAAATGAGTACCTGGTACGATGTGTGAGCATTGCTCGCTAACAGCACTTGCCCCAACAGTCTGTTACAGGCTATACGGGGCATCTTATTTTGTGTACAAGATAAGCAACCTCAGTAGTCGAAATCAAATCTGTCAGTTCACGAGAGACCAACAACACACACTCGTCATCATCATTTGAGAACAATCATTCACGCTGGCAAACCACAAAGTTCCAAAACAACAACAACAACAAATGGAACTGTGGAAAGATCGCACACAGAGGTCGTGTGTGTGTGTGCGTGTTTTGTTGTTGCACATGTCCTCATGGTTGTTTGTTAAGGACGGCGTCAATTCACAATCACTGGCCACACTTTGTGCTATGATGCAATTGCTCACAAACATTAAACAAAATGTAAACGTATTCAGACATCATAATACACCATCAAGGTGTCACGCACCACGCGTGACCATGCTGGAGAATGACCGATCAGACTGTGATGGGCAGCCACCGGCCCCGTCATGATTTCGTGATGAGCGCGGGTTGACTACGTAGGGTGCGAAAGAAGTTCAACGTAAAAAAAAAACCCACGGAAATACTGGGCGCGCCACGGAGATGCTGACTACTGCATTGACCTGCAGATGTGTTCGGCGGAAATGCCACCTCAGATATATTTGTATAAATGTATCAGAATATTTCTGAATACTGGAGGAATCCGATGAGCTATGAAGCTCTCTTTTCACAAATGGCCATATATATATAGCTACGCAGATAACACGAATTGCTTTCATTGGAAAGTATAACTTTTACACATGGTGCTTTGACAAATACTGCATTAGAAAGCAAACAAAAAAGGCCAATATGTGTTTATTATAAAGTAGCACCCCCAAGGCAAATAACACGATGCACCTTCGATGATGACCACTCGACCCTGGCGTGACAACGGTGGCCTCCAACAAATCCACGCGCTCGCAATAATCAGGATGCGATTGTACAACAACAACAAGCAGCACACACACAAACACTTACACGCAAACACACAAACACACACGTGAAGCGAGCTTGAATTGCACTCGGCCTTTCGGGATGGAGTGGGAAAGTGGGGGAGGTTGTATCATGCATTGCATACCAAACACAACATCGCTCCGATTTCCTCTCCCTCACTATCTCTCGCTCCCCTCTCCATCTCTCTCACCCCCTCCATCTCTCTAGCCCCCCCCCCTCTCTCTTGTCTCACCCCCCCCCCCCTCTCTCTTGTCTCACCCCCCCCCTCTCTCGTCTCTCACCCCCCTCTCTCTCTCGTCTCTCACTCCCTCTCTCTCTGTCACCCCCCTTCTCACCCCCCTCTCTCTCACCCCCCCCTCTCACCCCCCTCTCTCTCACCCCCCACTCTCACCCCCCTCTCTCTCACCTCCCCCCCCCCTCTCTCACCCCCTCTCACCCCCCCCCCCCCTCTCTCACCCCCCCTCTCACCCCCCCCTCTCGTGTCTCACCACGACGAAGACCAAAAAATCCTCTCCGCCGTTCATCCGCCACGTGACGGCGGCCCGGCCAATGCAGGCACGAGACCAATAAAGCGTCCGTCAATGTCAATGTCAGGCCGCTTTATTGGCACATTCCGACACTGCAACCACCACCCCCCGCACCACCCCACACCCCCCAACGCCTGCCTCTCCCTTTTGCTGCTGCTGATGATGCTGCTGCTGCTGCTCCCTTCCTCCTCGTCTCAGCAGCCAGCGTCCGGCAAAGCCAAGCTCGCACAGACAGCCAGCCAAGCCAACCCAAGCCCGTCCAGCTAGCCACATAACCATGACCTTCACCACATAGCCCCCCTCCCCTGCACAGACACACACATCCCCACGTGCCCCCCATCCACCCCTCCCCCCTCGCTCCCGCCCCCCCCCCTCCTCCACCCCCCCTCCCCCCCCGGGTTCACATGTGCAGATCCCGCGCTCAAATAAACACCGCACGGCACACGGAGGCGCAGAAACATGGAGGCGCTCGGCACCGCGTCGTTCCCGGGCAGTGGCCAATACCGCAACTGGGTGAGCCACTCGCCCCTCTCCTACTCCATCGCGGCCGCCGCTGCCGCAGCAGCAGCGGCGGCCGCTGCCGCGCAGCAAGCGCCGCCTCCGGGCTCCTTCTCGGAACGCTCCTCGGCGGGACACCACCAACAACACCAACAACAACACAACGACCACGACCACGGCGGCGGCTGCTGCTCCCCGGAGCCGGACAAGGCTCTGGGCTGTGGCCACGGAGGTGCAAGCCACCACCACCACCACGGTGGAGGGGGTGGTGGTGGTGGTGGAGGCCAACTCCTGCGGCCAGGCCACCCGCACGCGCCGCTCCACGCGTCCAACCCCGTGCACGGCAGGGCCGCCGAGTCGCCCGTGGCGGCCGGAGGGGTCGGTTCGTCGTCCGCCGCGGACGACGTGTTCTGGGCGAAAGATTACGGCTTCTACCACCAGTACCACCAGGGGTACGCGGGCGGGTACCACCACCACCAGCAGCAGCAGCACCAGCACCAGCCCGTGTCGCCCTACCTGGACGTGTCCGGCAGGGCCGACGCCGCGTTCCTGCACGCTGCTCACGACCCCCATCAGGCGTGGGCACCTCAGCCCGGCGCGTTGTGGTCCCCGCAGCACGCAGGTAACCGTGGGTGGGTGGTGGGTGGGGGACTTGGGGAGGGGTGGTGTGGGGGCTTGTGGGTGGGGGGGGTGGAGGGGGGGGGGCAGTGTGATGGTTCAGGGTAGTAGGGAGCTCGCTCCCCCTGCCACTCATCCACCACCACCAACATCACCACGCGTGCACTCTGAGTAGTCCCCCATTGCATCTGCATGGAGTCTATGGGGGTTTTCTTTTGCTCTCTTACCCGCAAGTTTCCTATAACCCCGCTCGATTCGTATAAACACGTATTCGCTTTTTAAACTATTACAATTTTAGTTACTTTGACTTTTGTTGCTGGGCGTTTTAAGTGGCGGCGGGGGCTGTCGCAACACTCCGTAATGCTGCCAATTATTAGTTTTTTTGTTTAACAAAAATAACATGAAACTAAATTTATAACCACGAGGCTGACGACGGGCGAACGTGACATCAGAGTCGAGAGCGATATTCTGTGGCAGGCCGGCGACTAATTGTAGACGCTAAGACGAGGCCGAGGCGGAGAGTCTGAAAGCCGAATTTGCACCATGAACGTGTGGACAATTAATTGAGCTGACCAAGCCGCATTTAGTGAGAGAGAGAGCGAGGGAGTTATTCGCCGAATCACGGAGCTTTGAGTTAAACTTGTCTACAACAGGATAAGTAACATTGACCTCCGGATGCATTCACTCGTGGGTGTGTTTGTTGTTGTTAAATCTTCGAAACCTTTATTACGCGTAATAATCCTACGTCGAATAGTCAATGCGTACAGCATTCACGTTTCAATGATTGACAAATTAAACTCGAATTTATAACGATGTTTCGTCCAAGTCAAATGTGTGTGTGTATATTTCATTTGAAATTTCTACGTTGTGAGTGTCTCGTAAAGTGTTTGTGTGTATATATATAGCGCGTTAACAGAATACGCTTCGTTAACAACGAATGATTAACTCCAATTTAGCCCCGTAAATATTTTCATGATATATCCTTAAACTAGTATTTTGTTATTGTTGCAATTATGCAATTTTAAGTCAAAATCTCACTAATAATATTGCGCAAATAATCCTCCACACTGAATTCATAAAACACCTGAGTTACAAAAAATCCCACAACACATATCCTGGACCTGTTCGTATTATAGAGGCAGCATAAGTGAGTGTGGGTTCGAATAAACGTGGGGGGGGGGGGATCAGTAGTGTAGTGGTTAGCGCACTACTGTACGAACCCGGCGACCCGAGTTCAATTCCAATTCCCGCTCACGACCAATAGCAATGGAGAATACAAGCAGCGGTACTGGGGCTCGCCAACGACGCTTGCCCCAACAGTCTGTCCAAGGCTATACAGGGGGATCTTTGTATTTGTATATATATATGTACGTGTGAAAATTACATCTTCCTACAAACTTGGCTCAGCCGAATGACCAAAGTGCACGAGTATGCTTCCGAGTGAACGTTAAAGACCCTTTTGTGTAAGAGTCGCGAACTGCAGAGGCCCTAATTTGCGTGTTCATTCATTTAAGAGGTCACTGCTGTCCACGACATTTGATGAACTCCGAAACAAAATTACTATTTGGCAATTTTTAATACGTATAAAAAAAAGAGATTCACAATTTTTATTCAGCTGGATATTTTATATAGGCGTTTCCGCTGTAATAACATCGCTTTCCAAGTAATTCGAAGCGCTCTATTGCGCAATGTTTCCACTCGTGAAGTAGTGTATCACTCGCATTGTTTGAGTTATAATGTTAGCATTTTTAACAATATGGTGTATATTTGAACAAACAGAAAACGCATTAGCACTGTAACCCATAACACCAAGTGCAGATGTTAATACATGACGAACGATTTAAACAGTGACTAGTGTTGTATACATTGCGTGAGTAGTGTGGGTATACCATGGTAAGTCCTGTTCGCGAGCATCCTATGAATGTCGGCACGGCACACGATGGCGTCGGTAGCCAACACCAAGCCCGGCCGCCTTTGTCTCCCTATTGGCGATGTTTACACACCGCATCGGGTACTCGTTTGAGGCTGAGTCGACCTAGGGGAGGCCCAGGACCGGTTCACATAACCGTCACTGTTGTTGGCCGTGAACGGGAATCGAACTCGGCTGGCCGGGTTCTTAGCGCAGTGCGCTAACCGCTCCCCCACCGCTCCCCACACACCCACATCGGTCCATGCACTGCGTTACGAACCCGCCGGCCCAATTTCGATTCCTGCTCGCGGCCAAGAACGGTGGCGAGCATCTGAACCGGTTCTGGGCCTCCTCTGGGTCGACTCAGCCTCAAATGAGTACCTGGTGCGGTGTGTAAACATCGCCACTGGGGGAGACAAAGGCGGCCGGGCGTGGTGCTGGCTGCTCCTCGCGAGGAACACTTGCCCCAACATTCTGTTCAGGCTATAGGCGGGAGCGGGATCTTTGTCTTTGTGATTATGTACACATATACTGCATATAAAACGTTAAGATTGCATTGTAGCCTGTAGAGTATATATATATAATTTGGATATTATTTGGGTCTTTCGGTGAAGGCACGTAGATAGGTTGAGTTTTTTGTTATTTTATTTTCTTTGAACCTATCTACGTGATTTTACCAAAAGACCCAAAGCATATGCATTCCTGCCGTCGCCAAAGCTTCAGGTCAAGATTATAATTTGGATGTTCACCAACACGTCAACGGTCTACACGCGCTCAAGCAAAAAACAAACAAGATAAATACGATGTCTAAAAAACAAGTTATGAACGCGTTCTTTCAAAATATTATTAGACCCCCCCCCCCCCCCTCTCAAATATGTGTAATTAAATGCACATTTCACATCGCATGTCCGGAAAAGGAGAGCGAGAGAAAGATATTGTGCCAAGCATTGCCGTCCCGTAGGCCTGGGCGCGTGGCTCTGGGTGTTTAAGACAGCCTTGACGAGTAAACATCTCTCTCTGTCTCTGTGTCTCTCTCTGCGTCTCTCTATGTGTGTCTCTGTGTCTCTCTCTCTGCGTCTCTCTCTCTGTGTCTCTCTCTCTCTCTGTGTCTCTCACTGTGTGTCTCTCTGTGTCTCTCTGTGTCTCTCTCTGCGTCTCTGTCGGTGTCTCTCTCTGTGTGTCTCTCTGTGTGTCTCTCTGTGTGTCTCTCTGTGTCTCTGTCACTCTCTCTGTGTCTCTCCCTGTGTCTCGCTCTCTGTCTCTGTGTCTCTCGCTGTGTCTCGGTGTCTCTCTCTGTTTCTCTCTCTGTGTCTCTCACTGTGTGTCTCTCTGTGTCTCTCTGTGTCTCTCTCTGCGTCTCTCTCGGTGTCTCTCTCTGTGTGTCTCTCTGTGTGTCTCTCTGTGTCTCTGTTACTCTCTCTGTGTCTCTCCCTGTGTCTCGCTCTCTGTCTCTGTGTCTCTCGCTGTGTCTCGGTGTCTCTCTCTGTTTCTCTCTCTGTGTCTCTCACTGTGTGTCTCTCTGTGTCTCTCTGTGTCTCTCTCTGCGTCTCTCTCTGCGTCTCTCTCTGTGTGTCTCTCTCTGTATCTCTCTCTGTGTCTCTCTCCGTCTCGTGATGGTCTCTCGGGGTAGCCCAGAGACGAACGTTGGGGCGCCTGTATCCTCTGCAACGCCAGAGACGAACACCCCCCCCCCCCGTGTCGTCTCAACAGACTGTTGGGGCAAGTGTCCCTGAGCGAGCGGCGCGATCGATACGCGCCGGGGTTGGTGGGCTGGTCAACTCCCCACCACGCCCGCGGGGAAGGCTTTGCCTCCTCCCCTCCGTGGAAGTGAAGTTAAGGCTGAGTCGACCTAGGCGAGGCCCTGTCTTGAGACCCAAGCGTCATCGCAGTGATTGACGTGACCGCCGCCAGGATGTTGGTTGCAAGCGGGAATTTGAGAGAGAGAGAAGAAATCTCGGAGCGCGAGTCGGCTCGGTCCTTGACATTGACTGTGGCCTTGTACCCCGTTTGTTCTCAGTAGTTACACAATCGACACGAACATGTATGATGTCGATACACACGTGGCTTCGGTAAAGTAAGTTGTACTTACGGGGCCGTGCTTCATTTGTGTTTTCGATTATTTAACTTCTATAAAAAAAAAATTGATCTGGCTGGGTCACGTACCCCAGCTTAAGCAGAAGAATACGAGCCACTGCCCTACACTACCGCTCCCCAATACCAAGACCCCCTGACGAAGCCTTCTATCCAAATGCCGAAGCCTCCACCAAAAGCCACGCGTTTGTTATTTACATTCAACACAAACGACGCTCATGATTATTACGAGTTATATATTTATTTTTATTTAATAAATCAATTTCCGCTTCTCATTGGGACTCCAACGGCGGAATGGGGGAAGGCTCCTTTAGTAGCACGGTGGGCGTTAGTTCACGAGGGTTCGTCCAAGCGAGCCAGACTCGAGCCGAACCGACACCGCGGGTCATCAAACCGCGTGCATCCCAGAGTCTACATTCGTCCCTGGGCCGTTCCCCGCGCTCCTCGAAGGACGCGCGGATCAATCGGGGTTCGTCAGGCGCAGACGTGGACATGCAAATGAATATAAATACAAATACACACATCTCTCTATATTTGTCAGCGTCTTTATTCTGTTGGTGCAAGTGCTGTTAGCGAGTGGCAATTCAAGGCGGGTACGGCTCACGAAGCGGTTGGGTTTCAAGTTCCACGCCCGGCCGCCTTTGTCTTCCCCCCCCCCCAAGTGGTGATGTTTACACATCGCGCCAGGTACTCATTTGAGGCTGAGTCGATCTAGACGAGGCCCGGGACCGCGTCATATAATCGGCACTGGTGTTTTGGGCCCGTGGGCTGGAATCGAACTCGGGTCACTGGGTTCGTGGCGATGTGCGCTAACCACTGCACGGCCGCTTCCCACAATACAAAAGACAAACATTGTGTGAAGATCCCCCGTATAGCCTTTACAGACTGATAGGGGCAAGTGCTGTTAGCGAGCACCTATTAAGGCCGGCACGGCACACGAGGGGGGGGGGATGGACGGCCAGCACCGCCCCCGGCCGCCTTTGTCTCCCTATCAGTGCTGATGTTTACACATCGCGCCAGGTACCCATTTGAGGCTGAGTCGACCTAGGGAAGGCCCGGAACTGCGTCACATTATAATCGGCACCGTGTGTCTGTGGGTCCGGAGCGCGGCACGCTGACCGCATCCCCACGACACAAAGACCCCCCACGCCCACTGCACGGCTTTGGCCGCGCTTTAGGTCGACTCGGACTAAAATCTAAAGAGCTGGGGGGGCCTCTGTTCATGTCGCGGACGCGTCGGCGCGCGTGGGAGAGTTTCCCCGTCGGAGTCGAGCCCGCGGCGTGCGTCCGAACTCACATTTGAACGCACGCGGCCAACGCGGTTGACGTGACCTGTGTGTGCACGCGCCTACCACGTGGAGTCAGCGCGCGTGCACATCGCACACACGCCGCGCGAGGTGCACGCGCGTCCCGCCTACCCTGTGGCCACGCGCCTCCAACCGGGAAGAGGCGACGCGTGGCGCCTGCTTCTGGTAGCGGTGTTGGGCCGCGCAAGTCGAGAGGGTGGTGGTTGTGGTTGTGGTAGTGTGGTGGTGGTGGTGTAGAGAGGGTGGTTGTGGTGGTGGTGTAGAGAGGGTGGTTGTGGTTGTGTGGTGGTGGTGGTGGTGTTGAGAGGGTGGTGATTGTGGTTGTGGTTGTAGTGGTGTGGTGGTGGTGTAGAGAGGGTGGTTGTGGTTGTGTGGTGGTGGTGTAGAGAGGGTGGTGGTTGCCGTGGTGGTGTAGATAGGTTGGTGATGGTGTAGAGAGAGGAGTGGTGGTGTAGAGAGGGTGGTTGTGGTTGTCGTGGTGTAGAGAAGTTGGTGGTGGTGGTGGTGGTGTAGAGATGGTGGTGGTTGCCGTGGTGGTGTAGAGAGGGTGGTGATCGTGTAGAGAGGGTAGTGGTGGTGTAGAGAGGGTGGTAGTGGTGGTGGTGTAGAGAGGGTGGTGGTTGTGTGTTGGTGGTGGTGTAGAGACTGTGGTTGTGGTGGTGGTGTAGAGAGGGTGGTAGTGGTGGTGGTGAAGAGGCCGTAATTAACATATATTTTGGGGGGGGACACATCTCCCCCCAATATTCAAATATGCTCAATGTCCCCCCTGTAAAGAATATAAAAGTAATCATAATTGCTATGCTATGTAAATTAAAATAACAATTTTCTAAACCTTGGCTACAAAATCTGGACTTGTCATCGTATAAATCAATGCATAGATTTATATTTATATGATTATGGTTGTACTTTATTAATCCCTAATCTCAAACATTACTTACAATGAAACAAGAACTGGTAAAAAAGTAAAAACAGAGCAATGTAATACAATACACTATTAGACATTATTGTAAAAAATAAATAAAAAATCCATCACATATGTTAGTGAATTTAGAAATATTTTTAGGCAGGAAATGGCAGGAAGTGAGTTTTCAAATTTAGATTTTTTTTCTGGGTTGGGACCCCCAGACCCCCTTGAAGATTTGGTGCCCCCCAATGTTGACTCCATGGTTACGGCCTTGGGGTGGTAGTAGTGGTGTAGAGAGGGTGGTAGTGGTGGTGTAGAGTGGTGGTGGTGTAGTGAGGGTGATGGTTGTGTTGGTATAGAGTGGGAGATGGTTGCGGTGGTGGTGTCGAGAGTTTGATAGTTGTGGTGGTATAGTGAGGGTGGTGGTTGTGGTGCAGAGAGTTTGGTGGATGTGGTGGTGTAGAGAGGGCGAAGGTTGTGGTGTAGAGAGGGTGGTGGTGTAGAGAGGGTGGTGGTTGTGGTGGTGTAGTGAGGGTGTTGGTTGTGGTGGTGTAGTGAGGGTGGTGGTTGTGGTGGTGTAGTGAGGGTGGTGGTTGTGGTGGTGTAGTGAGAGTGGTGGTTGTGGTGGTGTAGAGAGGGTGGTGGTTGTGGTGGTGTAGTGAGGGTGGTGATTGTGGTGGTGTAGTAAGGGTGGTGGTTGTGGTGGTGTAGTGAGGGTGATGGTTGTGGTGATGTAGTGAGGGTGGTGGTTGTGGTGGTGTAGTGAGGGTTGTGGTTGTGGTGGTGTAGTGAGGTTGGTGGTTGTGGTGGTTTAGAGAGGGTGATGGTTGTGGTGGTGTAAAGAGGGTGATGGTTGTGGTGTTGTAGAGAGGGTGATGGTTGTGGTGGTGTAGTGAGGGTGGTGGTTGTGGTGGTGTATTGAGAGTGGTGGTTGTGGTGGTGTAGTGAGGGTGGTGGTGTAGTGAGGGTGGTGGTTGTGGTGTAGTGAGCGTGGTGGTTGTGGTGGTGTTGAGAGGGTGGTGGTTGTGGTGGTGTAGTGAGGGTGGTGGTTGTGGTGGTGGTGTAGAGAGGGTTGTAGTTGTGGTGGTTTAGTGAGGGTGGTGGTTGTGGTGGTGTAGAGAGGGTGGTGGTTGTGGTGGTGTAGTGATGGTGATGGTTGTGGTGGTGTAGTGAGGGTGGTGGTTGTGGTGATGTAGTTAGGGTGGTGGTTGTGGTGGTGTAGAGCGGGTGGTGGTGGTTGTGGTGGTGTAGAGATGGTGGTGGTTGTGGTGGTGTAGAGAGGGTGGTGGTTGTGGTGGTGTTGTGAGAGTGGTGGTTGTGGTGGTGTAGAGAGGGTGGTGGTTGTGGTGGTGTTGCGAGGGTGATGGCTGTGGTGGTGTAGAGAAGGTGGTGGTTATGGTGGTGTAGAGATGTTCGGTGGTTGTGGTGGTGTAGTGAGGGTGGTGGGTGTGGTGTAGTGAGGGTGATGGTTGTGGTAGTGTAGAGAGGGTGGTGGTTGTGGTGGTGTAGATAGGGTGGTGGTTGTGGTGGTGTAGAGAGGGTGTTGGTTGTGGTGGTGTAGTGAGGGTGGTGGTTGTGGTGGTGTAGTGAGGGTGGTGGTTGTGGTGGTGTAGTGAGGGTGGTGGTTGTGGTGGTGTAGTGAGGGTGGTGGTTGTGGTGGTGTAGTGAGGTTGGTGGTTGTGGTGGTGTAGAGAGGATAGTGGTGATTGTGGTGGTGTAGTGATGGTGATGGTTGTGGTGGTGTAGTGAGGGTGGTGGTTGTGGTGGTGTAGAGAGGGTGGTGGTTGTGGTGGTGTCGTGAGGGTGGTGGTTGTGGTGGTGTAGTGAGGATGGTGGTTGTGGTTGTGTAGAAAGGGTGATGGTTGTGGTGGTGTAAAGAGGGTGATGGTTGTGGTGGTGTAGTGAGGGTGATGGTTGTGGTGGTGTTGTGAGGGTGGTGGTTGTGGTGGTGTAGTGAGAGTGGTGGTTGTGGTGGTGTAGTGAGGGTGGTGGTGTAGTGAGGGTGGTAGTTGTGGTGTAGTGAGCGTGGTGGTTGTGGTGATGTAGAGAGGGTGGTGGTTGTGGTGGTGTAGTGAGGGTGGTGGTTGTGGTGGTGGTGTAGAGAGGGTTGTAGTTGTGGTGGTGTAGTGAGGGTGGTGGTTGTGCTGGTGTAGAGAGGGTGGTGGTTGTGGTGGTGTAGTGATGGTGATGGTTGTGGTGGTGTAGTGATGGTGATGGTTGTGGTGGTGGTGTAGTGAGGGTGGTGGTTGTGGTGGTGTAGTGAGGGTGGTGGTTGTGGTGGTGTAGAGCGGGTGATGGTTGTGGTGGTGTAGAGAGGGTGATGGTTGTGGTGGTGTAGTGAGGGTGGTGGTTGTGGTGGTGTAGTAAGGGTGGTGGTTGTGGTGGTGTAGTGAGGGTGGTGGTTGTGGTGGTGCAGAGAGGGTGGTAGTTGTGGTGGTGAAAAGAGGGTGGTGGTTGTGGTGGTGTAGTGAGGGTGGTGCTTGTGAGGGTGTAGTGAGGGTGGTGGTTGTGGTGGTGTAGAGAAGGTGGTGGTTGTGGTGGTGTAGTGAAGGTGGTGGTTGTGGTGGTGTAGTGAGGGTGGTGGTTGAGGTGGTGTAGTGATGGTGATGGTTGTGGTGGTGTAGAGAGGATATTGGTTGTGGTGGTGTAGAGAGGGTGATGGTTGTGGTGGTGTAGAGAGGATGATGGTGATTGTGGTGGTGTAGTGAGGGTGGTGGTTGTGGTGGTGTAGTGAGGGTGATGGTTGTGGTGATGTAGAGAGGGTGGTGGTGGTTGTGGTGGTGTAGAGATGGTGGTGGTTGTGGTGGTGTAGAGAGGATGGTGGTGATTGTGGTGGTGTAGTGAGGGTGGTGGTTGTGGTGGTGTAGTGAGGGTGATGCTTGTGGTGATGTAGAGAGGGTGGTGGTGGTTGTGGTGGTGTAGAGATGGTGGTGGTTGTGTTGGTGTAGAGAGGGTGGTGGTTGTGGTGGTGTAGTGAAGGTGGTGGTTGTGGTGGTGTAGTGAGGGTGGTGGTTGAGGTGGTGTAGTGATGGTGATGGTTGTGGTGGTGTAGAGAGGATATTGGTTGTGGTGGTGTAGAGAGGGTGATGGTTGTGGTGGTGTAGAGAGGATGATGGTGATTGTGGTGGTGTAGTGAGGGTGGTGGTTGTGGTGGTGTAGTGAGGGTGATGGTTGTGGTGATGTAGAGAGGGTGGTGGTGGTTGTGGTGGTGTAGAGATGGTGGTGGTTGTGGTGGTGTAGAGAGGGTGGTGGTTGTGGTGGTGTAGAGAAGGTGGTGGTTATGGTGGTGTAGAGATGTTCGGTGGTTGTGGTGGTTTAGTGAGGGTGGTGGGTGTGGTGTAGTGAGGGTGATGGTTGTGGTAGTGTAGAGAGGGTGGTGGTCGTGGTGGTGTAGAGAGGGTGGTGGTTGTGGTGGTGTATAGAGGGTGGTGGTTGTGGTGGTGTAGTGAGGGTGGTGGTTGTGATGGTGTAGTGAGGTTGGTGGTTGTGGTGGTGTAGAGAGGGTGATGGTTGTGGTGGTGTAGAAAGGGTGATGGTTGTGGTGGTGTAGAGAGGGTGTTGGTTGTGGTGGTGTAGTGAGGGTGGTGGTTGTGGTGGTGTAGTGAGGGTGGTGGTTGTGGTGGTGTAGTGAGGGTGGTGGTTGTCGTGGTGTAGTGAGGGTGATGGTTGTGGTGGTGGTTGTGGTGGTGTATAGAGGGTGGTGGGGTGGTGGTTGTGGTGGTGTATAGAGGGTGGTGGTTGTGGTGGTGTAGTGAGGGTGGTGGTTGTGATGGTGTAGTGAGGGTGGTGGTTGTGGTGGTGTAGTGAGGTTGGTGGTTGCGGTGGTGTAGTGAGGTGATGGTTTTGGTGGTGTAGAGAGCGTGATGGTTGTGGTGGTGTAGAGAGGATGGTGGTGATTGTGGTGGTGTAGTGAGGGTTGTGGTTGTGGTGGTGTAGTGAAGGTGGTGGTTGTGGTGATGTAGAAAGGGTGGTGGTTGTGGTGATGTAGTGAGGGTGGTGGTTGTGGTGGTGTAGTGAGGGTGGTGGTTTTGGTGGTGTAGAGATGTTCGGTGGTTGTGGTGGTGTAGAGAGGGTGGTGGATGTGTTGGTTTAGAGAGGGTGGTGGTGTAGTGAGGGTGGTGGTTGTGGTGGTGTAGTGAGGGTAGTGGTTGTGATGGTGTAGTGAGGTTGGTGGTTGTGGTGGTGTAGAGAGGGTGATGGTTGTGGTGGTGTCGAGATGATAGTGGTGATTGTGGTGGTGTAGTGATGGTGATGGTTGTGGTGGTGTCGTGAGGGTGGTGGTTGTAGTGGTGTAGAGAGGGTGGTGGTTGTGGTGGTGTGGAGAGGGTGGTGGTTGTGGTGGTATAGTGAGGGTGGTGGTTGTGGTGTAGTGAGGGTGGTGGTTGTGGTGGTGTAGTGAGGGTGGTGGTTTTGGTGGTGTAGTGAGGGTGGTGGTTGTGGTGGTGTAGTGAGGGTGGTGGTTGTGGTGTAGTGAGGGTGGTGGTTGTGGTGGTGTAGTGAGGGTGGTGGTTGTGGTGGTGTAGTGAGGGTGGTGGTTGTGGTGATGTAGTAAGGGTGGTGGTTGTGGTGGTGTAGAGATGGTTGGTGCTTGTGGTGGTGTAGAGATGTTCGGTGGTTGTGATGGTTGTGGTGGTATAGAGATGGTTCGTGGTTGTGGTGGTGTAGAGATGGTTGGTTCCTATGGTGGTTGTGGTGGTAGTGGTGGCGTAGAGAGGGTTTGTGGTTGTGGTGGTGTAGAGAGGGTGGTGTTTGTGGTGGTGGTCAAGGCCTATGATACCATCAGTAGGCCTGGGCTCTAAATTATTATTCGTGCTTTCGGAGTCCCTGATCATCTGCTCACGATCATTAAGGACCTTCATGATGGTGAGCCGGCCCGGGTAAAACTACATCGCCGGGAGTCAGAGCCATTCCCTGTACACCTTAGCGTGCGACAGGGATTCTAGATTTGAAGGTTTCGTGACTGCAAGGAATCATATTCTTAGGTTTTTTCGGTAAAGTCACGTAGGTAAAACATCAAAATTAATGAAAATAAAATAAAATAAAACAAAAATCACGACGTTTCGGAGGCAACACAAGTCTCCGTCATCAGGTGGGACCGTCACAGCCGAATTAGCTGCATCAAGTGAGGCAATGATTCAAGATGTAATCCCTTATAAGCAAGTTGAAGGGGGGAGGAGAGGGGGGGGAGCTCATCAGAATGTGGTAGCCAATGAATGGAACGTATCGGGAGGGAGGGGGGCGGGGCTCAAAGACAGCACGGAGTGCTAAGTACAACGCATCGGGAGGGGGGGGGGGGCAAAAAAATGGACGACGGCTTGTACGCGGTTGCTGCTGCACAAGCCAACACAATGGACAGAGAGGGGGAGGGGAGGTCTGATACACATGATAGACAAAAGAACGAAAATGCCCATCTTTATACCAATGCTGGCTGAACAATGAAGAGAGTACTGTTAAAAATAACTGGAGAATGTGCGACAGGGATGTCCTTTGGCTCCACATTATTTAACATCTATTTTGACCACGTAGTTCGTGAAGCCTTCAATAGCTGCACCGGAGGAATTTCCATTTGGTACAGATACAATGGGAGACTGATCGATGCCCGGGTGCGGTCAAGAGATGGCTCCCTATTGCTAAACCACGTTATGTATGCTGATGATCTGGTAATTGCTGCTCACTCCGAGGAGGAGTTAGAGGCGCTGCTGCTGAACCTGGAGCTTGCCACCAAGAGGTGAGGCCATACCATCAGCCTCACCAAAACTAAGCACCTGCCTGGTTATTTTATACCATCGGACACTCCACCCCCACAACGCCCAATTGGTGATAGGGCAGTTGTGGATAGAGTGGAGATTTTCCCATACCTGGGTAGTGTGCTTATGACCGGCTCCGGTTTAAGAGCAGAGGTCTCACTCCGAATCAGTCGATCAGCATTATCTTTTCATCGGTTGCGTAACGCTGTGTGGAAGCTACCTGGTCAATCTCTCCGCACGAAGCTTCAGGTCTTCTCTGCCACGGTCATTCCCTCCCTTCTCTACGCTTGCGAAACGTGGACCCCCCTAATGGAACATCTTCGCCGGTTAGAAACATTTAGGCTAGCCTGCCTACGATCCATCCTGGGTTTAACCAGGCTGGATTGTGTGAGTAGCTCACAAATCCTGAGCTTCTCCGGCAGGCAAGGCTGCTTTGGCTGGGTCATGTAGCCCGAATGCCCAGCCACCGCATGCCTAAACAGCTTTTGTTCGGCTGGATAGAGGGGGCTAAACGGGCGCGGCACGGGTTGGAGAAGAGATGGAGTGATGTGGTACAGGAGGATGTGGAGCTGAGTGGACTTGCCGATGACTGGTACCAGCGGTCTCAAGATCGGCCTCTGTGGAGGAGGCTCGTTAAGGACGCTACTGGGCAGTTGGAGGCAGTCGCCCTCCAACAACAACGGAGGGCGGAGTAGCGACGCTCACAACAACGAGCGGGGCGCCGGGTGGCTAAAGCACAGCAAGTTGGCACAGTAGGGGGCACAGGTGGTGCATCAGCCAGTCATCTTAGTCATCTCAGTCAGTCGACCCGTGACACCTGGGTCTGCCCCGTGCCCTCTTGCCAGCGGGCGTTCGACACTTCACGTGGCCTCAAGGTGCACATAGCCTGGCACAAGCGTCGTGGTGACGTCACCGCCACTTAGTGGCGAATGGCGGTTGTTCTTTTAGAGAGGGTTGGTGGTTGTGGTGGTGGTGGATTGTTCCTGCAGTCGTCTTGGACAGAAGCAACCCGGACATAGAACGATCGGCACCCTGATAGGACACTTTGTCGACTCGCCGCTGGATGCCACGCCTGCCGCACACGTGACGCAGGTCGTGAGCGTAGTTGGACCATTCTCCACCACGTGACGTCCGGCCTAGTCGCTATCATCGTGGTGCCCGAGGTTCGCGTGTTACCTGGGCGAGCCAAGTTTGTGCCCCCCTCCACCACCCCAACTTTACCCCCCAGCGCCTCTACGTCGCACACCCCCCACTGAAACCACATTTATAAACGCACAGAAGTGCACGCAAATCATAGCCCTGCCGACAACTGTGTTCGATCCACAAAATCAATATCTAATTCTATATTTAATCCACGAATGCAAAGCCGCATTGAGCCTCGTGACTTGTGTTTTTTTCAAGATAGTCCTGCATGAGGATGTTTAGCCGATATATTTATTTTCACAATATGACCTTGGTGGCACTATAAAAATACATATATATAGGCTACTGCTGCAGCAATAGTGGCAATGGATACGAATTGAAGGCATTTTGCCTCTCCCAATCGTGACGGATTAAGGAGGCAGTGAGCCGTGTGGTTCCTCTTTCCCATGGCGAGGTAATTCCCCTGTTAGACTATCGGTCCTCTGGCCCACACAGAGATCTATACGTTCAAATTAATGAGGCGCCGCAGTGGAGAGATGTGAACTCCCTCGCCTGGTATGCAGGGTTCGTGAGATCGAGCCAAACCCTGATTGCTGTCGATTTGGAGTTTGCGTGTCTCTCTCTCTCTTCCCGTGGTCGCGTGGATTGTTTTTTTCGAAGGGCTCTCCGGTGTTTCACTCCACGTTTAGAAACACACGTTTTGAGTATCTGGCTGCTATAAATGTCCATAGGATAAGCCGACTTCGTTGAGCTATCATTTGTGGTCAGGTCGATTGTGATAAAACAGCTATGTAGCTCAGTGGGCCTTACCTAGTAAAATACAAACTAGCTTCATTGTTTCATTTGGCGTGTAACTTCTGTGGAATACCAGGGGTAGAACAATCGTAATGATAGCTCAAATATTATAATCATGATGATGATAACTTGATTGAGTCTCAATGTTCCTGCATCGGATGGCCCTACACTGGGATACTTGGCCACATTCTTTAAAGATATATTTTATATCGTTTCTTTGCTTTGTATTTACAAAAAAAAACGCTTTGCTAGGATAAAATTAATAAAAATCGTCCACGACTCGTGACTCGCGCTTTCGAGGGGATGAACGCTCAAAACTCCGCACAGACGGGCTCACGTAACCCACTTGCTGTACTGTGAATGTCTAATCGCATCAACATGAACCCACCAACCCGAAACACCACACCCGCCCGATCTGATCACATAGCTCGTAATGATAATGAATAATTCGCGTGCTTGCGGAGAATGTAATTCACGAAATAAATACACGGATACTCCTTAACACACATTCCTCGTTTCACACCAAAAGAGAAAATATATATATTTATAATAATAGGGTTTTTCCCCTTTTTTTCTGGCGACAAAACTGAAACCTTTTTACAAGGAATCATGTTTGCATTAATCACAATACTTGTGGTCAAAATGCAAACAAAAAACACACTCTGATAACATATGCATTGTCCTTGAAACTTATTGGTCCATACCTGAGACGACTTTCTTTTGAGCCTCGTTTCAATTGGTGTTAGACCAGAGGACGCCAAAAGGCGTACAGCTCAAAGACAACGCACTAGCAAAGTAATGAGGACTCGGAGTGAGCATCTACATCATTAGACCTCTTCTTGGTTCTTTTGGTAAAGTCACGTAGAAGGGAAGCAATAAAATAATAAAAATAAAACATTATTATTTTATTACTTCCCTTCTACGTGACTTTACCGAAAGAACCAAGAAGATGAATCCCGGCAGTCACGAAAGCTTTAAATCGAAAAAATTCATTAGACCTCCTTTGACAGTACCAAAATATAATACAAGGTTTATATATATATGTATATTTCTTACACAACCCACCAGCGGCATGGCCTTCTGGGAGGGCCTACTCTCAGCAGCAGCAGCGATTCCAAGGCCGTCAAACTCCGGACCGGTTTTGACGCGCAGTATCTCGTCAGCAGGGCTGTCTGTCTTGGCTCGAATCAGTTTCAAGTTTTTCAAGTTTCATTTATTAGGTATAGCCCTGTGAGCCATGCGGCCCTTAAGTCGGGTACAACCGCAACAAACAAAATATGAACACAGAACATCCCAAAGCGACGACGCGCAACAGAAACATCCTGGAATAAATCATCAAATATTCCAAAAAGAACGTGTTAAAACGCTGTGTGCAAAAATGACAATGTGGTGCAAGCCAACAACAACAACAACCATGAGACAATATAGATTAACCATATGATTGGGAATCACCAAAATAAAGCTATAAAAACAATGTCACAACAGTAATCATAGGAACTGTGATTTAAATTGAACAATACACGATATACATAACACGTACGTTGCGTTGGACGGGCGCACGCGATGCCACTCGTGTTTTCTCTCTCTCTCTGTCCCAAAATCGCTCGCGTGGACGCGGCTAACGTCGCCGCGACGTCAAAGTGGAAAACCAGCGTCGTCCGCACTTTTGTAGCGCGTGCCACGGCCGTCTGGAGGAGGCTCCGTTATTTTGTTGTCATTTGATGCGCATCTATTTGTATCACTCGAAGACCAATTTGTCTTTTTGTAAAAAAAACATGTGTGTGTGTGCGTGTGTGTGTGCGTGTGTGTGCGCGTGTGTGTGCGCGTGTGTGCGTGCGTGTGTGCGCGTGTGTGTTCGTGTGTGTGTGTGCGTGTGTGTGCGTGTGTGTGTTCGTGTGTGTGTGTGCGTGTGTGTGTGCGTGTGTGTGCGCGTGTGTGTGTGTTTGTGTGTGCGCGCTGCGCTACGAACCCGCTGACTCGAGTTCGATTCCCGATCACGGCCAACACCAGTGACGATTATCTGAACCGGTCCTGGGCCTCCCCTAGGTCGACTCATCCTCAAAAAAGTACCCGGTGTGGTGTGTAAACATCGCCACTAGGGAGACAAAGGCGGCCGGGCGTGGTGCTGTCCACCCACTCCCTCGTGTGCCGTGCCGGCCTTCATAGGTGCTACTCGCTAACAGCACTTGCCCAACAGTTCGTTACAGGCTATACGGGGGATCTTTGTCTTCATGTGTGTGTGTGTGTGTGTCAGGGGAGCGGCATTGTAGTAGTGAGCACGCTGCCCTCCGAACCCGGTGACTCGAGTTGAAATATTTGAGCCGCTCCTGGGCCCTCCCCTAGGTCGACTCAGTCTCAAATGAGCACCCGGTGCGATGTGTACACGTGGCCACGGGGGAGACAAAGGCGGCCGGGCGTGGTGCTGGCCTCCCATGCCCCTGATGTGCCGCGCCGGCATTCATAGGGGCTCACCACTTGCCCCCACAGCCCGTTGACGCTATAGGGGGGACATTTATCTTCGTGTGTCGCCGAACAGCACTTGCTAGACGAGGCTATCTTTGCGTGTCGGCCTAACAGCACTTTCCCCCAACGCTCTGCGCAGGCTATAGGGAGGCTCTTTGTCGTTGTGTGTCGGTGTGTGGGGATTACGCACGGGGGACGCTCGATCCGACAGCGGCGGCGGCTGCTGCTGCTGCTGCGGCTGCTGCTGCGGCTGCTGCTGCGGGAGTCGGAGGATGCGGCGGAGGAGTCGCAGGCGCCGCGGGAGTCGGAGGATGCGGAGACGCCCCGGGGGGGCAGCGGCGTGTGCGCAAGAAGCGCGTCCCCTACACCAAGGGGCAGCTGAAGGAGCTCGAGGCGCACTACGCCGCCTGCCGCTTCGTGAGCAAGGAGACGCGGCGGCTCATCTCGAGCGAGACGAGCCTCTCGGAGCGCCAGATCACCATCTGGTTCCAGAACCGCAGGGTCAAGGACAAGAAGTTGCGCGCCAAGCAGCGAGATTGACCATCGGAGGGGAGACCTTGCGACGTTCGAGCCACGGCGCGCGCCATGTGCGTGCGCGTGAGAGTTGTCCTCTTGCCCCAACAGTCTGTTGAAGGCTATACGGTTGGGGGGGGGGGTCTTTGTCTTTGTATGTGTGAGCTGCGCGTGATGGGGAGCGGTATTGAGAGTTGTTGGGACGACCTGCGGCTGCACTACGAACCCGGCGCGAACCGAGTTCAATGTCACGCTCACGGTCGCCAACCAACGCCAGCGGCGGTCGTATTGAGCCGGTCCTGGGCTTCCCTGAGGTCAACTCAGCTTCAAATGAGTGCCCGTGTGCGATGTGTAAAAAACCCACCCCAGCGTATGCCGTCTGGGCATTCATAGGTGCTCGCTAACAGCACTTGCCCCAACAGTCTGTTAAAGGCTATACGGGGGTATGTGTGTGTGTGTGTGGGGGCATGTGTGCGTGAGTGTGTGTGGGCATGTGTGCGTGTGTGTGTGTGGGCATGTGTGCGTGTGTGTGGGGTGGCGGTGTGGAGAGCGGTGGTGCAGTGGTTGGCGCTCTGAAACTACAAACCCGGTGGACAGAGTTCGATTCCCGCTCACGGCCAACACCCAGTGACGATTATCTGAATCGGTCCTTGGGCGCTCCCCTGGGTCGACTCAGCCTCAAATGAGCACCTCGTGCGATGTGTAAATGTCGTCACTTGGGAGACAAAGGCGGCCGGGCGTGGTGCTGGCCACCCCCACCTCCTCGCGTGCCGTTCCGGCCTTCATAGGTGCTCGCTAACAGCACTTGCCCCAACAGTCTGTTAAAGTCTACACGGGGGCATCTTTGTCTTTTGTGTGTGTGTGCGAATGGATCTGAACGTGGCCGTGTACCTACGTAAACCCGTATAAGCATACGCATTTTATATTTATGTATGCATGCATATAATATATTCTTATATGCATGCATGGTGTTGGGGTGGGGTGTGGTTGTAGATGTCGATATACACACGCGTCTCTGTATACATACCGTATACGGATCATCGTGGCTGGTGTGGGTGGATTTCAGGTGCTAATTGTTTATCGGTTCGAGATTTGCATGGACACGCCGCGACCCCCCTCCCGACTCCTCCTGTGTGCACGAGTCCATGGGGAGGGGGAGGGTGGTGTGCCACTCACACGCGCACACACACGAAGCAGCGCACAAGCTGTTACCCAAGGTTCGTCGTGCCTGTGACAGCGTTGGCTACACACGCGCGCGTGCAACAACAACAATAACAACAACAATAACAACAACAATAACAACAAAAAGTCGTGCACACACTCGCGCGCGGTGCGTGTGGTGCACGCGCGTGGAGAGTGTGTGCACGTGATCACATTGCAATACACAAATATACACGGACACACACGAAGGCAGACATGTACACAAATGCGCATACGCACGTGTGCAACAACAACAGCCACTGTTCGCCACTAAGTGGCGGTAACGTCACCACGGGCGCTTGTGCCAGGCTAGGTGCACCGCGAGGCCACGTGAAGTGTCGAAGGCTCGCTGCTGTTGGCAGGAGGTCACGGGACAGACCCCAAGTGATATGGGCTGACTGATGTGCCCGGCTAGGTGCAGGAGGTCACGGGACAGACCCCATGTGTTCCGGGTCGATTTCCTGACAGATGACTGATGCACGCACACAGACGTGAAGATCAAACCCGCGGAGAGAGGTGTCACAACCACAGACGCACAACAAATAAACGCGCGCACACACACACGGGACAATCGGCCTGCACGCACCAAGACACAGAATCGCACTCAACAACAGACGCGCTCCAGGGATCCCTCTCGTCAATGTCACCAGCGTAGACGAGACTCACTCCGTGGCACGTCGTGAAATGGATGTAAAAAAGTTAATGATGAATCGATGAAAGTTCGGAAGGAAAAGAAGCAAATGGTACGATACATGCGCTGCAGAATCACACGCACCAACGCGCGCTCCTCGTTGTATTATAAGTTAGTGTAAGAAGCTCTATGACGAACAATATAACAGCCACATCCAGTCGGTCTAATTAACTCTCTGTTGCATGTATTTAAAAAAACATTCCACGCAAATGTACCGCGTGCATTATCCAGTGTGGGCTTATTGTGTATTTACAGAAGCGAGCACGTGATAGTGATACTGCGTCCTCACGCCACGCGCATTAATTACTGCTTACACACACACGCACGTGTCGCCAATTAGTTACGAGTTCTGAATGACGGCGCTTGTAACGGCCACGGATTTAATTAGGAGAGAGAGAGAGAGAGATGTGATAATACTTTTTGGTTCTTTCGGTAAAGTCACGTAGGTAGAAAAACAAAATAAAAATATATTTTTCTACCTACGTGACTTTACCGAAAGAGCCAACGAGTACGGATTCCTGCAGTCACGAAAGCTTCAACTCAAGAATGTTGTAATACCTTCAATGTTTGGCTTGAGTTGCACCCCGCCCCTCGTTCCCCAACCCCCCCCCCCCTTACAGCCCCCATCCCAAAATGCAACAGCAGGCAATTGATTCGCGGGTATTTCTTTATTAATCGGTATTAATTTATCGTATATATATATACATACACACAACTGCTTTTGATATTAAAAGTGTACGTCTCAAAGTCTGTGAAATATTAGGGATATATTAACGACGATTGATCTGTAATTATCGATGACGTCGAGAGCGATGTCGCGCATTCCACGTGACACTCACTTTGAATGCGCCACGCACGAACGGATACATCGTAAAACATAAGTGGTATGATTGTTATTTTAAGAACCGCATATATATTATATATATATTAAAACGCAATTGTGTTTGAGCTATATATATACGAGCGTACAGTGTTACTTTATTTTAGTTACCACCACCACAAATGAAGGTTTATTGGGATATATTTACAAATTGTCGTTGCAATGATACTGCTATATAAGTGTACATAACCACACGTACGTCCGAGTAGTATAAGTGTCCGTAAATACACACACGCGCGCGCATTTACAAATCCTTTCACTTAACGGTTTCTATTTGGTGTTTGAACATCTTAACACAACAGGTTTTTTTTTTCTGCCAGAAAGGCTCAAACCTATTCGTATTTTATCATTTTTTTGATACTGGCAAAAAAGGTCCCATGTTTTTTAGCTGTTCATCCCGAGCGATGAACGCGCTGATGGTGGCATTGCCTTTGTGCCGTCCGCCTCATGGCGCTGTTCTCCGGCGTGACACTCGTGGTGAGACAAGGCCCTAAAGAAGGCCGCTGTCTCTGGTGTGACACTCGTGGTTGAGACAGGGCCATAAAGAAGGCCGCCGTCTCTGGTGTGACACTCGTGGTGACACAGGGCCCTAAAGAAGGCCGCTGTCTCTGGCGTGACACTCGTGGTTGAGACAGGGCCATAAAGAAGGCCGCTGTCTCTGGTGTGACACTCGTGGTGAGACAGGGCCCTAAAGAAGGCCGCTGTTCTCCGGCGTGACACTCGTGGTGAGACAGTGCCCTAAAGAAGGCCGCCGTCTCTGGTGTGACACTCGTGGTTGAGACAGGGCCATAAAGAAGGCCGCCGTCTCTGGTGTGACACTCGTGGTGACACAGGGCCCTAAAGAAGGCCGCTGTCTCTGGCGTGACACTCGTGGTTGAGACAGGGCCATAAAGAAGGCCGCCGTCTCTGGTGTGACACTCGTGGTGACACAGGGCCCTAAAGAAGGCCGCTGTCTCTGGCGTGACACTCGTGGTTGAGACAGGGCCATAAAGAAGGCCGCCGTCTCTGGTGTGACACTCGTGGTTGAGACAGGGCCATAAAGAAGGCCGCCGTCTCTGGCGTGACACTCGTGGTTGAGACAGGGCCCTAAGAAGGCCGCCGTCTCTGGTGTGACACTCGTGGTGAGACAAGGCTCTAAAGAAGGCCGCTGTCTCTGGCGTGACACTCGTGGTGAGACAAGGCTCTAAAGAAGGCCGCTGTCTCCGGCGTGACACTCGTGGTGAGACAACGCTCTAAAGAAGGCCGCTGTCTCTGGCGTGACACTCGTGGTGAGACAAGGCCCTAAAGAAGGCCGCTGTCTCTGGCGTGACACTCGTGGTTGAGACAGGGCCATAAAGAAGGCCGCCGTCTCTGGCGTGACACTCGTGGTGAGACAGTGCCCTAAAGAAGGCCGCTGTCTCCGGCGTGACACTCGTGGTTGAGACACGGCCCTAAAGAAGGCCGCTGTCTCTGGCGTGACACTCGTGGTGAGACATGGCCCTAAAGAAGGTCGCCGTTTCTGGTGTAGGCCAATCACTTTCAAGGACGATGCTTATATTATCAGAGCATGTTTGTCTGCATGTTCACCACAAGTACCTCTGGTTAATGCAGACAGTATTCCTTGCAGAGACGTTTCTATTTGGTGTTGGGACATTTTACCACCTGCTGTTTTTTTGCCAGAAAGGGTTAAACCTATTCTTATTCTTTCATATTTCCTTTCACTTATTCAACCAATTCGTAAATGCGTTGCCCCTGCCTGTAGATTCTATCGCGCCCATTGTGCACTCGTTGATAGGTT
The DNA here is from genome assembly GCF_964198595.1 of Lampetra fluviatilis. Taxonomy (NCBI): domain Eukaryota; kingdom Metazoa; phylum Chordata; class Hyperoartia; order Petromyzontiformes; family Petromyzontidae; genus Lampetra; species Lampetra fluviatilis. Next base: position 27,423,622 of record NC_136275.1, on the reverse strand, counting down.
AGGATATATATACACGCTAAAGTAAAATAAAATGAAACGTATTGGATTTTATGTAATAAACGTACGACGGGTGCACGACGAGAATTCGTTTTTTGTTTTGCTCGGGAAATGTTTACGCCAACGCGTGTCCGTTGTGTTTTATTTGTTGTTGTTGATGATGATGTAAATACGACCCTGCGTTGTTATGAATTCGCTGTAACACGCGGCAAGCGGTGTTGTGTATATTGCGTGGATACGGAGTGGCGCAGTGCACGCGCATCGAAACGAGCGGCGATGAACGTTGTGGGGACGTTACCTTTGGCGAGTTGTCCTTGTTGCATCGCTGCTGTCATTTCAGCATTAACAATAAAACTTTCATGATTTCTCACCTACACCCATCTCGCTCCGCCGCTCACCACCCGGTATTATTTATCAAATGTGTTCACCTGGGTATTAATTTTGTGTGTGTGGTTGTTGTTTTTGTTAGCCCATTAAAACGTCGCCGATTGATTGCATGAAAAAATAAAAAAAATAAAAAAATACGCGCGTATCAAACAAAAGAAAAACTGAAGATACAAAAAGCATTATAAACACTTTTTTTAAATAGATCAAAAATGTTAACTTGTAGAATATAAACGCTGTTCACATGCACGCACCCACACACACACATATATATGCGTATACCCACACTGCATGTCTACACGTTAGACAAACACGCCCTGGTGATCAGCGGTGGTGAAGTATGGCCAATCGACCACCCATGGGTGCAACACGCGGGGAGGGGCGGAGGGAGGTGGAAACCATCATCCACCAGTGGATAGACAAAGGGTTGTGATTATTTTATTTGTTCAACACGAACACAGACGTCTCGAGTAAGGTAGTCTTGTTGTTAGCGAGCACCTATTAAGGCCGCACGATACAAGACGGGGAGGGGAGGGGGGTTAGACCTAACACGACACCCAAAGCCTTTGTGTCCCCTACTGCCGGTGTTGACAGAGCGCAAAGTACTCGCTGGAAGCTGACGTGACCTCGCAAGAGCCCTTGATTCACAGATTCACAGTGGTCGCGGAGTCACACTAGGGTCATTGGGTCAAAAGAGCAGCGCGCTCCCTTAATCCCCCCCCCCACCGTGCCAAAGACAAAGATCCCCCGTAGAGCCTTAATAGACTGCAGGGGCAAGTGCTGTTAGCGAGCAGCACCCATGAAGGCCGGCACGGCTCAAGCGACGGGGATGGGTTGCCGGCCACCACGCCCGGCCGCCCCAGTGGCGATGTTTCCACGTCGCAGGTACTTGTTTTGGGGCTGAGTTGACCTAGGGGAGGCACACAAGACCGGTTCAGCTAATCGTCACTGGTGTTAGCCCAGAATTTGGGGTCGTCGGTGTGCAATGGCGTAGCGCCACCGCTCCCCGCCCCCACTTCCACAAAAGACAAAGACCCCCCGTATAGCCTTAAAATACTGTAGGGGCATGTGCTGTTAGCGAACACCTATGAAGGCCGACACGGCACACGAGGAGGTGGGTGGCCAGCACCACGCCCGGCCGCCTTCGTCTCCCCAGTGCCGATGCTTACACGCCGCACCAGGTACTAGCTGAGTCGACCTAGGGGAGTCCCAGGACCGGTGCAAGATAATTGTTCACTGGCGTTGGCCCTGTGCGGGAATAGAACTTGGGTTACCGGGTTCATCGAGCAGCGCGCTAACCGCTGCGTCACCGCTCCCCGTCCACACTGCTGCTACGACTACGCCACACACGTAAAGAAGTCAGCACTTTTTGAGAGATCGTAATGACAACTCAACGACTGTACGGGATTATGACGATGATGCCGATGCACGCCATCACGGACGACGCAATGCGATCCTTGCAGAGCACAGGCCGCAATAGCTCGCCAAAACTCCACAGCGGGCAGCAACAAACAGCACCGGTGCGAAATCATGAGCAGCTGAACGTTGTACGCAAATTGAGTTTTGCTATCGAAAAAAAAGCCCCGAGTTGTCGCAATTTCGCAAATTTAGAATTAACACGCGTTCAGAGTATTCGGCTACTGCGATGCATTACCACGCGACAAGCCACTTCGTTGGGCTATCATTTGTGGCCAGGTCGCTTCTGAAAAAAACCTACACCGCTCGGTGGGCCTTACCTGGTAAAATAAAAAAACATTTGTTTAGTTTACGCGCAGCAACGCAATTTGTTCCACCGCAGTTTCTTCGGCAAAGACAAAATCCCCGCGTGCTCCTCTGGTGTTCTGTAAAAGTGTGCACGGCGTAGCGATGATCCATAATAAGGACGAGGCGCTCCCCGCGTCTCCCGTGATACAGTGGGAGGGCGGGGGCTGCCACCTCGCGTTTGCATCCGAAGGTCTATCGGCCCCGATGCATTGGGTGAGGTTTGCCGGCGAGAGAAGCTCAGCGTCTCCTGTTGGCCCGAGTCGAAGCGATTCCCCTGCCTCTCACGTGCAAATTTAGAGGGACACGCCGCACCCCCACCACCCCCAACCCCGCTCCGCTGGCGACCGTGAGCCAAGTTGTGGAAATTCCACATTCCCATGGCGAAAGGCCAGCTACGAGCAAAATCTTCATCAAGGGGAAGCTGGGCCGAATGGAAAGTTTTATTTGATTTTTCATCCAGGTCTCCCTAGCAAAACAGACTTTTGTCTGAATTGGCCCTCGCCTATGAGTAAATGCGCGTGTGGATCCGTCTAGGCGTCTAGGTGCGCATGTACGTGCGCAGCGGCAGAGTAGTTGCTAGCGCCCTACGCTACTGAACACTCGAGTTCCACCCCCCCCCCCCGCGACCAAAAGCAGTGGCGCAATAATTACAACTGAAACGAGTACCTCGTGCGGTGCGTCGACTTGGGCGGCGGTGAGACAAAGGCGACCTGGCGTGGTTGGTGTTGGCCAACCGACCCCGTCGTGTGAGCCGCGCCGGCCTTCATAGGATGGTCGATAACAGCACTTGCCCCATCGCAGTCTGTTAAAGGCTACAGGGAGAAGAGTCATTGTATTTAAACTACACCATTGTTTTAAAGTACATGTCTTACACCTGGTAAGGCCCCACTGAGCTAACGAGCTCTTTTTCAGAAGCGACCTGGCCACAAATGATAGCTCAACGAAGTGGCTCACCACGTGGACATTTATAGCAGCCGAATATTCTGCACGCCTGTTTTCTAAATGTGGAGGGGCTAAACGCGGAGGACTCGGAGAAAAATTCACGCAACCGCGGGGAGAACATGGAAAGTCCAAATATACAGCAGGCGTTAGGGTCTGGATCGAACCCACATCCTCCTGTATGCCAGGCGAAGTAGTTAAACGTCTCGCCACCTTAAAGCTCATGTGTATGTGAACCTACTTTATCATCCCGCTCGTATCCCAACGTAATTAGATTGCCTCTAATTTTCTTGCACCTGTGCCAGGCCAGGTGCACTTTGAGGCCACGTGATCTGATTGAGATGACTGGCATGTGCACGATATGTGCCACCTATTGTGCCAACTTGCTGTATTGTACCCGCACGGCGCTCCGCTCGTTGTTGTGAGCGTCGCTCCTCTGCCCTCCTTTGTTGCTGGAGGGCGACTGCCTCCAACTGCCCAGTAGCGTCCTTCACCAACCTCCTCCACAGAGGCCCATCTTGACACCGCTGGTACCAGTCCCCAGTAAGTTATCTCAGCTCCGTATCCTCCTGTACCGCATCAGTCCGTCTCTTCTCCAGCCCATGGCGTGCCCATTTAGCCCCCTCTGTCCGTTTAACACGTAGGCTTTCGCGACCAATATCATTCATAGTACAGGTTTTTTGGGGTTAGATCGCGTACATATAGAGTGTCCTCCCCACGGAGGTGAGTCAGTTTAACACGCAGGCCGACCCCTCTGTTCGACTTAACAGAAGCTGCTTGGGCATGCGGTGGCTGGGCATGCGGTGGCTGGGCATGCGGTGGCTGGGCATGCGGTGGCTGGGCATGCGGTGGCTGGGCATGCGGTGGCTGGGCATGCGGTGGCTGGGCATGCGGTGGCTGGGCATGCGGTGGCTGGGCATGCGGTGGCTGGGCATGCGGTGGCTGGGCATGCGGTGGCTGGGCATGCAGGCGACAGGAGCGAGCCAAGCGGCCTTGCCCGTCGGAGGAAGTGGCTGATGGGAATGTGTCCAGATCTCCGTTCACACACACACACAATCAGTCACGACTCTTCAGTAAAGTAGTAAACATTTAACCATTACATAGAAATGTAACCATTTATCTCAGGCCGGTGTGTGCTCTCTTGCCAAATAAGTCTCTTTAGTAATATTTATTTGAATATTGGATGTATCCACTGCATACAACGTCGCTTGAGTTTGCGTCTATTAAGCGGCAGTATCATTCAACAATTAGATTGAATTAATTGTTTCCACGCTGCCTATGGAATCAAATTCACGTAACAAATCTTACACCATAATCTCTAAATATGAATGAGAGGTAATACAATTTTGCAAAAAAAATGTGTTCAATAAATAGAAGCAGCATCAATCATTCAATAAAACCATGGGGACCATCCTCACATGCACCCACGTCTATAGTTCAACATCGTGCAGCCATGGTCAATCCACAAGCCACAGCGACCTCTCTGTAGATCAACAACAGCCCCCCGCTCACAAAGCCACCGCCATCGCAAAGTCATTTCGAAGGCCGAGGCGGCTCCCTAGCAGATGCGTGACATGTGTTCAAAAGTGGGGGGGGGTCTCTAATGACCCCCACCCTCTCCCCCCCCCCGGTGGCTCCTTCTCACGGCCCCCACCCTCTCCCCCCCCCCCGTGGCTCCCTCTCACGGCCCCCACCCTCTCCCCCCCCGTGGCTCCCTCTCACGGCCCCCACCCTCCCCCCCCAGTGGCTCCCTCTCACGGCCCCCACCCTCTCCCCCCCCCCGTGGCTCCCTCTCACGGCCCCCACCCTCTCCCCCGCCCGTGGCTCCCTCTCACGGCCCCCACCCTCCCCCAGGTGGCTCCCTCTCACGGCCCCCACCCTCCCCCCCCAGTGGCTCCCTCTCACGGCCCCCACCCTCTCCCCCCCCCGTGGCTCCCTCTCACGGCCCCCACCCTCCCCCCCGTGGCTCCCTCTCACGGCCCCCACCCTCTCCCCCCCCCCGTGGCTCCCTCTCACGGCCCCCACCCTCCCCCCCGTGGCTCCCTCTCACGGCCCCCACCCTCTCCCCCCAGTGGCTCCCTCTCACGGCCCCCACCCTCCCCCCCGTGGCTCCCTCTCACGGCCCCCACCCTCCCCCCCGTGGCTCCCTCTCACGGCCCCCACCCTCCCCCCAGTGACTCCCTCTCACGGCCCCCACCCTCTCTCCCCCCCCCCCCCCCCAGTGGCTCCCTCTCACGGCCCCCACCCTCCCCCCCCCGGTGCCCCCCTCCTTTCCCCGGTCTCCGTGTGTTTCGCGTCACCCACCCACCCACCATGTCCACGCCCTGTCCCACTGAGTGTCTCAGAGAGACTTGACCCGTGACCTCCAACCGCCCACGGCCACGCCTCGCCTGCCTCGCCTGCCAGTGGAGCTCGCGGTCGCCCCAGTCTCGTCTCCCACGCCGCAACGTCGCCCTCTTGTGGTCGCGCGGTGGGAGGAGCGGCCAGGCCAGCCGAGCTGGGGAGGCGGCCAAGGGAAGGGAGGGGAGGGGCGGGGCGGGGTGGGGTGGGGAGGGTGGCACGCGCGGGGGTGGGGGCCTTCCCCATCCACTCGGAATTCGCATCCGGAACGGAAGGAGAAGGGAAGGAAGGGGCGGAGGGAGCAGCGGACTGGGCAGGATGGAGGAGGAGGAGGAGGGAGGGAGGGAGGAAGAAGGAGGAGCTGGGAGGATGGAGTCGTGAGACGAGCTCGGAGAGGAGTGGGCGACAGTTTGTGCGGGCGAGGTGATTGGACGCACGCGGGGCTGTGTCATTGACCAGCGATGGGGCGATGAGGTGATGGTGACGATGATGACGCCAAGGGGTGGAAGGGGCACTCGGGAGATCGGCCACATTGTGGCGCTCCGCAGTCGCGCGCGGCTCTACCGGTACCCGCTTGGCGACGTCCCTGTCATCATGCTGTTGCGGCTTTTGAAACACTCGAATTTCGGCGGCCTCACACCGCCGAAATTCTAACTCCATGCGGAGTGCTTCTCGACCCGTCACAGCCCTTGGCCGTAGCCCCCACTGATGTCCCCCTCTCCCCCCCCCCATGTGTGCAGAAACTACTGACTCTTTTGTATGTAGGGTGTGTAGGAATATATATGTCGACACAATACATTTCTTGTCCACGTCTGATAGGGGGGGGGGGGTCCACTTTCAATAACGTTTTGATCCAGGCCTTCTGAAGGGCTCTCATAATTTAGTTGATGGATAAACGGATAAACGGAACCCCGGGGCTTTCATAAATAGATTGGGTTTTTTTCTGCTTTTGCAGAATTCAACAGAAATGGCTCTCGTTGTTATTTTGGTTTGCGACCCCTGAACTCTGGGATCGTGCGGGCGCGATTTGACCTTTCAAGGCGTCCAAGTCCGTAGCGCGCGACCTTGCTTCGATGGGGGCCACATCTCCGTGAATTGGCATCACCTTCACTTAGTCACATAGTCACTTTAAGATGTTTTGTGTTCATGTTTTTGTTTTTTGTTTGTTGCGGTTGCACCCGATTCAAGAGTCGAATGGCTCACAGGGCTATACCAAATAAATGAACTTGAACCTTCGGGCAGTGTTCTTCATTGCAAGGCCCGCGAGCCATTGGCGGGCCCCTGGTGGCCTTTAGCGCAGCCCAAGGCGTTGGGCCCTCGACAACACACAACACGTGACAACAGCCCCATCACCACCATCGTCATCGTGCTGATGTCAAACCCAACAATGGTTTCAAACGTGTGGCGGGACCTCACACACTGATGATGTCTTATCGGTGAAAGTGCGCCCCCCCCCCCCCTCTCTCTCTGAAAGTTAGTGAAGATCACTGCCGTAAACCATGATCATTTAGAGGGGGTGGCGGCGAGGAGTGGGGGGGGGGGTGAATCTGCACAGTAAAGGGGGGGGGGGCTCCCGTACCCCCCACCCGACCCCTTACGCCGTGAGACCCTAGGTGTAATCGTGAGGATAGGCGTCCAGTGATCACCTACCCTACTCTGTGCACGGGTAGGCGCTCACCCATGCATAGACTTTATATATATGTATATATGTATGCACTCCGAGTAGCCTATGCACGGGTAGGCGCTCACTGAATGCCGAGTGGCCCACTGTGACTTGTCTCATTGGGATTTACCGCGTTGTCAATGGATTAATCTGGTTAATAATGAAACGTATTGAATTGTGTATGTAACAAAATGCATTAAGCCCCTCATAATTGAAGGCGATGCTGTATGTCTCCATCAAATATCTGTACCTCCCGTCATGTGAAAAAAAAACTATTTTGAGAACCCAATAGCCTCCTCGGAGTGTATATCATCAGCAGCATTGATGCAATGCAGCCCAAGACAAACTCTGGACCAGTTTCAACGTACAAGTGTCTCATCAGCAGTTAGGCTTGCTTGAAGCAGATGTTATAGGCAAGAGACCTCTAGTCGAACTCGAAACCAAATCATAAAGAGATATTACACACTTCTATCCGATTTCTCACTTATATGCGCCACTACGACGCTCATGAGGGGGTGGTGAGATGTTAACTACCTTGCCCGGTAGGCAGGACGTCGCGGGTTCGACCCCGACCCTGACGCCTGCTGCTGTATATTTGGAGTTTGCGTGTCTCTCTCTCCCCGTGGTCGCGTGGATTTTTCACCGGGTCCTCCCGGTTTTCCTCCACATTTTGAAACACGCGTTTAGAGTATTTGGCTGCTATAAATATCTACATGATGATAAGCCACTTCGTTGAGCTATCATTTGTGGCCAGGTCGCTTCTGAAAAAAAGAGCTTCGGTGAGGGAAAAAAGTATTTGATCCCCTGCTGATTTTGTACGTTTGCCAACTGACAAAGAAATGATCAGTCTATAATTTTAATGGTAGGTTTATTTGAACAGTGAGAGACAGAATGACAACAAATAAATCCAGAAAAACGCATGTCAAAAATGTTATTAATTGATTTGCATTTTAATGAGGGAAATAAGTATTTGACCCTTCTGCAAAACTTAGTACTTGGTGGCAGAACCCTTGTTGCCAATCACAGAGGTCAGACGTTTCTTGTAGTTGGCCACCAGGTTTGCACACATCTCAGGAGGGATTTTGTCACACTCCTCTTTGCAGATCTTCTCCAAGTCATTAAGGTTTCGAGGCTGACGTTTGGCAACTCGAACCTTCAGCTCCCTCCACAGATTTTTTTTGGGATTAAGGTCTGGAGACTGGCTAGGCCACTCCAGGACCTTAATGTGCTTCTTCTTGAGCCACTCCCTTGTTACCTTGGCCGTGTGTTTTGGGTCATTGTCATGCTGGAATACCCATCCACGACCCATTTTCAATGCCCTGGCTGAGGGAAGGAGGTTCTCACCCAAGATTTGATGGTACATGGCCCCGTCCATCGTCCCTTTGATGCGGTGGTAGTTGTCCTGTCCCCTTAGCAGAAAAACACCCCCAAAGCATAATGTTTCCACCTCCATGTTTGACGGTGGGGATGGTGTTCTTGGGGTCATAGGCAGCATTCCTCCTCCTCCTCCAAACACGGCGAGTTGAGTTGATGCCAAAGAGCTCCATTTTTGTCTCATTTGACCACAACACTTTCACCCAGTTGTCCTCTGAATCATTCAGATGTTCATTGGCAAACTTCAGACGGGCATGTATATGTGCTTTCTTAAGCAGGGGGACCTTGTGGGCACTGCAGGATTTCAGTCCTTCACGGCATAGTGTGTTACCAACTGTTTTCTTGGTGACTATGGTCCCAGCTGCCTTGAGATCATTGACAAGATCCTCCCGTGTTGTTCTGGGCTGATTCCTCACCGTTCTCATGATCATTGCAACTCCACGAGGTGAGATCTTGCATGAAGCCCCAGGCCGAGGGAGATTGACAGTTCTTTTGTGTTTCTTCCATTTGCGAATAATCGCACCAACTGTTGTCACCTTCTCACCAAGCTGCTTGGCGATGGTCTTGTAGCCCATTCCAGCCTTGTGCAGGTCTACAATCTTGTCCCTGACATCCTTGGAGAGCTCTTTGGTCTTGGCCATGGTGGAGAGTTTGGAATCTGATTGATTGATTGCTTCTGTGAACAGGTGTCTGTTATACAGGTAACAAGTTGAGATTAGGAGCACTCCCTTTAAGAGTGTGCTCCTAATCTCAGCTCGTTACCTGTATAAAATACACCTGGGAGCCAGAAATGTTTCTGATTGAGAGGGGGTCAAATACTTATTTCCTTCATTAAAATGCAAATCAATTTATAACATTTTTGACATGCGTTTTTCTGGATTTTGTTGTTGTTATTCTGTCTCTCACTGTTCAAATAGACCTACCATTAAAATTATAGACTGATCATTTATTTGTCAATGGGCAAACGTACAAAATCAGCAGGGGATCAAATACTTTTATCCCTCACTGTATAGAGCAGCCCAGTGGGTCTTACCTGGTAAATAAAAAATAGTACATCGAGTTTTAGTTGAGCAATCATTGGGAGGAGTCTGTGCTAGTGGTGGTGGTGCACAAGTGGGGAGCGGTAGTGTAGTGGTTAGCGCGCTGCGCTACGAACCTGGCGACCCGAGTTCGATTGCCCGCTCACGGCCACCAACACCAAGTGGCTTTTATTTGGACCGGACCTCTGGTTTCCCCGAAGTTCGAAAACCATATTTTAAAATGTGATGGGTAGGCTTTTGATCCTTACCCATGTATCGATAGTTCAATGCTAATGTGCCGTTTTTGTTGAAGGACGACTGGGTGCTGTTTCGGTGTGATCTGGGACTGTTTTGTTGTTGTTGTTTTTTCGGTGCGTTGCCCGAGCTTGCATGTCGTATTGAAGAAAATTGGCAGGAATTGATGTCCGTATTTATATATAAACACCGTTCGTTCGTTTCTCAATCTGCTGGTCTTGGCGAGGGTCGTGGCAGCAGCGTGTTGAGTCGGGCAGTCCAGACCTCCCTGTCCCTGGCGACAGACTCCAGCACTACTACACTATACACTACTGCACTATACACTACTACACTATACACTACTATACACTACTACACTATACACTACTACACTATACACTACTACACTATACACTACTACACTATACACTACTACACTATACACTACTACACTATACACTACATTACTATACACTATACACTACTATACACCACTAATATACACTACTACAATATTCACTAATATACACTACGACACTATACACTACTACACTATACACTACTACACTATACACCACACTAATATACACTACTACAATATTCAATAATATACACGACGACACTATACACTTCTACACTATACACTACTATACACTACTATACTATACACTACTACACTATACACTACTACACTATACACTTCTACACTATACACTACAATATACACTACACTATACACTACTACACTATACACTACTATACTATACACTACTGCACTATACACTACTATACACTACTACACTATACACTACACTAATATACACTACTATACTATACACTACTATACTATACACTACTATACACTACTACACTATACACTACACTAATATACACTACTACAATATTCACTAATATACACTACGACACTATACACTACTACACTATACACTACTATACATTATACACTACATTACTATACACTATACACTACTGCACTATACACTACTATACACTACTGCACTATACACTATACTAATATACACTACTACAATATTCACTAATATACACTACGACACTATACACTATACACTACTATACACTAATACACTATACACTACATTACTATACACTATACACTACTGCACTATACAATACTATACTATACACTACACTAATATACACTACTACAATATTCACTAATATACACTACAATACACTACTACACTATACACTACTATACACTACTACACTATACATTACTATTCTATACACTACATTAATATACACTATACACTACTGCACTATACACTACTATACACTACTACACTATACACTACACTAATATACACTACTGCAATATTCACTAATATACACTACGACACTATACACTACTACACTATACACTACTATACACTACTACACTATACACTACTATACTATACATTACATTACTATACACTATACACTACTGCACCATACACTACTATACACTACTACACTATACACTACACTAATATACACTACTAAAATATTCAATAATATACACTACGACTCTATACACTACTACACTACACACTACTATACACTATTATGCTATACACTACTACACTATACACTACTACACTATACACTTCTACACTATACACTACACTATACACTACACTATACACTACTACACTATACACTACTATACTATACACTACATTACTATACACTATACACTACTGCACTATACACTACATTACTATACACTATACACTACTGCACTATACACTACATTACTATACACTACTGCACTATACACTTCTACACTATACACTACTACACTATACACTACTACACTATACACTACTACACTATACACTATTATACACTACGATACTATACACTACACTATACACTACTACACTATACACTATACTATACACTACACACTACTACACTATACCCTACACTATACACTACACTATGCTACAATACACCACTGCACTATACACTACTATACGCTACTACACTATACACTACTACACTATACACTACTACACTATACACCACTACATTATACACTACTATACACCACTACACCACAATACACTACTACACTATACACTACTATACACTACTACACTATACACTACTACACTATACACTACTACATTATACGCTACTATACACCACTACACTACAATACACTACTACACTATACACTACTACACTACTACACTATACACTACACTATACACCACTACACTATACACTACTACACACTACTACACTATACACCACTACACTATACACTACTACTACACTATACACTACTACACTATACACTACAATACACCACTACACTATACACTACTACACTACTATACTATACACTACACTATACACCACTACACTATACACTACTACACACTACTACACTATACACCACTACACTATACACTACTACTACACTATACACTACTACACTATACACTACACTATACACCACTACACTATACACTACTATACACTACTACACTATACACCACTACACTATACACTACTACTACACTATACACTACTACACTATACACTACTGCACTAAAATACACTACTATACACTACTACACTATACACTACTACACTATACACTACAATACACCACTACACTATACACTACTACTACACTATACACTACTGCACTACAATACACTACTATACACCACTACACTATTATACACCACTACACTATACACTACTACTACACTATACACCACTACACTACAATACACTACTATACACCACTACACTATACACTACTACTACACTATACACTACTACACTATACACTACTACACTATACACTACTACTACACTATACACTACTACTACACTATACACTACTACACTATACACCACTACACTACTATACACTACAATACACCACTACACTACAATGCACAGACTCTATCTCTACCTGGGGAGTTCCCCGGCCTCCCCAGGCCAGTCGAGCGACAGATTCTCGCTGCCAGCAGCGTGGCCCCGGGCCGGCTCCGGGGTCTGGCTCTTTAACAACAACAGCAGCAGCAACAGCGTGTATGTATATACACACTTTAATCATATACGTAGTTATTTTAGTTGTTCGCTTATCTCTTCTCTATTTTGCACTCCCCCTATCGTTGCTTTGTGTTGTTTGTTGCTGTGACCTGCTGACCCAATCCCACCGGAAGTCCGTGTAAAAAGAGCTTGGCGGCTTTTCGGATTCCTGCTCGCACCCTCAACGAAGATGCCGACTCTGAGGTCGGCAAAGCCTCGGAGCGAGCACCTCGTGCCGTGTGTAGTGAAACGTTGCCACTCGGGAGACAAAGGTGGTGCTGGCCACCCACCCCCTCGGGTGCCGTGCCGGCCTTCGTAGGTGCTGCTCGCTAAAAGCACTTGCCCCTACAGTCTGTTGAGGCTACGCGGGGGATCTTTGTCTTTGTACTTTGTGTGTACTACTCCTCCATGTGTATATACTGTATACTATGTATGTGTCTGTTAGCCGATAATATCAATGTCCAAATGATAAGCCACATGGTTGAGCTATCATTGGTGCCCAGGTCGCTTTTGAACAAGAAGTTAATGCCTCGGTGGGCTTGCCAGGTAGGACGGGGATGAATCTAGATTTGAAGTTTTCGTGACTGCAGGAATCCATACTCTTTGGTTCTTTCGGTAAAGTCACGTAGGTACAAAATAAATTAAATCACGACGTTTCGGGCGCAACACAAGTGCCCGTCCTCAGGTGGAAACAACCACAGCAATAAACAATTTCTGAAGTGGGCAAAATAAAAAACAAAAATTCTTGAAGTGGCTGTCTCCACCTGATGACGGGCGCTTGTGTTGCGCCCGAAACGTCGTGATTTAATTTATTTAGTACCTACATGACTTTACCGAAAGAACCAAAGAGTAAGGATGGGGATGGTTTAGTTGAATGTGTGTTTGGTTGACTTCTACTCCAGCCTTGTAGTTGGCACTGCTTCTTGATGTCACGTTCTGACCCACCCTGACCGGACATCTGTGAAAAGAGCTTCATTAGCTCATCGGCTCCCTCCAGTATAAATACACATTGTGATTTTTATACACTGGGCGCGTCACGAAAAATGTTATAACACTTCTGAGAATGTTCAATAACAGCACGAGAAATGTGGCCTCGGGAGCTTTGGAGACCACCTGGAGAAGATTCCAGGCTCGCGTTGACAACGATGGCGAACAAGTGGGAGACCCTTTGACTTTTTGAAGCTGTTAACATTACATTTGTTATCATGTCACATTGTATTATCCGTTCTTTTTCCATATAAGTGCTCAAATAATGCGTAAACACCCTGTGTGTATATATGAATAAACTAAACGATTTATATCTTACCAGGTAAAGTCCAGTGAGCGATCAACGAAGTTTTGTCAGAAGCGACCAGCCCGATAGCTCAACAAAAGTGGCTTATCACGTGGACATGTTTACACAGCGGCAAAAAAATATCGAAATGAAGTTCGTCTTCTTGGTTCTTTCGGTAAAGTAACGTAGAAGGGAAGTAATAAAATAATAAAAAATAAAACATAATAAAATAATTCTCACGACGTTTCGGCCACAACGCAAGCAGCCGTCCTCAGGTGAAGACCAGGTCTGTAGGGGAGACACCTGAGGACGGCTGCTTGCGTTGTGGCCGAAACGTCGTGAGAATTATTTTATTATGTTTTATTTTTTATTATTTTATTACTTCCCTTCTACGTGACTTTACCGAACGAACCAAGAAGATGAATCCCTGCAGTCACGAAAGCTTTACATCGAAATGAAGTTCGTCGTTTACAGCGCAAAGGCACGGCCACACGACACACAACGCAGGGCGCACGAGACTGGAGCGTCTTGGGGGGGAGGAGGAGGTGGCGGTGGTGGTGGCGGTGGTGGTGGTCGTGGTGGTGGTCGTGGTGGTGGTCGTGGTGGTGGTCGTGGTGGTGGTCGTGGTGGTGGTCGTGGTGGTCTCTTCTCATTCACTCTCAGTCGTCTCACCGTGCACAGGGGGTGACGTCTGTAGACCTCGCCAGGTAGCCCCCCCCCCCCTCCAGCGTGGTCAAGGTCAACGCGCACGCGCTGAAGTTCAAAGGTCGAACTGCGAATCGCTCGCTGTGTTCGTCACAGGCCGCGGGGTGAACCTCCCAGGGAAGTGGATAATGTCCACCACGGGCAGTGTCCACCACGGGCAGTGTCCACCACGAGCAGTGTCCACCACGAGCCGTGTCCACCATTGGGAGTGTCCACCACGTGCAGTGTCCACCACGTGCAGTGTCCACCACGAGCAGTGTCCACCATGGGAAGTGTCCACCATGGGAAGTGTCCACCACGAGCAGTGTCCACCACTGTCAGAATTGTTAGCCCGTAAATCGCGTGTTTTATAGACACATTTCACGATTTATTTTTGTATCCCGTTCATGTTTTACATCACCCCTTGGCTTGCTCTCTCTCTCTCCCCTAAACGGCATTCTCTCTATCAAACGTAGCACGGCAACGTATTTAACGACCCCTCTCTGATAACAACACAAAAATCCAACCTACCACGTTGACCTTGCCATCACGGACATTTTGCGATCGAGAGATTTAAAAAAAAAATCGCTCAAGAACGTCTCTGTCCGCGTTCGCCATCCGCTGCGGTAACGGATAAAGACATTTTTGTGTTCTTGTTTCAGGGCCGATAACCTCGAAAAGCCAGAAGATTGAAATTTCTCGTCGCAGTTCACCGCTCGCGCGAGCCATGTTCCGCGGGCGAGTTATATGGGCCGGATCGTGGAAACCCGTCGCCGAGTGATTGCCCACCCAACCGCGATAAAAACACGCGATTGATGCCATTTTGTGTTGAGGTTAAGGCCCGCATCGCATATTAGCTGTCCGCTCCGTCTGCCCTCTCGCTCGCTCTGCATGATGGCCCCGGTGCCGAGAGCAGCTTCATGGAGACACTGGATGGGGGAGAGTGATGTCTCTCTCCAGCGTGGGGCCCCTTTCCATTCATCTGTAGTGTAGTAACTCGGCGGGAGACGACTTCACGGGTAGCACACTCTTTATTTCACCAACTTCGTTTCACAGGTGACTAACACCCACTGTAGTATCTCGGGTGACTAACACCCACTTGGTTACTCGGGTGACTAACACCCACTTGGTTACTCGGGTGACTAACACCCACTTGGTTACTCGGGTGACTAACACCCACTTAGTTACTCGGGTGACTAACACCCACTTAGCTACTCGGGTGACTAACACCCACTTGGTTACTCGGGTGACTAACACCCACTTAGTTACTCGGGTGACTAACACCCACTTAGCTACTCAGGTGACTAACACCCACTGTAGTATCTCGGGTGACTAACACCCACTTGGCTACTCGGGTGACTAACACCCACTTGGTTACTCGGGTGACTAACACCCACTTGGTTACTCGGGTGACTAACACCCACTTAGTTACTCGGGTGACTAACACCCACTTAGTTACTCGGGGTACTAACACCCACTGAGCTACTCGGGTGACCAACACCCACTGAGCTACTCGGGTGACCAACACCCACTTAGCTACTCGAACACGGGCTCTTACGCCCGTAGCCTCTCGGAACACACCCAGCCGGGGTGTTCCTCTCGACCCTGGGTCCCACAGTCCCGACCCACATGGGCGTCGGACCACGGGTCCCACAGTCTCGCCTCCGAGCCACACAGGGCCCCGGTCCCAACAAGGACAGCGGGACTAGGGGTCTCAGGACACTACCTCTTCCCACCGTCTTCGATCTTCAACTGGTTAACAACAACCTCGAGTGCTCTCGCGCGTCACCCTTTATACACTCCCTGCGGACGTCGCTGAGAGCACTCATCCCATTTGACCAATCACCGGGCGCTGGCTACGATCCTGTTTTCCCACAGTGTCAGCGCGCCTCACCACTCACGCCGCGCCGCCCCGTGATCTCTCACTCCCGGCGCGCGCGTCCACACCACGCCCCCAACGCGTGCCCAACCCCGCACCCCGTGCCGCCCCGTGATCCATCACTGTCGGCGCACGTCAACACCACCACTACACATCCACCACGCCCGACTTCTCTGCGTGACATCGGTTTCTTTTGTACACGCTTTCTTTTAACTCACTCGGTCTCTTGTTGTTGTTGTTGTCGTTGTTGTCGTTGTTGTATCCTCAAATCTTGTAACTCAATTTTAACCCACTTCCCAATGTGGTATCGACTGCAAACGTGGTATACTTATGTCATACTGGTGACAATACTATATAATATCATTAAAAATACAATATATATTATTAAGCATTATTTTTATATGTTATGTTTCGGCGTGGGTTTAATTGTCCACGCTCAACTCACGTTGGCTGTGAATCAACACGGTCCCTTACGTCACGGCAAGCTTCGGGGCCACTTCCTGGAGTCGTGGAGTTCTGCCATTACTAGTACGGTACATTTCATTACAGCGTGTTTTTAAACACGTTATTTCTAATATGACTTACTTGACTGTGGTGTGCGGCCGCTTCTTGTTTCGTGTGGGGCTGCCGACGGATGAGATGCGGGAAGCGGCGACTGCAATTTCCCACTTGGGGCGGTCAAGCCCAGGTCGGCCGCGTGACCAGCAGCGGAGTGGCGCGTCGCTCTCGATGTGCAACTCGGGTTCTTGTTTTGTGTGGATCGGGGGGCATTGCCTCGTCTCGTGTTGCTGTGCTCTGTTCTGGATGACCACAGTCGCACACGACTGGAGAGGTTTTTTTATTATAATTTTTCAAATATTTTTAATATAATTTTGACATAAAAAAAAAGAAATGATTCGGATTTTTTTTTACATTTTTTCATTTTTTTCCATCTCCCACTCCATCTGGAGATGGCAGCTCTCACGCGGCCACACTCTGCCAAGTGAGAAAAACACCACCGACGAATGCCGTCAACGCGTCGGACCCAATCGTCGACCATCGATGCCCCGGTCTCCAGAGCAACAACAACAACACAAGCAACGACGACGACGACGATGATGGGCTGAGTTAACCCACCCGACAAGGATGTATGATCTCGCAAAGCAACTCTTCACGCTGAGTGAGTCAACCCGGCCACGAAACGCTGCCTAGAGGCTTCGTGTCGTGACAGTCACACCTCGCGGGGTTGTCGCGGGGACTGCGCGTGTGTTCAGCTGGCCGATGTCCAACACACCGCGTGCCTTTTACTCGTTCGTGGAAGATTAAAAGACGACGCAAGTCACCGGAAAGTGCGACTGTGGCCATGCAAGCCACAGATCGTGTAAACTCGCGCAGACGCTTCAGAGATTTTTTTTCAGTTTTCAGTTTCATTTATTTGGTATCGCCCTGTGAGCCATTCGGCTCTTGACTCGGGTGCAACTGCAACAAACAAAAACATGAACATGAAACATCTTAAAGTGACTGAGTGCAAACATAAAAATCCAGGAAAAAACAGCAAAGTCTTCCAGAAAAAGCATCGTATATCAATGCTGTGTGCAAAAATCCCAGTGGGATGCAAGTCAAACAATAACAACCACAAGACAACTTAGATTAAAGTTATCAGTCTAACTCTGTACTACAACGAACAAATATGGCTAAACCAAAACGTTTTCGAAATCACCAACATAAAGCTATAAAAACAATGTAACAGTGATCATAGGAACTGTGATTGAAATTTTACAATAAACGATATTCATAACATGTACTACCAAACTTTGCAGCCATTGCTGGCTCCATGAGTCACTCCATAACAGCTGGAGTATCAGTAGGAGTATCAACATTTTTCAATGCACCTTTAAAGATCAGCACACTATAATCAAAACACAAGATAATACTTTGCAGCGGTCATCCGGATACATGGACTCTCGGAGATACATGTGGACCCAGAGAGACATAGAGATTCATCTTCTTGGTTCTTTCGGTAAAGTCACGTAGAAGGGAAGTAATAAAATAATAAAAATAAAACATAATAAAATAATTCTCACGACGTTTCGGCCACAACGCAAGCAGCCGTCCTCAGGTGACCTACGTGACTTTACCGAAATAACCAAGAAGATGAATCCCTGCAGTCACGAAAGCTTTAAATCAAAAAAAGACAGAGATGTCACTAAAGATGCATTAAAGACAGGTCAGAGCAAACACGACACGAACTCTCTCTCTCTGTCTCTCGCTGCTAAAGCCCTCTCGTCGTAGCCAACAGCAGACCTCGACATTGGCATCTGGCTCCTGAACCACCTTGCTGTACTGCCACCACGTGCAATGATATTAGTTGCCGGGACATTGCGGTCAATCTCACGAAATCTGTGTCGGGGGGTGGGGGGGGGTAAGCACACACACACGCACACACGTACACCATGTACGCACGTGTGTGCGTGTGTGTGGGGAGCGGTAGTGTAGCGGTTAGCGCGCTGCGCTACGAACCCGGTGACGAATATTCGAACTGGTCCTGGGCCTCCCCTAGGTTGACTCAGCCTCAAATGAGTACCTGGTGCGGTGTGTAAACATCGCCACTGGGGAGACAAAAGCGGTCGAGCGTGGTGCTGGCCACCCACCCCCTCGTGTACCGTTCCGGCCTTCATAGGTGACCGCTAAGAGCACTTGCCCCTACAGTCTGCTAAGGCTATACGGGGGATCTTTGTCTTTGTCCCTGCATATGGTGTGTCAACGTCGCTCACCAGGAAGACAAAGGTGGGGCTGACCACCCACCCCCTCGTGTCGCGTGCCGGCCTTCATAGGTGCACGCGAACAGCTGTCTATTAGTTAGTTTATCTGTCTGTTGTCGATTTGGCTCGCTGTCTCTCTGTCGATGGCTAACAGTCTGTCTGTCTGTGTAGAACTTCTGTTGCACCGTACGTAGCCAAACGTGTTAACCGGAAGTGTGGGGGAAAAAACACAAACTTAAACACAAGAAGGCTATAACGGGGATATTTGTTGTTGTTGTTGTTGTTTTCCCCAATGTATGTTGTCTCCGCATCTCTCTTGTCTGTCCAGGCGCTCATCGTAGTCGGAGGCTTTCGCGACCAATATCATCCATTATAGAGGGTTTTTTGTGGGGGTTAGATCGCGTAAATATATAAATGTGTCGTTAAACCCGCCAACACCCGACACAGCGAACTAGTAAGGGTTGTCACGTAAACAGAACGTGGCCAATTCGTCACTAGTACAGCACCACCGGATGTGTTGGAGACCCACGCCACAACATTCACAATCTGAGTACGACGTTTCGCCAGTAATCACAGCTAGCTTCATCAGGCGACAGCCAGATTTGTAGAGAAGCCCACCTGTTTCGTTCCTTAAATGGAGGCGTAGTTTGTGCGCTCTTGTGCAAAGTGGGGGTGGGGGGGGGATAATGAATGGAACTTGCATCAATCCACTGCTGGATGAATGCCTCCCCACGAATGTTGTCTACGAAGATATCTCCACGGTGGGGGGGGGGGGGTCTTGTTTGACTATACTTCACCACGCCAGGCTATGCGGGTTGGGGACGTTGATGTTTGGGGAACGGTGCAGGAGGATGAGGAGGAGGGGGAGGAGGGGTGGGGGTGGCAGGAGAGGAGCGGCCAGAGAGGTTCAAACGTACGAATCGCCACGTGTGTGTTGACCTTGGCCGGGCATCGAACTCGTGGGTAGAGGTGAATGACAATCCCCACCTCCCTACCAACCCCTCCCCACCACCGGACACCCATCCCATCCCAATGGGTACCCGATCGTCCGGATCAACAGACAACAACAACGCGAATTCGCAGAGCACTCATGCGTTACAGCAACTGTCCCTGAATCACGTGCGCATGTACGTGTTGAACTTCCTTCGCGCCGTACGTAGTCAAACGTGCTCATCGGAGGGTGCGGGAAAATAGTATAATTCGCGCACTCATTGGGCGAGTATATTATTTTGGTATTTGTTTTTAACAGGCATATAATTCCATTGATACATCTCGTTGCAAATACTGTATTATGACCTTTGTAAATAAATGTAACAAAAATATTCGACACGTAAGTTTAAGACACGAATGCAATTGCTTTATTTGCGAGCATATTAGTGTTAACATAAAAACATTTAATACATGGGCGAAAAAATATATCCTGTAAATAAATGTGATTAATGGGTGGTTATAGAAATATATAATGTCCTCATGATGTTAAATATTAAAATAACGTTGCATTCCATCGGCCGATGCACTTTCTGAACTTTGTGTGTGACTGCGGCGTTGTAGAAATATTTGTTAATTTTCACATTTAATTCAAATTGTTGCGTTCGTTATTGAAGTTCACAATTTGCATTCCAAACTAGAATTAATTATATTGTGTGTAGTATCTACGCGAGAGGCCTGTGTGCATGTGTGTATGTATAATTTCCAGTTCGGTAATAATATTAAAAAATAATGATGGATAATTTATCTGCTCGGTGCTTTGGTAACGCGTAAACGTGATGCATGGTGCACGAGCGTTAATGATCACGGACCGTTTGGATGTCCATCAATCTGCAGCTCCACCAAGCACACGCCGGGCGCTCTGTGGCCGTGTGTACCTGTGTGTGTACCTGTGTGTGTGTACTTGTGTGTGTACTTGTGTGTGTACCTGTGTGTTTGTACCTGTGTGTGTGTACTTGTGTGTGTATCTGTGTATGTGTACCTGTGTGTGTGTACTTGTGTGTGTCTACTTGTGTGTGTACCTGTGTATGTGTACCTGTGTGTGTGTACTTGTGTGTGTCTACTTGTGTGTGTACCTATGTGTGTGTACTTGTGTGTGTGTACCTGTGTATGTGTACTTGTGTGTGTTCGTGTGTGTGTCTATAGGCCATGCAGCCCGCATGCCCAGCCACCGCATGTCTAAACAGCTTTTGATCTGCCGGATCGAGGGGGCTAAACGGGCGCGGCACGGGCTAGAGAAGAGATGGAGTGATGTGGTACAGGAGGGCGTGGAGCTGAGTGGACTTGCCGATGGTTGGTACCAGCGGTGTAAAGATCGGCCTCTGTGGAGGAGGCTCGTGAAGGATGCTGCTACTGGGCAGTTGGAGGCAGTCGCCCTCCAACAACAACGGAGGGCGAGGAGCGACGCTCACATCAACGAGCGGAGCGCCGGGTGGCTAAAGCACAGCAAGTTGGCACAGTAGGGGGCACAGGTGGTGCATCAGCCAGTCATCTTGGTCAGTCGACCCATGGCACCTGGGTCTGCTCTGTGACCTCCTGCCAGCGGGCCTTCGACACTTCACGTGGCCTAAAGGTGCACATAGCCTGGCACAATCATCGTGGTGACGTCACCGCCACTTAGTGGCGAATGGCGGTTGTTGTTGTCTATAGATAATTGGGAGCAGTAGTGTAGTGATTAGCGCTACGCTGCGCTACGAACCCGGCGACCCGAGTTCGATTACCGCTCGCGGCCAACACCGGTGATGATTATCTGAACTAGTCATGAGCCTTCCCCTAGGTCGACTCGGCCTCAAATGAGTACCTGGTGTGTTGTGTAAACATCACCGCTGGGGAAACAAAGGCGGCCGGGCGTGGTATTGGCAAACCACCCCCTCGTGTGCCGTGCCGGCCTTCATAGATGCTCGCTAACAGCACTTGCCCCAACAGTCTGTTCAGGCTATACGGGGGATCTTTGTCTTTTGTGTGTGCGTGGCGCGGTAGTGTGGTGGTTAGCGCGCCGCATTACGAACCTGGCCACACGAGTTCGATTCCTGCCTTTGGCCACCACCAGTGACTCTAACAAGCACTGCGGTCCTCTACATATATTGACATATAAATTGTACCATTGGTACCTCATTTGCCAGTAAAAAATATGATAATTGGTGTATTACCCTTTTATCTGGCAACAAAAAAAACAATTATCATATTTTTTACTGGCAAATGAGGTACCAATGGTGTAAATGCTTACCCCGAGATCTCATACTCTGATGGTGCATTGTCTTTGAGTTGTGCGCCTTTTGGCGTCATCTGGTCCAACCCATGTGAGACTAGGCTCTAAGGAAAGCTGTCTCGGGTGTGGACCAATCAACTTCAAGGACAGTGCATACATTATCAGAGTTGTGTGTTTTTGTTTGCATTATGACTGCAGGTATTGTGGTCTATGCAACAATGACTCCTCGTAAAAAAGGTGTCAGTTTTGTTGCCAGATAAAAGGGTAAAAAACCAATTATCATATAAATTGTACTTCAATGTATTAGCTCTAGTCGAGTTCGACATATAGACATGCAATTAATACGATTATTTATATTACCTGTGTCGGCAATATCCTTTACCAGGTGGTGCAATGTTGGGGCAATTTTTTTTTCTTCATATCTTTTAACTCGCACCCATATTCACCTGTCAATCACTTAAATTGCCCAACTGTTTGCAAAGTACAGTATCAACGAACAGTCTCCGCGCATGTTAATCAGCGTTCATTACGACGATTGCATCGGCAAGGTATGACATTTAAATTTGAATTGCGTATTATTTGTAATGGTGTTCATAATGTTGCCTTTGGCTTTGCATGTGAATACTGAGGCTCCGGGTAGCCTCTTGACCGTACGCGATACGCGCCTAGTGTACACACAGACACACACCGCACGTGCATCTGATCACTGTTACATTGCTTATGGCTTTATTTGGGTGATTTCGAAACGTTTTTGGGGTTGGCCATGTTTGTTTGTTATAGTACGGAGTTAGAATGATGGCTTCAATCTCAGTTGTCTTGTGGTTGTTGTTGTTATTGTTGTTTGACTTGCATCCCACTGGGATTTTTGCACAGCGTTGGTGTACGGTGCTTTTTTTCTGGAAGACTTTGCAGTTTTCTCCTGGATTTTTCTGTTTGCGCAAAGTCACTTCAAGATTCTAGATTTGAAGCTTTCGTGACTGCAATGATTCATATTCTTAGGTTTTTTCGGTAAAGTCACGTAGGTAAAACATTAAAATTAATGAAAGTAAAATAAAACAAAATAAAAATAAAAATCACGACGTTTCGGAGGCAACACAAGTCTCCGTCATCAGGTGCTTTCGTGACTGCAAGGATTCGTACTCTTAGGTTTTTTCGGTAAAGTCACGTAGGTAAAAAATAAAATTTATAGAAACAAAATAAATAATAAATCATGATTTATTATTTTTTTATTATTATTTTATTTTGTTTCTATTAATTGTATTTTTTTACCTACGTGACTTTACCGAAAAAACCTAAGAAAATTTAACCTGAAACGGCACGTGCACATGCAGACATTCTTGTGGCCACACGAGGGCCTACGCGGCAATGAGCCGCGTGCACTCGGCCGCGTGCACGCAGGGAGGGAGAGGCTCGTGTGTGAGATCCCTTCCTTCGTCCGCTCTCTTCTTTGTTTACGATCAGAGGATACAAGAAGATGCTCGGTGTAGTCGGCACTTTGCTTCGTTCATCATTTCGGTTTTTTTAATGCTTTGCTTTATGTAAACCCCTCGCCTCATTTTACGCTCTCTCTCTCCCTCCCTCCCTCGCTCGCACTCACTACGTCTGGCACACTCAATCTCTCACAATAACTTTCGTATGTATTTATGTTGAACTTCTTTCGCACCGTACGTAGCTGGCCGTGCAATTTGGAGGTGCGGGGGAAGAACAACAAACTAAACACAAAAATCAGTTCTAAAGAAATGAGTTCGTCATTCTGGACTTAGAAGTTCATAGCCTCAGTGTATTCCTCATATTGGAAGGAAGAGCGTTCCAGACGGCCGCAGAGGTACATCCGAAAGCACGCGGTGCAAAGCGACCGTCTTTGTTCGATAGACAGCCAAAAGCCGCTGCTGCTGCCAGGATGACCGCTGGGCCAACGATGCCAGCTTGACCTTCGGTTTTGACCCTAACGGAACTAAACAACAACAGTCGCCTTGAATGCCCTATGCCACCAAATATATCGCACGGCAGCGAAGAACATCATCATCGTCATCACTGTCATCATCACCATCAGCCGTGGTCAATCCACTTCTGGAT
This sequence comes from Lampetra fluviatilis, assembly GCF_964198595.1. Lineage (NCBI taxonomy): Eukaryota > Metazoa > Chordata > Hyperoartia > Petromyzontiformes > Petromyzontidae > Lampetra > Lampetra fluviatilis. The sequence continues at coordinate 27,398,978 of NC_136275.1, read as the reverse complement.
TAAGGCCTCCTGCAGAGCTATCGGCGCTACACGTCACGATCCGTATCGCGCATCAAACACTATCGTTACGTGCAACTCTTTCGGGTATTTCTGCTCAAAACAATTTCCTTTCCCGGTGGAAATGTTTTTTTATTTTTATTCCGTCAAAGTTTGCATTTGCGACGGTTTAGATTTTTTTAAATAAATAAAAAATATATATATATCCATACTTTCACACGCGCGTGAATGATGCGTTAAAGGTGCACATTGTGTGTGTGTGTGGCCAGGTCGCTTCTGAAAAAGAGCGATATCGTTCAGTGGGCTTTACCTGACACAATACAACACAGCTGAGTCGCGTGCCTTTGTGTGAGCCTCACCTGGTTAGCGCTCCGCGCTCCAAACCCCGCGACTCGAGTTCGATTCCCGCTCACGACCAATATCAGTGACGAATACCTAAACCGGTGCTGGGCCTCCCCTAGGTCGACTCAGCCTCACATGAGCATCTGGCGCGGTGTGTAAACACTGCCACTGGGGAGACAAAGGCGGCCACGCGTTGGTTGCTACTCGATAACAGCCCTTGACCCCCATCGTGGTGAGCGCAATGGGCTTCCAAACCCCGCCGCCCGAGATTCGATTCCCGCACAAAGCCAACATGGGTGACGCAATGATCCGAATCGTTCCTGGGCCTCCTCCCTTGGTCGTAGTGGGAGTAAACATCAGCGACGGGGAGAGACAAAGGCGGCCAGGACTGGTGTTGCGTGCCGCAGCTCGGTTGTTATAGATCATTTCCGCTAGATGTGTACGACCCGGTGCCGTGTGGTTGATATGCTGTATATATATACTGTATGTGGTTTCGCAAGCGACAATAATTATGGGATACCTCCCCTGGCTGACGATGGCAATGTTGTGCGTTCTCTGTATTGTAGAAATGCATGGCGAGACTCTATACTCGATGCTTCGCTTACCGACCCACTGCGGAGCGCGCCCATCGCAGGTCGATTCACGGACCGTGGCTAATTCATCAATTAGACGCCAAAGTCGCGAATTGAAACACTGCGTAGAACTTGTACCCTGTGAATCCCGCAAACCCAAGTCGACTCAGCCTCAAATGCGTTTATCTTGTTGAGATTTGCGAACAATGAGCATTAGCGATTCAAGAAACACAAATGGGGCCGGATCAAGTTACTCCTGCCCAGTGCTGTCCTTAATAGGTGCTCGCAAAAAAAAAGCTTGAAATTTAAAGATTAAAACTAATCGGTGTGAAGTGCGCGTATTACTGAAGCTGGTGCGCGCGAATATCTGTGTGACCTTTGAGCCAGTTTCAAAATGATGAGAGAGAAAAAAATAAGAATGGGCTTTTTACCAATTTTTTTTTGGCCAGGAAGGGTAAAAGCCTATTCTGAATATATATATACCGGCATGTTGAGTTAATTGAAGTGTCACTGCGGGTACCGATATGCGCCTGAGAAATAAAATGTGGAGTGTTTACATCAACAACAAAAAATGCTAACGGAGAGAAAGGGAGGGGGGGAGAGCAAGGCGTATTTAATTTAAAAATATATACACGTTTTAATTAACGCCTGATACACTATACATGTGAATAAAACGACGCCCGTACACACCGCAAATGGGTCTCAAGTGTGGCGTTAGGATTTATAAAGCTACGCATCACGTCGCTTTAACGCGTGTCTCAAATCTGCAAGCGAGCGCGTGCGAGCGCGTGCGTGCGCGTGCGTGCGCGTGCGTGCGCGTGCGAGCGCGTGCGTGCGCGTGCGAGCGCGTGCGTGCGCGTGCGTGCGAGTGCGTGCGCGTGCGTGCGCGTGCGAGCGCGTGCGTGCGCGTGCGTGCGCGTGCGTGCGCGTGCGTGCGAGTGCGTGCGCGTGCGTGCGCGTGCGAGCGCGTGCGTGCGCGTGCGTGCGCGTGCGTGCGCAGCCGTAGCTGCTTCTTCTGCGTTGGCATTGGTGTAAACAAGCACAGTTAACAACAACAACAACAAAATACTCAACACATTCAACAATGACACTGTATGGCATTAAAGCAATATATTACATGCGACGTTTCGGGCAACGGACCTTCTTAACAGCACATATTATATAATGCTCTATATCTCTGGCCTTTCTGTGTGCTGTGACACAATTTTAAATGACTCTACCTCTCTGCGTTGAGAAGGGACATTGGCTGATACGCCGCCCATAAACTATGGTGTACTTTTTAAAGTCACAGTGTTATTTACGAATACAGCTATTAATAGCGTTAATTAAACGTATGTGATAGTATTATATTGTTTTATTTAACAGAGTTGTAGTGATTAAATTACAAATTGTGATTTAAACCCAGCAAGTTAACAGGCTACTGGCAAAATAAACACGCATAACTCATACAATGCTCCACACTAGGGCTGAACAATTTGGGGGAAATATTTAATTGCGATTTTTCTGACAGATATTGCGATTACGATTTGATTTGCGATTACATTTTTTTAAGGCAAGCTTCAGTTCAATATTCACTGTGTAATAGATCTAAAACATGTGATGGAGCATTACCACATGATACCATCAAAATATTAACTGCTCTATGTACTCGAATGCAAGGATGAGAACTTAAAAGATTTGAATTGCTTGCAACATGTATTTATTAATTTTTTAAAATTGAAATAGTACAATCAAACATAGAACAATTATTAAGTTAAATAAATAAAATTATAATTATAATACAAACTAAAACAATTCCAACAAGAAAGTAAGAGGACTTTTCAAATCGCAAAAAATCGCAGCCTTTGCGATTTGCTAATCGCATCGTTTCAAATTGCGATTTCGATTTGAAATCGATTAATGGTTCAGCCCTACCCCACACCCTGTACGTGTCGACTTGTGTGCGAGTGTGGGCCGCGAAAGCGGTCGCGTGGCGGTTAGCTCAGCTGCCCGACGACCCCGACGACCCGAGTTCGATTCCCGCTCACAGACACCAACACCACTGACAATTATTTGAACCGGTCCTGTGCCTCCCCTAGGTCGACTCAGCCTTAAATGAGTTCCGTATCCTGCTATGCCATTTGTAAACATTGGTGCTGGCCACCCACCCCCTCGTGTGCCGTGCCGGCCTTAATAAGTGCTCGCGAACAGCAATTGCAACAAACAGGCTGTTAGATTATACGCAGGATCTCAGTTTGTCTCTGCCTGTATGAAGGTAATCGTGGCTTCTTTGTCGATACATTACGTAGGTAAATGATATTGCATTGTGTTATATCGGCATATCGTCTGCCTAGCTTTTGGTTATTCCCCATGGCGACGTTCGTGATGATATTGTGTTACGTGCTATGCATGTTCGTGTCGCACGTAGGAACCCCAAATCTCAAAGAGAGAGAGAGAGAGATGGGGCAGCCTTGCCTATAAGGAACGCCGCAGTGGCGAGATGTTAACTACCTCGCCTGGTATGCAGAAGATCGTGGGTTCGATCCCGACCATGACGCCTGCTTTATATTTGGAGTTTGCGTGTCTCTCTCTCTCTCTCTCTGTGGTCGCGTCGGTTTCTCCGGGTTTCTCTCCACATTTAGAAACACGAATTTACAGTGATTTGTCTGGTATGAATTTCCACGCGATAAGCCACTTCGTTGAGCTATGATTTGTGGGCCAAGGTCGCTTCTCAATAAATTGCTATTCCGCTCAGTGGGCATTACCTGGTAAAAAAATATATAAAAATGTAGTTGCTTAGTTTCGTAAATAACCTTTGGCATCGAATCAAGTACGGCTTCACCGGAATTTCTGACGAGGCACTGCGTTTTGAAACCGGTCCAAAGTATGTTCTCGCTACATCAATGGCAGCTTAAGAAGATGCAGGACCTACGGGAGTTGCACACTCTGTGTCTGCTGTACACGTTTCAGTGCGTGTTGTATCGGTGCACGCAAAGCAGAGTCGGAACGAATCTACCTCGCCAACTTTCGTCGCTGACAGTGAACATATATCGTGCGCTGCACTGACGTTTCGGACAATGAGCCTTATTCAGAGCAGATTAGAGGACCACAATTGCATTGTCCGATATTATTGTTTATTTTTTTTATACAGTAACCATACTTCACCACGCTGGTCAGAGCGGGTTTGGTGAGTAGGGAGGGTGGGGATCGAGGGAGGGGATGGGAGGGTCAGATATCACACGCCGCTGATGTTAGCCGTGACAAGTTGTGCGGTGTGCTCACCGTAACAGCGCCCGACGGCGTCATTGCCGTGGTGCTGTGCCGATGCTGTGTTGTACGTATGCACGTTGAACTTCTTTCGCACCCTACTTAGCCAACCGTGTTCATCGGAGGTGCGGCGGGAGGACAACAGACGAGCTCGCGCCGTCCGGCGTCACTGTGTGCACCTAGCCTGGCACAAGCGCCGTGGTGGTTGTCATCACCCCCCCCCACCCCCCTGCTCACGCACCACCGATTATCACGGTTGGCTACGTACGGTGCGAAAGAAGTTCAACGTGCATACACACACGGCGGGGAGCCACTCGCTTTGACTCGCTAATTTATATTTAATTCGCTCGTCCGATGTGTTTCTTTGCTTGCAAGAGGAGACACGCTCAAGGTGTAACACGTTGGAGGTTTCCAGCTCGCTGGATGACGAAGTCGTCGTGCGCTCAAAGTGATGGGCGCACAAAGCGAAGCCGCACTCGGAGACAGCTGCCTACCGAGTAGCGCACACAGTACACACACAGTACACAAAGTGCACACACACAGTACACACACACACAGTACACACAGTACACACACACAGTACACACACACAGTACACACAGTACACACAGTACACACACAGTACACACAGTGCACACACACAGTATACACACACACAGTACACACACAGTACACAGTACACAGTACACACACAGTACACACACAGTACACACACACAGTACACACACACAGTACACACAGTACACACACAGTACACACAGTACACACAGTACACACACACAGTACACACACAGTACACACACAGTACACACACACAGTACACACACAGTACACACAGTACACACACAGTACACACAGTACACACACAGTACACACACACAGTACACACACACAGTACACACAAAGTGCACACAGTACACACACACAGTGCACACACACACACACAGTACACACACACAGTACACACACAGTACACACACAGTACACACAGTATACACACACAGTACACACACACAGTACACACAGTACACACAGTACACACACAGTACACACAGTACACACAGTACACACACACAGTACACACACAGTACACACACAGTACACACACACAGTACACACACAGTACACACAGTACACACACAGTACACACACAGTACACACACACAGTACACACACACACAGTACACACAAAGTGCACACAGTACACACACACAGTACACACAGTACACACACACACAGTACACACACACAGTACACACACAGTACACACACAGTACACACAGTATACACACACAGTACACACACAGTACACACACACAGTACACACAGTACACACACACAGTACACACAGTATACACACACAGTACACACACCCATTACACACACAGTACACACACAGTACACACACATTACACACAGTATACACACACAGTACACACACAGTACACACACACATCATACACACACAGTACACACAGTACACACACACAGTACACACACACAGTGCAGACAGCACACACACACAGTATACACACAGGACACACACAGTGCACACAGTACACACACACAGTACACACACAGTACACACACACAGTACACACACAGTGCACACACAGTACACACACAGTACACACACACAGTGCACACACACAGCACACACACACACACAACGCACACACACAGCGCGCACACACAGTACACACACACAGTGCACACACACAGTGCACACACACAGTACACACACAATATTACCCCACCGCATAGCCGCATAGGAGTGAATTCAAGCCGCATAGCAGAGCGAATTTTGGGGGAGCAATGGGATGACGCATATACAGCGGTGGCGCGGAATCGCACAAACCGAACCGGCGTAACGAGAGTGGAAACGTGGATTAGGTGATGCTGCTGCTGCTGCGTTGGCAGTGGTGCACACTCACACTTCAACAACAACAACAAACTCAACACAATCTTGATTTGAAGCTTTTGTGACTGCAGGGATCCATTCTCTTTGATTCTTTTGGTAAAGTCACGTAGGTAGAAAATAAAAGAAAGCACGACGTTTCGGGTGCGCAACACAAGCGTCCGTCATCCGGTGGGAAAGCATGCTTTGTGTTGCGCCCGAAACGTCGTGATTCATTTTATTTTATACCTACGTGACTTTACCAAAAGAGCTAAAGAGTATAAACTCAACACAGTTAATAACACTGTGGAATCTGTTTTGAAGCTTTCGTGACTACAGAAATCCATACGCTTTGGCTTTTTCGCATAGGATATAAATATATATAATCGAGGGCGTATTAGGCAATTGTCCTTCTTTATAGCAATGCCAATTTCTATGTGCTACGATGACGAGTCATTACCCGAAACGTCGGACATATGTTCTCTTCGTTTTAAGTCTCCGGGTAGTCATTGACGAATCCGTGTCGTTTTGTTTGTTTTGGGACGTGGTTGTCCGGTTGAATGCATGAAGGGGTCATCTGAGTGATCTCCTCCAGAGGATAAACTAGCGATTTTCCCGTGCAGCAGGCCACGCATCCCAATATAGGATGACAGAGCTGGGGCAATCCCGGGGTAAGGTGGCTTGCCCTGCCGCTCGTCTGCATTGTTGGCTTCCCGGCACCGCCGTTGCGCCAACTCAACAGACACTCTAATAATGTCACAAATAACGTTCATAGAATCGACGTCATTAATGTTCGGTTGGCGACGCTGGACCGGTAAACGTTCTGCGACCTAACGAGCAGCGCTACGAGGCGACTCATACAGCCAACACCAGCGCGAATGCCGCCTGATGCACGCTCCTCCCGGCACGAGCACAACACAGCTGTCAACACGACTGCTCCTGCAGGCCGACAGCACCAACACCGCCACTCGTTCCAGAGCTGGTATCAATAGAACCACGACCACCACCACCACCAACACTATTCCCAACGCGCTCAAGGACAACGCTGTGTGGCTCACCGCGCCAATACTCAACAACGCTTCCAATGCAACCCGTCGACTCTTGTTAGAAATCATCCTGGGGCATTAGCGTCACCCACCAAAGTTTGCTTCCACGTCGTGTTTTAGCAACGCGAATATATTAACGTCAACACAGCGCGACCGCTCCCAACGCTGCGGCTTATCAACACTGCCCCCTTAAACACGCGCAACTCCTTCTGAGAAGGCGACGGCTCGAGGGGGGGGGGGAGGACTTCATCCAGCAGTGGATTGACCATGGTTGCTGATGATCAGCGTGTTGATCGTGCTTTCGGGCTTCACGTAGAAACACGGTTCCACTTGCGGACAGAGTTAATGAATCCACCGTTGACTTTCACTTCGTCTTCATCCCTTGGTGTCCTCCCGTTCAGAGTCGCTGACGTCCTCTCCCCGCGCCTCCGATTAGCACGGTTGGTAACGTACGGCGAGAAGGAAGTTCACCGTACGTATGGAGATCCGCTCAGAGGCTTCCTGAGATGCCAAGCGGTGGAGTGGAAGTTTTGTTTCTCGCAGCTGAGCGCAGTGCAGGGCAGGTCCTCGCGGATCGCGTAACACAGTCGCAGACTGCAGCCGCTGTCATTCCTCCAATTAGGCACATTGCTTTACTCACATACGCTGCATTAAATAACAGATATACAGACAGCGTCAGAGAGACACACACACGCACACACATATATACGAACAAATAAATACGTACAGTGCGTGTTGTTTGCAAACAAAGTTTTTTTATCACGGCTGTTATTTCGCTTGTCACGTTTTACGTTTCCGGGGGTTAATTTCCAGTTCGGTAATAATATTAAAAAATTATGATGGATTATTTATCTGCTCGGTGCTTTGGTAACGCGTAAACGTGATGCATGGTGCACGAGCGTTAATGATCACGGCCCGTTTGGATGTCCATCAATCTGCAGCTCCACCAAGCACCCGCCGGGCGCTCTGTGGCCGTGTGTACCTGTGTGTGTACCTGTGTGTGTGTACCTGTGTGTGTGTGTACCTGTGTGTGTGTGTACCTGTGTGTGTGTACCTGTGTGTGTGTGGGGGGGGGAGCGGTGGTGTAGTGGTTAGCGCTACGCTGCGCTGCGATCCTGACGATCCGGGTTCGATTCCCGCTCACGGCCAGCACCAGTGACGAATATCTGAACCGGTCCTGGGCCTCCCCTAGGTCGACTCAGCCTAAAATGAGTACCTGGTTCGATGTGTAAGCATCGTCACTAGGGAGACAAAGGCGGCACGGACGCGGTATTGCCGGCTAACAGCACTTTCTCAAAAAGCCTGTTAAGGCTATACGGCGGATCTTTGTCTTGTGTATGTATCTATATATGTAAGTGTATCGGGAGCGGTAGCGTTGTGGATATTCCGCTGTGACACGAACCGGGCGAAGCGAGTTCGTTTCCAGCTCACGGAAAACCAACACCAGTGACGATTATCCGAACCGGGGCCTCAACTTTGGCACTCGCCCCAACGGTATGGCCGTGACTATACGGGTTGATCTTTGTCTTTTTGTGTGTGGCCAATGTCGTGACTATACGGGTTTATCTTTGTCTTTGTGTGCGTGTGGCCAATGTCGAGGTCTGCCGGCCACGACGAGAGGGCTTCAGCAGAGAGAGAGAGAGAGAGTGGAGAGAGAAAGAGTACGTGTCGTTTATTTTTCGCTGTTCCTACTCGTCCGTCGAAGTGGTGGTTCACGCTATGTTTTGGTTGGTAGCGCAATCTTCGCGTCACCTTTACCATCACAACGAATCAGCCACACCCATCCCTCTCCCAGTCATCCAGGCGAAATGCGCCGTCGTTAATTCGATGAGTGTCGAAATTAACCAATTTAGTTGTTTTTTTTGCCAAATGCAGTATCAACGAAAATCACAATGGCCGTCATAGAACCTGGGGCTGGACAACCCAAAGCAAAAATAAGAGACTTTTATCTTTTCGAATTCGGTAAAAAAAAAACTCAGCTTACGAGACGGTGACGGTGACGAAGCGGATCCTTTAAAAGAGTCGCGATGCTACTCCGCAAAGGCAGGTTTGACGAGCCCTGCCAGAGATCAACAACAATTTGAGTTGTTCGAGTTATAAATGTGCGTGTAAGTATTTGTTACTTTAAATATGAGAATGCGTGGAGTCGATCAACTTTACAGGTGACAATGAGGGCCCTTTTTTACAACGCCAGTTTAAATCGTTCGTTTTGATGGACACTTGAAGACACAATCCGCAGCGCTGTGATTGTGACCACGCAACCCAAACTTTGGACCCAAATAGAAAACCCATGAAGAAAAAGTTCCCCCTATATAGCCTGAACAGACTGTTGGGGCAAGTGCTGTTAGCGAACCCCTATGAAGGTCGGCACGGCACACGAGGGGGTGGGTGGCGAGCAGCACGCCCGGCCGCCTTTGTCTCTCCACACACCGCACCAGGTACTTATTTGAGGCTGAATCGAGGTATGGGAGGCCCTGGACCGGTTCCGATAATCGTCACTGGTGGTGGTCGTGAGCGGGGATCTAACTCGGGCGGCCAGGTACGTAGCGCAGCGTAGCGCTGACCGCCACACTAACCGCTCCCCCACCCTTAGATACCCATGGGCATGCGCATCCACTCATAGAGACACATAGCCCACTCGTAGAGCTGCGTCGAGACTTAAACGGATATACGAGCGATGCATTAAGGACACAAGGCAGAGGCGTGCGTTTGTGGCCATGCCACGCAAACTATGGACCCGAAAAGTGAAGCAATGCGGTCTGCGCTCCTTCAACAGAGGAGGAGGAACGGCAACACGACACGAACTCTCTCTCTCTCTCTATGTCTCTGCTGAAGCCCTCTCGTCGTGGCTTGGCAGACAGACCTCGACATTGAGGCTCATGGGACATCTTGCTGCTCGTTTTGCTGCTGCTGCTACCATCGTAGGCAAGCATATAATTAATCGTTTACCTGTTCGGATTGAGTTTGAACCTCACCGTTATGCGCATCCTCCGATGGACATTTTGGCCGGATATATTTTGGTGGATGATTGCGACTGAGGACGGCGTTTCTCATTCTCCGCACTGTTTGACGCGGGCGCCTGCGTCTCTCTTGCGAATGGACACTCGTCAAGAAGAGACAAAAAGACCCTCAGCTCGATCTAACGCAATAGCATCTATACCATATATATATACACATATTACAATAAGCGCTTATGCATGTTTAGTGTGTTTGACCGGTACAATTAACGTCATTCATTATGAGTCCATCGGGACCGTATTTGGCAAAAAAATATTAATAATTAGAATAAAAAATATCCCGCTTCTGTTACGAGGATTTGTTTGTATACAATGAGCGCATTGACCCTCTGAGCTCCCATACGAGTATACATTAAGATGTATATGCCATGTGACACGTGTTATTTAACGAAGTCGTGTGTATAATTGTGTGCGTACACACGAACGTGCGTGCGTATGTATCTTGCAATGCACACTGATTGTTACATTGTACCGCCACTTGATTTTAAAAAAAGTTATTTTTGGCGCTTTTTTGTTCGTGGCGCATAATCACGACTTTAACACCGAATCGCAGCACGTGGATAATGAAAAATGGACATTCCCCGAAACGTCGCATTTTAAATGTGTTTTTTTTCATTCCTTGAAGGGCCACAATGTTATTTGAGGAGCGTATAGAGTTTCTTTTTTATTTTTAAGATGTTTTTTTCACACATTTTACGAATGCGCGCTCTTGTGTAATGGTAATTTATGTCAAGTGTGCCTGTCGGCAATTCCAGTCGAGTACAACGCGTGCCCCTATTCAAATCACAATACGGATTGTATATATATTATATGTGTGTACCACACGGCACCTCGCAGGAGGCCCGTTTCAATTAGGAGCCGAAACCCGTCGCATAAACAACTCCTATCTGTATGTGTGTGTGCGGACGCGCGTGTGTGTACGTGTGTGTGTGTGTACATATGTGTGTGTGCCGAGGCGCGTGTGTGTACATGTGCGTAAGCGTGTGTGTGTGCGTGTGTGTACATGTGTGTAAGCGTGTGTGTGTGCGTGTGTGTACATGTGTGTATGCGCGCGTGTGCGCGTGCGTGCGCGCGTGCGCGTATTGCAGCCTCGCTCCGCGCGGCCCATATAAGAGCACAGAGGCTTGGCACGACTAAGCTGCGGTCGTAGCACGGCGCGAGAGAGAGAGAGAGGGGGGGAGGGTTTCGCCGCTGAGTCCTGCGTCCAGGGAGCGAGCGGGCAGAACGGAGCGCGTTCCCTTGCTGAGTCTTCCTCCTCCTGCTACTCATCATCATCACCACCGTCCCCCGTGTCCACCACGCCCGCCCAACCCCCCGGTGGGTTTCCCCATCGATGAGCGACGATTTCTGCGATTGGTCACGTGACCCACGGAAGGGGGGGTGGTGGTGGAGGTGGTGGAAGGGGGGGGGGCCTGAAACCACGGGGCCCGCTCGAGGTAAATCGCTCGTGTGTTTCCGTCTCATTTCCCCACCTCCACCACCACCACACAGCCTCCTCCTCCTCCTCCTACTCCAAACACCTCCCCCTCCCTTCCTCCTCCCGCTCCACCTTATCATCATCCTCCTCCTCCTCATCCGCCGCGGACGCCACCGTCACCGTCACCACCGCCTCCTCCTCCTCCCTCCTCCTCCTCCTCTTCCTCCTCCTTACGCACCGCGATCGCGCCCTTAGGCAGCGTGACGCGACGGGAAGGCTTCTCGCAACTCAAAATGTCCCACGCATCACCATGTTCGGCCCCGTGAGCACCGCAGCCGCAGCCGCCGCGTTCGCGCAGAGGAGGGCGGTGGAGAGCGGAGGAGGAGGAGGTGGCGGTGAAGGAGGAGGGGGAGACGGCGGCGGCATGGAGTGCGAGGAGCGCGGAGCATACCCAGGCTCTGGCCTCTTCCTCCCGAGCTACCGTGCCTACTACGACCTGGGCGCAGTGCCCTCGCTCCTCCAGCCGCCGGGTGCGCGCCCCGTCCCTTGCCCGTACTCCGCGGTGCCGCAGGCGAGGGACGCGGCCGCCTTCAGGGAGTACGGCCTGCACGAGACGGCTCGACAGTGGCAGCAGCATCATCATCACCAGCAGCAGCAGCAGCATCAGCAGATTCATCATCATCATCATCAACAGCAGCAGCAGCAGCAGCGTCGATACGTGAGCGATGAATTCGTGTTGCAGCAGCAGCAGCAGTTGCTACAGCATCAGCAGCAGCAGCAGCCACCTCCCGGGCCGCATTCTGCGCACAGCAGCAGCAACAGCAGCAGCATCAGCATCGAGGCGGCGTACGGGACTCATGGCGGAGGAGTCGTGTCGCTGGCCCCGAGCTGCAGCCCGTCTGCCGGTGGGGTTTTCGGCGCAGCAGCAGCAGCCGCCGCGCTGCAGATCGGGAGGAACGGAATCCTCCCGCAAGGGTTCGACCGCTTCTTCGAGTCCGCCTACATCGGCAGCGGAGGCAGCAATAGCAGCAGCAGTAGCAGCAGCAGCGGCGGCGGCGATGACCCCAACAACAAAGCCGAGGCTGCTACGAGCGGTAGCCTGCTGCTCCGGCAGCAGCTGCAGCAAGAGGAGCAGGAGCCGGGGGGCGTCAATCCCCTACAGCTGCAGCAGCAGCAGCGGCTGCGGCGAGGGCAGCGCGCAGCCGCCAAGGAAGATCGCGACAGCGGCGCGGAGTCTGGGAGTGCGGCGTCGTCACCGGCCGCAACCCGCGGAGCCGAGTCGAGGGCGGTAGGGTCCGGTACGTGCTGTGTCTCTGTGTGTGTGTGTGTGCACGTGGTGTGTGTGTGTGTCTCTGTGTGTGTGTCTGCACGTGCTGTGTGTGTGCACGTAGTGTGTGTGTGTGTGTGCAAGTGTGTGTGTGTGTGTCTGTGTGTGTGTACGTGGTGTGTGTGTGTGTGTTTGTGTGTGTGTGCACGTGCTGTGTGTGTGTGCACGTGGTGTGTCTGTGTGCACGTGCTGTGTGTGTGTGCACGTGCTGTGTGTGTGTGCACGTGGTGTGTCTGTGTGCACGTGGTATGTGTGTGTGCACGTGGTGTGTGTGTGTGTGTGTCTGTGTGTGTGTGTGCACGTGGTGTGTGTGTGTGCACGTGGTGTGTCTGTGTGTGTGTGCACGTGCTGTGTGTGTGTGCACGTGGTGTGTGTGTGTGCACGTGGTGTGTGTGTGTGCACGTGGTGTGTGTGTGTCTGTGTGTGTGTGCACGTGGTGTGTGTGTGTGCACGTGTGTGTGTGTGCACGTGGTGTGTGTGTGTGTGCGTGCACGTAGCCTGTGTACGTGGCGTGTGTGTACGTGCTGTGTACGTGGCGTGTGCGCGTCGTGTGTGTAAGTGTGGGCCCTCTACTTGGGAGAGACCCTCGGGGGGCTGTGGGTGGGGGGGGCGTCTCCACCACCCCCCACCACAGTGATGCCTCACGCTGGCCCACTCTGTGTAGAAGGCACATTTATAAGCTTATAACACTTTTACGACCCGGTTTCTTTTTAATGTAGCTTGTAGGCGCCGCGTGGGTCATTGATATAGTGAGTTGAATACTGTAATTTCAAAAGCTTAATACTGCTATTCATCACTTTACGAGGAAACATTTAACTATTCATAACGCGCGGATAGCAGCTCATAAAGTGTATCGTGATGATATCCCATCCGCGGGTTTCGACAACAAACCAGAGGCCCCTCGCTATTGTATTTACGCATGCGCGCATGCGTGCACTGTGCGTGTACTGTGTGTGTACTGTGTGTGTGTACTGTGAGTACTGTGTGTGCACTGTGCGTGTACTGTGTGTACTGTGTGCAGGGGGGAGCGGTAGTGCAGCGGTTAGCGCACTGCACATCAAACCCGGCGACCCGAGTTCGATTCCCGTTCACGGGCCAACGCCAGCGACGATTCTTTATCTGAAACTGGTCTGGTGCAGTGTGCAAAACATCGACACTTAGGGAGACAAAGGCGGTCGGGCGTGGCGCTGGCCATTTGCCACCCACCCCATCGTGTACCGTTCCGTCCTTCATAGGTGCTCGCTAACAGCACTTGCCCCTGCAGACTGTTGAGGCTATACGGGCGGGTCTTTGTCTTTGTTGTTGTTATTGTTGTTGTTTGTACCGTTCCGGTCTCCACAGGTGCTACTCGCTAACAACACTTGCGCCCCAACAATCGGGGATATCTTTGCCGGTCGGGTGTGTATCGTAGCGAGTTGTCGATAGCCCATTCGTAGCGTTGTTGTTGTTGTTTCTAAAAACGTCGTGGGGACATTCGCTATGCGCGCCGCGCGCAAAGGCGACACAGTTTGCCGGCAACGACGACCAAGCAATCGTCGACGAGGACGAAAGGGGAGTCAAGAGAAGGCATCGCAGACTGAGAAATAAAGAGAGAGAGAGAACGCTTAGGCAGCACTCGGCGCGTGCAGGAAAGAAGACTCGACTGAATCTCGAAACAATTTTAAAAATATATTTGACCAGGTGAGATCCCACTGGTTAGCCGTGTAGCTCGTTTTGCAGAAGCGGCCTGCGCTGTCGCAAATGATAGATCACACGAAGTGGCTCGTCACGTGGAAATGTGTAGCAGCAGACGAATACTCCGAAACGCACCTTCATTCTCAATGTGGATGAACAGACAGGAGGCCCTCCCGGAGAAAATTCCACGCGATTACGAGGAGAGAGAGAGAGAGAGACGCAGACTCTAAATATACAGCAGGCGTCAAGGTCGAGATCGAACCCACGACCTCTTGAATACCAAGCGAGGGAGTTAACATCTCGCGGCGCCCTTAGAGTGAGAAGAACACCCCCAGTGAAGAACTCCTGCATTGGTATCAACGAATCGAGAGCGATAACGGAAGTCAACAGAAGGAGGGAGAGAGAAGACCTGGAATGGACGCATTCGACAAAGGCGCCGTGTGATGAATATTAAGGAAGGGCATTCCAGTGGGATAATTGGCAGAGATAACGAGAGAAAGTGCCGACGATTGGCATGTTGGGAGGAGCTGACGGGTCGTTTTGTGGGAATGAAGAGGAGGGCAGGGAGAGAGAGAGCAGTGAATGGTGGTGGTGGTAGCTAAGGATGCGTCGTGATCGCAGAGAAGCAGGGAAGATTGAGTCCCTTGTGCGTCTCACTTCGTAGGGCCCCGTGTATGTATGGAGAAGTCGCACACGTTCTCACGCGCGCGTGTGAGCGAGCGCGTGCGTGTATGTGGAGGTCGACTTAGCCTCAAATGAGTGCCTGGTGCGGTGTGTAAACATCAACACAGGGGGGGAGACAAAGGCGGCCGGGCTTGTGTGGTAAGCTGGTCACACACCCCCAAGTGTGCCCTGGCAGCCTTCATATGTACTCGCTCACAGCACTTGCCCCAACAGTATATTAAGGCTATACGGATAATCTTTTTCGTATGGTCGACTCACCCATAATGAGTACCTGGTGCGGTGTGTAAATATCAGTACTGGGGGAGACAAAGGCGGCCGAGCGTGACAGGTACTGCCCCCCCCCCTCGTGTGCTATGCCGGCCTTCATATGTGCTACTCGCTCACAACACTTGCCCCAGAAGTATGTAAAGGCTACGGGGGAGGGGGGTCCTTGTGATTAGGGCCACGTGTTATCGTGGCGTTGCGATGCCATTTTATTGGTTGGCGTGGGGACCGTGACGGCAGACGGTGCACAAAGACAAACAACAACAACAACAACAACAAACTCCACGGGAACATTCGAAAATAGCACCCCCCCCCCCCCCCCTCGTATGTTGATATACGCGATGGACGACGTTTCGGGGGGATGCCCCGTGTTCGTAGCAGAGAGATAGTTTACACGCCTAAGAATGTCGGGAACATTCTAACAGCGACTACTGGTGTCGGATTTACGCAGTGACGGATCGGTCAAAAACGCAGTCGCCGCGGTGATTGGGCCGCGTTTTTAGCAAAGTGAATCCCGGCTGAACACCCGTCATGTTAGGGGACGCTGCGGAGGCGATATGTTAACTACCTCGCCTGGAATACAGGGAGGCGTGGGTTCGATATCGACCCTGACAGTAATCTGTCTCCCCGTGGTCGCGTGGATTTTTCTCCAGGTCCGCCCCCCCCCACACACAACATTTAGAATCAACACGCGTTTCGAGTATTTGACGACTGCTAGACATGTCCACGTGATAAGCCACTTCATTGAGCTATCATTTGTGGCCAGGTCGCTTCCAAAAACAACAGAGATGTATAGCTCAGTGGGGGCATTACCTGGTGAAAATAAAAAAGGGGTTAGTTTGGTAAACTGCACGGGGTTACGTCTCGCGCGTTATCCCCACTCGCGCAGCGGCGATGCGTGGCAACTCTTTGTTTTGCGGAGGAACGAGTGAGGAGGGGGGGGGGGTCTTCGTGCCTTCAGTGTATACGTGGACACACGGACATCCACACACGTGGTTTGTATCAGTGTGCTATGAAGAAGGGGGCGTTGCCAAAGCCTGCGGCATTTTGTCTCTGTTTTTGTGTTTAGGGCAGTCGTTACTGACAATTGTGTCGAGTGTGTTGTTGTTGTTGTTGTTATCATGTGTGTTTGTGCACCACTGACAACGCAGTGCACGTGTAGTGCAACATGTATGCGTGTCACCTACACACACACATATTACTCATGACTATTGTATACGCTTGTAAAGTATTCTTTATAAATACACAGCCTCTAAGAGATCGTTGAGGCGAGTCCTAGCGTACACCTGTGAAGGCCGGCACGGCACACGATGGGATGGGTGGCCAACGCCTCGCCCGGCCGCCTTTGTCTCCCCAGTGCAGATAGCAACACACCGCACCAGGTACCCATGTAAGGGTGAGTCGACCTATGGGAGGCCCAGGTTCGGTGCCACTGTCATTGGTTGTGAGCCGAAAACGAACCCCGGCTCGCTGGGTTGAAAGCGCAGTGTGCTGGCCTCGAAATACACAGACAAAGACCTCCCGTATAGCCTTAACAGACTGTCGGGGCAAGTGCTGATAGCGAGCACCTACACACGTACACATGAAGCAGGTTGACCACAGTTAAGTTCGTATTACACAGCCGTAACATTCAACTCGTGTCAACAACGTTAAAGGCGATTAAACAGTTTACCAAATGCACGTCAACAGCTCTGAGCGTTGCGCGGTGTTCAACGAGTCCGCGTATTCGTGAAAGGTGTTGCCCGCAGTCCCCTAGGTCGACTCAGCCTCAAACGGCTCCACGTGGTGTCCTCGGTGCGTGAACATTCATCATCGGCGTGGTGTTGGCGTTGGTCGCCCGCTTCGTGTCGCGTCGGCCTGCATCGGGGCGCGGCTTACTTCACTGAGAGCACCTGACCCCAACAGTGTGCTCAGGCTATATGGGTTTTTTTCGATTTAAAGCTTTCGTGACTGCAGGGATTCATCTTCTTGGTTCTTTCGGTAAAGTCACGCAGAATGTAAATAATAAAATAATAAAAAAATAAAACATAATACAATATTATAAAAGAATACATAAATTGTTAGTTTTTTTTTCCATTCTACGTGACTTTACCGAAAGAACCCAGAAGATATACGGGGGTTCTTTGTAGTATTACATCGCATGTCTGTGCCTCTCTGCATGTACGCGCGCTAGTTGTAGCGGTTAGTGCGCTGTGCTACGACCAACACCCAGTGGCGATTATCTGAACCGGTTCTGGGCCTCCCCTAGGTCGACTCAGCTTTAAATGAGTACCTGGTGCGATGTGTAAACATCGACACTGTGGAGACAAAGGCGACCGGGCGTGGTGCTGGCCACCCACCCCCTCGTGCGCCGTGCCGGCCTTTATAGGTGCTCGCTAATAGCACTTGCCCCTACAGTCTGTTGAGGCTATAGGGGGGAGCTTTGTCTTTGTGGGTGTATCCGGTAGTGTAGCGGGGGTGGTGTTGGCCACCCACCCCCTCGTGTGCCACAACAGTCTGCTGTACGTACTACGTTGAATTTCTCTCGCACCGTACGTAGCCAAACGTGTTAATCGGAGGTGCGGGGGGAAGGACAACGAATTTAAACACAAGAAGGCTACAACGGGGATATGTATTGTTGTTGTTCTCCCCAATGTATGTTGTCTCCGCATCTCTCTCGTCTGTCCAGGCGCTCATCGGCCGCGCAAGAAGCGCTGTCCCTACACCAAGTACCAGATCCGCGAGCTCGAGCGAGAGTTCTTCTTCAGCGTCTACATCAACAAGGAGAAGCGGCTGCAGCTCTCGCGCCTACTCAACCTCACCGACCGACAGGTCAAGATCTGGTTCCAGAACCGTCGAATGAAGGAAAAGAAGCTGAACAGGGATCGCATGCAGTACTTTGCGCCAAACCCGCTCCTATGACCCCCCCCCCAAAAAAAAAAAAATAACCCAAACAAACAAAAAAAACTCCTTCGAAAAAGTTTAGTGTTTTTTTAAACAACGGTTTCATTAACAACTTCGTTTAACTCACGGTCGCGAAGTACTTCAATTATACGTCGCCTGCTCCCACATGAACGCTTACTTGAATTAATTGATTACTTCCAGAAATCGTTCGCACGGAGCAGGCGATTCGATAGTTTATGGACCGCGGCGTTGTTTACCTACACAAATATATATATATATAAATAAAAAGGCCTCCATGCAAAATGTTAATTGATTTAAAGTAGCGACTTATTTTGATTTGGAGCTTTCGTGACTGCAGGAATTACTCTTTGGTTCTTTCGGTAAAGTCACGTAGAAAGACAATAATAATTAAATAATTGCGTACGACGTCTCCATTGCAACACAAGCAATCATCATCAGGTACAAATGAAAGAGAAAACAAACCTAGTAAACTTAGAAATATAATGTAATACAACACAGAGAGGCGGCTAACATAACAGTCAACGCCCTACCTGGTTGATTACGTTCTTCCAAAAATTGCTAAATTTGAGAGAGAGACAAAACACAGACACGGAGACACACAGACAGACACAAGCAGAGAGAGAGAACACAGAGACACACAGAGAGAGAGACTCACACAGATACATACAGACAGACACATAAGCAGAGAGAGATAACACAGAGACACAGAGACAGAGAGACTCACACAGAGACACAGAGAGAGACACACATGTGACTTTACCGAAAGAACAAAAGAGTAGCAAATTAATTGATTAATGTATGCAGATTTTGATACAGGAAATCATTGTCACCGTACGTGTGCAAAATTTGGACAACAGGAATCAGACTAACTATTGATTACAAGATTTGACAACGACACCACAGGAATAAAGTTAAGTAAAACCGTTGAAAAAGATTGGAAAAGGAGGCTCGCGCGCGTTTCAAATGGTGGGATGTGCATGGCGAACACTTCTTAGAATTCGTCCTCCAGCGACGAGGCGTCGGACGAGCTGGCGACGATGGTTTAGTGACAGCAGCAGAAGCTGTTACGCGTGCACGCATCCAAACGTACACATGTACACATACACACGTACACATGCACACATCCAAACGCACACATGCACACATCCAAACGTACACATGCACACATCCAAACGTACACATGCACACATCCAAACGTACACATGCACACATCCAAACGTACACATGCACACATCCAAACGTACACATGCACACATCCAAACGTACACATGCACACATCCAAACGTACACATGCACATCCAAACGTACACATGCACACATCCAAACGTACACATGCACACATCCAAACGTACACATGCACATCCAAACGTACACATGCACACATCCAAACGTACACATGCACACATCCAAACGTACACATGCACACACACTCGTACACATGCACACATACACACGTACACATGCACACATACACACGTACACATGCACACACACACACGTACACATGCACATCCAAACGTACACATGCACACATCCAAACGTACACACGCACATATGCACACATACACACGTACACATGCACACACACACACGTACACATGCACACATCCAAACGCACACATGCACACATCCAAACGTACACATGCACACATCCAAACGTACACATGCACACATCCAAACGCACACATGCACACATCCAAACGTACACATGCACACATCCAAACGTACACACGCACACATCCAAACGTACACACGCACACATCCAAACGTACACATGCACACATCCAAACGTACACATGCACACATCCAAACGTACACATGCACACATCCAAACGTACACATGCACACATCCAAACGTACACATGCACACATACACACGCACACATGCACACATACACACGCACACATGCACACATCCAAACGTACACATGCACACACACACGTACACATGCACACACACACACGTACACATGCACACATCCAAACGTACACATGCACACATACAAACGCACGCATGCACGCATCCAAACGTACACACGCACGCACACACGAACATCAGGGAGGCAAAGGTCACCCCCCCGTATCGCCATGAAGAGACTGTTGGGGACAAGTGCCCGGTCACTACAGCGAGCACCTGTTGATGGGGAGGTGGTCGGGTGGTGGACGGCACCACCACCTCACGCCCGGCCGCCTTTGCCTTCCCCAGTGGGTGATGTTTACACACTGCACCGGGCACTCGTTCTCAATGGTTTTAGCCGACCTAATGGAGGCCCAGGACGCGTTCAGATAATCATCGCTGATGCTGGCCATGAACGGGAATTGAACTCGGGTTCGCCGCGTTCGTTACCCCGTGCGCTAACCACTACAGCTACTGCTCCCCACACAAAGACAAATATCACCCGTATAGCTTGTAGCAGACTGTTGGGGCAAGTGGTGTTTGCGAGCACCTATGAAGTCCGGCAAGGAACACGAAGGGGTGGGTGGCCAGCACCATGCCCGGCCGCCTTTGTCTCCCCAGTGGCGATGTTTACACATCGCACCAGGTATTTATTTGAGGCTGGGTCGACCTAGGGAAGGCCCAGGGCCGGTTCAAATAATCGTCACTGGTGTCGAACCCAGGTCGCCAGGTTCGTAGCGCTGCGCGCTAACCGCTTCACTACCGCTCCCCACACAAAGACAAAGATCCCCCGTATAGCCTTAACAGACTGTAGGGGCAAGTGCTGTTAGCGAGCACCTATGAAGGCCGGAACGGTACACGAGGGGGTGGGTGGCCAGCACCACGCCCGACCGCCTTTGTCTCCCTAGCGGCGATGTTTACACACCGCACCAGGTACTCGTTTGAGACTGAGTCGACCTAGGGGAGGCCCAGGACCGGTTCAGATAATCGTCACTGGTGTTTGCCGTGAGCGGGAATCGAACTCGGGTCGCCAAGTTCGTAGCGCTGCGCGCTAACCGCTTCACTACCGCTCCACACACGCGCACACGTTCACGTGCGCATGTGCGTGCATACATTGGAGTGAATTGAACTTCTACACTGCATGGATTGCCGCCAGAGTGGCGTGACGGTTAGCACACTGGACCTGTAATCCAGAGGATAGCTGATTGAGATTCGATCTCCCGGGGCGGCAGGCTCCTTCACACCCCCCTCCCCCTCTGTCCACCCAAAGCAGTTTAAATGGTTAGGCAGCGGATAGTCGATAAGCTGCAGGTCGCGTGCGGTGAAGTGAAGTTGTGGGCACTCCCAACTCTTGGCCAGCGTGCGAGTGTAGGCCAGAGGGCAGCCTTCAGCGATGATGGTTGCCGATGATCTCCGTGGGTGCTCGGGCTCTCGCTGGCAGCAGTTGCGGGGTTGCGCCTCTGCGCGTGTTGTGTTTTGCGCACAGATGCAGCGGCTCCCTTCTCTGGCTTTAATACTGTTATCACTATTTGTTGAGAACGCTGAATGTACACACAGATAAAGCCACCCGCCCCCACCCCTGCATAGGCTTCTGACTGACTGATGGGGCAAGTGCTGTTGGCAAAACACTGTTAATGTCCGCAGGGCACACGAGAGGGGTGAGTCGCTTACAACACCCCGACCCGGCCGCCTTTGTCTCCCCGCTCCCCCCGCCCCTCCCCCCTCCAGTGCTGATGTTTTAACCACCACAGCAGGTTCTACATCTCTGAGGCTGAGTCGACCTTGGGCCCGGGACGCGGTTCGCATGTTTGTCGTGAGTGGCAATCAACTCGCGTCTCCGATGTCGTGGCCCCAGCGCGCTCAGCCACGTTGCGCATGTTTTTGATGTACAGGGTGTTTCAAAAAGATTGACCCCATTTGAAATCGCTATATCTCTGAAATTGGGTTTGAAACACCCTGTACTGTACAGTGTACGGTGTAATTGTTCGGTGATATCTTGTGTGCGTGTGTAGGTGGGTGTGGGGGGGGAAGCGGTTGTGTAGCAGCTAGCTCACGCCCCCAACATCAGCACGAGGTCCAGGGCTTCCCCTAGGTCGACTCAGCCTCAAATGAGTATCTGGCGCTCGGGTGACAAGGGCTGCGATCGTGTGCTGTGCCGTTCCGGCCAATCGTAGGTTATACTCGCTAACAGCATTTGCCCCAACAGTCTGTGAAAGCTCTAGGGGTTGGGGTGGAATGTGGATCTTTTTCCTTGTGTGTGTGTGTGTTTTTGGGGGCTATTGGAAGCACGGTGTCGCAGGGAGGTATGTGTGTGTGTGTGTGCGCGGTGACGTTTAAAGGAACCACGCAGGGCCCAGCTCTTTCGCAGCGATTCTCGGGGTGCTAAAAGCTGGCGGACTGACCGCTGAGTCGTGTTGCTAGCGGAATTTGCTGCAAAATAAAAATCCACGCATACATATATATATACACATATTTCAAGAAACCAGGATGATATTCTGTATACTGGGTGAATGAAATGTGATTGACGGGTTTTGTAGAACACGTGTTTTGCTATAATAATGGCACGTGTCAAGCTGCGTGTTATGGTTTCGTGTTGTCGCGGGCATGCTGTTAAGCTCTACACAAACAAATGCATTTTTGTACGCGCACATAATAATCATACACATATATATAACGATACGGTTATTAAGCACTCGTGATATAACGTTAAAACCCATCAAGCCATAATAATACTGTAATGTTTAAATTTTATTTGAATATCCAGCAGTTATCTTGTTACCACGTGTGTAAGAATACGCCACAATTAATGGGGGGATATACATATATACATACTTGACGTCGGTATGTTTATTTTTTAGTTTAATAACAATGTATATATTCCATTAACATTCTATAAACTAGTATTATTGCAATAGTGAGGTTCGTATACAACAAACACACACACGAAGACAATTTTAATCGCAAAGGTTCGCTTTGTCACATGATTGTAATAATATATTAAAACTCGTTATTATCTCATCGTCAATCAGATCATTATTATAATACGTATTTTATTAATAGAGGGTTGCTTCCCACCACCTGCACCATAACCCACCATACCACCACCGAGCAATTGTTGAGTGCAAAACCCAAAAGTTACCGATTAACACAACAACGGCAGTAGCGGGGCGATGACGTCACGCCACTGAGGTCACGTGTCTGCTGATATTTACATTATCCACAATATCGGGTTTTTTGGAGTTAGATCGCGTCGATATAAATGCGTCGTTAGACGACCCGATACAGCCAGTCTATAATTGATAGATGTTGCGGATTTTACTCTCCAACACACCTGAATCGGCACATTTTGTTGTACGTGACGAACCGCTCACTAATTGGCGGTGCGTTGAGTGGGTTGCGGGTTTAACGACACATTAATATAATAGGTTTTTTCCCCTTTTTTCTGGCAACAAAACTGAAACCTTTTTTCAAACAATCATGTTTACATGTTTACATGGTGCGTTGTCTTTGAGTTGTGCGCCTTTTGGCGTCATCTGGTCTAACACCGTATGAGACTAGGCTCTAAGGAAAGCTGTCTCTGGTGTGGACCAATCAATTTCAAGGACAATGCACGCATTAATAGTGTTTCTTGTTTGCATCCTGACCGCAGGTATTGTGGTGAATGTAAACATGATTCATTGTAAAAAGGTTTCAGCTTTGTTGCCAGAAAAAAGGGGAAAAAACCTATTATTATATTTTGGTACTGGCAAAGGAGGCCTCGTGATGACACATTCATATATTTACGCGATCTAACCCAACAGCTTCTATTATGGATAACATTGGTCACGTAAGCCTACTACGTGTTAAACAGCTATTTATATTGTTTCGTTTGATGCACACACAAACACACGCAGGTGAATAAATGTGTAATTGTAACGCTTCTGTGGTGGTGTGTGTGTGCGTGTCGCCATGTGTGTGTGTGTGTGCGTGTCGCCCTGTGTGTGTGTGCGTGTCGCCATGTGTGTGTGTGTGTGCGTGTCGCCCTGTGTGTGTGTGTGCGTGTCGCCATGTGTGTGTGTGTGCGTGTCGCCCTGTGTGTGTGTGTGTGCGTGTCGCCCTGTGTGTGTGTGTCGCCCTGTGTGTGTGTGTGCGTGTCGCCATGTGTGTGTGTGTGCGTGTCGCCCTGTGTGTGTGTGTCGCCCTGTGTGTGTGTGCGTGTCGCCATGTGTGTGTGTGTCGCCCTGTGTGTGTGTGTGTGCGTGTCGCCCTGTGTGTGTGTGTCGCCCTGTGTGTGTGTGTGCGTGTCGCCATGTGTGTGTGTGTGCGTGTCGCCCTGTGTGTGTGTGTGCGTGTCGCCCTGTGTGTGTGTGTGTGCGTGTCGCCCTGTGTGTGTGTGTCGCCCTGTGTGTGTGTGTGCGTGTCGCCATGTGTGTGTGTGTGCGTGTCGCCCTGTGTGTGTGTGTCGCCCTGTGTGTGTGTGTGCGTGTCGCCCTGTGTGTGTGTCGCCCTGTGTGTGTGTGTGTCGCCCTGTGTGTGTGTGTGCGTGTCGCCCTGTGTGTGTGTGTCGCCCTGTGTGTGTGTGTGCGTGTCGCCATGTGTGTGTGTGTGCGTGTCGCCATGTGTGTGTGTGTGCGTGTCGCCCTGTGTGTGTGTGTGTGCGTGTCGCCCTGTGTGTGTGTGTCGCCCTGTGTGTGTGTGTGCGTGTCGCCATGTGTGTGTGTGTGCGTGTCGCCCTGTGTGTGTGTGTCGCCCTGTGTGTGTGTGTGCGTGTCGCCCTGTGTGTGTGTGTGCGTGTCGCCCTGTGTGTGTGTGTCGCCCTGTGTGTGTGTGTGTGTGTCGCCCTGTGTGTGTGTGTGCGTGTCGCCCTGTGTGTGCGTGTCGCCCTGTGTGTGTGTGTGTCGCCCTGTGTGTGTGTGTGCGTGTCGCCCTGTGTGTGCGTGTCGCCCTGTGTGTGCGTGTCGCCCTGTGTGTGCGTGTCGCCCTGTGTGTGTGCGCGTGTGTAAGCGCGCGTGGGGAGCGGTGGCGCAGTGGTTAAGCGCGCCGCGCTACGCATCCGGCGATCGCAAGTTCCGTCTCCCGCTCACGGCCACCAACACCGTCGATGATTAATGATCTGACCCCCCCCCCCCACCACCTCGAGTTGACTCAACCTCAAATGAGCACGTGCCTGGCGGGGTGTGCGAAGCCATCGCCATGGGGAGACAAAGACAGCCGGGGCGAGGCGCTGGCCACCCACCCCCTCGTGTAGGCCTCCACTTGCCCCCAAAATGTATGTTTCAGGCTGTGAAGGTGTGTCTTTATCTTCGTGTGTGTGTGTCTGTCCTTTCCTTGACTCGTGTCCCACGTGGCACGGAGTGCGCGCGAGAGGAGGTCACGGTGCCGAGACGAAAACGCAACGTTGTCTCCACGTCGCGATGGTGAAGTACGGGGGATTAGGCGTGGTAGGTACGAGCCGGCCAGACACATCCATTCGTATTCATCGTTCCGATCATTTGCGCGATTTACGAGCGCAATAAATGTGATAAACAGAGGTTTATTCTATACGAAAACACGCCGCGGCTCTTGAATTAGTACCTCTCGTAAGGGACTTTACCAAATATTTGTAATATATACATTTGCAGAAGAATGCAACTATTGACAAGCCAGCATGCCACGTGTCCCAGACACATGCTGCGGCCAAGACAAGCGATAGCGATCCCGCGAATGGTTTAGAAGGGTTGCCGGGGAACTGCTGGCAGCGAGCACATTTGACGGCACTAGGGGAACGATGGATACGGTCAGAACCAGCCCGCCTTTGTCTCCCCAATGGTGGTGAGACCTGCTCAGATATTCGCCGCCGATGTTGGCTGCGTTTGAGTGTGGGGATCGAACTCAGGTCATTCGCTGGCGGTGGTAGCGCTACGCTAAGGCTGCCACAGACACACGCACTCATAGACGTGTGGGTCGGTTGGAGACTGGGCTTATGGAGTCGCTCTATATCACAAAGACAAAGGTACCCCCCCTCCTCCCACGTGTAGCCTTAACAGACTGTCGGGGCAAGTGCTGTTTGCGAGTAGCACCTGCGCAAGCCGGCACGACACATCGAAGCGGTGGGTGGCCAGCATCACACTGCCGTTGTCTCCGCAATGGAGATATTTACACAGCACCAGGTACTCAATTGAGGCCAAGTCGACCTAGGGGAGGTCCAGGACCGGTTCAGATAATCGTCACCGTGAATCGAGCCAAGATCTCCGGTTCGTAGCGCAGCGCGCACAGCGCCACACCGCTTCCTGTTGCAGTGTATCACACAAAGACAACGATCCCCCGTATAGCCTTAACAGACTGTTGGGCCAAGTGCTGTGACTGAGCACCTGTACCACACACACACACCCATACCACTCATCGACATCGTTGAAGAGAAAGGGCCAGGGCAAGACGTAAGCCATATATCGATGATGATGATGATGTATAGCACGGAGACAGAGAGACAGGGAGATATAGTGCGAATCAATGTAATCGATGCGGGCAGGGATTGTTCCAAGGTCACAATGACCACTCCACGACCACCCCCTGTCCGCGGAGAGAGAGTGGGAGAGTGGGGGGGGGGGTCATGGCTACCCTCACACCGCCTCCCTCTAAGAACAGGGTACAGTAGAACGTCTATGACCAATCGACAGAGGAGGCGGGGGGGGTAGTGGGCGTCACGCTGGCGAGATGTTAACTACCTCGCCTGGTATACAGGAGGCCGTGGGTTCGATCCCGACCCCTGACGTCTGCTGTATATTTGAAGATTGCGTCTCTCTCTCTGTGTGTCTGGTGGCGTGGATTTTTATCCAGGTCCTCCGGTATTTTCCTCCACAATCAGAAATCAACATCACGCGTTTTGTTTTTTGTGTTAGCATTTGGCTGCTCTAAATGTCCCACACGACGACAAGCCACTTCCTGTGGACTATCATGTGAGAGCCAGGTCGCTCCTGAAAAGCAAAAAAGAGCGATACGGAAGCTCAGCGGGCCTCGATAAAAACACAAAAAAATGAGTTTAGTACCCGTCACGTGACTCCGACCGATCGTTTTCAGAAGGTTGCTTCTGTAAAAAGAAAAGCACTCTCTATAGCTCAGTTGGCCCTTTGCCTGGTAAAGTACAAAATAGTTTAGTGTTGTTTTTGGTATAGTTTAGTTTATGCCCACGGTCGTCAAGCCCGCGAGTAATGAATGGCGATGCTGCGCGAGACACGCGCGGGCTGCCCGGCCCGAAACCTAAACACGGCCATACCTCACGTGGCACGCTGCATGAGGCCGAGGGGGTGGGGTGGGGTTGGTGTATCACGCAGACGTGTCAGAGGTGTTGGTTATCACCGCGGTGGGGTGGGTCTATGAAACGCATTGGATACGAGACGCGCAGCCGTCTTTGCTTAGGCAGGTTCAAGGATGCAAGCGGTTAATTTGGGTTTTCCGCTTCGGCACTTTGTTGTGTTTTTTATTTGTTTCGTTGCCCCCCCTCGCCCGCGCCCGCCCCCCCTTCCCTCCCCTCGGTAGAGGTTCGCGGTTTCGTATCAGGCCGGCCGCCCTGGTGAATGCACCGCGGCTGTGTCAACCGTCAAACCCTTCGCGCCGTCTGCCACAAAGCAAACGGACGTTCAGATTGTCCCCACGCATTTGTAAAACGTACCGACCCGCTCATTGCTCCGTCGGAATTGCTGTGTACGCGATGAGCGTCTCCGCCTACCGGCAGACGTGATCCCCGTGTTCAGGCCACGGGTGCCGAGTCATCACCCTCGTGCCGCCCAGGGACAGCTGCCGCTTGGCGGTGGTGGTGGGTTGGTGCCCTTTTAGAAAGCGTTGACGCGAGATGCGCGATCGATCGATCGTGGCGAGACCGCCCCCTCGGCCTCCAGGCAGAAGCCGGTAGCCGTGCCGCAAATTAAACAGGAACCACAGCGTCGCATCGTTCTCTTGTGCCCGGAGCATTCAAAGCTTGCCGAGCTCGAAGCCGGCCAGTAGATGGCAGTACGGCAAGTGGGTTGTCGACTTATCTGTACGTATTATTTCCCTCCGAGGTCTGGACTATTGGTTTTTTGTTTGTTTGTTAATCTGTATAGCCCAATAAAAAAACAACAGACGTAACATATTTTGGTAAAGTCTCCTCCATTTTCTTTGGTTATTTCAGTAAAGTCACGTAGGTATAAAATAAATCACTCGATTGTTCAACGCTCATGAAGACGAGCGTGGAGTGTTTGTGATTCTTTCTTTTGAAAAATAACAAAGATCCCCCGTGTAGCCCGAAATAATACTGTTAAGGCAAGTGCCTATCAGCGAGCACCTATTGAAGGGTCGGCACGTGCCACACGAGGGGGTGGGTAGCCCCAGCACCACGCCCGGCCGCCTTTGTCTTCCTAGCGGCAATGTTTACACACTGCAGCAGAAACTCCTTTGAGGCTGAGTCGACTTAGGCGAGGCCCAGATAATCGTCACTGCATATCGTAGCGCGCTAACTGCACCAATCCTCACACACATACAAATATCCCCCATGTAGCCTTTAACAAGTGCTGCTGAAGGCCACGTACACACGCACACTCGCGAGCAGAGAAGTTCAAATTGCACGCGGCGCAGACACCGGCGACGATTGATGTCCTTCTCCCGGCACCTCCGATTATCACGGTTGGCTACGTACGGTGCGAAAGAAGTTCAACACGCATACACGCGCCACGGCCCCACACCACCACCACCACCACCAGTTCTGAGCGGCGCTCTGTGCGGCGTGAGTGACCGTTGTCTGTTTTCGTGCGCACGTGTCTGCGTGTGTGTCTGTGTGTGTGTTTGTGTGTGTCTGTGTGTGTGCGCGTGTGTTTTACGCGCGTGTATGTGTGCGTCTGTGTGTGTCTGTGTGTGTGTAAAACCGCCGGCTATTCGAAGGGGAAATTGGAGGGCGGCAGTTGAGGAGGTCTTTCTTGCCGCGGGGGAGTGCTGGCTGTGGCCGTTCTTTGATGGAGGTTTTTTTATTTTTTGGGGTCCACCCGGCAATTTGGCCCCGTGTCTAGACAGCGTCATAAAGCGCGCGGGGTTCGTCTACTGCCACTTCCTCGAGCCTCCCCTTCACGCCTTTGTTTGGAGGCGTCCATCTCTGGGGGGCGGGGAGGGAGGGGGGGGGGCTGTTTTTACGACCGCGGCTTTCGTGTCGCTCGGGCCGAACACCTCTCCTGGCGCGCGCGTCACGGCGCAGTGCACACACAGAGAGAGAGAGGGGGGGAGAGAGACGAGAGCTTCCGGGCCAGAGGGCTCAATAAAGATGCAGAAACTTGAGCTGTGGACGAAAACACGTGGGGGGGGGGGAGGGGGGGTAGCCCCTCCCCTTGAGCCTCCACCCACCGCCACAGCCTCCCCCCCTCAACAATGAATTCAACTTCCATGACATTCCGGCAGAGCTGGAAGAGGGGGTCAAGAACAGCAGACACGTAGCCACACGTACGCATGGTGGATAATTCAGCCACAATGTTTGGATTTTCTTCGCAATGATTACTACTAGTGTGTGTGTGTGCTGGCTGTTGTTGTTTTAGATTTGAAGCTTTCGTGACTGCAAGGATTCATACTTTTAGGTTTTTTCGGTAAAGTCATGTAGGTAAAAAAAAATAATACATGAAAAATAACTAAATTAAATTACGACGTTTCGGAGGCAACACAAGTCTCCGTCTTCAGGTCGGACCGTCACAGCTAAATTTACTTTATAGATACAGTAAATTTAGCTGTGACGGTCCCACCTGTAGACGGAGACTTGTGTTGCCTCCGAAACGTCGTGATTTAATTTAGTTATTTGTCATCTATTATTTTATTATTATTATTTACCTACGTGACTTTACCGAAAAAACCTACGAGTATTGCTGTTGTTGTTGTTCATGGGGCAAGCTTGTTCCGCCGCATGTTGTGATTTGTTAATTTGTTTTAATCTCCCGTAGGTTTCACGTTAAACGGTAGTTTAACGGCAGGTTAATAGCCCCTTGAAGTCCAATTAACGGTACGAGACAGATTTACCAAAACGTTGTCAGACGCACACACGGGGTAACGCGATCCTGAATAAATACGGGCGGCACAGCGCGAGAGATTATTCCTGGAGATGTCAGCTGCCTTCAATGCTGCACAAAGGTTGCCGCTGCCGCCGCTGTTGTTGTGTTGGCCGTGCAAACGTCCCCACCCATCTGAGAGGAGAAGAAACACAAAGCAGAGAGACTCATCACAGTCGCGACGTCGCTCGGAAACCGTCAATGAACGTCCGGAATCTGAAGAAAATTTCTAAAATAAAATAAATAAAAAAGCAAAACGCGAATCGGCAGCAGCAGCAGCCACAGCGGTGTTTACCGTCTTTGAACTTCGCCGTCAAGGTCACCACCTTTGACCTCTGACGTCAGGCGAGAGGGAGCGGAAGGCTGCTGCTGCTGCTGGTGGTGGTGGTGCCACCACGCGCGCTCCTCCCTCCCTCCCTCCATCGCGGTCCCTCAAACTCCTCCCTCCCTCTTCTCCCACCCCACCACCACCACTACCCCTTCCTCCAACCCAAAGACAAAGATCCCCCGTATAGCCTTTAACAGACCGTTGGGGCAAGTGCTGTTTGCGAGCACCTGTGAAGGGTCGCCACGGCACACGAGGGGGTCTGCGTGGCCAACACCACGCCCGGCCGCCTTTGTCACCCCAGTGGCGATGTTTGTGAATCGCACCGGGTAATCAAGTTGAGGCTGAGTCGACCTCGGTAAGGGCTTAGGTGTTGGAACTCGTGTCTCCGGGCTCGTAGGGCAGCGCGCTGACCACTGGGCCCACCGCTCCCCATCACTCTACCCCACCCAACTCGTTGCTATACGATTGAAATTCCATCATTCTGTGATTCTTCCGGAATCACTTTCCCCTCTCATCGGCCCTCGCGATTCTAATCCCCGAGCTGCGTTCAGCCGAGACTGAGATGGGAGACGCATCATAGATGCATTGATTCACATCTGGGCTAATCGAGGGGCGGAGGCAGAGGGGGGGGGTTGGTGAGCTGGGAGGGGTGGGGTGGGATGGGATCTATGTTGTGTGGAGGGGGGGGGTCTTTCAGAGGCGACATTGAATTTGTAGTCTCCGAACATCCCGTCAGCTCTGCATGTGGATGGAGGGGTTTTAAGTCCCAACCCGCCGAAATTGTTTGGGGTCCCTGTCTCCAGCGCGCGTTCATTCCCGCCGTGATTTGGAATAGGGAGGAGGACGATGATAAGCAGGGAAGCGGCACTACAGATGCTCTCCGTTACTTTAACGAGTTAGTATTTTACAACAACAGCACCAACAAAAACCCGACGTATCCCGTGGGAGCCGAGAGAGAGAGAGAGAAATCACCGCGTTTTCGCGTTGAGCAGAACACGCGAGAAGCGTTGGTGAGATGACACAAAGAACACAGGCACACGCACGTTTAACGATATCACTGGTGAAGCATAGGACACTCATTGGTAAGTAACAATGCATGCCGTACGTTACTTTGCTGACCTCGTATGTACACGGTCATATATATATAATCTCAATTCGAGCAACGGTTGTGACTCGTATCTATTACAACTGTGATCGTGCTATTTGTTGCTGGCCGTTTGGCCTGTTTGGGGGGTTGGGGCATCCTGTTTCATGCTTGTGCTCAGAGCAACCGTGATTTAACAATATCTAATATAATAAATAAAACGCAATGTTGATAGTTATTTTCGGTCGAGCGGGCCTGCTTCTAAGTGACCGTAATTGACGGTCATTTGGTTAATAATTATCATAATAGTAATAATATCTGACTCCCTATACAAATAAGATGGCTTTTAAATCGGCAATCTAACAAAGCACGAAACGTGGAGGCAATCATAGCTGGCCCGGGCAAGGCCACCATCACCACCGCGCGAGATGAGCAGAGGCTCCATTTCACAAAACACAGGCCCGCAAAGACAAATACCCCCCGTGTAGCCTCGGCAAACTTTTGGGGCAAGTGCTGTTAGCGAGTAGCACCCACGACAGCCGGCACGGCACACGATGAGGTGGGGGGGGGGGTGACCAGCACCGCGCCCGGCCGCCTTTGTCTCCCGAGCTGCGATATTTACACAGCCGCCCCGGGATGACTCATTCGAGGCCGAGTCGGCATCGGGGGAGAGCCGGCACCGGTTCAAGATCATCGTTGCCGACGTTGACCGTGAGCGGGAATCGAACTCTGGTGGGCGGGGTTCGTAACGCAGCGCGCTAACCGCTCCACCACCGCTCCCCGCCACTTCCCCCCCCACAAGCGCACAGACATCGCGCACTCTGAGCATGCGACCGTGCGTCGGGCGCACGCGCTTTGCAGCGAGCATCGCGACAATTCGTACCGAATAAATACCGCGCGTTGTGTTTTGTTTTTGTTTTTCCAAAGCGAAATAATTTAAAGGCTTTGGGGGAAACAATTATATACTTGTTGCTTAGATGGCCTATGTTGTTAAAAATGATACTTTTTAAAAAGGTGCGTGTGTACCTAATTAACTCACCAAATTGTACTGTTGTTTTGTATTGTATAACTATATATATACATTGTTTATATGAAGATAATATATAATATTAAAAATTTAGATATAATTTATTCCATACGTTGTAAAACAATATACATTATTTCATTAGCGTTCTGCGACGACGGTGCAGATGTCATAATTGTATTTAATAAATGTATACATACCATGGAATACAATACGACAATGAACGTTTTACAATTATAAATGCTGTATGAATCATGCACGCAAGCCATTAATTGGACGCGATAAATCGATACACGTGTGTACAAATTGCATATCGATGCACACAGGAATGTATGTATCAGATTCAAACTAAATTGAACTATGTTTTTGAATTTTACCAAATAAGGCCCATTCAGATATACACTGTATAGCTATTTTTTTCAGGAGCGACCTGGATATCACAAATGATAGCTCAACGAAGTGGCTTATCACGTGGATTTATTGAAAGTAGCCAAATACTATGAACGCGTGATGTTGATTGTAAATGTGGAGCGAAAAAGCGGAGGACCCTGAGGACAATCCACGCGACCACGGGGAGAGTGAGACGCATGAAGGATTCAGCTATACAGGCCTCAGGGTCGGGATCGAACCCACGACCTCCTGTATACCAATCGAGATAGTTCACATCTCGTCACCAGGCGCACGGACCTACGTAACCTACAACATAGAGGTATTGCAAAGAACGTCGTGATAAAATGTATATTATTTAAACATTGGTGTTCGTGTACGTGAACCATGTACGACCGCTCGCATGCGTTTCGATTATTTGGCTGCGATAAATGTCCACATGATGAGCCACTCTGCCGAGCGATGCATTGAAGCCCTGTCGCTTCTGAAACTTAACTAGTGGCTCAGTGCGCTTTACCTGGCACAATGAAAAATATAGTTTTGTTTTCGTTCATTTCTAGTCGTTTTTTTGCATTGTTTGTTGTTGTAACTTTCTGACCCGCCCCCTTCTAGACATCTGTGAATAAATAGCTCCATAGCTCATCGGATTTCTCCAGGATAAGTGAAGATTGTGATTCTGAAAGATTGTGGTTCTGTATAGCTTCATAGCTCATCGGATTTCTCCAGGATAAGTGAATATTGTGATTCTGAAAGATTGTGATTCTGTATAGCTTCATAGCTCATCGGATTTCTCCAGGATGAGTGAAGATTGTGATTCTGAAAGATTGTGATTCTGTATAGCTTCATAGCTCATCGGATTTCTCCAGGATGAGTGAAGATTGTGATTCTGAAAGATTGTGATTCTGTATAGCTTCATTGCTCATCGGATTTCTCCAGGATAAGTGAAGATTGTGATTCTGAAAGATTGTGATTCTGTATAGCTTCATAGCTCATCGGATTTCTCCAGGATAAGTGAAGATTGTGATTCTGAAAGATTGTGATTTTGTATCCGTGCGTGCGTGTTCCTGTATGAACCCGGCGACCCGAGTTTGATTCCTGCTCACGGCCAACATCGGTGACGAATATCTGAACCGGTCTTGGGCCTCTCCCCTTGGTCGACTCAGCCTTAAAACGAGTACCTGGTGCGGTGTGGAAACAGCAGCACTGCGTGGGGGGGGGGGGAGACAAAGGCGGCCGGGCGTGGTGTTGTTGGCCACCCACCCCCTCGTGTGTCGTGTCGGCCAATACTTATAGGAGCTCGCTAACAGCACTCGTCCCAAAAGGCTGTTGAAGGCGATAGGGAGGGGATCTTGTCTATGTGCGTGAACATTCATGTATGATGGTAGGGTATGTGCATACTGTGCATGCATCCCAAACTTAAACATCCCGTACGGCTATTTCTGGAGAAACTGATCGGATAAAATGATTAACAGGTCAAACCTGAAAAAAATAACTTTTAGTAAAATAAACCGTCACTGTTTTTATTTCGTGATGCTGTAAAACAACGTTATGAACAGAGAAACGTGTTTATATATTCATTCTTAGTGTACCCGTGGTAAATATATGTACACACACACGTGACCGTCTCCAGCTCTTCTACACTCTATCGGCCTCTCCGGCCTTCCCTTTGTGCTGTGTAGAAGGGCCATGGCATGGAACGTCGCTTGCTCTAAATTTGTCTCCATAAGGACTCAGTGTTATTGTCGAATGTGTTGAGGGTGTTTTTGTTATTGATATCTGTGCGTGTGTACCAACGCAGCAACAGCAGCAGCATCACCACTAAAATATTTACCAATGTTCAGTTTGGATGAAAATTGTAACAGCATTGCCAATTATTATTGTTGCCAATTATTTGCCCAGAAAAAAAACCCATCCGTTGTGTCATCGGACTTGTATATATATATTTTTTTTCCTTGCGGTGATTTACGTTGCTATAAAGAAGGGCAATTGCCCAAAACGTTGCCCATCGTCGATTTGTTTTCTTTATAAGGCCACGTTGTTATTGACGGGATGTGTTGTTGTGCTGTTGTTGTTACTGTGCTGTTGTTATTGTTGAATGCATGCTAAGGTTTTCAGTCGATCTGTGTGATATCACACTAGCGATTAGGTTTGATGCAGCGGCTATAATCAATACTCATTCATTCGCGGTCTTGCGCGATTGTGCAAGTATGTAACCAACAACAGGTCATTAGAAATATTAAACCAAACAAAATGTTGCGTGTGGATCACCTACGTACATTCTGTAGGCGGGATACATTACCTCCATATAAGTTTCGTCTTTTCGTAAACTTATACAATTGACGAGGATTAATTCGTAAATTATGGAAACCGTATTCTTAGGTTTTTTCGGTAAAGTCACGTAGGTAAAACATTAAAATTAATAAAAGTAAAATAAAATAAAATCACGACGTTTCGGAGGCAACACAAGCTTCCGTCTTCAGGTGGAACCGTCACAGCCACGACAGCTGTATCAAGTAAATGAGAGATTGATACAGCTGTCGTGGCTGCGACGGTTCCACCTGAAGACGGAAGCTTGTGTTGCCTCCGAAACGTCGTGATTTTTTTATTTTATTTTACTTTTATTAATTTTAATGTTTTACCCTACGTGACTTTACCGAAAAAACCTAAGAATATGAATCCTTGCAGTCACGAAAGCTTCAAATATGGAAACAGTATTGAACGTAAAGTGGCGATCTTCTCATTCACCAATCCGCACTGACCAGCCTGGTGGCGAGGTTTGGTCAAACAAAGAAACCAACGGAGTCCCGCAACCAGCATTGGCCTGGCAAAGGTCTGCCCACCACGAGGATTGTTGTTCTGTGCTACGTGCGTATTTGTGAAACGTGTGCGCGTGTTCGTGGCTTCAAGTATCGATCGCTCGACGTTTGGCGCTCAAAGTAAAAAAAAAATCTGGGATGAGATTTGGGAATCGGCCATGGGGCGATGGATCGAGCGAGTGTGCGCATCGGCAGCATACTCATAATCAGCAGCAGCATACTCTTAATCAGCATACTTTTGATCAGCATACTCATGAGATGCATCATCAGCACCATCATCAGCATACTTATTGAGCAGCAGCATCATCAGCGCCATCATCATCAGCACCATACTCATAATCGGCATACTTTTGATCAGCATACTTATTGAGCAGCAGCATCATCAGCGCCATCATCATCAGCACCATACTCATAATCGGCATATTTTTGATCAGCATACTTATTGAGCAGCAGCATCATCAGCGCCATCATCATCAGCACCATACTCATAATCGGCATACTTTTGATCAGCATACTTATTGAGCAGCAGCATCATCAGCGCCATCATCATCAGCAGCATACTCATGATCAGCACACTCACGAGCTGCATCATCATTGGCAACCGAAATGCGACCCGCGCAACTCCCCCCCGTGTCTCACGCAACTCACCACCGTCTCACGCAACTCGCCACCGTCTCACTCAACTCGCCCCGTGTCTCACGCAACTCGCCGTGTCTTACGCAACTCACCACCGTCTCACGCAACTCACCACCGTCTCACGCAACTCGCCCCGTGTCTCACGCAACTCGCCGTGTCTCACGCAACTCACCACCGTCTCACGCAACTCACCACCGTCTCACGCAACTCGCCCCGTGTCTCACGCAACTCACCACCGTCTCACGCAACTCACCACCGTCCCACGCAACTCGCCCCGTGTCTCACGCAATTCACCACCGTCTCACGCAACTCACCACCGTCTCACGCAACTCAGCAGACCGTGACACACACGGGGAGACTCACCCTGAGCCAGAAATGCTCCGCGACGCGTGCGCACGTGTGTGCATGTCGACACTTCACGTGGCCTCAAGGTGCACATAGCCTGGCACAAGCGTCGTGGTGACGTCACCGCCACTTAGCAGCGAATGGCGGTTGTTGTCGCATGTATTATAAACACACGTGGCGTTAGACTGATAGATAATATAATATGGTAAATTTACATATATCTTTGTTCAATTATGAAGTTTCCAGTGTCAATAATATACATATGTTGATAATAGTCGGAGTCATTCATAAGAGCGTATTATATTACTCGTCACAATGAAGATGCGAGCTTCGCAACGCGATATATTTCCACGATCATTTACAATCGCTTCCAATTGCTGGGAAATGTATTCATATTCGGTGTTTAAATAAGTCGTTTAAATTAAACACGCACTTATAAATGTGCTAAGTATGTAAATATACGTATTTATTACGAATGAAGATGAGCAGTGTATTCTTTTAGTTCGGGGATTGCATCTGGTCGAACTTATTCACGGGTTTTACAGATTCCGCTCTAGTAGTAGTAGATGCGTTCCAAAAAAATTGCGCACGCGCAGACAGCTGCCTGCACACTGCACACACAGTACACACACAGTACACATACTACACATACAGTACACACAGTGCACACACACAGTGCACACACACAGTACACACAGTACACATACTACACATACAGTATACACCCAATACACACAGTACACACACTACACATACAGTATACAGCCAATACACACAGTACACACACACAGTACACACAGTTCAAACCCAGTAAACATACAGTATATACCCAATACACACAGTACACACATTACACACACAGTACACACCCGGTACACAGTACACACACAGTACATACAGTACACACATCACACAGTATATACACACACATTACATACAGTACATCCAGTACCAGAGGTGTGGACTCGAGTCATGTGACTTGGACTCGAGTCAGACTCGAGTCATGAATTTGATGACTTGCGACTCGACTTGGACTTGCATAACAATGACTTTGTCCCACCTCTGCCCAGTACACACATAGTACACTCAGTACACATACAATGTCATCCCATTCCGACTGCATAGCCGAATCTGAGTGAATTCAAACCACATGATATAAGCGAATTTTGGGTATAAATAGGTTAGTCGCATATACAGCGCTACGTCGCACAAGCCGAACATACATAGAGCGAGGCGAACTGTTTAATGCGGGGTCCTTTTGTAGACTCACTGAGGAGTTCCAATCCTCTCGCTGGCAGACACGACTGCAGGTAAGTAAAAACATCCATAGATCTTAAACTTTATTCAGCAGTGCTGTCTTGCATCTTCGACTGAGCTGGTTAAATGCCTGAGAAGAGCCTCGAGATAGCGTGGAGCCAATCGGTGTCGACGCTTGGAAGAAGATGATGTTAAACCTTCTTTCGCGCCGTACGTAGCCAACCGTACTATGCATTCAACGAATGTGAACAGCTTGTTGAGAATACGCGTTTAGAGTATTTGGCTGCTTTAAATGTCCACGTGATAAGCCACTTCGTTGGAACTCTCATTTGTAATAGCCAGGTCGCTTCTAAAAAAAAAATGTATATATATGTAGCTCAGTGCGCCTTACTTGGTAAACATTTTAATGTTTTTAGTTTTAGTTTGTAATGTGCACAGGTGTTTGGAGGCTACGATCACTGCGTGGCCATCATTTGGCTGTCGACTGTTTCTCTCGCGACCAGGGGCGAGGCGATTTGCCTACCGTGGAAAGAGTTTGAATGAATGGATGGTATCGGGGCAATAGCCAGGGTGATGACGGAAGGGCAAATGAAGATTATGTTGTGGAAAGAGAGAGGCAATCTAATGTTTGCCAACGTATTTATAGCGGAAAGTCGACACATCCGAAAGTCAAAACAGTCCATAGATTGATCTAAACTCGTCGTGCTGTGTGGCACGACGATTTAACCCCGCCTCGGTATTGCACGCAGTGCAGTAAACAAAACCCGGATCTTGAGCTCATATTTATCGCACACCTTGCACGTGTGTGATGCTCCTAAAGCTGCATCATGCCGTCGTTTGAAATGTCGCCGGATTTGCCGCTGTGACGCCATTTTATGTCTTGATTAAGTTGATTATATTCGCGACACGGATGATTCCGTTCAGCCAGTTGCCCGGCTATTTTACACGGGAGATCCGCGGTGAGTGAGCGCAGCAGCAGCAGCACAAAGAGGAACATTCCACCCCAACAATCTTGTATAGAACGATTGCACGAGCTTTAAGGAATATATTGCACGACAAACACACGTGCTTGTTTGACGGTCGTAAATGAAACGAACGCGAGTCAACAGCACTTTGAAAATATAACGTTAGACCAAGAGGCACCAGAAAATATAAGTTAGGCACATGTACAAGTAAACTCTATAATTTGGTCTAACAAAGATGGAGATCCCCCGTATAGCCTTAGCAGACCGTTGGGGCAAGTACTGTTAGCGAGTAGCACCTATGATGGTCGACAAAGCACACGATGGGATGGGTGGCCAGGACAAAACGCCCGGCGGCCTTTGTCTCTCTCGTGGCGATGTTTACACACTGCAGCACCAGGTACTCGTTTGAGGCCGATTCGACCTAACAGTACCCGATTTTTAGTGACACAAACACACGCGAATCGAAAGAGACGGTGCAAACAATGGAGGCACTAGAAGCGCCAGAACAAAAGACGAAGCTATGGTTGTCGAGTTTTCACCGTCTGTGTCAGTCAGAATATGCATTTATACCGGGGGAATTCGATGAGCGATACAGATATTGTCACAGATGTCCAGTAAGGGCATTTCAGAGCGTTACAACAACAAACAATACAAAAAACGACAGGAGTGCAGTTTATAGAAAAGGTAAATAAATCACTTTAAAGAAATATATAAATGAAACTACATTTTTGGTTTTATCTTAACAGATAAAGCCCACTGAGGTATCAACTCATTTTTCAGAAGCGACCTGGCTACCAACAATCATAGCTCAGCAGAGCGGCTTATCATCACGTAGACATTTATAGCGGAAAAAAAACAAAATAATCCGAGGTCTGCATTCTCCAACATTCACGTGCGTCTCTGTGACCTGGCCAACGCGCTGCTTCGATAGCGAGCGGGCGGCCCATCGGGCGAGCGGGCCACCTCGCTTGGCAAAGTGCCGACTCGCCCACGTTGCCCGCGCGATTAAACGATCTAAAACACATTCCTGCGGAGGGAGCTGGTAGGAACGTTGGGTTGCTCGGTCAATGGCCAGGGTCAACGGTGGCGTGGTGTATTCTGCAAATATGCCCGACTGTGAGGGCGGGCACAAGCCGGCGTGAGTAGGTTAAACGTTGAGTTTTATGAGGGCACCACGGGGTGACCAGCCCCTCCCCACCCAGCCCCACCCCTTCCAACCCCCACCCAGCCCCACCCTCCCCACCCCCCACCCAGCCCCTCCCCAATCTCCCCATCCAGCCCCTCCCCACCCTCCCCTCCCACCCAGCCCCACCCTCCCCACCCAGCCCCTCCCCACCCAGCCCCTCCCTCCCCACCCAGCCCCGCCCTGCACGATGGACGGACACAATAATCTCCTGTGGGCTGGTGTAACCAGGAGGTTCCTACCAGTATAACTAAATCTATATATATTTTGCCGATATTTGTTCACTCCCAGGCACAAGTCCCTTCACTGAAAGAAGATTATCATGGAGGTGAGTGAGCTCTACGACGTTACTTGATTGATGTTAATGATGATAATAATAATAATTGCATCATCTCGATATGCCGTTGTCGATTTCACCGATTGTCGTAGTCAGTGTTCCCTCGTTATTCGCGAGGGACACGTTCCGGAGATGCTCATGAATAGCAAACGTCGTGAATAGCAAATTTCACGAATAATGATATTGGTCCACAGATACCCTATCTTTTTAATGAATTACCTTAAATAAATACGGAAATAAGCTATTAAATGCATGGTCATGGTCATAACACAAAAATGGTAAGTACAAATACGCATTAAATATAAATAAATATTAAAGTATCTCATCACTTTATTTCTCTCTCTCTATGCAACCGTGTACAGTTTCAGATACGATTCGCGGATGGCCAAAATCGCGGACAGCAAGTTAGAGAATAACGAGGGGAAAAGTATAATAATGATTACGGCATTACAGTTCATTGTAAACCCGCACGCCCATACACCAGATACATTTTCCCTTTTAACAACCCCATGTTCATTTAAAAGGGAAAAAAAAGAATATATAACAGACTGCGTAACCTATATATGTAACAAATATAATACAACATCAATCATCACCAGACCACCACCCCATCAAAGACTTGTAGATGTGTTGTATGCATTTTTTTAAAACCAACAACAGCACACGAGACGAGCGGAGGAGAAGGCTGAAGGATAATGAGTCAGGAGGACATCGCCACTGCTTGGCCACACATCCACGACGTGGTGTGACGTCACATCCGCTACGTGATCACACATCCACTCTGCAGCCCACTGTGCGGCCACGCTTGCTGCTGCTGCTGCCACTGAGTGCACGCGGTCACCGCAAGAGGGCGCGATTTGAAACCCAACGCGGCCTCCTCATTCAAGGTCACGTTAATCTCCAAGGCTGTGGCGCTGGCACCGCCCGCCGTTGTTTCGCCTTCCACCGTATCATCGTCCGGTAATTAAATAATAAACAATACGCATGCTGCCACTACTAGCGGGCGACAATGTTTGGTCTGCGAGCCTTACTCGACGATACACGGTCGAGTAATCACAGCCGTTAATTATCTACAACTAACAACAACAACAACGAGGCACGAGCGGATATGTTGTGTTGTCAAGTAGGGTTTAAGTTCAAAGTCTCGTTCAATTGAGGGTCCCGTTGTGCCGATATGGCAGGCACAGTTCTGCACGTGTTTTTGTGTTTTTAGAACTCCCAAACTGCCTCCCCCGCCTCCTCCCCTAGTACCCCCGCTGCTGCCTCGTGAGGCTCTGCCAAGAAGGAGACATCGTGACACGCGGCGAGGCGTGCTCGACCTGCCAGCGCTCGCAGGCCTCTGCGATGATTTGCGCGTGGGCAGAGCCGTCTGCGGAAGGGCGCAGGGGGCTCGGGAGTACAGTTAATAATGATGATGATGATGTTTCATCATCTCTCCACTTCGCACTCCAAATATACACGGGGAGGGGAGCGTGTGTGTTTGAAGACGGAGAGAGAAATAGCCTTACTCCGCATGAGCGAATCGCGCGGTTTCTCTACGAGAATCGTCACAATATTTGTTGATGCTGGAGGAATCCGATGAGCTATGAAGTAAATTTTGATTTAAAACTTTCCTTACTGCAGGAATTCAAATTATTTGGTTATTTCGGTAAAGTCACGTAGATATATAGAAAAGATAATATTAAAAAATGAATTCAAATATCACGACGTTTCCATCGCAACACAAGCGGTTGTCATCAGGAAAAGGGGTTATCCTCTAAAGGCAAACTGTTTGCCTTTATTTGTATTTTTTTTCTACCCATCTACGTGACTTCACCGAAAGAACCAAAGAATATGAGTGATGAAGTATTTTTGTTCACAGATGTCCAGTAAAGAGGACGCTCAGAACGTTACAACAACAAACGACACAAAAACACGATAGAAGTGCAAATTATAGGAAAGATAAACAAAATTTACTTTTAGAAAATATGTACAAAATACAACCAAACATTTTTTTTTTTGTATCTTACCAGATAATGCTCGCCAAGGTATTCTTTTTCAGAAACGACCTGGCCGCCAATGATAGCTCAACGAAGTGGCTCGTCGTCGTGTGAACATGTGATAATAGTAATAATAGTCTACGATAATCTAAGGGCACGTTTTCCCACTGGGGCTGTTGACGATCAAGCCAGCGGTCAACACCCCCCCCGCCACTGCACTTGATGTCACCGGACATCGATATTCCCAATTAACCCGTTGTCGAAAGCGTCCATCCACTTGTCGTCGGATATTTGGCGAATTCATAATACGTCTCTCTACGCCCAACGGGAATGTGGCCAATTTCCCATGGCCGTGAGGTTTTGGTTGTTGTTGTTGTCCGTTTCGTCAATATACGAATCTGTATCACGTTGTACGTGTCTCCCTCGCTTTATGTGGTAGATGCGTTCCAAAAAAAAGGAGGGAAGGGGTCGGGTCCCACAAAGCGAAATCGCGTCACGTTGACCGCACAATCGTCAACATCTACAAAGCGTGGAGACACTTGCCTGCCGAGTAGCGAACACGGTACACGCGCAATACACACTCAGTACACGCGCAATACACACTCAGTACACGCGCAGTACACACTCAGTACACGCGCAATACACACTCAGTGCACGCGCAGTACACACTCAGTACACGCGCAGTACACACTCAGTGCACGCGCAGTACACACTCAGTACACGCGCAGTACACACTCAGTACACGCGCAATACACACTCAGTACACGCGCAATACACACTCAGTACACGCGCAGTACACACTCAGTATACGCGCAATACACACTCAGTACACGCGCAATACACACTCAGTACACGCGCAGTACACACTCAGTACACGCGCAATACACACTCAGTACACGCGCAATACACACTCAGTACACGCGCAATACACACTCAGTACACGCGCAATACACACTCAGTATACGCGCAGTACACACTCAGTACACGCGCAGTACACACTCAGTACACGCGCAGTACACACTCAGTACACGCGCAGTACACACTCAGTACACGCGCAATACACACTCAGTGCACGCGCAGTACACACTCAGTACACGCGCAATACACACTCAGTATACGCGCAATACACACTCAGTACACGCGCAATACACACTCAGTGCACGCGCAGTACACACTCAGTGCACGCGCAGTACACACTCAGTACACGCGCAATACACACTCAGTACACGCGCAGTACACACTCAGTATACGCGCAATACACACTCAGTACACGCGCAGTACACACTCAGTGCACGCGCAATACACACTCAGTGCACGCGCAATACACACTCAGTACACGCGCAATACACACTCAGTACACGCGCAGTACACACTCAGTACACGCGCAGTACACACTCAGTACACGCGCAGTACACACTCAGTACACGAGCAGTACACACTCAGTGCACGAGCAGTACACACTCAGTGCACGCGCAGTAC
The DNA here is from genome assembly GCF_964198595.1 of Lampetra fluviatilis. Classification (NCBI taxonomy): domain Eukaryota; kingdom Metazoa; phylum Chordata; class Hyperoartia; order Petromyzontiformes; family Petromyzontidae; genus Lampetra; species Lampetra fluviatilis. The sequence goes on along the minus strand of NC_136275.1, from coordinate 27,354,861 downwards.
ACACTCAGTGCACGCGCAATACACACTCAGTACACGCGCAATACACACTCAGTACACGCGCAGTACACACTCAGTACACGCGCAGTACACACTCAGTACACGCGCAGTACACACTCAGTACACGAGCAGTACACACTCAGTGCACGAGCAGTACACACTCAGTACACGCGCAATACACACTCAGTGCACGCGCAATACACACTCAGTACACGCGCAATACACACTCAGTACACGCGCAGTACACACTCAGTACACGCGCAGTACACACTCAGTACACGCGCAGTACACACTCAGTACACGAGCAGTACACACTCAGTGCACGAGCAGTACACACTCAGTGCACGCGCAGTACACACTCAGTGCACGCGCAGTACACACTCAGTACACGCGCAGTACACACTCAGTACACGCGCAGTACACACTCAGTACACGCGCAGTACACACTCAGTACACGCGCAGTACACACTCAGTACACGAGCAGTACACACTCAGTGCACGCGCAGTACACACTCAGTGCACGCGCAGTACACACTCAGTACACGCGCAGTACACACTCAGTACACGCGCAGTACACACTCAGTATACCAGCAGTACACACTCAGTGCACGCGCAGTACACACTCAGTATACCAGCAGTACACACTCAGTGCACGCGCAGTACACACTCAGTACACGAGCAGTACACACTCAGTGCACGCGCAGTACACACTCAGTATACGAGCAGTACACACTCAGTACACGAGCAGTACACACTCAGTACACGCGCAGTACACACTCAGTACACGCGCAGTACACACTCAGTGCACGCGCAGTACACACTCAGTGCACGCGCAGTACACACTCAGTACACGCGCAGTACACACTCAGTGCACGCGCAGTACACACTCAGTGCACGCGCAGTACACACTCAGTACACGCGCAGTACACACTCAGTGCACGCGCAGTACACACTCAGTACACGCGCAGTACACACTCAGTACACGCGCAGTACACACTCAGTGCACGCGCAGTACACACTCAGTACACGCGCAGTACACACTCAGTGCACGCGCAGTACACACTCAGTGCACGCGCAGTACACACTCAGTACACGCGCAGTACACACTCAGTGCACGCGCAGTACACACTCAGTACACGCGCAGTACACACTCAGTACACGCGCAGTACACACTCAGTACACGCGCAGTACACACTCAGTACACGCACAGTACACACTCAGTACACGAGCAGTACACACTCAGTACACGAGCAGTACACACTCAGTGCACGCGCAGTACACACTCAGTACACGAGCAGTACACACTCAGTACACGAGCAGTACACACTCAGTGCACGCGCAGTACACACTCAGTACACGCACAGTACACACTCAGTACACGCGCAGTACACACTCAGTGCACGCGCAGTACACAGTCAGTGCACGCGCAGTACACACTCAGTACACGAGCAGTACACACTCAGTGCACGCGCAGTACACACTCAGTGCACGCGCAGTACACACTCAGTGCACGCGCAGTACACACTCAGTGCACGCGCAGTACACACTCAGTACACGAGCAGTACACACTCAGTGCACGCGCAGTACACACTCAGTGCACGCGCAGTACACACTCAGTGCACGCGCAGTACACACTCAGTACACGCGCAGTACACACTCAGTGCACGCGCAGTACACACTCAGTGCACGCGCAGTACACACTCAGTGCACGCGCAGTACACACTCAGTACACGAGCAGTACACACTCAGTACACGCGCAGTACACACTCAGTACACGCGCAGTACACACTCAGTATACGAGCAGTACACACTCAGTGCACGCGCAGTACACACTCAGTACACGCGCAGTACACACTCAGTGCACGCGCAGTACACACTCAGTATACGAGCAGTACACACTCAGTGCACGCGCAGTACACACTCAGTACACGCGCAGTACACACTCAGTATACGAGCAGTACACACTCAGTGCACGCGCAGTACACACTCAGTACACGCGCAGTACACACTCAGTACACGAGCAGTACACACTCAGTACACGCGCAGTACACACTCAGTGCACGCGCAGTACACACTCAGTGCACGCGCAGTACACACTCAGTACACGCGCAATACACACTCAGTACACGAGCAGTACACACTCAGTGCACGCGCAGTACACACTCAGTACACGAGCAGTACACACTCAGTACACGCGCAGTACACACTCAGTACACGCGCAGTACACACTCAGTACACGCGCAGTACACACTCAGTACACGAGCAGTACACACTCAGTACACGCGCAGTACACACTCAGTGCACGCGCAATACACACTCAGTGCACGCGCAGTACACACTCAGTACACGAGCAGTACACACTCAGTGCACGCGCAGTACACACTCAGTACACGCGCAGTACACACTCAGTGCACGCGCAGTACACACTCAGTACACGCGCAGTACACACTCAGTACACGAGCAGTACACACTCAGTACACGCGCAGTACACACTCAGTACACGCGCAGTACACACTCAGTACACGCGCAGTACACACTCAGTGCACGCGCAGTACACACTCAGTACACGAGCAGTACACACTCAGTACACGCGCAGTACACACTCAGTACACGCGCAGTACACACTCAGTACACGCGCAGTACACACTCAGTACACGCGCAGTACACACTCAGTACACGCGCAGTACACACTCAGTGCACGCGCAGTACACACTCAGTACACGAGCAGTACACACTCAGTACACGCGCAGTACACACTCAGTACACGCGCAGTACACACTCAGTACACGAGCAGTACACACTCAGTACACGCGCAGTACACACTCAGTACACGCGCAGTACACACTCAGTACACGCGCAGTACACACTCAGTGCACGCGCAGTACACACTCAGTGCACGAGCAGTACACACTCAGTGCACGAGCAGTACACACTCAGTACACGCGCAGTACACACTCAGTACACGAGCAGTACACACTCAGTACACGAGCAGTACACACTCAGTACACGCGCAGTACACACTCAGTGCACGAGCAGTACACACTCAGTACACGCGCAGTACACACTCAGTGCACGCGCAGTACACACTCAGTACACGCGCAGTACACACTCAGTACACGCGCAGTACACACTCAGTACACGCGCAGTACACACTCAGTACACGAGCAGTACACACTCAGTACACGCGCAGTACACACTCAGTGCACGCGCAGTACACACTCAGTACACGCGCAGTACACACTCAGTACACGAGCAGTACACACTCAGTACACGCGCAGTACACACTCAGTACACACTCAGTACACACGCAGTACACACTCAGTACACGAGCAGTACACAATCAGTACACGCGCAGTACACACTCAGTATACCAGCAGTACACACTCAGTGCACGCGCAGTACACACTCAGTACACGAGCAGTACACACTCAGTGCACGCGCAGTACACACTCAGTACACGCGCAGTACACACTCAGTACACGCGCAGTACACACTCAGTGCACGAGCAGTACACACTCAGTACACGCGCAGTACACACTCAGTACACGAGCAGTACACACTCAGTACACGCGCAGTACACACTCAGTGCACGCGCAGTACACACTCAGTACACGCGCAGTACACACTCAGTACACGCGCAGTACACACTCAGTACACGAGCAGTACACACTCAGTACACGCGCAGTACACACTCAGTACACGCGCAGTACACACTCAGTGCACGCGCAGTACACACTCAGTACACGAGCAGTACACACTCAGTGCACGCGCAGTACACACTCAGTACACGAGCAGTACACACTCAGTGCACGCGCAGTACACACTCAGTGCACGCGCAGTACACACTCAGTACACGCGCAGTACACACTCAGTATACGAGCAGTACACACTCAGTGCACGCGCAGTACACACTCAGTACACGAGCAGTACACACTCAGTACACGCGCAGTACACACTCAGTACACGCGCAGTACACACTCAGTATACGAGCAGTACACACTCAGTGCACGCGCAGTACACACTCAGTACACGCGCAGTACACACTCAGTACACGCGCAGTACACACTCAGTACACGAGCAGTACACACTCAGTACACACTCAGTGCACGCGCAGTACACACTCAGTACACGAGCAGTACACACTCAGTGCACGCGCAGTACACACTCAGTGCACGAGCAGTACACAATCAGTACACGAGCAGTACACACTCAGTGCACGAGCAGTACACACTCAGTGCACGCGCAGTACACACTCAGTGCACGAGCAGTACACACTCAGTACACGAGCAGTACACACTCAGTGCACGCGCAGTACACACTCAGTACACGAGCAGTACACACTCAGTACACGCGCAGTACACACTCAGTGCACGCGCAGTACACACTCAGTGCACGCGCAGTACACACTCAGTGCACGCGCAGTACACACTCAGTACACGCGCAGTACACACTCAGTACACGAGCAGTACAAACACAATGTTGTCCCACGTCCGACCGGTAGAAATTGGTTCGCCGCATTCATGCGAAATCGCACGAACCGAACTCGCAAATAGCGAGGGAAACTTGCTGATTCTTATCGCTGCAGAACGAGCATTTTGTGGCTACGCAACCCAAACTATGGACCGTACGGTAGAGCCACACGGACACGTTGAGATACACACACTCAAAGGGATACATATGGACCTAGAGACACATAGCGACGCATAGAGATACATTGAAGACAAGCCACAGTAGTGCGATTGTGGTCACGCAAACCCAAACCGTAGACTCACACAGTGAACCCATGAAGTGGACCCTCACAGTGAACCACTGCGGTTTGCGCTCCTTCAACGGAGGATTGGAACAGCAAACACGACGCGAACTCTATCACTGCGTGTAAGTCGAACACACACCCGCCGTCTGTCTGCGGGTATATTTCTGTTGCGCGTATTTTAGTTTTACTGCGTTGGGACACCTCACGCATTCCATGCGTGGCATTTAATTGATCACGGATATATACATTCAGCCAAACGCAACAATATTTCTATACACACTCACACATATACTGCATATATATAAAATACATTAGGAGGAGCGGTGGCGCAGTGATTAGTACCCTTTGTGAATCGTTGTTGGGGTCCACCTTCACCAACCAGCACTAGCTAGCGTGGTGAAGTATGGTTAAACAAATCCCGCCCCCGCCCCCCGTATCACGACCGACACGGAGAGAGAGAGTCCTCATTCAGCAGTGGACTAGCGAAGAACGGTAAGTAAAACAAAGACAAAGATCCCCCGTATAACCTTAGCAGACTGTCGAGGCAAGTGCTGTTAGCGAGCAGCCCCTATGAAGGCCGCCACGGCACACGAGGGGGTGGGTGGCCAGCACAACGCCAGGCCGCCTTTGTCTCCCCAGTGGCGATGTTTACTACACACCGCAACAGGTACTCATTTAAGGTTGAGTCGACCTAGTGGAGGCCCAGGACCGATTCAGATCACCGTCAATGGTGTTAACCCTAAGCGGGAATGGAACCCAGGTGGCCGGGTTCGTAGCGCAGCGTAGCGCTGAACCACTACCCCACCACTCCCCACGGTAAGTGAAACACATCACCCAAACACACAACAACACTCTCTATTATACCGCACGCTGTGTTAATTAAATATGGCACGCTAACTGTATATCATTGCCGTCGCAATCACACATTATCTATATATTGTACCAACTCATATTCACCGTGAGCATTGTGTAAACGCGTGTCATGGATCGTATTTTATCGTACGATAGAAAGCATCCGTCATTGCGAACGAAGCAGCCCACAAATATTCACAACGGCGACCAAAAACAAACCCACCGCTTCCTTACATATCATTGATATTGTCATGATTACAATGATTGCTAATTGACGCGTCTCGCAACAACGCCTCTCGGTATTATTTAATCGCGACGGGGGCGCCACGGATATTGTCGGGTTCGACTTTCAGGTTGTACACCGCCTAAGCCACGTGCGGTGTTGCTGTGTGTCGCTGACACGTGCGGTGTTGTTGTGTGTTGCTGACACGTGCGGTGTTGTTGTGTGTTGCTGACACGTGCGGTGTTGTTGTGTGTTGTTGACACGTGCGGTGTTGTTGTGTGTTGTTGACACGTGTGGTGTTGTTGTATGTTGCTGACACGTGCGGTGTTGTGTGTGTTGTTGACACGTGCGGTGTTGTTGTGTGTTGCTGACACGTGCGGTGTTGTTGTGTGTTGTTGACACATGCGGTGTTGCTGTGTGTTGTTGACACGTGCGGTGTTGTTGTGTGTTGCTGACACGTGTGGTGTTGTTGTGTGTTGTTGACACGTGCGGTGTTGTTGTGTGTTGCTGACACGTGCGGTGTTGTTGTGTGTTGTTGACACGTGCGGTGTTGCTGTGTGTCGTTGACACGTGCGGTGTTGTTGTGTGTTGTTGACACGTGCGGTGTTGTTGTGTGTTGTTGACACGTGCGGTGTTGTTGTGTGTTGTTGACACGTGCGGTGTTGTTGTGTGTTGTTGACACGTGCGGCGTTGTAGTGTGTTGTTGACACGTGCGGTGTTGTTGTGTGTTGTTGACACGTGCGGTGTTGTTGTGTGTTGTTGACACGTGCGGTGTTGTTGTGTGTTGTTGACACGTGCGGTGTTGTTGTGTGTTGTTGACACGTGTGGTGTTGTTGTGTGTTGTTGACACGTGCGGTGTTGCTGTGTGTTGCTGACACGTGCGGTGTTGTTGTGTGTTGTTGACACGTGTGGTGTTGTTGTGTGTTGTTGACACGTGTGGTGTTGTTGTGTGTTGTTGACACGTGCGGTGTTGCTGTGTGTTGTTGACACGTGCGGTGTTGTTGTGTGTTGTTGACACGTGTGGTGTTGTTGTATGTTGCTGACACGTGCGGTGTTGTGTGTGTTGTTGACACGTGCGGTGTTGTTGTGTGTTGTTGACACGTGCGGTGTTGTTGTGTGTTGCTGACACGTGCGGTGTTGTTGTGTGTTGTTGACACGTGCGGTGTTGTTGTGTGTTGCTGACACGTGCGGTGTTGTGTGTGTTGTTGACACGTGCGGTGTTGTTGTGTGTTGTTGACACGTGTGGTGTTGTTGTGTGTTGTTGACACGTGCGGTGTTGCTGTGTGTTGTTGACACGTGTGGTGTTGTTGTATGTTGCTGACACGTGCGGTGTTGTGTGTGTTGTTGACACGTGCGGTGTTGTTGTGTGTTGTTGACACGTGCGGTGTTGTTGTGTGTTGCTGACACGTGCGGTGTTGTTGTGTGTTGTTGACACGTGCGGTGTTGTTGTGTGTTGCTGACACGTGCGGTGTTGTGTGTGTTGTTGACACGTGCGGTGTTGTTGTGTGTTGTTGACACGTGTGGTGTTGTTGTGTGTTGTTGACACGTGCGGTGTTGCTGTGTGTTGTTGACACGTGCGGTGTTGTTGTGTGTTGTTGACACGTGCGGTGTTGTTGTGTGTTGTTGACACGTGCGGTGTTGCTGTGTGTTGTTGACACGTGTGGTGTTGTTGTGTGTTGTTGACACGTGCGGTGTTGTTGTGTGTTGTTGACACGTGCGGTGTTGCTGTGTGTTGTTGACACGTGCGGTGTTGTTGTGTGTTGTTGACACGTGCGGTGTTGCTGTGTGTTGTTGACACGTGCGGTGTTGTTGTGTGTTACTGACACGTGCGGTGTTGTTGTGTGTTACTGACACGTGCGGTGTTGTTGTGTGTTGTTGACACGTGCGGTGTTGTTGTGTGTTGTTGACACGTGTGGTGTTGTTGTGTGTTGTTGACACGTGCGGTGTTGCTGTGTGTTGTTGACACGTGCGGTGTTGTGTGTGTTGTTGACACGTGCGGTGTTGTTGTGTGTTGCTGACACGTGCGGTGTTGTGTGTGTTGCTGACACGTGCGGTGTTAAAGAGCTTCGCAGCTCATAGGATTCCTCCACGATAACTAAATCTCGCTGCTTCTGACATTATCGCGGCTGCTATTTGTAGTGTTATTATTATGATTGACTGGGTTCAAACCGGGCAACGTCTGGGGCACAAGTCGGGCGCCTCTATCGATTCGCGATCGGTGCGGGCGGCGGTCAAGTCACCCGCTCTCTGAACTCTGCCAGCATCGTGGGTCTCCCCTGCGGTCTCCATCCGTGCCGCAGAAACGCAGCGATCAGCTGCGTACGGCCCCCCTCCCTCCTACCCCCCCTCCCCCCCCCACCCAACCAATCACTCCGGCACAACAACAACAGCAGCAGCATCGAATCGCCTTCGTTCGCGTGGCATTTGTGGGGATTACAACAGATGACAAACATCGACGTCGAGATTTGATATTCCCCATTCGAATGCTGCCGAAGAGAGGCCGTTGTGGAGTTTGGTTCAGATCATCCGTTGAGTGATCCGCAGTCGTTGGCGGTGCGTGCCACGGTCCGAGATGTGGCAACCACCGTCAGTCGCGACGTGGACATCGCGTTTCATTTGCCGTCCAGTGGAGAAAGTGTCCCCGCGTCTTTCACGGTCCGCATCCGATTGAAGGAGGCAAGCGGCGAATTAGGACGGTGCTACGGACGGCTTTGACGCACGGCGACGCGGCTTAGCCCGGCGTCAATGTTTAAGATGAAAGAGTCGTATCTTTAGAACTGCTGGCTGTTGTTGCTGTTGTTGTTGTGGTGTTTAGTTTGTTGATCTCCCACCCCCGCGCAACTCTGACTAGCACGGTTGACTACGTACGGTGCGAAGGAAGTTCAACGTACATACGAACATTAAAGTGGCAGGAAAATTGGAGAGAATGTGCGGGAAGGAGGTAGAATTTGTTTGTGAGATCTGGGCGCTCCACATTCTAACGACAAGACAAAGATTCTCCCTATAATTATTATTATTATTATATGTAGATAGCGCTTTTCATCAAGCGCTGTAAGGACACACCAGCAGCAATATTATGAATACATTTTTAGAATCATTTACTAAATGGACTAAAATTGTAATTAGCGGAAACGTATTCTTTGGGTCTTTCGGTAAAGTCACGTAGATAGTTTCAAAGAAAATAACAAACCTATCTTCGTGACTTTACAGAAAGATCCAAAGAATATGAATTCCTGCAGTCACGAAAGCTTTAAGTCAAGATTTAGCGGAAACGTATACATATGTTTTGAAGCGATTTTTTAAACATGTTCACAGACTCAGAGAGCCGTGATACATCGTTGAAGAGCGTTCCCAAGCCTGGGGGCTACATGGGGAAAATCCCGGTCACCCATAGACCTGGGAATGCAGAGAAGTTCTGCATCCCCACATCTTAGTAACCTGAAGGGGACACGTGGGTGCAAGCATGCCAACGATGTCGGCTGGGGAAAGATGGTTCACTGCCTTTGGAGGCTAACAACAGCCTCAACAGACTAGGGGCGAGCGTTGTTAGTGAGCACCTATGACAAAGACACACACAGCGGCTGGAACATTCGGAAATTTGTGATGACTCATGGAAATATATATTTAATATGATGTATATATTAATTCTCCCAGGACTGCGCGAAATTCGCGCGAATATCACGTAAATTTTGCCCGCGATAATTGCTGCGATTTAAATGACTGTGCGTCTGCGTTAACGGTAATAGAATCTACAACGTGAATTATTTTTTCGCTACAAATTAAAAAAAAGGCCGGCTGGTGCGTTATAATCGCCACGTGTCTCGCACGCAATTTTTGTCAGAGCGGTGTATTATTTATGAATGCTATGTTTGTAATTAACGTATTTATTTTTCATTATTTGATTCATGGTGTGCTGCGCGGGTATAACAAGATACGCTGATTATATATTGAGCCATATATATAAAGCAAATCGTCTTGGCGGGCATAATATACAACATCACTCCTCTGGAGAGCTTCTTTATTATTTAATAACGAAATCAATCAAGTTTGGCTTCCTGTAGAGTACAGTAAACATGATTTTAAAAAAAATCTACTTAAATATTTCATTGCAATGGGTTTATTTGTGTGTAAAGGAAGGAGTGTGAACATTCGGCTGGTGTCTAGGGGAACACGTGTGTTCGTCCCGTGTACGTTTTTAAATCCTTTATATTAAGTTCACTTGCTTGCTTGCTTGCTTACGACCGTGCAAATCTTTCGGTCGTTTTTTAACCCACTTCCCGTGATCCAATCGAGCTGACATTTTCCACACAGACTCGTTGTGCGTGACAATTAATTTTCGTGGAATTTTTTTCCCAAAATTGTACACTTTTTAGGAAAAAATAAATTATATTTAATTACCAATTGCTTAATGGTGGCAGGCAATCATCTGACCCATAGGTGGCAGCCATCTCAAGCCAGAGGACGAGAGGACTCTGGCCGCCACGCATATAAAGGATTTGTAGTGAAAAACTTTGTTTTTACGGGTTAATTTTTTTAAAATTATATTTAAGACGCACTCCGACAAAGTTGTACACGCGCTGTGTCGACAATGTAAGAGCCGATCACTCATACACACGCACACCTGACTACTGAACTATAAGACGCACTCAATAATGTGGAGATTGGGGGGGGGGAGGTGCGTCTTATAATCCGGGAATCATGTTCAAGGTGTTTCCTTGCTCGATGGATCTCGCGGTAGCCGGTAGCGGGCGCGCCGATATTCGTACGAGGGGTGGTGGCTGCTGATGTTTCATTATTAGTGGGAGACATTACCGCGTATTACAAAGCGACGATAGTGTCAGTATACATGCAGAGAGAGAGAGAGAGGGAGCTGTGTATAATCGCTCTAACGCGTTATCCATGACGCGTTTAATATCACGCTGCGTACGGTTTGAGTGCTGAGTTTATTTGATTTCTTTGTTGTTGTACGGATGATGGTCCCGTTTAGGCAGTTTCTGCCCGGCAATTTTCACACCGGCAGATCCGCCGTGCGTGAGCGTAGCAGCAGCAGCAGCATGAATAAAGAAAACAAAGTCCATATGCACGCAAAAAATACCCGCATTGCAGAGAACGAGTAGAGAGCGTGGTCAGCAGGACTAACTTGCACAACTCACAACCACAATGTGCGCAATAGAAGGTACGTGCTTCATGAAGAGGGGTAATTGCCCGAAACGTCGCTTAATAAAAAAAAATATAACACGATCCTCCGAAGGCCACGGCGTGATTGATGCGAAACCGGTTGAGCCTGTGTTGTTATTATGTCTTCGTGCACCACTCTGCCAATGCAGCGTCACAGACACATTTGTGTGTTATAAGAATGCACCTGAGTGTGCGTGGTGGGGGAGCGGTGGTGTCGCGCGACAAACTCGACTCCCGCTCACGGCCAACACCCAGTGACGATTATATGAACCGGTTCTAGACCTCCCCTAGGTCGACTCAGCCTCAAATGAGTACCTAGTGCGGTGTGCGAACATCGCCACTGGGGAGACAAAGGCGGCCGGGCGTGGTGCTGGCCACCCACCACCTCGCGTACCGTTCCGGCCTTCCTAGGTGCTACTCGCTAACAGCACTTGCCCCAACAGTCTGTTAAGGCTACACGGGGGCAGAGGGATCGTTGTCTTTGTTGTCCGGGTGCGTTTCATTGTTTGCATTTGTAAATGCAGCGAGGTGATGCAATAAAAGGAAATACATGTAAATATTCGTCATTAATTTCGATAATATTGTATGCACACACGTGCGACGTTCACTGAAGTGCCAACTTCATAACTGCGTGAATGTGTACGCGAACACGCGTGTACGCGAACACGCGTGTACGCGAACACGCGTGTACGCGAACACGCGTGTACGCGTGTCTTTTTACTTCGTTGATATGCGTGATTCGGCATGGATGCGTGTCTGCGAATTTGTTTGCGTGCTCGCGTGTCAAACAACGTGTACGTGTGTGCGTACACTAATAGTACTGTGCGACTTATAATCACGCGTGCCTTATTCTGATAAGGGCCTCTTAATGGCAAAACATGAAGTAAAATCAGTTACCATTGTTTCTTCTGTTAGAATAATAATTGCATTTATTTACCATGTTTACCGTTATAGATTGTGGTTATTTATATCAATTATTCTTGACTCGGTTCTGGTACAGCTCAACTGTATATGCAAAGACAAAAAGACAAGATCCCTCCCCGTGTAGCCTTTTAGCAGACTGCTGAATCAAGTGCTGTTAGCGAGCACCTATTGAAAGCCGGCTCGGCACACGAGGCGGGGTTGGATGGCCAACACTACGCCCGGCCGTCTTTGTCTCCCCAGTGCTAATGTTGACCAAGCATTAATTTGAGGCCGAGTGGACCGATAGGCATGTGATGAGTCCACCAGCACTACGCACGTGCTAAATTATTTTGGATCGCATTCGAGACGTATTCAAGTCGCCTCACAGTCGAGGGTGGCGTGCCGGTGAACCTCACGTGCGGGGAACGCCGCATGGCGAACCGAGTGGGACGAGGCGCGCGTTCAGAACCAGCGCCTCGCTCGAGACATCCTCGCACCCCCTGGCTTTGACATTCCGCCTCCTGCTTCAAAGACGTCAGCGCGGTCACCGTCAACCGCATCAGAACATCGCCAACAGGCCCGTGCACACGTGCCACCCATAAACGGGGAATTAAAGACACAAGCCGCAGTTTGTGCGATTGTGGAAATGCAACTCGGAACTGTGGACAATGTAACACACCCATAGATGCACGTGGGCAATGCCTAGCGACTCGTCGAGATGCATAGAGACGCTGAGATATACATGGAGAGAGGTACATTAAAGACACAAGCCACAGTCGCGCGCGACTGCGGCCATGCAACCCAAACTGTGGACCCATCTAGTGAGCCACTGTGGTCTGTGCTCCTTCAGCAAAGCAGGAGGAGCGGCGAGACGACACGAACTCTGTGCGTGTGAGGACTGAAGCGTGACCAGCAGCACACCTCGTTGTTGACATTGAGCTGATGAACCACATTGCTGCTGTCACCGTGCGCGCGTGTGTGTGTGTACACATCGCTACGCGTTTGAATAATACTGCGCAATAATACGTACGCTATCAATAACCCAAACAAATATGAACACGGAAATGCACGCGTGGGTTCGCGCAGCTGCTTGCGAACCAGCTGATTCGGAGGTCGGGGTTTAGTTGTCACTCGTACGTGGAACCTTTTCTCTTTTTAAATCCCTCTGACGAGCCGCGAAGTGTGCAGGAGATAGCGGTGCAGGAAGCTTGGTTTGGTCAACTCACCTGCTGTGGATGACACTCTCTCTCTCTGCGTGTTCGCCCCCTCGCAAGCGTGGCGGTGGTGCTGGTGGTGGGTGCAGGTTTCTCCGGCCGAACTCGCGATTTCTCCGCAATATTTTTCTTTTTAAATCAAGACGCTCGCTCGTTCAAGGGATTCAGCCGAAAACAAAAAAAAATCGCGACGCATCGGAGCGTGAGCCTCGCCGAAAACGAGTCGCCTTGAGAGTGTTGAGAGTCGGTGGAGGCTTTCCTTGGATAGGCCGCGTGGGTAATGTCCATGAGGCCGGGTCTGCTCGAAGGGATGAGATGGGGGGCCCCGACGGTCACAAATAATGACGGGAGTGGCAGCCACAATAAATATTAATGGGAAATCCGTCCGAGAAGGAGATGGAGCGGTGAATACGCTCTTTGCTGCGCAGGCAGCCGCTCCGTCCGGGGTGCGTGACAGGTGGCGACGGAGCTTGGGCGAGGCCTTCATCCAGCAGTGGATTGACCATGGCTGCTGCTGCTGCTGATGATGAAGGTAATGACATTATTATATTGGGAAGTCGTTGCATCGCTGTGACTGTTTCATTGCACCGTAGCCACACGGAGCGATGGCGGGTGAGGCCCTGTCGCTGGAGAACAAAGAACGCCTCCTCCTCCTCCCAATCGTCTCCTCCGCCGTCCCCACTCATCATCCACTCGTCATCATCCCATCCACTCGTCATCCCATCCACTCGTCATCCCATCCACTCATCATCCACTCGTCATCATCCCATCCACTCATCATCCCATCCACTCGGCATCATCCCAACCATGTTTGTTTGTTGTAGTACGGAGTTAGAATGATGGCTTTAATCTAAGTTGTCTTGTGGTTGTTGTTGTTGTTTGACTTGCATCCCACTGGGATTTTTGCACAGAGCGTTGGTGTTCGGTGCTTTTTTTCTGAAATATTTTTGCAGTTTTTTCCTGGATTTTTCTGTTTGAGCATAGTCACTTTAAGATGTTTTTTTGTTCATGTTTTTTTGTTTGTTGCGGTTGCACCCGATTCAAGAGCCGAATGGCTCACAAGGCTATACTAAATAAATGAAACTGAAAAACTGAAACTAAACTGAAATCCCATCCACTCATCATCCCATCCACATCATCATCCCAACCACTCATAATCTCATCCACTCGTCATCATCCCATCAGCAGCAGTGTATCACCTTCGGCCAGTGCACAATTCCGCCGACAGCAACATCGGTTCATGTCTGTCTGCATGTACGGTATGTTGAACTTGTTTCGCACCGTAGGTAGCCAACAGTGCTAATCAGAGGTGCGGAGGGGGGGAAGGACAACAAACTAAACACGCACGCAAAAAAATCAGTTCTAAAGAAATACGTTTTTCAAGAACGAGCAAAGCAGCATCGCTTCCAGAGGTCGCCTAAGCTGCGTTCTCCTAGAACATCGAGGCGCGCTTCGCCCGTCTCTCTGTGAACCTGCAACTCCACGTCCACTCAGTCGACGCACGGGGAGACCCTCTTACACGTCGGTGGTGACAATTCCCACCCAGCCGCCTGGCTGATACCCTACGTTTTGCTTGAATTAAAAGCAAGTGACGCCCAGGGAATACATAACGGTATAGTCTGACACGTAGGCTTTCGCGACCAATATTATTGATAATACACGTTTTTGGGTTAGATCGCGTTATTTATAAATGTGTCGTAACCCTCCACCACCCGACACGCCCAAACAGTAAAAAAGTGTCACGTTGACAAAAGACAAATAGTTCACTACTTTAGCCCACCTGTGTGTTGAAGAGTGATTCAACAATGATGTTGAATCAAGAGTGATTCAACAATGATGTTGAATCAAGATGTTGAATCACTCTTCAACACACCGGTGGGCTAAAGTAGCGAACTATTTTTCTTTTGTCAACATGACACATGTTTTACTGTTTGGCCGTGTCGGGTGGTGGAGAGTTACGACACATTTATAAATAACGCGATCTAACTACAAAAAATGTTTATTACAAATAACGGTATAATTGTTGTGACCGTGTAATGTAGAGACTCACCAAACTCCAGTTTTCGTGGACCACCACCACGCTCCTACGGCTTTACGCGTTTCCCAATTAGAAACTAAACGTTCCACGCTGCACGCGCCCGATGATTGGTAAGCACGTCCTCCCACGTGACGCGCTAAGCAATTAACCCTGCCTGCGTTCATAGAGCCGATTCGAATTGAGATTGAGATCTTAGTGTACGCGAGTACGTGTACCACGTGTTCCGCGCGTCACGTGGGACGTGTTTAAGAATGATCGGGCGCGTGGAGCGTGGTACGAGTTAATTTGTGTTTGATTGGGGAGGAGAAAATTGGTAAACCGCGGAAAGATGTGGTGGAATAGCAGTGGGGGATCCTGAAGAACAAGAGTTTGTTGCGCCCGAAACGTCGTGATCTATTCAATTTCTACCTACGTGACTTTACCGAAAGGATCAGCGAGTATGGGTTCCTGCAGTGACGAAAGCTTCAAATCAATATAGAACAAGAGTTTGTTGAACGCCTTGGTTTATTGGGTATTATGACCGTTACGTGATGTGTTTTTAAAACATCTGTCGTTACCACTGCTTCATAATAAAAGCAACCTCATTGTGTCTGACGTTTCGGACAATGACCCATCTTCAGAACTCACTTTCTCCCTCTGCCATTGCTTGAAATGGCAGCTTTACAGTATGTATATATTTACTCGTAACGAGTCGCGGTATTTTACACTTTCTATCGGCTTTCGCGTCACACTACACGGTGCTCGATTTACCTGGTGGAGTATTTAACGGGACACGTGACGCAATGAAGAACTTTAAGCGAACACTGCCCCCCCCCATGAATGGAACTAAATATTTGGGGAAGTCCCACGTTAAAAAATCTTCGTTTGTCGGATTATTGTTGTTGTTGTTATTAAAACCGTAGACTCGGCCGTGTGCCAAATGTCAGCTGTCCGTCCCTTTGTCGACTATTGGTCGAAATTACATTGGTTAGCGACGATCAGATCAGATATGTGTAAGACAATCGATATATTACTGTTATACCATCATCGATGGAGACGGTCAACATATGTGGTCCTACGAGTAGCCTATCAAACTCCGCCATATGAATGTGGAATTTCCACCACTGGTTCAGAAACCCCCAACAACAGAGATGTATACGACGCATTGCTATTTTTTTTTATAACACTTTTATATACAGCAATATAAATATACACACATTGTTTCGTTGTAAAAGTACGAATGTGAGATTTTTTTACGCTTTCAATTCCGTTTCTGCATTGAAGAGGCACTCGATTTCAAATGACAGCACTCACGCACAGCGCGCGCGTGTGAACTTATTCTTAATTTTAGAAGGCGTTCGTTCTTTATTTAAATAGGCGCGGTAATTACAAATGTCACAATTCCCGCATGCCACCGCCGTCTCTTTAAACGGCTCCACGAACCCTCTTCTCTCCAAGGCCCGCCCGTCAAATCCATGCCGCCGATGCGCTTGGGACAACTTCGTGCTAGGAGGGCCTCTCTCGTTCCCTCCGATGCCCGAGCCACTGATCCGTCGCTCCGTCTCCCAAAATGCGAAGTCTTCCTCGCCGTTCTCCCGCTCTCGGCGGGCGGTGGAGCACGAGGGGGTTAGGAGGAGGGGCGAGGCAGGGAGGGGTGGAGGTGGCAATATCCTTGCCGGGTTCCTCCCTCGTCTGTGTCTCCCTAACGACGTCTGGGCCAAATGCACTCAAACAAACAGAGCGAGATACACACACACACGCACACGCGTACAGACGCACTCAGACTGACACAAGCACACACACCCACACAGACAAACTCACACCTACACACCAACACGCACAGACGCACTCGAGACTGGCAAAACAAAGATAAAAATCCCCCGTATAGCCTTAACAGACTGTAGGGGCAAGTGCGTTCAGCGAGCACCTAAAAGGTCGGCACGGCACACGAGGGGGTGTGTAGCCAACACCACGCCCGGCCGCCTTTGTCTCCCTAGCGGCGATGTTTACACATCGCACCAGGTACTCATTTGAGGCTGAGACGACCTAGGGGAGGCCCAGGACCTGTTCAGATAATTGTCACTGGTGTTTGCCGTGAGCGGGAATCGAACCCGTGTCGCCAGGTTCGTAGTGCAGCGCGCTAACCGCTACCCCACCGCTCGAGACTGGCACCAACACACACGCACACACACACTCAGACTGACGCAAACACACACACGAACACACTCGCAGACAGACGCACTGGGAATGTCACACAAATACACACGAAGACAAAGATCCCCCGTGTAGCCTTAACATACTGTAGGGGCAAGTACTGTTAGCGAGCACCTATGAAGGCCGGCACGGCGCACGAGGGGGTGGGGGTGTTCAACACCACGCCCGCGCGACCGCCTTTGTCTCCCCAGCGGCGATGTTTACACGCGGCATCACGTACTCATTTAAGGCTGAGTCGACATAGGGGAGGCCCAAAACGAGTGGAGAAATCGTTCATTTACGTTAATCACATAATCGGACTCAGATGGCCGATTTTAATTGCGTAGTGCGCAAATCACTGCGCCACCGCTCTCCACAGACACAAAGGAAAATATATCCCCCCCACCCACTCACCCTCAAAGAACCTTTAACATGCTGATGTGGCAAGTGCTGTTAGCGAGCACCTATTAAGGCCGCGACTAGACAGGTCGGTGTAGGCAGCACCACGCCCGGCCGCCTTTGTCTCCCTAGCGAAGTTTCCACACATCCCATCAAGCACTAATTTCAGGCTCATTCGACCTAGGGGAGGCCCAGGACCGACACGCACTCACGCACACAAAGACAAAACCCCCCGTATAGCCTTACCAGACTTGTTGGGGCAAGTGCCGTTAGCGAGTAGCATCGATGAAGGCCGCCACGACAGACGAGGGGGGTGGGTGGCCACCACCACGCCCGGTCCCCTTTGTCTCCGAGGCTGAGTCGACCTAGGGGAGGCCCAGGACCAGGTTCAAACAACCGTCACCACTGGGTGTTGGCCGTGAGCGAGAAATCGAACGCGGGTTCGCCGGGTTCGTAACGCTGCGCATCCGCGACCGTCCCGTACACACTCGCGGGGCAGGAACAGGTTTGCAGATTTGCCGAGAGCCTTTCTGTGAGGTGCTGGGGGAGGGGGAAACTCCCCCATCCTGGAACACAACGTGGGACGGGCAAGGGTAGTGTACAAAGACAAAGATCCCCTGTATAGCCTGTACAGACTGTAGGGGCAAGTGCTGTTAGCGAGCACCTATAAAGGCCGGCACGGCACACGAGGGGGTGGGTGGCCAACACCGCGCCTGGTCTCCTTTGTCTCCCTAGTG
Source organism: Lampetra fluviatilis (assembly GCF_964198595.1). NCBI lineage: Eukaryota > Metazoa > Chordata > Hyperoartia > Petromyzontiformes > Petromyzontidae > Lampetra > Lampetra fluviatilis. The sequence goes on along the minus strand of NC_136275.1, from coordinate 27,336,395 downwards.
GCGATGTTTACACATCGCACCGGTTACTCATTTGAGGCTAAGTCGACCTAGGGGAGGCCCAGAACCGGTTCAGATAATCGTCACTGGGTGTTTGCCGTGAGCGGGAATCGAAACCGGGTCGCCGGGTTCGTAGCGCAGCGCGCTAACCGCTCCACCACCGCTCCCCCTACCGTGTGCGTACGCAGGCACGCTCACACACGCGGCGTGGGTGGATATCGGTGCCTGAACTTGGCCCGTGACGCTCCCTTGGGGTCGCCTCAACGTGAAGCGAAGCGGAGCGAAGTGGCGCGGACACGAACATTGGCTCGCTTGCGGCTTCGCGCGTGTGCGGTGCTGAGCGTAGCGGGCCCCAACAGGTGCTCGCCAACTCCGTTCACACGGCAGTTTAACAACAACAACAACATTGGCTATAGGTGTACGCCGGTGTTCGTGAACGTCTGTGCCTTTGACGATTATCTCAACCGGTCCTGGGCCTCCCCTAGGTCGGCTCAGCCTCTAATGGGTACCCGGTGCAGTGTGTAAACATCGCTACAGGGGAGACAAAGGCGGCCGGGCGCGGTGCTGGCCACCCACCCCCTCGTGTACCGTTTCGGCCTTCAAAAGTTTTCGCTAACAGCACTTGCCCCTACAGTCTGTTAAGGCTATACGGTGGACCTTTGTTTTTGTGGAAACGATAGCGCATCTGTTTGCGCCCTGCGGTACGAACCCGCTCCCCAGAGTTCGATTCCCGCTCACGGCCACCAACCCCAGGTGACGATTATTTGATGCGGTCTACCCCTACATCAACTCGGCCTCAAAAGAGTACCCGATGCGATGCGTAAACGTCACCACTGTGGGAGACAAAGGCGGCCGGGCGTGGTGCTGGCCACCGACCCCCCTTCCTGTATTAGTTGTTTTGTGTTCTGTGTGTACATTTGTATTCGTGTGTCTTTGTGTACATTATGGTGTGTGTCTGTGTGTACATTATGGTGTGTTTGTGTGTACATTATGGTGTGTGTCTTTGTGTACATTATGATGTGTGTGTACATTATGGTGTGTTTGTGTGTACATTATGGTGTGTGTCTTTGTGTACATTATGGTGTGTGTCTGTGTGTACATTATGGTGTGTGTGTCTGTGTGTACATTATGGTGTGTTTGTGTGTACATTATGGTGTGTGTCTTTGTGTACATTATGGTGTGTGTCTGTGTGTACATTATGGTGTGTGTCTTTGTGTACATTATGATGTGTGTGTACATTATGGTGTGTTTGTGTGTACATTATGGTGTGTGTCTTTGTGTACATTATGGTGTGTGTCTTTGTGTACATTATGGTGTGTGTCTGTGTGTACATTATGGTGTGTGTGTATGTGTGTACATTATGGTGTGTGTGTCTGTGTGTACATTATGGTGTGTTTGTGTGTACATTATGGTGTGTGTCTTTGTGTACATTATGTGTGTGTACATTATGGTGTGTGTCTTTGTGTACATTATGGTGTGTGTCTTTGTGTACATTATGGTGTGTGTCTGTGTGTACATTATGGTGTGTGTGTCTGTGTGTACATTATTGTGTGTGTGTCTGTGTGTACATTATGGTGTGTGTGTCTGTGTGTACATTATGGTGTGTGTGTTTGTGTGTACATTATGGTGTGTGTCTTTGTGTACATTATGATGTGTGTCTTTGTGTACATTATGGTGTGTGTGTCTGTGTGTACATTATTGTGTGTGTGTCTGTGTGTACATTATGGTGTGTGTGTCTGTGTGTACATTATGGTGTGTGTGTTTGTGTGTACATTATGGTGTGTGTCTTTGTGTACATTATGGTGTGTGTCTTTGTGTACATTATGGTGTGTGTGTCTGTGTGTACATTATGGTGTGTTTGTGTGTACATTATGGTGTGTTTGTTTGTACATTATGGTGTGTGTCTTTGTGTACATTATGGTGTGTGTCTTTGTGTACATTATGGTGTGCGTCTTTGTGTACATTATGGTGTGTGTCTTTGTGTACATTATGATATGTGTGTACATTGTGGTGTGTGTCTTTGTGTACATTATGGTGTGTGTCTTTGTGTACATTATGGTGTGTGTCTTTGTGTACATTATGGTGTGTGTGTCTGTGTGTACATTATGGTGTGTGTGTCTGTGTGTACATTATGGTGTGTGTGTCTGTGTGTACATTATGGTGTGTCTGTGTGTACATTATGGTGTGTTTGTGTGTACATTATGGTGTGTGTCTGTGTGTACATTATGGTGTGTGTGTCTGTGTGTACATTATGGTGTGTGTGTCTGTGTGTACATTATGGTGTGTCTGTGTGTACATTATGGTGTGTTTGTGTGTACATTATGGTGTGTGTCTTTGTGTACATTATGGTGTGTGTCTTTGTGTACATTATGGTGTGTGTCTGTGTGTACATTATGGTGTGTGTGTCTGTGTGTACATTATGGTGTGTGTGTCTGTGTGTACATTATGGTGTGTGTGTCTGTGTGTACATTATGATGTGTGTGTACATTATGGTGTGTGTCTTTGTGTACATTATGGTGTGTGTCTTTGTGTACATTATGGTGTGTGTGTCTGTGTGTACATTATGGTGTGTGTGTCTGTGTGTACATTATGGTGTGTTTGTGTGTACATTATGGTGTGTGTCTTTGTGTACATTATGATGTGTGTGTACATTATGGTGTGTGTCTTTGTGTACATTATGGTGTGTGTGTCTGTGTGTACATTATGGTGTGTTTGTGTGTACATTATGGTGTGTTTGTTTGTACATTATGGTGTGTGTCTTTGTGTACATTATGGTGTGTGTCTTTGTGTACATTATGGTGTGCGTCTTTGTGTACATTATGGTGTGTGTCTTTGTGTACATTATGATATGTGTGTACATTGTGGTGTGTGTCTTTGTGTACATTATGGTGTGTGTCTTTGTGTACATTATGGTGTGTGTCTTTGTGTACATTATGGTGTGTGTGTCTGTGTGTACATTATGGTGTGTGTGTCTGTGTGTACATTATGGTGTGTGTGTCTGTGTGTACATTATGGTGTGTCTGTGTGTACATTATGGTGTGTTTGTGTGTACATTATGGTGTGTGTCTGTGTGTACATTATGGTGTGTGTGTCTGTGTGTACATTATGGTGTGTGTGTCTGTGTGTACATTATGGTGTGTCTGTGTGTACATTATGGTGTGTTTGTGTGTACATTATGGTGTGTGTCTTTGTGTACATTATGGTGTGTGTCTTTGTGTACATTATGGTGTGTGTCTGTGTGTACATTATGGTGTGTGTGTCTGTGTGTACATTATGGTGTGTGTGTCTGTGTGTACATTATGGTGTGTGTGTCTGTGTGTACATTATGATGTGTGTGTACATTATGGTGTGTGTCTTTGTGTACATTATGGTGTGTGTCTTTGTGTACATTATGGTGTGTGTGTCTGTGTGTACATTATGGTGTGTGTGTCTGTGTGTACATTATGGTGTGTTTGTGTGTACATTATGGTGTGTGTCTTTGTGTACATTATGATGTGTGTGTACATTATGGTGTGTGTCTTTGTGTACATTATGATGTGTGTCTGTGTGTACATTATGGTGTGTTTGTGTGTACATTATGGTGTGTGTGTCGGTGTGTACATTATGGTGTGTGTGTCTGTGTGTACATTATGGTGTGTGTGTCGGTGTGTACATTATGGTGTGTGTGTCTGTGTGTACATTATGGTGTGTCTGTGTGTACATTATGGTGTGTGTCTGTGTGTACATTATGGTGTGTGTGTCGGTGTGTACATTATGGTGTGTGTGTCTGTGTGTACATTATGGTGTGTCTGTGTGTACATTATGGTGTGTGTGTCTGTGTGTACATTATGGTGTGTGTGTCTGTGTGTACATTATGGTGTGTGTGTCTGTGTGTACATTATGGTGTGTGTGTCTGTGTGTACATTATGGTGTGTGTGTCTGTGTGTACATTATGGTGTGTGTGTCTGTGTGTACATTATGGTGTGTTTGTGTGTACATTATGGTGTGTGTCTTTGTGTACATTATGGTGTGTGTCTTTGTGTACATTATGGTGTGTGTCTTTGTGTACATTATGGTGTGTGTGTGTAAATCTGTATTTTCTGTACGCTACTTTATCTTCTTTGCGTCTTTCGGTAAAGTCACGTAGGTCGGTTCAAAACAAATGTACAAAAAACCACGACGTTTCGATCGCAACACACCCGATGACGACCGCTTGTGTTGCGATCGAAACGTCGTCGTTTTTTTATTGTTTTTGAACCTATCTACGTGACTTTACTGAAAGACCCAAAGAATATGAATTCCTGCATTCACGAAAGCTTCAAGTCAAGATTTGGTACTGTATCTCTCTATACGTGTCTTTCTGCTGCGCGTATCTTCTGTATTGGTATACGCCAATGCTTTTGTCTAACTACGTTACGTATCTGTGTCCACGGCACAACATACACCCGATTCTGCGAGTCTGTAAGATTCTTGTCTTTCATGTGCCCGCGTGTGTATATATATATGTGTGTATCTATGTGAGGAGCGGTGGCGCAATGGTGAGCGCATTGAGCTACGGGCGACCCGAACCGAGTCCTGGGCCTCCCCTAGGTGGACTCGCCTTGAAGTGAGAACCGGCGCGTCAGGTCTCCCAGGAGACCTTCGTCTCGAGCTCTCTGGGGATACAAATGTGGTGGGTGGTTAGCACCACGCCGGCCTACCGTTTGTCTCCATAGAGAACAGGTGGCGGCCTTCATAGGCGCTACTCGCTAACAGCACTTGCCCCAACAGTCTGATAAGACGAGACGGGTGTTCTTTGTATCGTTTGTGTGGCACGCGTTTACAATGGCAATAATCCCCCGTATAGCCTTAACAGACTGTAGGGGCAAGTGATTTTAGCGAGTAGCACCTATGAAGGCCAGCACGGCACACGAGGGGGTGGGTGACCAACACCACGCCCGGCCGCCTTTGTCTCCCTAGTGGCGATGTGTACGCACCGCACCAGATACTCATTTGAGGCTGAGTCGACCTAAGGGAGGCCCAGGACCGGTTCAGATACTCGTCACTGGTGTTGTCCTTGAGCGGGAATCAAACTAGGGGGGTTCAGGTTCGTAGCGCAGCGCGCTAACCGCTAGACCACCGCTCCACTACGCGTGTATACACGCACACACAGCTAAACGTGTATCTGGGTGCATACAATTGTTAGTACGTGGGTCTGTGTGGGTGCCGTTTCAGAGGTGAGTCCCATTGACGCCTCGCACCGTCTTGCCCACCATCCACAACATCATCACGCACATCTCCGCCACCGCCCGCCTACACAGCACAGATGCACAGAGAGACAAAGACAAAGATCTCCCGTAAAGACTGTAAAAGACTATAGGGGCAAGTGCTGTTAGCGAGCACCTATGAAAGGCCGGCACGGCACACGAGGCGGTGGGTGTGCTAACACCACGTCCGGGCCGCCTTTGTCTCCCCGCTGGTGATGTTTACGCACCGCACCAGTGACTCACTTGTGGCTGAGTCGACCTAGTGGAGGCCCTGGGTGTTGGCCTCACGTGAGCGCGAATCGAACTCGGGTCGCCGGGTTCGTATAGCGCGGAACCGCTCCCCACAGACACGCACGCGCAGACACCGTGAACTCGCCTCGCCCATTCCTTCAGCGACGTGGGGAAGCCGTGTGCCGCCTCGATCCTCCCTCGCTCCCTCGCTCTCTCCCCTCGCTCTCCTCCTCGCTCTCTCGGCTCACGGCGCTGGCTCCCAAGTTCATTTCTAGTCGAGGTCTCCTTCTCTCTCACACTCTCTCTCACACTCTCTCTCCCACTCTCTCTCCTCGCTCTCTCCTCTCGCTCTCTCGCTCATGCCCCCCCCCCTCCCCCGCGCGCTGGGCAGACACGAGAGCGACTCTGGCCCCGCGGGAGGAGCGCACCGCCAAGTCGTGAACGGACTCATTAGCGCGCGAGGAATGGCGGTGCGTGAGCGCGACGGTTAAGGGAGGAAGAAGTCGGGTGGGTGGGTGGGTGGGAGAGGGAGGAGAGGGAGAGAGATTCTAAAATTGGGGATTTCAGAGAGAAAGAGACAGAGAGATGATGGTGGTGGTGGTGGCGGCGGTGTTGATGGAGAGAGGGCTCAGGAGTGTTCAGGATAAAACTCAGGCCTGGTAGCACGTTTCTGAACACCATGGTCTGTGTGGGTGTGTGTGTGATTGCCAAGACCGCCCGTTCAAGGCTATATGGGGGTTCTTTGTCTTGTGTGTGTGTGTGGTGGTGGGGGGGGGGGCGCAGCGGTTAGCGCGTTGTGCTACGAGCCTGGTGACCCGAGTTAGATTCCCGCTAACGGTCAGCACCAGTGACGAGGCCTCCCCTAGGTCGTCTCAGCCTCAAATGAGTACCTGGTGCGGTGTGTTAAGCATCGCCACTGGGAAGAGACAAAGGCGGCGCGGGCGTGGTGCTGGCCACCCACCCCCCTCGTGTGCCGCTACGGTCTTCATCGGTGCTCGCGGAGAGCACTTGCCCCGCCGCCACGGCCGCCCGTTAAGTCGTCACGGGGCATTGCTTTGTGTTTGCGGCGCAGCGCAATGCGCTACGAACCCGCACACCCCGAGTTGGACGCGCGCTCACAACCGACAATAACAGTGGCGGATATTTAAATCGACCCAAACGACATTTTCCTGGCGCGCTGTGCGGATCGCAGGTGCTGGAATACTACAGACGGCCCCTGTGCACCAACAGCAGTCTGTTGGAGGCTACCCTGGATGGGGGGGGGGTCTTTGTGCGCGTGTCGTCTCCGATGCGCCGTAGTTTGTATCCTATTAACCACAATTCGCCGAGGCAGCGCATCATTGCTTTGTGATATACCCTCGGGCACATGAATCATATTCGCGTGCATTATAACTTCGTTTCCTCTCCGTATACATTGAATCGCATGGACGTGGGAGCATGGCATTATTGTAATTATTGTACAGGATGGTACGTGAATTAATATTATACGTCGATTTCCATATTCGTTTTTAAATAATTGAATACGATTTAAAAGATGACGTTATGAAATGTAACCACTTTAGCACCGCTCTGTTGTGAGATATCATTGTGGCAATAATTGTTTCACGTTGCGCGTATTCATTGTGAGTGTGGTGCTTTATTTATTCATTCATTGCCGAGCGCATGGCGAAAACTATTGCAATTAACGTTAATGTCCAAGTTTAGAACGCATAATCATGAAATGTGCTGCGTGAATTACACTGCTCATGAATAATAGCATAGCCCCCGTGGATGCAAATTAACGGAAGCGTCTGCCTTACCCAGGTGATTTTAAGCAGCGGGTAAGGTACTTCATTAATATTATAAAATATAACCAATCCCCAGCGAGGGATTCTTCAATGCGGCTCACACCCCCCCCCCGCCCGCTCCCCATAGTCTAATTTCTTAAATGCATCCGCTAATCAAATTTATTAACAAAAAAAGAGATATTCCGGAAACGAATTCTGGAATAAATCACATCACATCAATCGATGTGAAAAGTTTATTAACAAAAAAAAAGAGATTCCTAAAGGCGTCTCCGTTGGGCAGAGATCTACAACTCCGCAGCGATCGGTGAGATGGGGGGGGGGTAATCTACACTTCATCACAATTACATTGGTTGAAACTAAATGTATCGTATTTAAGTGGGTAATTAGCTTAAAATCTAATAAGCTAATGCGCCTTTTTGAAATTCAAATCTATAATAGATCACTGCTCATTGTTTAATTCGGGTGGCATTCCCGCATGCGGCGCATCAGTCCGACCACCAAGTTCTATGTGGAATGTTTAGTTACGACACTCCAATAACATTAGCAACAATTATTATTATATACTCAACTGCCCTTTGTCAATCCACTGCTGGATGAACACCTCCCCGGGGCACTTCCGTGTCGGCCACATCATGATGGCATGTCATACGATGCTTTATGAAACGTTGCACATTGTATAACAAATTTTCTTCCAATGCCACAATGTTGTTGGCGCGTGTGCTGTGTGTTGTTGTTGTTGTTGTGAACTGTGATTCCGTACCAATGCCAACGCCAACAAGAATCGCCAAACAATGTGTGGGTATCGTAGAGGATTGTGTATAGCCATACTTCACCACGCTGGTCAGTAGAGTGTTGATGAGCGGGCTGGGGGGCTGGGTGGGTGAGTGGGAGTGAGGTTCGCGTTAGCCGAGCGGCGAGCGCGCCGCGCTACGAACGCGGCGACCCGAGTTCGATTCCCGCTAACGGCCACCAACACCCAGTGACGATTATCTGAACCGGTCCTGGGCCTTCCCTAGGTCGGCTCAGCCTCGAATGAGTACCTGGTGCGGTGTGCAAACATCGCCACTCGGGAGACAAAGGCGGCCGGGCGTGGCGTTGGCCACTCACCCCCATCGTGTGCCGTGCCGCCCTTCATCGGTGCTCGCTAGCAGCACTTGCTTGTGTACGAGGGATCTTTGGTGAAGTCTCGCTGGCCACTGCTTGCTGGCAATGGCTGGGTTTCACAACGCAGTGCGGATGGCCGTTCGTTGCACCGCCGCTGCGACACTCCGTGCATGCGAACATCGGCACGCGCCAGCCGAGTGAGTGAGCGAGTGATGAATTGGGTAATACAACACAATAAAAAACCTGTCTCTACAGGTTACGCAGGAAAGTTGCCCACGCGAGTCCGAAATTCTTAAGACCGACGCAACGCGAGCAAGGCGTTTTCTTTTTTAATTAATTGCGGGGTTTTGTGAGCCTCAATCACCGACGGATCGGATTTGTTCAGTGAATATATCGCGCTATCGATGTTGGCTCCATCCGCGTTGGGAATACACTTCCATAGCACCGCGAGTGCCTGTAACGCATTCAGGGGATAGCCTCCCACTGTGTGTGTACATATATACATATATGTGCATGGATGAACGATGGGTATAGTAAGGAGCGGTATGGTAGCGGTGAGCGCGCCGCGCTACGAACCCGGCGAGCCGAGTTCGATTCCCGCTCACGGCTACCAACACCCAGTGACGATTATTTGAACCGGTCCTGGGCCTCCCCTAGGTCGACTCAGCCTCAGATGAGGTCCCGGTTGCGATGCGCAAACGTCGCCACCCCGATGCCCACACGTGCGGCCGCTGGCGATACACGATCGCCCGAAGTCTGCCTGGTCAGATCTTTACGTCACCAATGGTACCAAATAAAAAAAAACGTTACAACGACACTAAATACGGTCAACAAGCTTTGAGAATGCACTTAGCATTGAATGAATCGTTAATTGGGTAACAAATACGACGATCGTGCCTGCCGGAATGTGGGCAGTGCACGCGCTAAACCCGTAATCATAATATGATGACATTTACATTGGAGTTCGCCTCTAAGCGGACGGCTCATATTTCCACCATTAACATGTTTTTATTGCATGGCTTTTCCAATTTAGTTTTGCCCAAAAGATATTTATATCGAGTGACGGTCGCCATAGAATAACTTTGGCGATAGCGCTGTGGTCTCCTATGTGTTACGAGTACATATATAGCTACTTTCTTTGCTGCGAATAAAACTAACCTCGGGTTAATTCTGTGCGACTGTTGTTCTTTGTTGTTGTTTATGATATATTAGTTGTTGTTGTTTATGATATATTTGTTGTTAACACGGTGTGTGTAACATCGGCGTTATTTTTTTCATGGAGGTGACTTTAATTGATATCGGGTTCCGACTGACCGTCATCAAACGTTTTAATTTATTCTCGTAAAACTAATTGAATTGGTGCGCGCGTGCGTGCGCGTGTGTGTATGTGTGTGTGCGTGTATGTATGTGTGTGTGTATGTGTGTGCGTGTGTGTGTATGTGTGTGTATGTGTGTGTGTGTATGTGTGTGTGTATGTGTGTATGTGTGTGTGTATGTGTGTGCATGTGTGTGTGTATGTGCGTGTGTGTGTATGTGTATGTATGTGTGTATGTGTGTGTGTATGTGTGTATGTGTGTGTGTGTGTGCGTGAGGAGCATCACAATGTGCACTGTTTTGACTCTTCATGTGTTCGTCCCAAATCTTCCCAAAAGGTGAAAATTCACGTGACAAGCCCTGGGCGTTGTGACTGCTCCGGCTGGAATTTTAAACAGCAACAAAACAGATCTGAACTTGCGTGTATCGGAAAGAGTCACGTGACTTGTTAGTTGGGTATTCAAAAAATTAAAACTCCACTTAATAATATTATATCAAATAAATAACGTACATACAGCCTTTAGGGGCATCGCGCACCCATTTGTCAACCTAATATTCTCACAACAGACGAAATAAATTACAGAGAAATCTATTTGATTAATCATCAAAATGAGCATCATGAGCTATCATCTGTTTCAGATTTTTTTTGGGAGAAATAAAAATGTACTCGCAGGTTTATTGCGCAATGCGCGTGTGTCGTGTCCGTCCCCGTTGCTCTCGAGGGCACGGCATAGCGTGTACGTGTGTGTGTACATATATATATACACTACACAGCTGCATGGACTTGCTCACACCCGCCAGCTCGAAGCTTAACTTCTCTCGCTTCGGCAAGATTCGTTCCTTCTCGCAACCAGGGAAGCAAGAGGCGATGAAGCGGAGAGGGATAGCGGGCGGGGTGGTGGCAAATGGTGTGAAAGCCTCGCTTTGATGGGACGAGAATTTCGAGTTTACCGCCGTAAACACGGACAGCCTTCGGCGGGCAAGGGGGTCCTGGCTGGTTATGCAACGCGAACGTGCGCCGCTTGCGAATTCTCCTCGCTCCTCCGGTCTCTCGCATCGCCGCTGCGAGAAACGCCATCGGTGGCGGGGTGGGGGGGTGAAGCAGAGGCGGGGGGTAGAGGCGGGGGGGCGGGGGGGGACGGGGTGGTGGCGCTGGGGGGGGGGGGGTGTGCCCCCCTCGGACCCTAAATTTCGAACTCCCCCCTCTCCAAGCTCATCATCACCATCTCCCCTCCAGCCGCCTTCAATGAGGCGGAGTCTGCCGCCGATGCCACGAAGGTCCCATTGGCTGGCAGGGCGCGTGACCGCGCGCGAGTGCGAGAGAGGAGAGGGGGGGGGCGCTCGTCCTGGCGCTTGAAAATGTTTTCTCGGGATGCCGCCGCTGCTGATGATGATGCTGCCGCTGCTGCATCTGCTGATGATGCTGCCGCTGCTGCCGCTGCCGCTGCTGCCGCTGCTGCTATGTCGGGTGGCTGCTGCGATGCCAAGAATCATCCAGAGCCCTTGTTCGCGCCGCCGCCTCCGCGCCTGAAGATGTCATCGCCGTCGGCCCCGTCGTGTCCTCCGAACGCGCCGGCTCTCGCCAACTCGTTCCTCGTCGACTCGCTGCTCGTGAGCGCGAGTCGCGCGAGCTCCTCCGCCGCCGCCGACTTGTTCTACGCGGGCAAAGGCGGCCCCCTCTACGCCGGCTCGGCTGCGAGTTCGCAGCACCACCACCACAACCACCACAATCACCACAACCACCACAATCATCACAATCACCAGCAGCAGCAGCAGCATGGCTACGCAGCAGCCGTGCAGAATTGTAGTCTCGTGCAATCACTCGTCAAACGCTCGGACCTGCCACCGCCCCACCACCACCACCATCCGCACGCTGTTCACCACTACCACCACCACCAGCAGCAGCAACAACAACAGCAGCAGCAGCAGCAGCGCCTAACTCTGGGCTCGCACCACCCCGCCACTGTCTACGCGACCTCTATGCCAGAGGGCGGATCGTGGGGAGATCCGATCCGGGCATGCGGCCAGCTGGACGCGAACCAATGCGCGCCGTCTCACGGAGCCGTCTTCTCGCCGCACGCCGTCAAGGAGGAGGACGCCTACTGCCTGTACGGAGCGGTCGACGTGACCCGGGCGGTCAAGCCGGACGCGGCGTACGGGCGGCTTCAGCTGCAGGGCGCCGAGGCTTCGGCAGCCGCGTCCGCCGCGTCCGACGGAGGCGCGGGGGTCCCCGTGCCCGGCTACTTTCGCCTGGGGCAAATGCCCTCGGCGGTGGCGGTGAAGCCCCTGGACTTCAGCGCTTTGGAGGACGTCTCGCCCGCCGCCTTCACGCGCTCGCCCGAGTTGAATCACGACCCCACCGGGGCGGGGGCAGCGGCGGGGGCAGTCGAGGCGGCGTCGGTGTCGCTGTCGGGATCCCCGGCTCGCTTCGCGCCCAGTGGACTGGACGACGACGCGGCAGCGGTGGCGATTGGCGCAGGCGTCGGTGCCAGGCCGGGGGCCAGTCCCGAGGATCGGGGGTCACCGAAAGAGCCCCCCCCCATCTCCGCTCCTCACGCTGGGCCCCCCGCTTTGGGCGGACCCATCAACCACCACAACCACCACGACCACCACCACCACCATCACCAGATCGCACCCTCCCGCTACGAGGAGCGTTCGCCCTCGCAGCGCGCGGAGAGCGGCGGCTTCAGCCCCGGGGGCGCGCCCAAGGCAGGTGGGTGCGGCAGAGGCGAGCCGCTCGCTGTGGCGGCGGCCGGTTGAACCCCGGCAGAGAGGCGTGCTGGTTACGGGGGGAACGGGGGGGGACGGGGTGTCGAGGGGGTGCCGTGGAACGACGGGGGCGGATTGCGCGCCATGTCAAGTGACTTGATGCCACAAGAGCCGCGGCCTTCGTAGTGGGGGTGAGGAGGAGGAGGAGGCGGGGGGGGGTGTTGGAGATTATTCATCGCTGTCTTAGAATCCACCAACGTAGACCGTCGGTTTATGATATATGTTGGTATCATCGTTGTATTTAATTGCATTATTAGTCGTCCTATTATTGGAAACCACCGACGTTTACTGCATTAGCCGCGCCGCTGGTTGTGTGGCTCGTAGCCTGTTGTGCTTGATGTGGTTTTATTGTGTTTTTTTTATTTATTATATAATATATTACATATCGTGCGGTATGTACTTGGTTTTATTGTTATGCTCGGCACATGATCCTCAAACGGTGGGGGCAGGGAAGGGGAGGGACGCCATCATTATTGTTTCAAGTCAATGCAGGGTACGATCTGAACTTCACTCGTCACGGTTCCACCTGTGGTGGTGGGTCTCGTGGCGAGGCCGGTCCTCGGAGTGGCCACGCGGTAGGGCATGTCGTCACATCATTGCGACCGACTTCCTGACCATTGCGCGGCTCTTGCGAGCACTTGGTGCGTGTCACCGGTGAACTTGCCGTGTGTTGCGTGTGTATACATACACACACAACATACAAAGATCACCACGTGTAGCCTTGACACAGACTGCTTGGGGGAAAGTTATGTTAGCGAGCACCTATGAAGGCGGGCTCGGCACGCGAAGGGGGAGGATGGCCAGCACCACGCCCGGCCGCCTTTGTCTCCCCTGTGGCGATGTTTACACACCGCGCCAGGCACTAATTTGAGGCTGAGTCGACTTAGGGGAGACCAGATCCAGGAGCGGTTCAGATGAGCGTCCCTGGGTGTTGGCCGTGAATCAAAAATCGAACCCGTGTCGCCAGGTTCGTAGCACATCGCGCTAACCGCTGTGCGCACACACAAACACCAGCTTCGCTATGCCATTCTAAAGCGCCTTGTTAGCTCAGTGGGCTTTGCTTGGTCAATACACCTCTGATTGTAACATATCCGAGCAATCTACACGTCAGAAGAGGGAGAGTGACACGCAACACTCCGAATACAGCAGCAGGCGTCAGGGTCGGGTTCGAACCCGCGCCCTCCTGTATACCAAGCGAGGTAGTTAACATCTCGCCACGATGCTCAACACCTGGGCACGCCACACAGACGCGCCCGAGGCGAGATGCGCCCATTGACAACTCGCCCATCAGAATTCGCGTCGTTCTCAGCGCAATCAGCTCGATGTCAACCCGCGACCAGCTGGTCATTGAGATATCGACGCGCTTTTTGGCCACAAATTTATCTCCCCCCCCCCCCAACGCCCCCCCCACACACATCCCCCCCCACCCACCCAAAAAAATGAAAAACTTCTCAAAAAACTATTAACATAATAATAGTCATCTTTATTTTACAGAACGCATTTTCATATCGAAGTACATCACAGTCCTGTGAAATCTCTGCTCACAACGCAGGGTTCAAATCAATTATAAATACTGATGCTAATCATAAGCAGAACAGCACTAATAATAACGATGACAACAATTACACTCGCGCTGTCGACAGATATGAAGAGCAAGCTGCGACACAGGACGACATTAATAATTATTATAATAATTACGAGAACATGTTTTCACTCGCAGCTCGGGTGACATCCACAAACAAACGAGAGAAAGCGCCAACAACGAGATCCAACCTCGACGGAATATCTCTCACATCTGCCTTGACCGCCCGAGTGTGAAAATGTTGTCGTTGCTCCGCATCTATTCCAGCAGCCGTACGGAAGAAGAAACATTATAATAAGCAGGTAGACATATCTGAACGCTGTGCTGCCCCCGTGTCTCTCTGTCTGTCTCTCTCTCTCTCTGTGTCTCTGTCTCTCTCTCGGTGTCTCTGCCTCTCTCACTGTCTCTCTCTCTCTCTGTCTCTCTCTGTGTCTCTCTGTCTCTCTGTCTCTCTCTTTGTCTCTCTCTCTGTTTCTCTCTCTGTCTCTCTGTCTCTCTCTCGGTGTCTCTGTCTCTCTCACTGTCTCTCTCTCTCTCTCTCTGTGTCTCTCTCTGTGTCTCTCTCTGCGTCTCTCTCTGTGTCTCTGTCTCTCTGTCTCTCTGTCTCTCTCTTTGTCTCTCTCTCTGTTTCTCTCTCTGTCTCTCTCTCTCTCTGTCTCTCTCTGTGTCTCTCTCTCCCCGTCTCTTTGCCTCTCTGTCTCTCCGTCTCGCCGTGCAGAGGTCGTCGGCCGCGACGGGGACGCCGCGCGCGAGACGCCGGGCGGCTGGCTGACGGCGAAGAGCGGCCGCAAGAAGCGCTGTCCCTACACCAAGTACCAGACGCTGGAGCTCGAGAAGGAGTTCCTCTTCAACATGTACCTGACGCGCGAACGGCGTCTCGAGATCAGCCGCGGGGTCAACCTCACCGACCGCCAGGTCAAGATCTGG